>NC_140580.1:455256074-455856074 GCF_964204655.1 Triturus cristatus
CCAGACATACTGGTTTTAATCCAATTTGTTCACAGATGCCACTATACTATTTAAAAGTAGCATTTCTAGTACACTGCTCAGAAATCTACACAATTAAACAAGATTTTAATAACAAGTGAAAATAAACTTTGAATGTATTCTTTACCATTTCCTCAGAATGAGTTGGAAATTCAATATAGATTCAGTAGAAAATAAAATTTAATTGTAAGAAATTGAGTTATTAGTTGAGAGGGGATCAAGGTGAATCACAAAAGTCACTAAATTAACCCATGCTTAGCTCTCTTGTAGCTAGACACATAAAGAGTCAGGCTTAACTTAGAGGAAATGTGTAAAGGATTTATGCAGCACACAAACAGTAATAAAGTTAATACACAATACAAGAAAACCCCCAAACCAATTTCAGAAACAGACAGTAAATTTTAATAAATAAAATGATACCAGAATAACAAAAATTCAATCAGTAGAAACGGAGCTGTTCAGTTTTAAAGGTTTAAGTGAAAATAGCACCTAAAAGCTCAAAGCGCCACTCACGGTCATTTGATCGTACTAGACCGGGGAAGTCGCAAGATCAGGCCAACTGCAATGGAGCTCGGGTCAGATAGAGGGACCTGGTTCATCTCTGAGGCTGGCGCAAAGAGTTTCATTTGCGTTAAAGGAGACTGCAAGGAGGAGGCTCAGCTTCGTGGACAGCCGTCTATGTAGCCTGAAGAGCAGGCCAGGAGTCACATACAGTCATCACTGTAGCACGCAGAGCTGGACGTCATTGCTGTAGATTTTCATTGGCAGTAGTTGCGGGCAGCTGCTACTGTATCACGAAGTGCAAAACCTTGCATTGCCAGTTGCCACAGACTGTCATTGTTGGAGGGAATAGCAGGGCTCACCAAAACTTCACATTGGCAGTCATCACAGGAAGCAGAGTTTTGGTGTGAACGAGTCCGTTTGCGTTCACGAGGAGCCCAAACTTCAGAATTTTCTTTAGGAAGAGTGCACTCTGATGCCAGGCCAGGGTCCAGGACCTAGGGGGGTACCTCTTTGGAATCAAGGACTCACGTCAGCAGGGTTCAGGCAGGTTCCTTTGCATGTCCAGGCAGGTCCAGTTGTGTCAGGTCAGCTGAGCAGTTGCAGGAAGGCCTTTAAAGTCCCTTGTGGCCCTGTAGCTCATACAGGAGGTCAACCAACTGACTCTTGGAGTCACTCTGGTTAGTCTGGGATGAAAGAAAGCAAGTCCAGTCTTCCTTCTCAGGCAGCAAGGCAGTCCTTCAAGTAGTAGGGCAGTCCTTCTTCTGTAACTCCCACAGGCCCAGGAGTGTTCTGATGAGTGGTTCTGGGGTTCACGTATTTTTACCTGGTACCAGATTATTTTGGGGGGAGACTCCCTGTCATACCCCCAGGTCTGGCCTTCTCTTTCCCTGTCAAGGCTCCATAGTATATGGAGTGACAAAAGGCAGGACAACCCTGGTGTCAGATTATTTTGTGTGGGCAGGGAGCCAAGCCCTTTCAAGTGTAAGTGGGGCAGGTTACAGTTCCTCCCAAGTCATCCTCTCAGTATGTCCCATCTTGTTCACACATATACCCCTTTTGTAATACTGTCTGGAAGCAATACACAAACCCCAACAGCAGAGCCATTCACAAGCATCTGACTCAGGATACTGTCAGAAGGCACAAATGGTTGGGGCCAATAATGAAAACTTTCTAAAAGTGGCTCGGACTGTTGGGGGGGAAACCCTGAGGTGCGGATGTGGAGGGGTGGGTGCTGGAAGATAAGTGATTATGAGAAAACGTTGTCTGAGAGATTGTCACTAATAGTCTACACTGTAATGTTCTATATTGTGAAAAACTGCACATCCAGCTGCTATTCTGTGCTGCTACTAATAAAAATAAATGTAAAAAAAACAAAAAAAACTGCATTTCGGTCTGTGAAATTAACCCCTTCCTTTCAAATAATATTAAGTCACCCCTAAGATCATAAAAATATATATACATCCACACCAACTTAGTTGACAGAATGTACAGTTTGTGGAACTGTAAAATATCAGACAATGGGAGAGTATGGGAAGAGAATAGGAATGGGCATGCCATATTGGTGAGTGGTAAGAGCCCCAGGAGTCTTTAGATTGGGTCTATCTTCTACAGCTGTATTGTAAAACCGAAAACCAGCGAACTTTGCAACGTATGATCAGGACACCCATCATGCAAACTGTCATTTGCACACTAAATGCAATGTTTCCGAGCTCCCAATAAACACCAATAAATAACCACACTGTAAGAAAGTGCTTCTTTTTGCAAGATCATCCCTATTTTCTTTAACTGATGCTGTTTGTTTTTGGACTCTGAACACTGGGACCCTGAAAACCAGGTGCTAGTGCATGTGCGCTGACACCTGCAAATCCTAAATGTCATATTTAACTCACCTATAAAAGCACATATTCCTAATTGGCATATGTAACTTACTTATGAGTCGCTGGTATATGGTACAGAGTGTACCCAGGGCCTGTCAGTTAAATGCTCCTAGTAAACTGCAGCATCTATTTTGCCACCACTAAACTGACAATGTAAAGCAATGTTCAGGCCTTTCCCTGCCACCTGAAGGTGTACTTTTAAAAATGCTAATTCGATCTGGCAAAATAAACCTTTTTCCAGACCTCAACCTGAAAAATGTTGGAAGTGGCTAGAACCATGATTCAAGGTCTCAAATTAATAGTAATTTAAAATCCAATCTGATGGTCAAGTCGGATTTTAAATTACTATTCCCAAAATGCAACTAAGGGAAAGTTAGCATTTACTGCCTGAAGCCTCTAGTAGCCTTTTCTGAGTTAATCTCCAACTCTCACCTGGCAGCCTGCTGGGCCCTGAAAGGGGGTGTAAATGGCTCTCAGAAAAGAAAACAAAAGGGCTTGGCTGTGAGGAGGTGTGACATCCTCCTGACAGGATAGCATGGGGGATGTGCCCACCAAATGCACATGCTTCAAAGTGGCATCCTCGTCACAGGCAGATATAAATCACATCTAGGCTAACGCTGCCATTGTCCAAGTAGCTAGAGTGGCACCAATCCCAGTGTGGAGAAAACCTGTTCCAATCCTGGTTTGCAGGAGGAGTTCCTCATTTTCCTAGGACACACATCAGGGAAGTGCTCAGATCACTGCACAAGGGAAGAAAACATCTGCCTTATTGGTATTAAGTAGAGAAGAACATGCTGAGATAGTTTGCAGTAAAACACACAGGAAGTGCTGCAAAAGGGGGTAGGTGTACACCTGAAAACATTTAGCCCATAGGTTAGGGAGTGGCCAGGAGTCTCTCTCCGACCCACAGGCTGGCATTAGACATACAAATTGGCACCATCAGCACCCTCTTCAGAACAACTCTGGACCTGGGTAAGACAAAAGTAGTAAAATCTTGAGAGAGTTACCCTTTTATACAGAAAAGGGACAGGATTTGTAAACCAAGAACAGGGGGTACTCCCTTTTCTCTAGAAGCACCCCCTGTTCTTGGTAAGACAGACGTAGGCCAGCGCTTCTTGTTGAACCTGTATAGAGAAACCCCAAGGGGTGGACCTGCTTGCCACTAATACCCAGGACTCCAAGGATGTAAGAAATATGGTTGTTGGTTGACTAGAGTGTGAGCCCTGGTCAAGCAGCAACCACAATCCTTGCCAGAGTGAGGCATTAGCCAGCCCTAAATTAACCTGTGCTCAACCCTCTGGTAGCTTGGTACAGAGCAGTCAGGCTTAACTTAGAGGCAATGTGTAAATTGGTTGTACAACACTTCAAACACTGATCAAATGAAAGGATTGCACAAAAAGGATCCCACACCATGTTAGAAAATGGGACTTTCTTTAATAAATGAAACAAGTCCAAAACAACAAAAAATGTAAAGATTTCAGTAAAAATAGCTCCAAAAAGCACAAAGTACAAACTGTGAATAACTGGTCGCAACAGCCCGAGACAAAGTCACAATTTCAGTCCAACCAAGCTGGAGCGTGGGCTGACTACAGAGACCCAGTTAGGCCTACTGAACAGAGTACCTTAAATCATGGTTTACAGAGAGTTGCGATGATCCACGTCGAATACGCATCGCGTAGCCGAAGTGATGCATCATTTCCAAGGTGTGGTGAGGCTGCGATGTGAGGTCTTGCACTGTTATTGAAGATCCCATCGATGGGGCTTGCAATGTGAAGTCAGGTGTTGAGGATGGGATGTGCAGTCTAGGCGATGCCTTCTTCCAAGGAGCTGCGAGGTTACAATGTGAAGTCCATGTCGTCATTGAGGCTGCGTTGATGAGAGATGCGAGGGCCTGCTGCAAGTATGTGTCACGCCGCGGCAGTTCCGATGAGGCTGCGAGGAAGGTACAGGTCTTTGGAATGAGTCACGCAGCAGCCGCAAAACATCAGATCTGCTCAGGTTCGCACCATGCAGCAGGGGAGATGCTTTGGTTCTGCAGGATCCACAGAGGCTGGCAGAGCACCTTAAGCTCACTTCCAAGGGCTGAGACTGGGGTGGCATCACACAGATGGCAGAGTCCAGGTGCAGATGCAAGGTTGTTGGAAGCCAGTTATGTCCCTGTGGCTTCAGATCAGGAGGCCAGCCAACTAGCCCTTGAAGTTACTCTGGGTTCAAGAGATTCTGGTCCAGTCCTTCTCACCCAGGCAAGAGGGCAGCAGGACGCATTTCAGCACATCAAGGCAGCAGTCCCTTAGAGCAGCAGTCCAAAGGAGTGGCAGTCCTTTTAGAAGCACAGCAGTTCTTCTTCCTGATAGAGTATCCACAGGTCCAGAAGAGTACTGAGGTGGTGGTGTCTGAGGTTAGGTATATATACACCCAGTTGTGCCTGTGAAGTGGGGAGAAGTTTCTAGAGATAGGCCTTTGGAGTGCACAGATGCCATGCCTTAACCAGCCCTGGCTCAAGGTTTACTACAGGGAACATGCAGCCCTTTATGTAGAGCTGGGTCAAGTTCTGCCCTTCAATCCTGCCAGTGAAAGCCCATGCAGTCACACCTAAGCACCCCATTGTGTGTGGCTGTCAAAGAGGAATACACAAACCTCACTGTCACCTACACCCTGTCATATGACCCAGAGACAGGCTGTAGGCACCAAATGGCTAGGGTAGGAAAATGCCAACTTCTAAAAGTAACACAAAAAGATGATGGATGGAATGCTGAACATTGTCAAACTTTCATCCCCAGTCACTGATCTGGGTTAAATCCATGGTTTGTTTGCTCACCATGCCACTTCAGTTTGGACCCAGCCATATGATAATCAGTCTTGATCCTGCTCCCCATGGGAACAGTCCAGCCTGAACTGCCAAGTGTGGTCCTTCTGGACTGGAGAGAAGCATACTGGGACCAGTTTTGGGGTATCACCCCTCATCAGCCAGGCAGCTTGAATCCAGTGGCACAGTGAGCACGGCACCAAAGTCTGGGTAAACCCTTGCCACTCAGGGCTACTATAGCAACACAAAAAGATAATGGACAGAATGTTATGTTTTGTTAAAATGTTTCTAAAGTGCTCGAATACCCAAGGGTGTCTTGGCGCTGGTTGGGGATATCAGTACGGTGAGAGCAGAGGGAAACTAGAGGTTAAAAAGCCAGGCTTTTATTTGTTTCCTAAAACTCAATAATGTGAGGGCTGCAGACTGTTCCAGAGGGCTGGGGCTTCAAAGGAAAAGCAGCTACCTAACCATTTGAGTCTCTTAAAACTGGGATGAGAGACTGTCGAGGAGTTTTGTGCTCGTAGGTCTCTATTAGGTATGTACCAGGAGAGGGACTATTTAAGCTAGCTAGGACCACAAACATGCAAGACTTTATAAGTAAGGCATAGTGCCTTAAATTTAATGTGATTGTTCACTGAGAGCCAGTGAAGTTCCTTAATGAAGGCTGAAACCGGATGGAATTTGGAGAGATCAAAAATGAGCCTGGCCGCCGCATTCTGCACGCTTTGGAGTTTCTTCACGTATTGTTTTTGGAGCTTCAGTAAAAAAGTCAGTTACAGTAATCCAGCTTCGTCAGTATTAATAAGGAAAAAAAAGTTTTTCTGGTAGTGGGAGGAACATACGGCAGAATCTTCCTGAATCTCAAAGTGTTAAAGCAGGATGAGACAACTGAACTGATATGCTTATTAAAGTTCTGTTTGTCGTCTATGGTTATGCCTAAGTTTTTGGCTTTTTGGACTGGGGTTGGGAGAGTTCACAACTCTGCTGGCCAGCATGTTGGGCTCCAAAACTGAGGGTTATTACCAAAAAGTAACACCTCTGTTTTGTCTGAGTTACATTTAAGGCAATGCTTTCCCATCCAGTCACCAACAGCTCTCATGCAGTTGTGAAACTGAGAGATAGTGACTGCTGTATTATTAGAGGCCGAACCCGCGATTTGAGTATCGTCTGCATAAGAGGGAGGGGAAAATCCAAATGATCTAATCAGGGAGGCCAATTCTGAAACATAAACGTTGAAGAGCAGAGGACTTAGGGAGGATCCCTGAGGGACCCCACACGGAAGAGAGAAAGAGTTGGATGAAAATTTCTCCAGCATAACACTGAACATTGTCAAACATTACACTCCCAGTCACAGATCTGGTTTAAATCCATCATTTTCCTGCTCGCCATTCCACCCCAGGTTGGACCCAGCCATATGCAAATAAGTCTTGACCTGCTCCCCATGGGGACAGTCCAGCCAGAACTGGCAAGCCAGATTCCCCCTGGACTGGAAACAGGCATCCCAGGACTGATTTCGGATTATCACTCCTCATTAGCCAGGCTAGCTTGAAACCAGTGGCACAGTGAGCACAGGGCACACGTCTGGGCATACCCTTGCCACTTAGAGTGACTATAGCAACACTAAAAGATGATAGAGGGAATGCTGAACCTTGTCAAACACTCACCCCCAGTCACAGTTCTGGGTTAAAACCCTGTTTCTCTGCTCACCATGCCACCCCAGTTTGAACCCAGCCATATGCAAATCAGCCTTGACCCCGCTCCACATGGGAACATTCCAGTCGGAACTGCCAAGCCAGGTACACCCTGGAATGGAAACAAGCCTCCTTAGACCAGTTTGGTGGTATCACCCCTCATCAGTCAAGCTGGCTTGGATCCTGTGGCACAGTGAGCATGGGAGCCACGTCTGGCCATAACCTTGCAACTTAGGCTGAATATAGCAACACAAAAAGATGATAGGCAGCATGCTGAACATTGTAAAACATTCCACCCCCAGTCACAGATCTGGGTTAAATCCATTGTTTTTCTGCTCACCATGCCACCCCAGTTTGGACCCAGCCACATGCAAATCAGTCTTGCCCATGCTCCACATGGGAACACTCCAGCCCAAACGGCTAAGTCAGGTCCCCTCTGAAAAGGAAAAAAGCCTCCTAGGACCAGTTTTGGGGTAACACCTCTCATCAGTCAGGCTATCATGGATCCAGTGGAAGAGTGAGCACTTGATCCATGTCTGGGCCTAGCCTTGCCACTTAGGGCTACTATAGCAGCACAAAAAGATGATGGACAGAATCCTGAATATTTTCAAACATTCCACCCCCAACCACAGATCTGTTTTAAATCCATTGTTTTTCTGCTCACGTGCCACCCCAGTTTGGACCCAATCATATGCAAATCTGTCTTGACCCTGCTCCGCATGGTGCCAGTCCAGCCCTAACTGCCAAGCCAACTTCTCTCCAGACTGGCAACAAAACTCCTGGGACCGGTTTCGGGGCATCACCCCTCATCAGCCAAGTAAGCTTGAATCTAGCAACCAATCCAACCATTAGAGAGCCCTCAGGCCAGGGACTTCCTCCAGGAATGGAGTCACAAGGCGCCAACTCAGCCTGTATACCTCGCATGCCAAGAACTGCTTCCAGAATTGAGACCATGCTCCCTCCAAGGAATGTAGACTGAAACGCTGCAAAATAATTAAAATAGCAAGCACTAATGCTTGTGGTGAAAGGCTTTACAAAGCCTGGCAATCAAGGGGATATTTTACAGCTGGCTCCTCCTGCCGCCATGACTCTTGGTACTTGTAGTCACTACAGCCTTAAGCAGAGTTGAGTGACCTCTCACTCATACAGTGAAGTGGGGGGATCTGTACCCTATGGTCTTGCCGATGGGACTTGTGCCTGATGGTATAGTGCTGCGTGTATAGGGTCATGACAGTCTGAAGGCAAAAAGTTAGGGGGCACCACACCAAGGATGCCAGGTCTAACAAAAGGCTTGTTAGCTAGCCTCCTGTTATGCTCCAGGAACTCAAAAGCTTCAAGAAGCCCACCCCATCAAGAGCCCAGATGACCAGTTGCAAATAGATATGCTTTGGACCCAGTTGGTGGCTTCTGGGAGATTAAGTCCTAATCCAAAAGGTCCTTAACTTTTGTTTGTTGTTGAAGAGTACTCATCCCCCCTCCAAAATTGCAAGGCTGAACACTTAGAAACCTTTTCTGAATGTTCTGCAAAAAGAACCATGGGCTAAAGCCGAGCCACAGCCACCAACGTGAACTGCAGGTCAGACTAAATCTCCAGGTGCCCAGCTGAAAAGTTTCTGACTTCCCAAAACGTTTTTCAGTCTGAACATAGAGGACTTCACCATGACCAACCCCAAGCAGCACCCCAATGACAATGATGCCTTCCTGGGCCCTAACTTTGGACTTTGCCCGCTCTGAGTTTTCCCGTCTTCAACATCATGAGCTTTGAACTTCCAGCCAGAGCCAAGGCACCCACTTAGGTCCTGCTCTTCACTAGGCTGCCTTTGACATGTCCCTCGTTAGATCCAGTTGGCAGCCTGACCTGCCAATAACCTCATCCATGAGGGCTTTTCTCCAGAAAACCGACTAAATCAAAAGGCAAACTTTCAAACAGGATGAACCTGGTCCCTGTATCTGACCAATGCTCCATCACGTCAAGCCTTAACTACTGACTTTGACCTGGTCTAGTGTGACCAGATACCCGCAGTTGACACTTTGTACTTTTTGGTGCTCGAAACGCTTAAATCTTTGATAAAGCATATCCCGATTCCTTACACGATAGCGTCTGATTACTACATTTTAACTGTGTCTTTTACGTGCATTTCTGAGGGGTTTTTGAACATTTGTTATGGTGTCATAAAAAAGGCCAAATATCTTTAACGTTGCCTTTATTTATTTGAACTGAATAATGAACTGTTTCTAATTACTCTGAAACACATCTCGCTCGCCTTCCATTGAGATACAGACCTGCCTGATATTTGGGGAGAAGGAGTGTTTTTTCTATGAATAAAAAAGCAATGAAAGACCCTCTTCCAATGCATGTTCCGGAAAGCTGGCAAACAAGGAGGGGTTTATATCGCATAGTGAGAGACAAGTGACTTATATTTCCAGTACATGAATGCAGCGTTTTAACCCCCTCGGGATATTTCTATACTAACCTCATATCAATTAAAGCTTTTCAAAATACAATAACCAATTTCAATTCAAAACAAATCTTGCGAGGAGATAAATTAAGGATGAATTTGCCCAGCATACATGCAACCGAAATTCGGTGCAAATGATTTCAGAGTTTTTTTTCTCATTCGACTTTCAATAATCAAATTAAACATTTAGCTATATATACTAATATTAGCTCTCTTTGTTTCCTTGTTCATGTAGCAGTTTGAGCGTGACTTGAGGAGATATGCCGTCCATGAAAGGAACATGATAGTGGATAATCATGCTCTGTTTGACAAAAGAAAGGTACAGCGCGCTTTTTTATGACGATAAATCATTCATTACCAGCTTAACCACTTCTCTAATGAGCTGTGCACTCTGCTGAATGTTGCTGCCTGCCTCACGTGAGTACAGTGACACCTTCAAAGCCTGACAGCCATGGAGAGCCAAAATATATGCACGTCAATGTCGCACATGTGAACAGTAGCTTTATATCTGTAACCGCGTCCGCCAGTGGATGTGATTATACACTTTACATAATTCATTAAAAAGTTTTTTGTAAGACAAGCATTTTGTAAAATATAGCCAGGTTTTGCATCAGTATTCTAAAATTGCAAAGATAATATTAAGGGACACGGAGATTTCCCTTACTTCCTGAGATAATGGTCCTGGAACAATCTTCAGACTGAGGGTGCTGGCCACCTCACTGACGTCAAAGGGCGTGCTGAAAGGTGCCATCGAGAGTAGAGGGCAAAACAGGTATCCTTACCTTATTCTGCATCTCTAGTGCTCAATTCGAGCCTTTGGCTTCTGGTGGGGACCATCAGCACTCATTTTTGGGGTACGGTACCTATTTTTCCCTCATCAGACATAGACCTACAGCAAGAGAGGGAAAAATAAACCAAGAGGAAAGAAGGAGGAAGGAAAAGGTGGAAAATCCGTCACAAAGAGAGAAAGCAAGAGTGAGATACAGGTTCATGGGATGTCTCATAGTGGACTAAAAAGGCATGAGGTGACTTCAAGCCTAAGCAGTCTTGGGATTCGGCACCTGACAATTAAAAGTAGTGGCTGTGGGTTTCTGAGCAGAGCATTGGACACTGACACTTAGGGCCATATTTATGGCAAAGTCACACAAGAAATGTGGCAAATTCCTGCTTTTGTCCCTGCGCTGGCCTTTTTTCCCTGCACTGGCACCATTTTGGCTTCCTAGCTCTAACTCAAGCACCCTTGCACCATGGTACAAGGATGCCTGCGTTGTAAGGAGGATTGTTTTTGTGCAGGAAGGAGCACTTTCCTGCACAAAAACAATCCCCTCAGGCATTTTCCTCTTTTTATGTGTACTGCAATGCTGCAATGCAGCACACACTGAAAGAGGAAGTAACAAGGAGAAATAAATATATTTCTCCTTGTCATGCCTGACCTGACCGTTGCAGAATCTTCTACACAAACTTGTCTTGTGAGCATTAAACCTAATATGCTGCTTAATAGGGAGCCAGTGGACCTTATTGATTTTGTTTTTTTCAGACTTGAACTTGGGAATGCCTGTTAAGAGTCTAGCTGCAGCATTTTGTAGCAGCTGCAATTTATTCAGATATTGTTGCTGCACATTGTCATATAGGCATTACAATAAGTCAAGTTTTGACAAGATGAGGGAGGTTACTACTAAAAGTGGAAAACGACACTGCATTCACCTGATCCCCAAAAGTAAGTCTATTGTCCATTAGGACTCCTAGGGTTTTGACTTTTTTGACTAGAGTCAGTAGGGACCCTTATTCATCTGGCCACCACGTGGGGGACCAGAAAGTGGTGTTAGTTCTGAAGATAATCACTTTGGTATTTCCCGAGTTCAACTTTAGACAATTTTTACTCATCCAAGTACTTACTGCCCGCATACAGTTGTGAAATTTGTCACCTATTTCTCTTTTCTGGTTTGAAGACAAGGACACGACTATTTGTGTATCATTGGCATAGGATGTGAGGGAGAAACCAACCAATCTGATTAATTGCACCAGAGATGATGCATACATATTAAATAGAGTGGGGCTGAGTAATGAGCCTGGGGGCACAGCAAGGAAGAGAGAAAGGCTTCGATACAAAAGAGTCCAGTGTTACAAATTGCTGAGAGAGGAAGGAACGTAAGAGGGTCCACGCAGTCCCTTGAACTCTAATTTCTATCAGACGGTCCATTAAAAGATCATGACAGACTGTATCTTAAGTGGCTGCGGCAAAGAGGTCTAGCATTATCAGAGCGGCATTAGCATCCAAGGCCTCTCTGACTTCTTCAGAGGATTTAATAAGAGCTAATTCTGTACTATGGCCTCTTCTGAAGCTGAATTGAGTGGGATCTAATAGTTGATGATCGTGAATAAATTGAGTTAGCTGAGTGTTCATGGCCCTTTCAATAATTTTGCCGGGAAGAGAAGCCATGAAATAGGTCAAAAGTTATTTGGGTCTTTCAAGTTGAGATTAGGCTTTTTCAAAAGAGGAAGGATTGATACCTCCTTCCAAGCTTTGGGAAAGAGTCCAGCTTTGAGCATGGAGTTAAACAGTGAAGTGAGTATTTCAGCTATTGGTTCCGGGCCATTTTAATCACTACAACTGGACAGGGATCTAGGGGAGAGCCTGATTTGACCTGTTGAAATAAGTCTATGGCTGTTTAAGTGAGAGCAGGGTGAATTCGGTAAAGACAGTCGGCTGCACCAGTGTGCAATACGTTGTTTGTATTCTTTTATTACTTAACACAGGTAGGGCCTTACTTGTCACAACCATGGAACAATTAAAAGTGTGAATTTATTGCTCCACTTTGTTTAGAAAGAAAGTTTGGCTGCTGGGGACCCTTAGAGTGCCAATAGAAACTAGTTTGGATACCATCCAAAAAAGTTCTTTTGGAGGTGTTTTGTGTCAGTTATTTGATTAGAATAAAATTCTGTCTTACACTTAATTAATAGAGCTTATTATAATGAGAGACAATGTATATACTTTTCCTTCTCCGAGCTATTGTAGCTCTTTCTCCATAGGCGCTCTTGGCACTTGCAGATCATTTTCTGCTCTATGAGTTCCTCAGAGTACCAAGGTGCAGTAGGATGAGAATATTTCAGTTGTGTGGTTTTTCCAGGTGCCAGGAAGCTGCACGCTGAATTAATCCAGTCCGTGTACCAGGCAGTGGCTAATTCAATGTTGTAGGGTGACGATGAAATAGAGGTGGAGAGCTATTTTTTTGATACAGCTCCATCAATGTTATTCCAAGCACGAGTAGTTAAAGGACTATTGGGGAACAGGCGGGCTTGAAGAGTTCATGAGTAAGATAGTTCAAATAGGACCGCTGAATGATCTGACCAAGTAAGTGGTAAAGAACCTGTATATATTAAGTAAGGATAGTTAGAGAAGATGCCATGAAGTGTATGGGCTGCTTCTTGGTGGGGCCTTGCACTAGTTGTGAAAGGCCAGTACTGTTCATAGTATCCATAAAGCCTACTATATCAGAGTCTGTGGAAGACTCTAAATGGAAATTAAACTCTCCAAGCATGGTAAAATTAGTTGTGCAAAGGCCGTTTCCCAATAAGGTTCCTAAATTTGCAATGAAATCCCTTTTCCGGCCCGGGGGTCCATAAAGTTGAATTCCCTTGAAAGAATGGTGTTTGGAATATTGAAAGCTAAATGAAAGATCTTCACAGGTAGTGGCATGTACAGTGGCAAATGTAGCTGTAAGAGAGTTGTGAGAGATAACTGCCAGTCCCCCTCCACTCTTAAAGGTCTATTTAGGGTGTAACAAACAAACCCTGTAGGTACAGCCTCAACCATGTATGGGTACGTGGTCACATCTGACCATGTCTCAGTGATAAATGCCTCTATGTTTTGACTTTCTATAAGCTCAGCACACTCTCTGCTGTGTTTCACTAAGGACCTAGCACTTAAAAGAATGCAGCGAAGAGGTTTGCTGCTTTGATTAATTGATTACATTTGTACCTTTAAAAGTTATCGAAGGTAAACAGGAATGACATCTTTGACAAATTTTTAGAGAGTGACTATGTGGAATACAGAAATCTCAGCATAAGCAATCCAAGCTCTTACCTCTGGTGTTCAGGTGAGTAGTTCCACCCTCGAGTACTAGTGTACCTAGTATACTAATTTAACTTTTGTAGTAGGTTAGTATATATGTTTAACACCCATAAACTCTTAAAAACACACTCACTTGATGATGTCATCAGTGATGTAATTTGAGATATCATCAGCGATGTCACTCACCATGTCATGAGTGATGTAATATGTGAGGTCATAAGCAGTGCATTGCTGGGGCGTAAGTTATGGTTACCTTAGGTAACTATAACTGCTTGCTAAATTTCACTGGTTTTGTATGAGTGAAATCTGAGCCTAACTATAACGTCCCTGTAACCTTTGTTCTTTAAGTGAATTTCTAAGGTTTTTCAAATTGTATTTCCTCACTATAACATCCCTAGAACCTTTGTTTTTTTTTTTAAATTAATTTTTGTGATTCTTTAACTAGTAGTCACGTTTGCAGTGTAGTGGAGAAAGTGGGTGGGGCCTCTGAGCAGTTTTGAAAAATCCTGCTATGTCGAACTTACTGGAGGTTACAGAAGGGCTACTGGGCCCCCAAGAACCCTCAGCATCTAAGAGGACTACTTCCCCCAACCAGCAGTGTGCCAGGAGGTGACTTTGCAGAGTGGTGGAGAAAGGGGGCATGGCCTCAAAACACCTCTCAGCAATTACGCTGTGTGGGACTTACTAGAGGTAACAGTAGGACTTGTTGGCACCCAATGACACTTTAGAGCCAAGAGGTCTTAATCCCCCAACCAGCAGTGCATCAGGAGCCATGTTTTCAGAGTGGTTGATTAAGGGGGCGTGTCCTACGAAGAACTCTCAGTAATCAGGCTGTTTGAAACTTACTGGAGGTAACAAGAGGGCTTGTTGGCCCCCAGGACCCTCACCATTCTTTTTTTTTGTTTTTTTTGTTAGGGGAGGGAGGCCTCAAGACCCCTCTCTCTGGGCCGATTTTATCCCCAGGGACCACATTCTATGGGGTTTAGCCTTTTTTTTCTTTCTTTTTATTTATTAAAGGGAGGGGACTGAGCAGCCACCCTCCAGGGCCAATTTTGGCCCCACGGACCAAATCATATGGGGCGAGCCCTCTTTTTAAAAAATGTACCTATTACATCAAAAGGAGTGGGCCACAAACCCACCACCCTTCCCAGCCATTTTTTGGCCCTGTGGACCCCATCCAACAGTGCCCAGGGCACCCACTCAACACTGATGCGAACCGGGGGAAACCCGAAAGGCCCCACACTCCCTGGTGTCTCCCCACCTCCTGCAGGAGCTGGCATTTCTTTTACACAGAGGGGGCTCCCGAACATACAGCTTCCTCTGTGTAAAAGCAATAGTGTTCCGCTTTTTGCAAGCGAGAGACAAATGTTCTGCTCTCACTTGCTAGAAGCGGAGCACAGTTTGTTATGGTTTGGCGGGAGTGATAGAGCTCCCGCCAAGCCATAGCAAACAGTTACGCCCAAGGGGTGGGTACCCCAGGACATAGCAGGAGCTGGCCCTGGGGGGTGGCAGTCCCAGTGCCATGTATGGCCCCAGGAGGGGGGTGCACAGCACCCCAACTTTCTTATAATTTGCTTTGTGGAGACTGCATTAATTAAAAGTAAAGCCCTGGGGAAGTGGTGGCACCCATGGCTGCGGGGTCTGCGGGGTCCCCACTTTGATTATAGATAAAGCCCCGGGAAGGTGGCAGTCCCTGTGGCTGGGGTGTCCAAGAGGCCCCCATTCACGAAAAAATAAGCCCCAGGGAGGTGGTGTTCCCCGGATATTAATAAGCCCTTGGAGGGGGCGTGCACCCTCCTCCTTTAGTATAATGCCCCCGGGACATGGCCCAGCCAGGGGCCAATTAAAAATGAAGTGCCGATCCCACTGAATTGTATTAAAAAAAATGCTTTTTGACCCTGCGGGGTCCAGAGGCCTAGGGGGTCAGGATATTTCTGCCCTGCCCCTTTTCTTTTTGAAATGTTTTTTCTGGGACTTGTCTCCAGCCGAGTCCCAAGCTGGCTGCCATCACTTCCTGGTTAAAGTGTTGGCAGCCAAACAGATGACAGCACAGGGACAGTTGGATCCGCTGATAATCTGCGTAATCAGATATTTAAAAAAATCCAATTAATATCTCCCAAACCACTGAAAGGATTTAAACCAAATCACAAAAAGCACGATCTGTGTTCCAAGAACTAGCTTCCTGCCAAATTTGGTGTGGGATGTAGGGTTCTTCAAAGGTCCTATGAGAAGTCCTAGGAGAAAACATGTTTTAGTATCTTCCTTTTTTATCGGCCCCTGCTACACGAAACATCCCAAAAATATCCAGACTACGTCTAAAGTACTGGGCACATTTTGGGGGAAATGTTACTGGAGATTCATCAAGTGGCTCCAAAGACATAGGCACCTGAAAACGACCTCTTCCTAAGGAAACTAGGATCTAACAATAACTATGCACTGGATTGGATAAATATAGATCTTTTTCCGTGGAGAGGAGTTTGGGTCTTTGACTCATATATTTGATATGGCCATGAGCACCGAGAGGGCCCATCCTTAGCAGTCTGCCAACGTGAGTGGCATACGTTATGGACTTACTCATGAACTTGGTAGTTGCCGGATGTGAGAAGTTGGCCTGGTATATACTGTCCACTAATTATAGTGGGCACCTTGCACCAGTCCAAACAACCCCTGATTGATGATAGGTAAAAGACAACCTTTATTGAAAGCTATCCTCGTGGTAGCAATGGAGAGCAGCCTTCAGGCTAAGTCTTGAAGGAATGTAAAGCAGCTTGTTTTACCAGTCTCTAATCTCTTGAATGGCTAAATGAAAGTCAACCACACCAGGTATATATATATAAAATATATATATTTATTTCTAAACACACCCTACTAGTCTCTTTATGAGGCTAGAGGTCAAAGCACATAAGTTACACTTCAAATATTACAGTAAAATAGCACAAATACACGTCAGGCCCTAGTAGCAAGCCAAACCATATACTAAAATAGTGGTATAAGATCCGCAACTTAAATATACACAAGGCCTAGAGCCTGTAGAATCACTGGGACCCCAAGGAACCACCCAAGGTAGTGACAGAGGGGACCCACGGGGGGCGTGTGCAGTGTGAGAACACAGCCGCGAGCTCCCGTTAGCTTCTATGGGGAAAGTGAGGTTAGATTTTTAAAGATTAGGGACACTTAGAGATGAGCTAGGACCAAACCCTTTTGAACTCAGGAAGTTCTAGGGTCAACACCCATGGGAGCACCGGAGTACTTGAGTTATCTCACCCAGGGAAGCTGGGTGCATAGGTGTCATATGCTGTCGGGTCACGTCGTCGTTTTCAATGGAAGCTGGCGAAGAAGTGCTGCTGCCAGGAAGATGCGAAGTGTCCGAAGAGATCCAAGCCTGGTTTGAAGTAGAGAAGAACCTGAAAGCAGACGGGACAGAGTCTGGGTCACTAGACAGTGACCAGGGGCACGATAGGCAAATGCCCACCGAAGTCGGGTGATTTCAGGTGAAGAAGGTTGAAGCCTGACTCTTCAGCCACGAGGACCAGGAGGTGTCGAGGACAACCAGTAGCTGGAATCGAGCTCTCCCACAAAGGATGTTGAGTGCTGCAGCATCGGTGCCCGGATTGGACACAACAAGCCTTGGCAACAGCAACCCACGCAGAAAGGAGAAAGATGCTTCAGTGCAGACCAGCAAGGTCTGAGGGATTTACCACATGGTGGGGAGTCAGGGCATGTCTGGAGCAACCAGGGAAGCCCAAGGAAAATCAAAGTTGCCTTCACAGGGACCCACCAGTCGAGGGACCAGGGATCGTCACGTCTGAGCATACCCGTCCCACTCGGGGTGACAAATGCAAAAAGAACTATTGATGGACAGAATGCAGAACAATGTCATACATTCACCCCAGTACAGAGATCTGGGCCTAAATCCATCGTTTTTTTGCTCACCATGCCATTCCAGTTTGGACCCAGCCATATGCAAATCAGTCTTGACCCTGTGCCAAATGGGAACAGTCCAGCCTGAACTGCCAGGCCAGGTCCTCCCTGGACTGGAAACAAGCATCCTAGGACCGGTTTCGGGGTTTCACTCCTCTTCAGCCAGGATAGCTTGATTCTAGTGGCATGGAGAGCACGGGACTCACGTCTGAGCATACCCGTACCACTCGGGGTGACAAATGCAAAAAGAACTATTGATGGACAGAATGCAGAACAATGTCATACATTCACCCCAGTACAGAGATCTGGGTCTAAATCCATCGTTTTTTTTCTCACCATGCCATTCCAGTTTGGACCCAGCCATATGCAAATCAGTCTTGACCCTGTGCCCAATAGGAACAGTCCAGCCCGAACTGCCAGGCGTGAGTCCCGTGCTCTCCATGCCACTGAAATCAAGCTATCCTGGCTGAAGAGGGGTGAAACCCCGAAACCGGTCCTGGGATGCTTGTTTCCGGTCCAGGGAGGACCTGGCTTGGCAATTCGGGCTGGACTGTTCCCATGAGGCACAGGGTCAAGACTGATTTGCATATTGCCAGGTTTAAACTGGGGTGGCATGGTGAGCAAAAAAAGATGGATTTAGACCCAGATCTCTGTACTTGGGTGAATGTATGACATTGTTCTGCATTCTGTCCATCAACTGTTGTTTTTGCATTTATCACCCCGAGTGGGACGGGTATGATCAGACGTGAGTCCCATGCTCTCCATGCCACTGGAATCAAGCTATCCTGGCTGAAGAGGGGTGAAACCCCGAAACTGGTCCTAGGATGCTTGTTTCCGGTCCAGGGAGGACCTGGCTTGGCAATTCGGGCTGGACTGTTCCCATGAGACACAGGGTCAAGACTGATTTGCACATGGCCAGGTCTAAACTGGGGTGGCATGGTGAGCAAAAAAACGATGGATTTAGGCCCAGATCTCTGTACTGGGGTGAATGTATGACATTGTTCTGCATTCTGTCCATCAACTGTTATTTTTGCATTTGATACTTCGGAGTCCGGCGGGAGCTTTGATGATGCAGGTGGGCAAAATGCTTCATTGGTGCCTGCCAAGCAGGGGAGTCACTCCTTGACCCCAAGGGAGATTTCTTAAGTCCTCTAGAGGGGCTCAGCTCATGCCTGGGCACCCTCTCACATATAACAAGCACCCTGCCTTCAGGACTGACAAGGACTGCCATAGGGGTGACTCATAGGTTTCTATATGCAGTGATAGGTGAGGTATAGTGAACCTATACCTCAGTAAGGGATGCATGCTCCACCTTACCCAGGCTGCAGTAGCAGACCTGTGGTCCCATTTTGGAGGGCTTTCCAGGGGTGGCACAATACATGCTTCAGCCCCTGGTAGGCCTCTGGGGTACCTATGCCCTGGGTACATAGTATGCCATATACTTGGGACTCACAAGGGTACCCCGGGATCCAATCTGGAGTGAATCAATTTATAAGAGAAAGCAGTTAGGCTTGGGACCTGAATAGCAGGTTCCCAACCAAACTAAGTCAAAAACCATCAAAACACCAGGAAAAAAGTGCGAGCAACCATGTAGTCAAATTCCACCTTCCTACACCGGACCGCCGCAACCCACACTCATAGCCTATCAGCACTTGTTAGAACTAACTATAGTGAAACATTGGAGGGATACAAGCGGCTGGATGAGGGCTGTGTTAATCTTGCAACATGGTGTAGGAGAGTAGGATCTGCTTCTTATATTTACCCCTACATTTTGTTGAGGTTTCACTGTTTTTTGACTTAGTCTGACTGGGATCCTGCTAATAAGGACCCCAGTCTATCTGCTTTCTCTCTAAATTGATTACCAGTACCTTAGGTACACTCCCGATTGGATTCTGGGGTACCCTTATAAGTCCCTAGTATATGGTATACTATATACCCAGGGCATAGGTGCCCCAGAGGGCTGCAGCATGTATTATTTTACCCCTGGGAGACCATTCAAAATGACACCACAGGTCTGCTACAGCAGCCTGTGTAAGGTGGTGCATGCACCCCTTACTTAGATATAGGTTCACCATATCTATCCATATCACTGCACATATAAACCTATCAGTCATTCCTAAGGCTGGCCATATCAATCCTGAAGGCAGGGTGCTGGGTTTTATGTGAGAGGGTGCCCATGCATGAGCAGAGCCCCTCTGCAGCCTTCGGAACCTCTATTCCGGGGTTGTTTGTGATGCAGCCATATCATATATACATAAGTGCATTATAACTTGGGGTAAACGCTAACTTTAAAACGGCTGCAAGGAAACATTTCGTGTTTGGTGTCAAACACCTTGGAATCATACCTCCACACTAGTAACTGGTGTGAGAGCTATGATTTCACACTACTAGAGGGAGAAATATAACAGCATCGGTACACCCGGTACCAGCTTTGGAAGCCCTGGTATCACAAAATGGATGCTGCCAGCCACAGACACGAGTCTGCCCTCTTGCTGCTGGCCAAATCTCTGGCCGGGGACGGCTGGACAATAGGTTTCCTGTCACAAGGAGGTGTGATCACCTCCCAGACAGGCTTTAGTGTATTGGGGCTGAATGGGTGCACTCTGAGAGTGCTTTGAAGTCTGCATTGGGGACACATTTGATGTCCCTGTGCATAGTCCAGCTAAAACCGGTTGCATGGGCTACCAGCCCCTGCTCCAGCGTGAAACTGGACAAAGGACATGAGTGTAGCCACCCCTCTATCCGGACCCTCCCATAGGTGGGTCCCCAGAGTTTGTCCCACCTCTTCCTTGGGTATAAAGTAGGAAACCCTGACTACAGGACTTTAGATTTACCTGGATGAAACTCTGCTACAGAATCCCAGAAATTCAACTATCTACACGACGTTGGATGACCGAAAAATCTCCCTTGGAATAAAGGAGTTACTCCCCTGCAAGGCAGGCACCAAAGACGCATCTGTCCAGTTTGCAACTACGCAGCTCCTGAAGGACTCCGAAGATTTTGCAACACAGGAGGTGGGTTTCCAAGCTTCCCCGAGGCCGAGCCGTGCTCTCAGCAAACCTTAGATCTAAAGCCCTCGTGGGGACCGTGCAACCAGGACCCCTGGACACCATGCACATTTGCAGCAGCATATGCTTTTTGGCAATCCCTGAGGCTGTGCTTTGGGCTACTTGTAGTCCAGACCCCGAGCAGTGATTCCACTGAAGATTACTGGACTACACTCTACGAGTGTCCTGTGGGCTGGTATTGAGTGATTCCACTCAAGGTCCCTTTGCGATCCCTTATCCGCTGACTTGTGGGTCCCTGAGAAGGGTACTTTAACTTCCAGTGGGCTTACCTGGTTGCTCCAGACGTTCCCTGACTCTCCATTGCTTGGGGAGTACACAGGACCTTGCTTGTCCACACCGAAGCCTTTTAACTCTCACGCTGTGGGTTGCCGTTGCCAAGGCTTGTTAGTCTCCAATTTTGACACCGACACCCCTAGCACTCAACATCCTTCGTGGGACATCTCGCCTGTGGACTGTGGTTGTCGCCGACATCTCATGGTCCCCGTGGCAGTGGAGTCGAGCTTCACCTCATCGCACCTGAAATACCCGACATCGGTGGGCATTCGTCTATCGTGCCCCTGGTCACTGACAAGTGACCCAGACTCTGTTCCCTCTGCTTTCAGGTTCGTCTCATCTTCAATCCAGGCTTGGATCACAACGTACACTTTTCCTTTCCATGGCAGCAGCACTTTGCAGCAACTTGCCATTGAAAGCAACAAAGATTCCCGACACCATTTGACACCTATGCACCCGGCTTCCCTGGGTTAGGTAACACAAGTACTCTGGTGCTCACATGGGTGCTGGCCTTAGAACCTTCTAAATCTAAAAGGGTTTGCTCCAAGTCCTCTCCTAAGTGTCCTTAATCTTTAAAATTCCAACCGCGACTTTCCCATAGGATTGTACAGAGCTCGCGGCTGTGTTCTCACACTGCACGCGTCCCTCCGTGGGTCCCCTGTGTCATTACCTTGGGTGGTTCCTTGGGATCCCAGTGATTCTACGTGCTCTAGGCACTGTGTCTAGTCAAGTCGTGGTTCTTATAGCACTTTCTTATTATATGCTTGGGTCTCCCCCTGGGGCCCATTGTATATTGTGCTATTTACTGTTGTTTTAGAATTGTAATATTGTGTGCCTTGTTCTGTAATCTCATAAAGGGGTTAGTAGAGAGTGTTTAGTAATAAATACATATATTTTATACATATACCTGGAGTGGTTGCCTTTCATTTAACCAGTCAAGAGATTATAGACTGGTAAACCAAGCTGCTTTACATTCCTTCGAGACTTATCCTGAAGGCTGCTCTCCATACCTACCACTAGGATAACTTTCAATAAAGATTATCTTTAACTTAATCATCAATAAGGGTCGTTTGGACTGGTGCAAGGTGCGCACTATAACTAGTGGACAGCATATACCAGGCCAACTTCTCACACATGGCACTTGTTACATGAGTGTACGTGAAGGGAAGCAGCAAGCGAAGCAAGTTCCATTTAAAAGCACTAGGGGGGCAGCACTTGTTGGTAAGGCATTTGAAAAAGACAGTTATGCTGAAACGCGTCATGCCAGTGAATTAAAGGTTGCATGATACACAACCTGTGTGTGCTCAGATCTTCTTTTTCCATGGAGAGGAGTTTGGGTCTTGGAATTATATATTTGGTGTTGCCACAAGCAACACGAGCACCCATCCTTAAGCAGTCTGGCAGTGTGAGTGGCATATGTTATGGACTTACTAATGAACTTGGTAACTGCCGGACCGCCGCAACCCACACTCATAGCCTATCAGCAATTGCTGGAACTAACTATAGTCAAACATTGTAGGGATACAAGTGGCTGGATGAGGGCTGTGTTAATCTTGCAACATGGCAGTTGTGACATGGGTGTACGTGAAGGGAAGCAGCAAGTGCCGCCCACTAGGGATGAAAAAAAGGTACTTATCGAGATGCCTGCACCCAGTGACTCGGAGCGCCGAGATCTGGGTATTCCGCTACGCCCACGTTTGTTTTTCACCAATCAGAGTGGTGCTGCTGACGTGCATTTCCCTGGGTGTAAAAAACAAAGTGTGCTCTGCTCTGAACAAGCAAAAGTAAAATGCTCTTGCTTGTTAACCCCTTCAGCGCGGCGCAGATTACCGCGCTGTGCTGAAGGTTCCGTGCACGGGCGTGGCCATAACGGAGCGGTTCCATCATGCGCACAGCGCGACCGACGCGCATGACGGAACCGCTCAGTCATACGCATCGAAGGGGTTAAAAGCAGAGCATACTTGTTTACTATGGGATGCTGGGAGTAGTGCTCCCGCCATCCCTAAGAAGCTGCTATGTCCTGGGGTGGGCACCCTTTGACATTGCTGGAGCCGACCCTGGGGGGCGGCAGATCCCAGTGCCAGTTGTGACAATAGCCCCAGGGAGGTGGTAGTCCCTGGGGCAGCGGGGGGCACGCAGCCCCATCATTTAAGTATAAAATCTGGGGAGGTGATCACAGATCCCTACAACCACTTACGCACTAATACAATCCCTTATGCACCCACTTACAGACCTATACAACTACTCATATACTCATACAACCACTCATGAACCCACTTACATACCCATGCAACCATTCACACACCCACACAACCACTAACACACCCACTTACACACAAATACAACCACTTGCACACCCACTCACATGCCCACAGCTACTCAAACACCCACTCACACACCCATACGACCACTCGCACACCCACTCACACACACATACAACCACTCACACACATAGAAAACCACTTGCAAACCCACTCACAACCCCCTACAGCAATCACATATCCACTGACAGACCTATGCAGCCACTCACACACCCCCTTGCAGATCCAAACAGCCACAAAGCCACTCAGATTACATAGGTTAGAAACAGTATCACACATTAGTAGTACAGAAAGACTAGCAATTTAACTTCTGATGTAGCTTAGTATATAAGTCTATGAAAGGTTTATGAAACACACCCACTGGATGATATTACTGGCCATGTCATGAGTGATGTAATATGTGAGATCATAAGCAGTGTGGGGGGCATAAGTTATAGTTAGCTCAGGTAACTATAAATGCTCAATTTCATTGGTTTTGTATGAGTGAAATCTGAGCCTAACAATAACGTTCTTGCAACCTTTGTTTTTTTTCAGTGAATTTCTAAGGGTTTTTAATACTATTTCCTAATTATAATGTCCCAGTAACCTTTGCTTTGCTGAAAAAATCAAAGGATACAGGGACATTATATTTAGGATCAGATTACTCTCATGAAAACCAGTGAAATTCAGCAGTTATAGTTAACTTAGCAAATTATAACATGCGCCCCCACAATGCACTTGCACTGCTTACAACCTCACATATTACTTCACTCATGCCATCGTCAGTGACATCACTGATGAAATCTTAAATGATATCGCTGATGACATCATTCACAGAACCACTCAAACATCAACTCACATACCCATGCAACGGCTCATACATTCACTCACACACCCATATAATTGCTGCTCACATACCCACTCACTCATCCATAGAGCCACTCACATACCCATTCACTCACCCATACAGCCACTGTTATAGCCACTCACTTACCCATACACCTACTCACACAGTCATTCATTCACCGAAATAGTCACTCACAAAGCAACTCACTCACCCATACAGCTACTCACCCCATGTATTCATCAACACAGCCACTCATACCCCCACTCACTCACCCATACATCCTCTCAACAGAACCAGTCACTCACCTATACAACCACTTATGTACCCATTTACACACCCACACAGCCACTTATATACCATACAGATGTCCATAGAAGCACTCACACAACCACTCACTCGTCCATACAGACACTCACCTTCTAATACAGCCACTCACAAGCCCACTCAGTTAACCAAGCACCCACTCAAGCAGCCACTCACTCACCCATACTGCAACTTACACCACAGTCATTCACCCATACAGCTACTCACAAAACCTTATAGCCACTCACCCATACAACCACTCACACATCCATGTAGCTAGTCACAAGCCCACTTATTCAGCCATACAGCTACTCACAACCCCATGCAAACACTCAGACATATACTCACATATGGATACAGACAGTCACACAATCACGTAGATGACATTTGTTACAAATAGCATTACATAATAGTAGTATAGAACAGATAGTAATTTAACTTATGCAGTAGCTTAGAATATATCTTTACATCTCAGACACCTTTACAAAACACTTACACTTACTGGATGATGTCATAAGTGATGTCATCAGTGATTTAATTTGAGATTTCATCAGTGATGTCAACAGTGCTGTCACTGACCATGTTATAAGTGATGTACTATGTAAGGTCATAAGCAGGGCATTAAAGAGACGTACGTTATAGTTAACTCAGGTAATTATAACTGCTGAATTTCACTGGTTTTATATGAGTAAAATCTGAGCCTAGCTATGACATCCCTGTAACCTTTGGGCTTTTCAGTGAATATCTATGTTTTTTTAAAGTTATTTCTTAACTATAATGTCCCTGTAACCTTTTTTTAGTGTCTTTCTAAGGATTGTTTCATTTGTATTTCCTAACTGTAACCTGTACCTTTTGAGAGTGGGTGTGTGAGTGGCTGTATAGGTCAGTGAGCGGGTATGTGAGTGGCTGTATGGATCTGTGAGTGATTTTGTAGGTCTGTGAGTGAGTGTGTGAGTGTCTGTATGGGTCTGTGAGTGGTTGTGTGAGTAGCTGTATAGGTCAGTGACTGGGTTTGTGACTGGCTGTATGGGTCTGTGAGTGGGTGCGTGATTGGCTGTATGGGCCTATGAGTGGGTGAGTGGTTGGCTGTATGGGTCTGTGAGTGGGTGTGTGAGTAGCTGTATAGGTCAGTGACTGGGTTTGTGACTGGCCGTATGTGTCTGTGAGTGGGTGTGTGATTAGCTGTATGGATCTGTGAATAGGATCTGTGAATGGATCTGTGAATGGGTGTGTGAGTGGCTGTTTGGATCTGTAAATGGGTGTGTGAGTAGCTAAATGGGTGAGTGGGTGTGTGAGTGACTGTATGGTCAGTGAGTGCTTATGTGAGTGGTTATGTGTGTATGTGTGTGAGTGGGCTTTTGAGTGGCTGCATGGGTCTTTGAGTCAGTGTGTTAGTAGTTTAATGGGTGTGTGAGTGAGTGTGTAAGTTGCTGTATGGGTGTGTGAGCGGAGGTGTTGGTTGCTGTGTGTGTCTGAGAGTTTATGTGGGAGAGTATATATGGGTGTGTGAGCGGCTGTATGGTTCCCTCCCACTTTAGCCTATATTTTTGGCCCCATGGAGGTGATGGATCCTGGGGCCCTATTGGGCCAAGGGGGGGGGTCCCAGCAGCCTCCCCTTCATTTCACTGTTGAAGTCCGGGGGAGGTGGTGGTCCCTGGCACTCTTATGGGCCCTACCAGGGGGGGGTCAATGCAGCCTCCCTCCTATCTATTCAATATTTAAGCCCCGGGGAGGGGAGGTGTTGGTACCCGGGTTCTATAAAGGCCACAAGAGAGAGGCCACGTAGTCTCCCCTCCCTAATTTTTTAAAAATAAACCCCTGGGAGCTGATGGCCTAAATTGCCATTGGGGAGGGAGTCTGCATGGCCCATCTCTTCTCTCCTTTTGTTCAATATCTGAATGCTCCAGGGACTGCCCCATTTGGGGGCTGAAAGATAAAAAAGCGCTTGTTTTATAAAAAAACATTTTGCCATATATTTTTTAACCCGTCATGATTTTCACTGCAAACATTTTTTTTAATGCTTCTTGACCCTGGTGTTGTCTTTGGGGGGCCCCAGAACCAGGTCTAGGGGGTCAAGGTACTCATACCCTGCCCCCTTCTCTTGTCTTTAATGGTTCTTTTTAGAAACCAGCTAAGTCAAAGTCCCAAGATAGCTGCCAACACTTCCTGGTTGGCAACCAATCAGATCTCTGTACGAGATTGGTAAGATTTGTTTGGCCGCTAGATATTCAAATTTGTTGTTTCTTTAATATCTCCAAAACTACTGAACAGATTTACACCAAATAACAAAAAGGACTCCTTCTGGACCAAGACCTACCTTTCTACCTAATTTGGTGTAATTCCGTGCAGCGGTTCAGGCTATAGTTGTATTCAAACCCCTATAGGAAATTGCAAAGGGAAAACTTGTTTTGGCACCCTACCTTTTTCTTGGCCCCCGCTTGATGTATCACCCCAAAACTTTGAAAAACAAATTAGTTAAATGGCTCCAAAGTTCTTAGCAAAACAAAAGACACTTTTCCGATGGAAACACGGTCCTAACTATAACTACCTACTGGTGACTGTCAGTAGGTAGTTAATATATATTGTTGGCCCCAAAGACCCTCAAGAGCCATGGGGATTCCATTCCCTAGCTAGTAGTGCACCAGGAGACACGTTTGCAGAGTGGTGGAGAAATGGCATGGCTGTCGACAACCACTCAGCAATCCTGCTGTGTGGGAGCCACTGGAGGTAACAGGAGGGGTATTTGGCCCCCAAGGTCATCCTTGGGGGCTCACTATCCCACCTGTTACGTCTAGTAAGACCCACAAGGCAGGATTGCTTAGAGGTCTTCATAGGCCACACCCCCTTTCTCCACCACTCTGCAAATGCACATCTTGGTGCACTACTGGTTGTGGGATGAAGTCCGCTTTACTCCTGAAGAACCTTGGGGGCCAAGAAGCCCTCCTGGTACCACCTGTAAGTCCTACACAGTGAGATTCCTGAGAGCTGGTCGGAGGCTTAGCCCCCTTTCTCCACCAATCTGCAAACATAACTACTACTTAAAGAACCATAGAAATTCACTGAAAAATACCAAAGGTTTCAGGGACGTTATACTTAGGAATTTAGCATTTAAAAAACCCTTAGAAAATCACTGAAATAACCAAAGGTTACTGTGACTTTATGTATCGGAAATGGAATTTTAAAAAAACTTCGAAATTCATTGGAAAAAAACAAAGGTTACAGTGATGATATAGTTAGGCTCAGGTTTCACTCAAACAAAACCAGTGAAACTCATCAGTTTTAGTTATCTGAGCGAACTATAGCTTGTGCCCCCTGCAGTGCACTGCTCATGACCTCACATATTACATCACTCATGACATGGTCAGTGGCATCACTGATAACATCATTGATGATATCTCAAATGACATCACTGATGACATCATCCACAGAATCACTGAAGCACCCACTCACACCCCATAGAACGTTTCAAATACCCACTCCCACACAAACATTCACAAACCCATTCACAGATCCATACCAGTACTTCCACACCCACTCAGTGATCCATAGATCTATACACACATCCACGCACTCACCCATACAACCACCCATACATCCACTCAGTCACTAACACAGCCATTGACATATCCATTCATACACCCATACAGCCACTCACACACTGAGTCAGGCACCCCTAGAGCTACTCACACACTTAGTCACTCACCCATACAGTCAATCACACAGCTACTTACTCATTCATACAGACACACACACACTCAATTACTCATACAGAAACTAACATGTGCTCACTCACCTATACAGTCACTGACCAAACCACACACTCAACCATACAGCCGTTCTCACTTTCACTCACTCACCCATACAGTCACTGATATACCCCATCACTCACCTATACTGCCACATATCCAATTACTCACCCATATACCACTGACACATCCACTCATTCACCCACACAGTCATACACACACTCACCCATACAGCCCCTCACACACATACTCACTAACCCATACATCCACTGACTCATCCACTCACTGATCAATACAGGCAGTCACACACCTTCTCATCCACCCACACAGACACTCAGACAACCATACAGGTACTCAGACAACCAATCACTCACCAGAACAGCCAGTCAGGTGCCCACTCACATACCCATAGTCACTTAGACACCAACTGCCAGACTGATACAGACATTCACACAACCATTCACTCTCTCTTACATTCACTAAGACACCTAACCACTCACTTATACAGTCAGTCACACATTCACTGAAACATCCATACAGGCACTCATGCACCCACTGATTCAACAATACATCTTGGTGTGTGTATATATATTCAACCAATAAACTTTTTTAAAACACTCACAGTCACTGGATGATATAATCAGAGATGTCATTTGAGGTGTCATCAGTGATATCATCAGTGATGTCACTGACCATGTCATGAGTGATGTAATATGTGAGGTCATAAGCAGTGCATTGAGGGGGAAGCAAATTATAGTTAGCTCAGCTAACTATAAGTGCTGAATTTCACAGGCTTTCCCCACCCTACAGGAACTGCATACTCCTTCAGTGCTACTTTGCACAAGTGAAACCTGAGCCTAACAATAACATTCCTGTAAACTTTGTTTTCTTCAATGAATTTATATATATATCAGGCCTGGGCAGAGCTTGCTGAGTCCCACTCCGTGGAATTACGTGGAGTTACTGCAAAACTCCATGTGATTCCGCGAAGTTCCACGAGCTGGTGGAGTAAGAGAAGAACTATATGCTTATGGTCCCTGGCAGCAGCGGTCCGTGGAGGGAGTTCCGTGGGGCGGAAAGGTGGGGCGGGGGAGGGACAGGGCGGGGGGTACTAAACACTGGAACATGGATAATTGGAGGTAAGTAAACAATTAAATAAATAAAACGAATTTCGTAGGGTGCCCTGCATCACAAAATGCGGTGCAGCGCGCGCTACGAAATTCATTTTATTTATTTAATTGGTTACTTACCTCCAATTATCCATATTCCGGTGTTTAGTACCCTCCACCCTGCCCCTCCCCCGCCCCACCTTTCCACCCTACGGAACTCCCTCCACGGACCACTGCTGGTCCCTGGCACAATGCATGAGGTCTCAATTGACAGACACTCACCCAAAAAAACATATGCAGTGAAAGATGAGAAGCAGAGTTTTCTCCCCTAAGTAGCAGCCCACTCTGACCTCCTGCTTTTATCCTTGAGGGCAGTCAAGCACAACCTTACCTGTATCCGAGGCTCCTCTGTGCTGCCTCTTGTTCAGCGTCCAACACTATCCGGTTGTGTTGGCACCGCCAGGGTCTGTGTGCTGCCTGCACTGTAGATAAGCTCTATATGCACTTTACCCGCAGCTGCAACTCCAGGGCCCCTGGCTCTGTGCATTCTGCCATTGGCCATAACAACTGATGGTAAGAAGGAAATAAAAGGCATGCCTGTGATATCAGTACAGGCCGGGTGGGCTGCAGAGAAGAAAACTGCCTAAACAGAAGTTAAACATTGTGCCACCAGCTAACCATAGGGCAAGGTGCAGTCTTCTGGGGTCACTCCACCAATAAGAGTTTGGCAAGTCTCTTTCAACCAATCTGCAGAAACAGTGTAATCAGTCCCAGGGTACTCTTGGCCAATGAACAATCCTGTCTGAAATGGTGGAGCTGTGTGGGGTGACATCAGGAGAGAAACAGCTGCACTGCACCGGAGCAGCTTCAGACCTCCTGGCTCCCTCTGAGAAGGTGCAACCACAGAGCTGACAAAAATGTCTGAGGCACATGGCAGCAGTGTAGTGCTAGCTCCCTGTATGACCATCCAACCTTCTCTCTCAGCTTCGCCCCTATGGTGTTTCAGAATTGCATTTAATATAATTTAGGAAAATGCATTTTATTGCTGAGGGCAACATTATTCGGGGTGAGCATGGGGAGCGCCGCACACCGGTAAACTCCGCTCTGCCTTCGGATGGCGGAGTTTTTTGCTAAACTACATGCTCCAAGTGGAGCACGGAGTTGTAATTTCCAAGAACTCTGCCAGCGGAGCGAAGTTTACCACCCACCCTAAATTTATATATATTCGTTGAAAAAAACGAAAGGTTAGTAAGATGTCATAGTTAGCAAAAAGCATTTGAAAAATCTTACAAATTCACACAAAAAAAGGTTACGAGTTATAATAATGTAGTGTGTGTCTTCAGGGAGTAGGATGCATCAGATCATACACCCTAGGTTAAAGGTAATACAGGTTTTATTCACCAATTAACATCTATATATGCAGGGAGAGCGCCGGGGAACGTCTGCCTCGATCGCAGGCTCGGCGCGTACTGTCTGTCTACAAAATGGCTGCCGCGCGTCTACGTCATCACGGCTGTGAAGACTAGAGTGCAACTCTACATATCTCCCTTCTTTACGGATAACAAAATTCTAAAAGATACATTTACTTGCGTGCATACTCCTTTCCGTCTCCATCTCAAAGTCTCTAAACTTCGCCAGTCTCACCACTGTCCTTCCGGTATGGGTGCGTCTCACAGGGGTGCATGGAGTGTGTTCGGTACACTCTTGGGAGCTGGTCGCTTCTCCCCCTTCAGTACTTGGGGGAACTCCCTTGTTGGGAGATCCCCTGTAGCTTTCCAAAAGTTCAGAGGCGCCCATTTCACTCCCCTCATGTGCTCCTGTATCACTCCCCCATTCTCCAGGGCTGCTTGTGGTAGCGCCCACCGGGTGGGTTTCAGTCCCTTGAGTCCGGGGAGGTATCACTTGTCCTCTTTCCCTTCCGTTCCATTGCATGATCTTATTGCACTTGGACATCCTGTCCTGTGACCAAACCTTCCCGTCGTTCAGTAGGGCTGACCGGTTGTAAACTTCTTCCACCTGCAACGGTGCACTGAATTTACTGTCCCCTTTTTTCCTTAACTGGGACAGTTTGACTCAAACCCATTCTCCTCGCTCTAGCTCCGTCTCCTTGGCATTCCTTCTCTTGTTATAGTGTTCCGTATAAATTCTCTGTGCTTTTTCTAGATTGCGGTGTACTACAGCGGGGGACCACTTGCTCGTGATGGTGCACTCCTTCCAGGCTACATTGTCTTTTTTGACGGGGTCTCTAGATCTTAGGATCTGGAAGGGGCTGTATCCCGTGCTGGTAGGTGTGATCCTGTACGCCCATAGCATGCTCTTCAGTTCCTTCTCCCAGTCTTTTCCATGCCCAATCGCAGATTGTACGGACCCCTTGATGACTCGGTTAAATCTTTCGGCTAGACCATTCCCTGCTGGGTGGTATATAGACGTGTGTTTAACCCTAATGCCGTTCCTTCCCATGTAGGTGTTCCATTTTTCTGATACAAATCGGGGCCCATTGTCACTTAGGAGAGAGCGTGGAATACCTTCTCTAAGGAAGACAGCCGTTAGGAACTTCAATATTTTGTCCGTGTCCATGTCTTCTTGTACGTCCACCTCCGGCCACTTGGAGTACCGGTCGACAAGTACCAACACATATTTTTGGATTCCTTGGCTATCCAATATCGGGCCTAGGATGTCTATGGATAGGTCCTCCCATGGATTCTCTGGGTTGTCAAACTTCCCTAGGGGTGGTCGCATCAGGCTCTGAAACTTATCCGCTTTTTGGCATTGGCCACACTCCCGCACATGCCTCTCTATCTGGTTATCCATCGCCGGCCACCAGTACATCTGCTTCGCTCTCATTTTAGTCTTTACGATGCCCAGGTGGCCCTCGTGGATGAGAGCTAGGAGGTGTGGGATCAACTTGTTGGGGGGAACTACTTTCTCTCCTCTCCTCAGGAAGATCCCTTGGTCACAAACTGACAACTCCTCCCTCACCTCGAAGAATTTCCTGAGCACCGCCTCCATATGCCTATTCTCCGGCCATCCTCTTATTATGCATTGCTTGACCGCCTCTATGTCTGTGTCGGTTTCATACGCTTCCTTCCACTCTTGCTCACTTATCACTCGTTCGTGCTCTTTCATGAACGCCACTTTAGTGTCCTCCTCTTCGGACGTCCTTGGAGCTTCCTCCATGGCTGATGCTCGAATGAGGTAGTCGGCTACTTTGTTCCTTTGCCCTGGGATGTGCTCCACGTCATATCTGTAGTCCAGCAGTTTCAACATCATCTTCGCGATGTGGGGTGTCGCTGTGGCATGTCCTGATGATGTGAGGACTTTGATCAAGGGCTTGTGGTCTGTTCTCAGCCTGATTCTTGTGCCCCATAGGAACTGACGGAACTTGTCCATGGCCCAGACTACAGCCAGCATTTCTTTTTCTATTACGCTGTACTTCTGCTCCGTGGGAGACAGCGACCGGGATGCGAAGCTGAGGGTGGACAGTTCTCCTCCTTTCAACTCTTGCATCAGGACTGCTCCCAGGCCCCGCTCACTGGCATCTGTCATCAATACCGATCTGGCTTGCGGGTCGTATCCACACAGTGGGACGGCTGTGCTGATGTCCATTTTTATCCTCTGGAACTCCTCTTGCGTTTCCTTAGTCCACTCGAATTTGGTCTTGTCCCTTAGAAGTTGTCGCAAGTGATGCGTCTTCGTAGCGAAGTGCTGTACGAATATGCTATAGAATTCGGCCATGCCTAGGAACGACCTTACTTCCTCCTTGGACTTTGGCGGTGGTGCCTCACATATCGCCTTGACATTGGACTGTTTGGGTGTGATGCCTTGATCACTGATCACATGCCCTAAGTACGTGACTGACGTCATCCCATACCGGCACTTCTCCCATTCTGCCGTGAGTCCGTTGCGTTCCAGAACTTGTAGCACTTTGGACAACTTGGCATCATGGTCTGCTTTGTCCATACCCATTACCATAATGTCGTCTTGAAAGTACTGCACTCCTTCTACTTCATGAAATAATCTGTGCATTAGCATCTGAAATACGGCTGCCGCCGAGGCCAGTCCAAATGGCATTCCCCGAAACTGATAGCATCCAAAGGGAGTTATGAAGGATGTTAGCTTCCTGCAGGTACGGTGTAGTGTGATCTGGTGGTAGGCGGACGTGAGATCAATTGTCGAGAACCACTTCACTCCTTTGATTTTTGCTAGCATCTCGTCTATTCTTGGCAGGGGAAACCGTTCTACAATGATATTTTTGTTCAGCTCCCTCAGGTCCACACATAGACGTATTTTTCCATTCGGTTTCATGGCTACCACCAATGGAGCCAACCACTCGGCCCTCGTTATCGGTTCTATGATGCCGTTTTCTTCAAGTCTGTGAAGTTCTTGTTGCACCTGTTCTCTCACCTTGTGACACACTGGTGTGGCGTCCGTTTTGAGATCGATCCTGTGCGTGAATTTTGTTAGTTTTCCCACTTTGCCCCCAAACACATTGGGAAACTCTATCTTCAGCTTCCCTGTCTCTGGTCGCTGTTCATCGCCCGTCATTAGGACTTGTGTGATACCGTCTGGGTTCAACTGTATACCTAAATCTCCTTGGTCTATCCATCCTAGAACCGATGGACCTTTTTCTGCCACATACAGTTTGCACCTGGCCTGTCGTTCCTTGAATTCAAACTTCAAGCGGCGGTATCCTACCATGGGGATGGTCTCTCCTGTAAAAGTTACCGGGCGGATGTCTGGAGGCTCCAGATGGTCACCTATGAGGTTCTTGAATTGTTCCTCCCACACATTGTGTTGTATTATGGTATAGGGGGATCCTGAATCAGCTACCATCTGTATTGGAACACCTCCAATCACCAGGTCACATTGTGGTTTCTTTGAGCGGTTACAACTTATGCCCAGTACGTATGTTCGTCTATGCATAGCACGCTGTCGTCATCTTCAATCATTTTCTCTTTCTTCCTCCTCTTCTTGTGCGATGTATTTGATGGCTATTTTCTTTTGCTTGCGGCGACATACCTTTTCATAATGCCCTATTATCCCGCAAAACATGCATTTGGCTTTGAAGGCCGGACATCGCTTGTCTTACGCTGGGTGTGACAGACTGCCACACCTGTAGCACATGATCTTGCCCTCGATGCCCGGTTTCCTCGCCGGGGCCGGTCTGGGCGTCCATTTGGTCTGTCTCCTTGTGTCCCCCACTGCCCCCTTGCCTCTCTCAGGCGGTTCTGCTTCCATGACTTTGTTCACCATGGGTCTGGGGCCCGCTTCTTTTTTCGCTGATTCTGCACATCGCTTCGATAGCTCTGCCTTTTTAACCATGGCTATTACTTCCTTTAGTGTGGCCTCTCCGTTGACCCACAATTTGTCCTGTATCATCGAGTTGGTGGTGTGCATGACTATTTGGTCCTTGATGAATTCATCATGTAATGTTCCGAACTTCCATGTGACGGCTAATTTCCTTAACGCTGCTACGTATTCATCTATGGACTCCCCTTACGTTGCTGGAAGTTATATCTATAAATGGACGTGCACACTGCGGGTCTGTAGTGCTTGTTTAAGTCGTCTATCGCATGCTGGAACACGTCGTCATCTGCCGCCTGCCTCGGCGTGAGGACTATGTTCTGAAATACTCTGATCCCTTCCGGTCCCAGATTGTGCAGCAAAATCCTCTAACTCCTTCTGCTGGGGAATGCTTCTCCGGACTCGTCCTCTAGGGCTTCCAAATAGTTCATAAAGTATTCTCTCCAGTCCTCCCATTTCATCGACGGGTCTCCCGGTTTGGGTAGGAAGGGAATCGGTGTCATGAGTGAGGATGGTTGGGCGCACATTTCCGCCCTTGCCCTTGGTGACTCGTCTTCTCCTCTTGTACTGCCTGGCGCGCTTTGTCGCTGCCGGCGTGGGGGGCTCTGGTGCGCTGCCGCTCCGCCGCCTCTGCTTTGCTCTGCTTGCTTCGCCAGGGCCTCTCCCTTCCTGTTCTGTCTAGTGCCTGGAAGACAGCTTTATTCGCGCGTCCGCCTGCTCGTGTTGTGGATGGCCCCGCACTTTGCTTCAAGAGCCTCCAATGACCACAGCCCCCTGCGCGTTCCTGCGCTGTGGTGCGCTGCTTTGGCTGATGGGGCTGTGGTGTCACTCCCCCCTTGCCACGTGGTCTGGACCGCTTGCTGGTGGTAATGGTGGTTCACCCTATGCAAGCACAGAGCGTGTGCACCCTTGTGTGTGTTGCTCTAGGCCCAGGCGTCCCCTCTGCCGCGCTCTCCCTCACTTGGTACCTGTGTGCGTAGGTCGTACTGCTTCACTCGTTCCTGGCCTCGTGTCTTAGATGTTCGGGCTCTCTCCGGTCTCTCCTTCACTGACCCCAGTCCCTCGTCGCCATTTGTAGTGTGTGTCTTCAGGGGGTAGGAAGCATCAGATCATACACGCTAGGTTAAAGGTAATCCAGGTTTTATACACCAATTAACATCTATATATGCAGGGAGAGCGCAGGGGAACATCTGCCTCGATCGCAGGCTCGGCGCGTACTGTCCGTCTACAAAATGGCCGCCGCGCGTCTACGTCATCACGGCTGTGAAGACTAGAGCGCAACTCTACAAATAAGTATCACAAATTGTGTGAAGACATATTTATGACATTCTGGCAGACAAAGTGCTTTACGACACTTTGTCTGCCAGAATGTCATAAATATGTCTTCACACAATTTGTGACACTTATTTTGCCTAACGACACTTGTCTGCACTAAGTTTTATACTGCATTATTTTCTGTTCACACACAATAACAAAAACCGTGGTACATGTACTTTGCGACATATGCACTATTTATTAGACCTGGGCAAAAATTTCGTTCCGTTCGCGGAAATTGCGATAATTTGACATTTTCGCGTTCCGCGGAGAGCGCGAAAATGTCAAAATTTCCGCTTTCCGCAGCTTGGCGATAATTTGTTTCTTGCTCGCGCTGTAAAATAATACATTCTCGCGCGCGCGCGACCGCCTTACCTGAATCCCTGCGTTCGCCGACAAGTTTTCTTGATCCGGTCGCGTTCTCCATGAGATGTTGGATTGTTTTTAGCCATTTGCGCTGTCTCGCAACAGTTCGCACCCGCAGTGACGTCATGCGTCGCGCGATCACGTCTTTCTTCTCGCGATCATGCACCGCAAACAAGATGGCCGCGCCCGCGAGCAACCACATGGGTAAGTTGGCGACCCGCAACCATGCAGAAAATCTCGCGAACATGCGGGGAAAAAAATTCCGCATCTTTGCGATATTTCCGCTTGTTTGCGATAATTTTAAACATTTTCGCGATAATTTGCGAAAGTGGATTTCGAAAATTCCGCCCACCCCTACTATTTATATGCTTGTTACAGGATACGTTAATGATTTACACTGTTGTAGTAATTAATGTAATCTGTATGTATATAGTACTCGCCCACTATGATCTAAGACGTTTTCAAAAGAATATCCGTTTTCAAATACAATATCTGTACCGAAACAATGTAAATGTATACTTTTGCCACTCTAAGATGGCCGCTTTACTTTGCCAGTGGGAGGATCTACGATTGTAGTCCTACCTTTACTGCTATGTAATCCTTAAGTACCAAAGTGTAAACCTGCATAAATTGTTGTGATCAAGGCATAAATCTCTCTGGTATCGTACTTGCCTGGTTTGTTTCCTCAGAGCATGCTCATGTGTGATTATTTGGATATATATATATATATATATATATATATATATATATATATATATATATATATATATATTATCTACTGGCGGGCGCCAGTAGATAGTTATAATTAGGACCGAGTTCCCATAGGAAATCTGAAAATTCTATTTTGAATAACTTTGGCGCCGGTTGACGAATCCTGGCGAAATTGTCAAAACTAATGGGGCGCTCCGCTCAGCTCCTACCCTGAAAGTCTCGGGGTGATTCGTCAAGCGGGGGCTGAGGAAAAAGGGGGGTCCCAAAACACGTTTTCCCCATGCATTTTCCCATAGGACCTTTTGTCGAAGGTACAGCCCGAACGGCTGAACAGAAATACTTGAAATTTGGCAAAGAGGTAGTCCTCAGATCAGGCATGTGCCTTTTGCATATATGGTGTCAATCTGTTCAGTAGTTCCTGAGAAAATTGCAGTTAAAAGTACATAAATATCTATATGCGCGCACCGTGCGCGCACGGTGCCGTGCGGGAGCGTAATTCTGATTGGTGGTTAGATGTCAGTCAACATTCGAATCGGGCGAAATCAGGAAGTGTCGGACGCCATTTTGTGTGTGACAGTGAAAAAGAAAGGTGGAGAACGTGAAAAGGGGGCAGGGTTGTCAAGATCTACAACAGAGGAATTCTTACCATGTACTTGCACAGGAACAGAGATGCTAGTTCCCAATGCCCCCTCCAGGATCCTCCAGAGACCGAATTAGATCACATCTCTAAACAACCCCAAAGGGGGAAGGGGGAGTGGACAAAATAATAAAAGAAAGAAGAGACTGGTTCAGGATTCTTCGGATCTCCTCCACAGCACCCTTCTTCTTGTCAGTCCGTTCTATGGACCTTCTCTTGAACGATGCCTGAGGGAACTAATAGAGCACAATACTTAGCACCCTAGTCTACTCAGCACTTGTCTAACCAACTTTACAAATCTTTAGTTGTACCCTTGGGAAGGAACGTACCCCTTAATCCTCTTGAACTAGCCCCTCTTCGTATGGTGGTAGTTGACTGCCTGGAATGTCTTTTCTCTTATTGGTTCTGTACAGTTCTACCTGAGATATATAAACATTTAATGGTTAATACCTGTCCCTTAATCTAATTCTAATTATTATTATTCTATTTATCAGCTCACCTACCAGTATCTTTTTAATGTAGCGCTCTCTATTCTTCTCTGTATTGTTGTGATAAGATTTCGTAGTCTTTTCCTTCACTAGGATTTATGTTCTGCGTAGTTGTTTTTCTTGTCATTGCATTTACTATTTTATCTTGTATTCATCCTTTCTTTTAGCTTGATACTTTAGCAGTTATCTCTCTCTATACTTAGGTAAGTTTCCTCTTCTTATATAGTGACTATGTCTTTTATATTTTTTCTACTAGCAATGTATTTTTCGTAATACTCTTTCAACAATGAACAACATATAACTTAGCTTTCGAAGTCGGCTCCGCGTCCTTCTTCCTTCGAGCCGCTAGAGTTAACTCCTGTCAAGAGTTGCTGAGGCGGAGTGGTTCCGTCAGGAAAAGTTCCTCACACGAGTCTTGAAACCTCCTGACTTGGGGAAAATATCGGGGAAGAACTAGGTAACAAGGCCTTGACTCTCCTAACCCTTACTGTAAACTGAATTAATCACTATCTTTGAAATTCTAAGATTTTCCTGAGACGCGCAAGTTCAGCTCCGACCTCGGGCGACGCTTCGGTGAAGTGCGCACTCGTTAGGGAGAGTGCGTTCCACCAAGGCTCCACACAGGTGTGAAGACAAAGACTAGACCGCTACCGCGATTGTACAGCGGCAGCCATCTTGGAATGGCTTCTTTGCAGCAAGGCACTCCAAGCGCGATCTTTTGTGCATTTTCCACTTCTCCTGTTCCAGCTTATTTTCGGATATGTGTTAATCGCATTAACTACTCGTGTCGAAGGCCCAGTGGTTCTGACAGTACCCCCCAACAACGGAGGTTCTTCCACTCTTGGTTTCGTAGGAAATCTTAGATGAAAGGTTCTCACAAGTCTAGGAGCGTGTACATCAGATGCAAGTTCCCAGGACCGCTCCTCTGGCCCATAACCTCTCCAATCAACTAGATAGTACAGCCTTCCTTTAACCTTTTTTGAGTCCAGGATTTCTTTTACTTCAAACTCCATTCCCGACTCCAATTGAATAGGTTTCGGGGGCAGTTCTTTCCTCAAGTTTGGGGAGGCTAGTTTTAACAAAGAGACGTGGAAGACTGGGTGAATCTTAAGTTTGGGTGGCAATTTCAATTTATAGGTTACTGGATTCACCTTTTTCACAATTGGATAGGGACCAATAAACCTAGGTTGGAATTTTCTATTTCCTTTTAATCTGAGGTTCTTTGTATTCAACCAAACTTCATCTCCTTCTACTAAGGGAGGGCCCTCCCTTCTTTTCTTGTCTGCATAGATTTTATATTTTCCTTTGGCTTGTTCCAAATTCCTTGATGCTGTTTGGTGAACTTGATTAAGATGAGAGACTAAATCTTTCACTGCTGGAATGAGATTTCAACTTCTTGGACTGTGGAATTAGGATGCCTCCCATAATTTAGGTAAAACGGAGTATAACCAGTGGATACGTTTTTTGCATTATTATGAGCAAACTCTGCTGCCCATAGGTAATCTGGCCAATCCTTGTCTTGTTTTAACAGGAAAAGTCTTAAGTATTGCTCTAACTCTTGGTTCACCCTCTCTGTCTGACCGTCTGTTTCTGGGTGATAGCTGGTTGAAAACCTAGTCTCAATTCCCAGACCTTCTACAAAAGCTCTCCAGAAATGGGACAGGAATTGTGAACTCCGATCCGAAATGATGACCCTCGGAAACCCATGTAGTTTCACTATTTGTGTGCTAAAATGAGTAGCTAACTGTTTTGCTGTAGGAACCCTTTTTAATGCTAGGAAATGAGTCATTTTTGAAAATGCATCTACCACCACTAAAACTGTATTAATTCCCTGGCAGGAAGGCAAGTCAGTTATTAAGTCTAGGGTGATTGTGTGCCATGGAAAAGGGGGGGTTGGCATAGGTTGCAATAAACCTTTTGGAGCCTGCCGTTCCGATTTTCCCTGAGCGCAAATCTCACATGTCTTGACATATTGTTCAATGTCTTTATTCATTTGAGGCCACCAGTATCTTCTCTTTACCAGGTCTGCAGTCTTGAGCTCTCCTTTGTGGCCTGCCAAGAGATCATCGTGGCATTCGTACAATGCTTGAGTTTGCAATTCACGCGTAGGCAAGTATAGGGCTCCCTTATGGTAAGGTAAACGGTTTTGGACTTCTCTTCCTTCCTCTTGTTGGGCCCATTTCTGCATGTCTTCTGGGTTTAAGACCTGAGCGATTAGTTCCTTCAAATTAATTAGAGTGGTGGCACAAATTATTTTGGAATCTGGAATTATTGTTTGATTTTTGGGCACCCCTTTTTCTTCTTCAGTTCCAATTCGAGATAAGGCATCTGCTTTCCCATTTTGAGCTCCTGGTCTGTAGGTAATCACAAAGTCGTAGTCAGCGAAATACAGAGACCATCGAAGTTGTCGAGGCATGAGGGTTCTGGCTGACTTCAAAAACTTCAAATTACGGTGGTCAGTGAAGACTGTTACCACATGGTTAGCTCCCATGAGATAATGTCTCCACTCCTTGAAGGCGTCTTTTATAGCTAACAGCTCTTTTTCGGTTATGGTGTAATTAGTTTCAGCAGGTGTCAATTTTCGAGATCTATAAGCAACAGGATGCAGCTGACCCGTTTGCTTGTGCCTTTGGGATAGAACTCCTCCTACTGCCAGATCGGAGGCGTCAGTCTCTACATAAAATGGCTCAGTTGGGTCAGCGTGCAACAGGATGGGCGCCGAAGTGAAGTCTTCCTTCAAGGATTCAAAGGCTTCCTCAGCTTCATTCGACCACTCAAAATGTACTCCTTTCTTGAGCAGGCATGTAAGTGGGAGTATTTTTCGTGAAAACTCACTGATAAATCTTCGATAAAAATTTGCGAACCCAATAAATCCCTGAACCTCCTTGACACATGTTGGAGACTTCCAATCAATTACTGCTTGGATTTTTCGCTTATCCATGTTGATTCCAGATGGTGAAATCACAAAACCCAAAAATTCCACTTGTGACACGTTGAAGGCGCACTTCTCCAATTTCACAAACAGTCGATTCTCTCTGAGTTTTTGTAACACCTTTCTAACTTGGTCCCGTTTTGGTTCTGATCGACTGAATAAATCAAAATGTCGTCAATGTACACAATTACACATTGATCGATAAATCCGCTAAGAGCATCGTTGATAAAGTGCTGAAAAGCAGCTGGAGCGTTGCACAGTCCATACGGCATAACTTGGTATTCGAATAATCCAAACCTTGTTCTGAATGCCGTCTTCCATTCATCGCCTTCTCTCACTCTGATTAGATGGTAGGCTCCCCTCAAATCTAACTTTGTATAGATCTGTGCCCCTTTGACCTGATCTAATAGGACGGAGATAAGCGGAAGAGGATATCGGTTTTTCTTGGTAATTTTGTTAATTGCTCGATAATCGATACACGTTCTCAAATCTCCCTCCTTCTTCGGCACGAAAAACAAAGGTGAAGATACCGGTGATTGAGAAGGTCGGATGAAACCATTCGCCAGATATTTGTCTATGTACTCTTTCAGGTGCTGGTGCTCTTTTTCCGTCAGCGCATAGACCCGACTACAAGGCATATTGGAGCCTGTTTCGAAGTCTATTTTACAATCATAAACACGGTGAGGTGGTAGTTGCTCGGCTTCTTGCTCGTTTAACACATCTTCAAAATCCTGGTATTCTTGTGTTATTTCCTGTGAATTTATGACGCAGACCGAAGCTTCTGCCATGCATAAGGAGATTGCCGGATTCTCTTCAGTTGTTCCACCTTTCATCTTGAAGCAGTTTCTTTCACAATATTTCGAATTAATTTCAATTGTTCTGGTGCTCCAATCGATGGCTGGATTGTGCTCAGTGAGCCATGGTAACCCTAATATGAGTTGAAACTGTGGGGCATCAATTAAATTAAACTGGATATCTTCGCGGTGCCCATCTTCAGAAATCATTTGCATTGATTCCGTGTGGCTCACAATGGGTCCGGAGGAAAGATTTGTTCCATCCACCGCTCGGACTGGCTCACTCTTGGTCTTTGGGATGGCCTTCAGCCCAATCTTGGTTGCAAATTTTAGATCACAAAAATTTCCGGTAGCTCCCGAATCCACCATTACTGCCACTCCCGTCAATGTAACTTGTCGAAACTTTACGTCATGGACAATATTAAGTGTGGTGACTATGATTGCAAGGTATTCGCCACTTGGTGTCCTTTCGGAGTTGATTCCTGATTAGCATCCACCTGTCCAACTCCTTCTACAGGTGGTGCTGAAAGTTTTCCTTCGGTTTAAAGGAATTTTTTGGTTTCTTTGGACAATTTCTCACAAAATGTCCACTTGAGCCGCAGTACATGCATAAATTGTCGATTCTTCTTTTATCCTTTTCTTCTTTCGAAAGTGAACCTCATATAGTTCCAATTTGCATAGGTTCAGAGCTCAATGTTCCTTCTGCAACCTTTCCAGCTTCTATTTTTACTCTGTCGAATCGTGGGGCTATCGGTCTGAAATCTCTTCTTTTTTCGCCTTTCCTTTCTCCATGACGGAAGTCCAGTTCTAAAACCAGGTCTATCAGGGCTGAGATCTCTGTGGGTCTATTTGGGATTTGCGCCAGAACGTCCTTTAATTCATCTCTTAAGCCGCGATAAAATATTGCTGCTCTTTTGCTTTCTGGCCAGTCTGTTTCCATTACTAATTTATTAAACTGAGCCAAATAAGCCACGAGGTCTCTATTCCCTTGACGTAATTCAAGCAGTTAATTATCTACAGCCTGAGAAATTCTTCGTCTATCACAGATTCGAAGGAATTCTTGTTTGAGTTGATCATAATCTTGCAAAAGTGGGTCGTCTCGTGAAACCAAGGGCATGGACCACGACGCTGCATCACCACTTAAATATGACAAAACAAAGGCCACTCTAGATTGCGCATCAGGGAAAATTGAAGGGCGGCACATAAAGTGTAGAGAACATTGAGTAATGAAACCTGGGCCTTCTGGGGGTCTCCACTAAATCTTTCTGGGGGTGCCAAAGGGATGACAGGGGATAAAGAGTGTATGACTTGTGTGGTTACTTTTTTAGGGTCTCCAATGGATGGGTTTATGCTCTCTCTCCCTGGGCCTAATGGTTGTTTAACTCTATGGGCCAGTTCTGCTGTCTCCTTCCTAGAATTTATTACTTCTTGTCGTAAACTCTGATTGTCCTCTCTAACTGCGACTAACTCCTTTTGTATAGCTTCTAAAATGGATCCCGAGGTTTGCAAGTTTATTCCTTCAGCCATTCTTTCCGGGTGCAAGTTTTAAAACGTGGGCACTTCACTCTGTCAAGATCTACAACAGAGGAATTCTTACCATGTACTTGCACAGGAACAGAGATGCTAGTTCCCAATGCCCCCTCCAGGATCCTCCAGAGACCGAATTAGATCACGTCTCTAAACAACCCCAAAGGGGGAAGGGGGAGTGGACAAAATAATAAAAGAAAGAAGAGACTGGTTCAGGATTCTTCGGATCTCCTCCACAGCACCCTTCTTCTTGTCAGTCCGTTCTATGGACCTTCTCTTGAACGATGCTTGAGGGAACTAATAGAGCACAATACTTAGCACCCTAGTCTACTCAGCACATGTCTAACCAACTCTACAAATCTTTAGTTGTACCCTTGGGAAGGAACGTACCCCTTAATCCTCTTGAACTAGCCCCTCTTCGTATGGTGGTAGTTGACTGCCTGGAATGTCTTTTCTCTTATTGGTTCTGTACAGTTCTACCTGAGACATATAAACATTTAATGGTTAATACCTGTCCCTTAATCTAATTCTAATTATTATTATTCTATTTATCAGCTCACCTACCAGTATCTTTTTAATGTAGCGCTCTCTATTCTTCTCTGTATTGTTGTGATAAGATTTCGTAGTCTTTTCCTTCACTAGGATTTATGTTCTGCGTAGTTGTTTTTCTTGTCATTGCATTTACTCAGTTATTTTATCTTGTATTCATCCTTTCTTTTAGCTTGATACTTTAGCAGTTATCTCTCTCTATACTTAGGTAAGTTTCCTCTTCTTATATAGTGACTATGTCTTTTATATTTTTTCTACTAGCAATGTATTTTTCGTAATACTCTTTCCACAATGAACAACATATAACTTAGCTTTCGAAGTCGGCTCCGTGTCCTTCTTCCTTCGAGCCGCTAGAGTTAACTCCTGTCAAGAGTTGCTGAGGCGGAGTGGTTACGTCAGGAAAAGTTCCTCACACGAGTCTTGAAACCTCCTGACTTGGGGAAAATATCGGGGAAGAACTAGGTAACAAGGCCTTGACTCTCCTAACCCTTACTGTAAACTGAATTAATCACTATCTTTGAAATTCTAAGATTTTCATGAGACGCGCAAGGTCAGCTCCGACCTCGGGCGATGCTTCGGTGAAGTGCGCACTCGTTAGGGAGAGCGCGTTCCACCAAGGCTCCACACAGGTGTGAAGACAAAGACTAGACCGCTACCACGATTGTACAGCGGCGGCCCTCTTGGAATGTCTTCTTTGCAGCAAGGCACTCCAAGCGCGATCTTTTGTGCATTTTCCACTTCTCCTGTTCCAGCTTATTTTCGGATATGTGTTAATCGCATTAACTACTCGTGTCGAAGGCCCAGTGGTTCTGACAAGGGTAGAGAGTTCCTGACCCCCTAGCCTTTGTCAGGGGGTCTCTGAAGGACCCCAAAAGGTGAAAAAAACATTTGACTTTTTTTCAAAAAATCGCGGGGTGCGCGCACGGTGAAAAACCCTTAAAAAAAAAAACATTTTAAACTGTTTATAAGTTTATAGAAGATATTAACTATGCTGTTCAACTTTATCCAAATTAAAAAAAAAAAAGCTGAGCCATTCCATATTACAGGATACAGTCAATCTATAACTATATACATAGGTAGTTTATTGTAAAATAAATATATAAAAAATATAATAATACATACATAAATTAGCATTTAAAAAACCTTACAAATTCACAAAAAAACCATAGGTTTCACACACGTTATAGTTAGAAATTAGCATTTAAAAAACCTTGCAAATTCACTTAATAAACCATAGGTTTCACACGCATTATAGTTAGGAATTAGCATTTAAAAAACCTTGCAAATTCACTGAAAAAAACATAGGTTTCACACATGTTATAGTTAGCTGGACATTTATTTGTAAAAAACCATTGAAATTCCCCCGTTATAGTTAGTTCAGGTAACTATAACTCGCGCGACCGCAATCCACTGCTGATGACGTCACATATTACATCACCGATGACATCATACAGTGAATATGTGTCTTTCTGTAAAATAAATATTTTTTATATATGTATATCTAAAGGTTAATGGAAGAATAAACGGGTAAATAAGTGTCTAAATGGATGGGTTTTTTTTGTAAAATTAATTGTATAACTGACTTATTAACAGTATCTTAGTGAATACAGTGATGTAATATGTGACGTCATCAGCAGTGGATTGCGGTCGCGCGAGTTATAGTTACCTGAACTAACTATAACGGGGGAATTTCAATGGTTTTTTATGAGTGAAATGTCCAGCTAACTATAACATGTGTGAAACCTATGGTTTTTTCAGTGAATATATATATATATATATATAGCGAGAGAGAGAGTAGACACACAATAAAACACATTGGTTCAAAAATCTTTAAAATGAACAAATGTAACCTTTGTGGAACATGTTTTTTGCGCTTGGTTTTCTTAATGTGCAGTGACCTATTGCCATGACCTTCACCAATAAAATACAATTACTTATTGGTATTACAGGGCATGCACAATCAATATAGATATTAAGATCAGAGGCTATTTTCTATTACAGCTAAAAGTCATTTACACCGAGAATTATGACATCAAATTACTTTGCTCCATTTTACATCAAAAAATTGATTTGGCTGGAGGGCTTCGAGTCAATGCAGCCATCTGCGGCATTACTATTTCAATCATGTTATGTTTTAATGGCATTTCTGAGAGTGATTGCTTTCACCGGATACGGGGGCCATTACATGCATATCTGGATAAGAAGTGTTCTGTATTTTTATTACAGGAATAACAAAGTAAAAATTCACAAAGAAAAATACACGAACATTTAATTTATATGTATTACTGCTGTGAGTCGATGTGGCACGACAATTCACATCCAACGAACAACAACGCTGTAATCCTCCTCTCAAATTTAATAGTGTTCTGTGACATACACCAGATAATGGACATAGAGAAAGAACTCGCATGCAAAAACACAAGTTCTATGATCCTGGCGCAGAACAGTCAAAAAGTGCAAAGAGAGATAACATAGTTAATTATTGTATTTGTTTTGTGACACAGAGGAAGGCAAACCACAGTCGAGTTTATGCCTATGTACACTTATAGAAACACAGTGGTCAAGATCAAGCATTTTGATACATTTAATAAGAAAACGTTTTAATCAATAGCTATCAGAAAAGAAAATGTATATTAGCAAAAAACACTCGATTCGAAGCATTTTGAATTGAGTAAAGTACTCTGGAAAATATTTTAAGACAAGTTCTTTACTTTTGAATTCAGTTTAAAAAAAATCGGTCTATTTCAGTTTGTCAAAGTGGTAATGAAACCTGAACATGGTTTTACATACCTTCTTTTCAATACATTGTAATGCAGATATTACACACGTTCTGACAACTATCACTTTCCCTATTTGCATATGTCAAAACATGGGGCATATTTACAAGAAAGTGGAGAAGCGTGTGGTTAAGTCAAGAAGGTTAACAGCATGCTTTGTCACTTTGGAGACGCAGGGCTGCACCATATTTACTACAATAAGGTGCGGCCCTGCATTTCCCCCTGCGCTGACGCTGAATTTTGCTGACAAGCGCAATTCAGGCACCATAGTGCAAGGATACCTGTGTTGAGTGGAAGATTGTTTATGTGCAGAAATGTCCCCCTTAATGCACATAAACAATCTTTAAATGCCGTTTTGTAACTTCTATGGGGCATATTTACTAGAAAGTGGTGTAGGGTGTTCTTAAGCCAAGAAGGCTAACGACACGCTTCGTCGCTTTAGAAGCGCAGGGCTGCACCCTATTTACTAGAATAAGGTGTAGCCGTGCGTTCCCTCATGCGCTGGTGCTAAATTAAGCTGCCTAGCGCCAACACAGGCACCTTTGTACCAAAGTGCAAGGGTGCCTGTGTTGAGGGGAAGATTGTTTATGTGCAGGAAGGTCCCCCTTCCTGCACATAAACAATCTTTAAATGCTGTTTTGTAATTTATATGTGTGCTGCTTAATGCAGCACACATAGAAGTTGCAAAACACATTTTTTAAATGATTGTTTATGTGCAGGGACCTTCCTGCACATAAACAACAATTGGGGTTTGCTGTTTCTATGTAAACAGCAAAAATGAAGAGGAATAAAGCATTTCTCCTAGTTTCGCCTCTTTCAGACCAGGTTTTCCCTGGTCCTAATTTTGGTGCTGCCTCCTATTTACGCTGCTCTTGTAAATAGGAGGCAGCGTCAAAAGCAATGGGGGTTGCGGGGGGCGTGGCTTGCACGCCGCTACGAGATGGCGGTTTGTGCTTGAGCTCTGCGCTGGAGCAAGAGCCGACGGAGGTTTGCTGTCGCCTCGGATTGCCCCGGTCATTTGTGAAGTTGGCCTCATGGGTATGAAGCTGCCAAGCATGACATGAGAGACGTTTCCTGATCTTTGAGGCTGCCGGTGTCCATATTTCGGGCGTTTTTAGGTGGCGCTCGGTGTTTTCGCGAGCGGCCGCCATTTTGTCTCTCTCAAGAGTGGGATGTTTTCTCTCCTCAGCACGACGCCGTCACTGCCACGGATTTGCCAGGAATAAGGACTGACAAGAACTGGTGAAGTTGCTCACATTTCCTACATTTATATTGTTTTTTATTATTTCCTCCTGCTGCTTTGCTGCCTGTTATGACCATATTGTTTGGTTTCCTGCTGTCATATCTCTAGTCAGCGCACCGCCATCGCCCTCTTAGGAAGTCTCGTTGACTGATATTTCCATACTTCGTGGCTGTTTCTGGTTGTTGGAAGGTGCCGTTTTTGATATCTGCAGGGCATGATATTTTTGTGAGGTGGTTCCTTTCTCTGCCCTGGAAGACGCCATTATTATCGTTCTCTTGATGTGAGCGCGCTCTCTATTTTTGCTTGTTTCCTTTTTTGCTCCTGCTGAGGTGGTGTGCTCTATGGCTGCGAATATGGGCCCGTCACCAAATGCTAAGGACGCAAAAGACTCTAAAGCGTCTCTTAAAAGGTCCAAACAGTTATCCCCTACACCTGAATCTGCGCAAAAGAACCCTAGCGCCACTCTTGAGTCTATCCTGACGCGCCTTAATGAGGTCTATGAAATTGCGCAATCTACCAAGACTAACACAGATTTACTGCAAGTAGAGGTGCTAGCCATCAGGAATGATTTCAAGGCCCTTTCTCTTCGTGTTTCGGACACAGAAGCACGTATTAGTGGCGCAGAGGACTCCATGCAAAAGCAATCTAGATCTCTCTCACAGTTAGAGCGTTCAATGGCAGCATTGCGGAAAGACCTTACTGAGCAAGAAGATCGTAACCGCAGGTCTAATCTGCGCATTTTTGGTCTTCCGGAGGATGTTGAAAAAGATGCATCTTCTATGATTGATTTCCTTTATCAATGGATTCCTTCCACACTGCAAATTTCTTTCCAAAGGGATTTTGAACTGGAACGTGCACACCGTGTTCCCACATTTCGTTCTAAGTCTGCTACGCAACCTAGAGCGATAATTTTCAAGCCACTGCGCCATCAACACACTGAGCAAATTCTGGCTCATATGCGGAAGGTTAGAGTTGTCTCTTGGAATGGCCATCGCATTTCAATTTCTCAAGACTTTGCCAGAGACACGGTCATTAGGAGAAAGGGCTTTCTTAATCTCCGGAAGCGTTTAGCCGAGATGAATATTCCCTTCTCTTTTGCCGGCCCTTCAAAATTCCGTATTACTTTCAAAGGGCGCTCCAGAATCTTTGATGAACCTGCTGATTTGGCCTCGTTTCTGGATAATCAGTTGGAATCGCAGATGGAACTTCAAATGGTGGCCTCGCTGGTTCCTGGCTCCTCTGGCACCTGATATGACTATACATAATGCAATGAGTTTTTTGTCTTTGCCAGGTCTATTAGGTTTACCCTCTCTTAGATCTGCGTGGTGGTCCTAATGTCCAATGTTCTGGACGTGCTGTTGTTGTCTTATGTTTTTCATTCCTATCGTTATAGTGTAGTGGCCTTTTATTGTCGTCAGTCCTACTGTATGATTCGTCCAATTTTTCGTGGTAGTGTTTCTTGATGGTTCTATTTCACTAATGTTCACTTGTCGTCCTTATTACTCTTCTCATCCCCAATGTGCACTTCTATATTGGTCCGGGTCCGTTTCTTCGCCCATTGTAGGGCTTCTTAATTTTCTTCAAATTTGTGTGTATGATTTGGTCTTCTTTTTTTCGTTTATGGTCTTTCTGTCTGATCTTCGTCTTCGGTTGTCTCGTTTATCTGGAGTACGCCATTGTTTATTAGTGTTTTGGTATATTGTTTGGTTATGTATTTGAGTCATAGTATTCTTTTTAGATAAGTATTAATTGCTGTTATTAGAGATAATCTTTCTTTCTGTATAATTAGTGTCTATATATTTCTTATTGTTATATCATTGATTGTTTAAGAATTATTATTAATTGTTTTCTTCCACTAGATTGGAGGTATAGCGTTGTACTGTGTTGGTTGGGCTCATGCTTCTTTATTTTCATGCTCATATATTTACGACATTATCGCCTTTCTTAGTTACATTAGATGTAACGGATTCTATGTTTCAGTGGTCAGTTATTTACAAGCTTATTTATAGAGTTTACATACTGATATATAATCTCGTTTCTCTTAATTATCTGCCATAGAGCTTCATTGACTGCTATACTTATCTTTACTACATTCCGTTCTCTACTATGTTTCACTTTTCTCTTTTTTTATTTTCTCTTCATAAAGTACCATATAATATTCTTTGTAATGTATTTCTTTCTCTTTTTTCTTTTCTGCTCTTGATGGTGTCTACTCTGGCTTGGTTATAATTATAGTGTCGTTTTGATTCATTTTTCACTAGCTCTTATTGAATTGTATTTTTAGTTTATTATTATGAAGTTCTGTTTATCTCCTTTAGATGGTTCCTCTTTTTAATTACACATAATCAGCTATGTATTGATCTGGGGTTATATATGCTGATGGGTTTTATTCCTCCTGTTGGTTTCCTTGCTCTTTTTCCCATGCTCCCCCTGATATGAATTTGGTCTTCTTCAGACCTTCCTTTTGGGCTCTTATCTCTCCTTCTTTATCTATTTTCTTGCTTTCTTTTTCCTCTTCTTTTTCCTTTTCTTTTCGGATTTCCTCCTTGGATTCTCCTTGTTTCGTGTTGTTGTCTAGTGTCTGGAGGCGTGTCTTTTTGGAAGTTGTACTTCATATATTATATATGCCATATCCTTTTTTCCTGATGCTAGCTCTATGTCTGGTTTGAATATACTATCCCTTAATGTTAAAGGATTAAATCACCCAGTCAAGAGGTCAAAAATTTTAGACTACTGCAAATCCCTGTCTTCGGATATAGTCCTTTTTCAAGAGACAAAGGTCTCTGTCAAGGAGGCGTCGTTTCTGAAGAAAGAATGGGTTTCTGATGTTGCGTGTTCAGATGCGTGTGGTAAACGTAATGGGGTAATTACTTTAGTTTCTAAACGATCTGGATTATCTATTGTTTCCTCTGAACAGGATACAGAGGGTCGTTGGCTACTTTCTAAGATATCCGATGGTAATGCTGTTCTCTTTGTTATGAACATTTATGCCCCTAACAAAGATGATCCGTCTTTTTGGAAAGTAATCTCCAAAAAGCTAAATAATACTCCTCACTCTGGCAATCTTGTTGTAGGGGGAGACTTTAATTTACCAATGGATCCTATTTTGGATAGGAATTCTGCCTTTACCTTTCGTCCCCCTCAAGCACATAAACAACTGATTAATATGTGCTCTCTGACACATCTCCAGGACGTGTGGCGTCTTCATAATCCCACTGGCAGTGATTTCTCCTTTTTTTCGTCCCCTCATTCGTCCTTTTCACGCATTGATTACCTTTTGGTTCACTCCTCGCTTGTTCAATCTGCCTCTTCCCCGCTTATCCATCCTATTTTAATTTCAGACCATGCTGCGGTGACGTTCACGCTTATGTCTTTTGCCCCCAGAGCAAGGTCTCGATCTTGGAGACTAAATACAGAAATTTTACATGATGACTCCCTGATTCGAGAATTTTCTAATGATATTGAGACGTTTTTCCTTGAGAATGTTGGATCAGTTAGTTCCCCTGTGGTTCTTTGGGATTCTTTCAAATGCACTTTCCGTGGTCAGGTCATTCAGTGTATGTCAAGGAGGAATGCTGCCATTAAGAAGGAACTCACGGATTTAGCAGATGAGATTAAACGTCAGGAATCTCTTTTTCGCAATTCTAAGGATAAGTCATGCTTACAATCTATTAAAAACTTAAAATACACGTACAATACCATAGTTACTAAGAGAGCTCATATTGGCCTTCAGGCTCAAAAATCTAAGAAGTTGTTGTTAAAAAATCGTGCGGGTAAGATTCTTGCAGCTACATTAAAGTTCCAGGAATCTTCTTATAAATCCTCCCAAATCTCTTCTATTACTGACCATCTTGGTACGAAAAAATTCCAGACTGCAGAAATTCTTGAGGTCTTTCGCGACTTCTATAATAATTTATATACTCCCTCTACTCAGGCTTCTTTTGAACGTTGTCAGGAATTCTTGAAGACGGTTCCTTTGAAAGCTGTTTCGGAGGAAGATAATAATTCTTTGAATTGCCCGATTACCTCTGATGAGATCATTTCCGCGATTAAAGTTACTCGTTCTGGTAAGGCTCCGGGCCCTGATGGGTATCCTATTTTGTTTTATAAGACTTTTCTCTCCGTGCTTGTTCCGAAACTTCAATTGGTCTTTGATGCTTTTATTAAGGATGGCTCGGTGTCTGGTTCTGCTGCTGATGCTACTATTGTAGTAATCCCCAAAGAAGGGAAAGATCATTCAGACCCCAAACATTTTCGCCCTATTTCCCTTCTTAACATGGAAGCTAAGATTTTTGCTAAAATTTTGGCTAAACGCTTAGAATCCTTTATTCCTCAATTGGTTCATCCTTCCCAGACAGGTTTTGTGAAGGGTCGTCTTGCACGTGATAATATTCGTACTTTCTGTCACATTCTCGGGGCCGTCAAGCGATCCAATCTTCCAGCAGCGGCCTTGGCTCTTGACGCTGAAAAGGCCTTTGATAAGGTTTCGTGGCCTTTTTTACGAGCCGTTTTATGTGCGCACAACCTTGGTGATTCCTTTATCCATATGGTTATGTCTCTGTATTCCAGGCCTCGAGCTAACATAAGAGTGAATGGAGCTACGTCATCCTTTTTTAACCTTCGCCAGGGTACGAGACAAGGTTGCCCTTTGTCCCCTCTTTTATTTTTGCTGTCCATTGATCCTCTTCTCAGAATGATTGATGTTCATCCAGACATTAGGGGTTTTTCTTTTGGATCTCATCAGCTTAAAACAGCTGCTTATGCTGATGACGTTCTCATTTTTTCAGAAGATATTGCACGCGCCATCCCTGCTATTTCTGATACAATTTCTATTTTCTCAACGGTTTCAGGGTATACCCTGAACAAGGATAAGACAGAGATGTTCCCATTAAATGCTTATTGTTTCTCCTCTCATATGGGTTCGGCTGGTTTTAAGTGGCAATCTAAGCAATTAAAATATTTGGGTATTTATTTTTGTTCCACTCTTTATGCCACGGTTACATATAATGAATCTCAAACTATTCTTAAGGTACGACATCTTCTAGAAAATTGGTCTCCGAAACATATTTCTTGGTGGGGCCGACTCCAAACTCTTAAAATGATGATAACACCTATTATTAATTTTGTTTCCTCTATGCTTCCAGTTCAGCTCTCTGATGCCTTCTTTCATGAACTTGATTTAATTACTTCCAAATTCTTATGGAATGACAAAAGGGCTACAATTGCCTATAAATTCTTGAGAAAATCCTATGATATGGGAGGTTGTAACCTTCCTGATTGGGGGAAATATCAGTCTGCTTTTTTGGCCTCCCAGGGGGCGCTCTGGTTTTCCTCTCCCTCTATTCATGTTCCGGCTTGGTTGCTAATAGAGCAGGAATTGGCCTCTCCTCTTCCGACTGCCTCTTTCTTAACCACAAATACCCTTTCTATTCCATTTTCTAGATCTATTATTCTAGACACTATTGCTGCGGTTCGCAAGGTTGATAAGAGAGTGGCGATTCCATTACATAAAACTAGATGGTCATCTATTTCGCGGAATTCCAAAATTAAAATTACTATCGATCCAGACTTGGTGTCTTATTGGTCGGGGAAAGGTATCTCACTTGTTAAACATTTATATGATTCCAACAATGATCCTCTCCCTTTCTCTTCCCTGGCTCAGCATTTCTCTTTATCTAATATAGATTTCTATACCTTCCTTAAGATAAAGGTAGCACTTGCTAAAGTACATCTTCATCCCTCTTCCCCTACAATTACGCTTTTTCAGTTATGGGCTAGGTCTGGTCATGTAGCATCTAGGATTTATACATTTTTATCGTCCTCGACACTTCCCTCTCAAACTGTTACACAGCAAAAATGGCTCCATCATTTTGAACATGATGTTACCGATCATATTTCTTCAGACACTTGGCAGGATATTGGTAGGCTTTCTCTTCGTAATAAAATTGCCCCCTCTTTAATGCAGTCTAAGTTTTTCTCTATTAATCTTCTTCACTGGACTCCCACTCGTTTGTATTCGTTAAATCTTAAGGAAGATAATTTATGTTGGAGTTGTGGTCTTGCACCAGGCGATTTTCAGCATATGTTCTTTGACTGTTCTCTTCTCCAACCCTTTTGGGGTTTAATTCATAAACACCTCATGCTTATCTTTAATATTAAGTTTCAACTTTCATTTCCGTTAGTCCTTTTAGGCCCGCTGGCGGCCTCGGTCCCATTGCCTCTAGACTCCATGGAGGTACAACTGTTGGATCTTTTACTAACCGTTGCAGTCAAAGTTATTCTCATGGAGTGGAAATCTTTTTCTTCAGTCTCTTATCATACTTGGTGGGCATGGGTTTCTTTTCTACGTAGTGCTCATACTTCAGTTGAGCATGCTCATCTTTCTCCGTCTATATCTTCTGGTGTGTGGTTGGCGCTAGATACGTACATGCAATTGGCCTCAGAGGGGTTGGTGGATCAATATCCTTTTGATTTGTCTATTTAATGTTGTCTTGAGTGTTCGGTGAATCCTTTGGAAATCCCTCTCTTTTCTCTCCCTTTGTCTTGTCTTTCCTCTTCTCTATCCTGTCTCTTTTCTATCTTTGCTTTTTTCCTTTCTTTCCTCTTATCCCCAGTTTAATATCTGATGATGATACTTTTGATAATTACTTCTCCCGGTTTTTCATTGCTTCCTCCTTAATTGACGTATGTCTCTGATACTTTCAGAATAATGAATGTTAACATATATTTTTATTGGTTATTATCAAACCTACCATTTTGTATATTTTAGCTGTTATCAATTGTATCATTCTTGCCTGTATATTATGTTTGTATCTAATCTTTTAAAAAATAAATTCTTTTGAAATCAAAAAAAAAGCAATGGGGGTTGCGGTGGAACGCTCACCACAACACCCATTGCCCGCCCCTTTTCACACTAAGTGTAGCGTGAAAGGGAGCCTTATTTACAAGGCAGCGTTAAGCCACGTTAAGTGGCTTAATGCTGTCTTGTAAATAAGGCAAAGCTCCTATCACCATCACAATGTCACTTACATTGACGTTGTGGTGCTGATAGGGGCTTGTAAATATGACTCATGGTGTTTAATTATTTTACACTAATGTACTCATTTGGCAGAAATGTGTTAAAACTCAAGCTTACATCAGGCACTGGTGACCTTTGAAGTTTAAAGTCAAATACCTGGCTGACTTGACAGCGTAGCTTTATCTTCAAACACAGCAAAAACGAGGAGAAATAAAGCATTTCTCCTATTTTCGCCTCTTTAAGATCAGGCTTTCCCTGCTCTTATTTTTGGCGCTACCTCTTATGTACGCTGCTCTTGTAAATAGGGGGCAGTGTCAAAGGCAATGAGGGTTGCGGTGGAACGCTCACCACTACACCTATTGCTGGTCCCTTTCACGCTAAGTGTAGCGTGAAAGGGAGCCTTATTTACAAGGCAGCTTTAAGCTATGTTAAGTGGCTTAATGCTGCCTTGTAAATAAGGCAAAGCTCCTAAAAGTGAGGATGTAGTGGTGATAGGGGCTTGTTAATATGCCTCATGGTGTTTAATTATATTACACTAATGTACTCATTTGGCAGAAATGTGTTAAAACTCAAGCTTGCATCAGGCACTGGTGACGCTTGAAGTTTGAAGTCAAATACCTGGCTGACTTGACAGTGTAGCTCTATGTTCAAATTCTGGCCGTGATTTTTTGTTATATTACACTGGAAGCAAGAACACTGTGTTTTTTAATCATATTGAACGAAGGTGTTTGTTCTCTAATGGAATTTCTGGATTTAACTTTACTATTCAAAACCCATGAACTCATCCATTTACAGAACCACATTTTGATGACATTAATACAATGTCCATCTAGTGGGAATGGTATATAGGGACCCCTAATCTGGCAATCATATCTCTCATCTATTTTGTTTATTGTATGTTCTCCCTTATGAAATCCCTAAAGCTTCAGATATTGACAGGCATTGGTTATCAATTTTATCCCGAAAAAGTACAAGTTCATTATCAAAGATTAAAACGTGAGTTTATTTAATAATTCAGAATTAATCTGAGTGTAACCTCCTGAAGAAGGCATTTTACTTATTGTGACTCCGTGTGGGACATTGTCTTACCACTTGCAACTCAACATAATCGTTGTTTGAGCTATGGCAGCTACACAAATAGCATAACTCTCATAGTATGAATACATTAAGGGTTGGATCACGACAACAGGGCCACTGGACCTTATGCTCCATTGTGAGGCCCCAATAGAAAAAGCAGTGGTGTAACTAGAAGGCTTTATACTCCCTGTAGCATGCATCAGGCTCTCAGAACAGTTCGAAGGGCTTCAGTTTGTGCACGTTGGAGAGCCAAATCAAGGTCTTCATCCCAGAGCACCATTACCCATAAACGGGGAGAAGCCGGGAGGGTGAACTGCACAATGTCTACATTCAAGTGAACATGGTCATTCCTTGGATAGTGACTTGGGGAAAAGGCTGAGGATTGTGAGAAAGGAAGAGAAGGAGAGGTTAAAGTCCTTAGATAAAAGTATAAATTATCTTGCAGGTATGGTTTGCAGCATGACAGATGCATCCAAAAGTACAGGGAAACCAGTCAAGCACATACTGTTGGGAAGGACGGTGATTACATCAATGCCTTTGAACTGATTTTCAGAGAAAGCACAACTATAGCCAGACTCCAAGAGGAAGTAAACTATCAGAAAAGTAGTAAGCATCTGAACCCCTCCGCCCCATTTATGCAATGACCTCATTGTTTGTGGGAATTAGAACAGTAAATTATTTCTCTCCAATGTCTTTTTTCGAAATGTTTTTGAGATTGGAATTAGAATAGTACATTACAACCACAACCATTTATACACTTTCTCAATGTTCATGTAAATCGAATTAGAATATAAATATTTAACACCTCGATTAATGCAATTTCTTTAAAAATGGTTTGCAAGTATAAGAGTAATTTGCTAATTCAATTAAATAGGTCATTTAAAATGGTATGTCTTTCATAATATAAAATTGTTAACTATAAATTCAATACCAAGTAGCACATTGTACAGTCATATTAGAAATATAAATGAATTTAAGGGATAATTAACAAGTACAAATAAACTAAATAATACAAAAAGAAACATTGAATCAATTTAATTATAATAACATGAAACTAGTGTTACGTAATTATGTATTTTGTAAATAAAAAATAAATAAAGTTGCTATTTCCCATTACATTTATAACTAGTAGATAAAGAAATATCTTACATAAATGTCAGAGTATATTTATTTTAGTAAAAGTTGTGTTGTGTAAAAATGCTTATTTTTGCGTGGCTATAACTATTTCTTTGTGAATAAGCTGCTGTTTCGTTTTAACTCTGTGCAATGGGGCACTGCTGACCAGTCCCCAATGTATGTTCTCCGACCCCACAAACATGGTGACATTGGCCAATCTTCAACTGGCATATTTAACTCTCACATGAGGCCATAGAATGTAATGTAGTAAATACACCCATGTAATGAAAGCTAAATGTCACTTGTGGACTCAAGCTGACATTGTGTATCCACTAGGCTGGCAAGTAAAGCTTGGCTTCAGGCCTACACATATAGTCTGACTGCTTCAGCCTTTCAAATCTGCAGGCAGACCTAAATGATCTTCAGTCAGTCAGTGAAAGTGGCTTTATTTCGATACAAAAAATATCTTTAAAAGCTTTACAGAAGTAAGATACATTACAGAACTAAAATCTATAAAAACATAGACAATAAATAGCTAAAAAGGTCAAATCACAGAAACCATAATTAAACAATTAGTAAAAGCCATTTTGTCCTAATACGCCATGCCCAGCTTAAGTATTTGGCTAAGCCACAAACAAAAAGCAGCCGAGTATCTGAACTTAAAATTCGCAGGGCCACGCTACATTGTCGAGTGCCCAGCTCCCTACACAGTGGTTTAAGCCACCTGGAGCGGGGCACTTTATAGGCTGGGCATACAAACAAAAAATGAGGGATCGATTCTATCTCCAATGGGCAAAAGGGACAGTAAGGTGTAGTTTGGGCCGGTGGTTTCCACCGGGCGGTCAATGATCTCACCGGCAGCACACCAACTCTAAATTTAAAAAACAAAGCTCTGTCCCTGGGAATTGTAATAAAGTCCAAGTAGTGTTCCCGCAGTGCCACGTCCTTCACAAGCAGGAAATCCCTAGAGGCATGACACAAACTGGGATCAGTATTTCTTTTGCTTGTTGCCCAAGACCAATATAAGTTCTTCAAAGCTGATTTCGGAGGGGCAGACCGAGAATGCCAAGCCCCTTCAAGGCCAAGCTCGGTCAGCAAACTTTTCACATCCCTTAACCACCTTATTTTTGCCCATCCAGACAAGCCTAAAATCTCCTTTAGGCCTTCAGCATCACTGGCCAGTTCCGGGACCCTCCACAGGCGGGCCCACAATAGAAGAGGGCGCAGCCTAGCCTGATCCTGGATGGGACGGCACCCCATGTCCAGCAGAAGGGGGAGAGTAGGAGTGCTCTTGGGAAGGGACATCAAGTCCCTCAGAAAGTTGTTCTCTGAGCGCACCAACTGACTCATATTGTGGGCACCCCATAACTCTGCTCCATAAAGTGCCGTGCTGACGGCTCTGGCAGCATAAATATCAAGCACTGGGGCGATAGGTTTCATAGAGGATGCTTTCTGCTCCTTCAGAAGAGCACCCACCACCCTTTTGTGGCTTAAGATCATTTTAAGGAGATGACTGTCCCACTTCATGGTGTCAAGGAGGCGTATGCCCAAATAGTCAAATTCCTTGACCCTTTCCAAGGGAGCCATATTAAGCACTGGGGGTCGACCAAGTTTTTTAGGAGGGTTCAAGACAAGAAACTTGGTCTTATCAGTATTAATCTTTAGACCTGTTAACTTACAGAATTGGTCAAAGCCATCCAAGAGACTCTGAAGGCCAACCGGGGTCTTGGAGATTAGCAGGGTGTCATCGGCAAATAACAGGGTTGGTATCTTCCTCCCTGCCAATGATGGTGAATCAGCTTGAATTTTAAGGAGGTGGTCCACAACTCCGTTTATATAAAGTGAGAAGAGTGTGGGTGCGAGGACGCACCCCTGGCGCACACCTCTACTGAGTTTGATGCGAGCGGTCCTTTGACCCTGGGTTCCCCACCTCACCTGCGCACAGTTATTCTCGTGAAGTTTTATTATTAGGCACAGTAGGTATGAGGGCATACCTAATTTTACCAAAACCCGCCACAGGCACTCCCGGGGTACTAGGTCAAAGGCAGTCCGCAGGTCGATAAATGCCAAATACAAACTGCCTTTGCCTATCACTACCACCTTCCAATAGATCATTAGCAGTCGAAATGACTGTTCGATGGTCCCGGTACCAGCCCTGAAGCCAGCTTGAAAGTCAGATAATATTTTATTCTCTTCAGCCCATTGGAGAACCCTACTCAAAATTACTTTCCCTGCCACTTTTTGAGACGAGTCTATCAAGCTTATGGGGCGATAATTAGATGGGTCATCCCGAGACCCTTTCTTGAAGATCGGGACGACCTCTTCACCCATCCACGACTCTGGGAGTGAAGCTCCTTGCCTAGATGCATTAAGCAGGGAAGCAATAAGAACCCCCCACTCTCCTGGATTAAGACGAAAAAGGTCCCCAGGCAAACCATCCGGCCCTGCAGCTTTCATCGGCACAAGGGATTTAATAGAATGTTCAACTTCCCTAGCTGTAAAAGGGACTTCCACCCCTGGGTCAAGACAACCAGAAGAGGGTGGAAAAAAACAATCTGGTTCATCCTCCATGTTCACAGTATAGAGGGAAGAAAAATGCTCAAACCAGGACTCCTCGGGGATGTTACAGGTAATGAGCGAATCTATGGGCCTGTGTTTAGCTCTAATTAGGTGCCAAAAACCCCTCGAATTTTTCTCTGTGCTTGCTGTTTTAAAGTCACTCCAAAACTTGTCCTCCCAGTCTTTCTTGGCGACCTGTTGGACTGACCTATACTTCTTCCGCGCAACCGATACTAATCCTCCATCCCCTATCTTCACTGCCGTGATTAGTTCTCGCTTTGCTTCCCGTCAGGGGGCGGAGTACCAGCCAGGATTACCCTTTGGGCGGGGCTCCCTCTGAACGCCATCCACTCGAGTGGGTATGGAAAAAAGGTCCCCTATTAATCTAGTGGTACTACTAAACAAGGAGGAAACCTCGTCAGCATTTAATGTAGCGGCTGATAACCTTGGTGTAATATTTGACATAATTGCCCTTATGCCCATGACCTTCTCCTCATCGAGGATAAACTTGTCCCATTTTAACCGCCTCCCACAATTTGAAGGGCAGACTTCTCCGGTCATCCTTGTGACAGGAGGGATTACACGGCTAATATTCTTGCACCATAGGGGAGTAAGACTCAAAGAGAGCAGATTATGGTCGCTATCCGTGGATGCAACAACCTCCATGTCTACCAAGTGGGACCAAAGACGGAAATCTAAGAGGATATAATCTATCCTAGATGTATGTCCAATCCTATTGTAGGTATGTGCCCCTTTCTGGTCAGAGATGGATCTCCCATTGGTCGCCCTTAGGCCAAACTCCAAAGTGAGTGCATTTAGTTGGATTGCACGTTGGGACCATCTCTTAATTGGACTTATATTAAGAGGTGGAATACCTCTTTGGGTGTCCTCGCCTAGGGTGTCTAGGACATCATCCCCTGCAAGTGGCTCATACGTACAGTTCAAATCCCCCATGACTAGGATGTATGAGTTCGGGTTGCACTCCCTTAGCCCATCCTCCAGGGCCACTAGTGTCGGGGAAGGCAGACCTCCTTTTGGACCTCTAGTATAAATATTAAAGATCTCCAGGGGGCTGCCACTGCGAGAACCCCTCATAGACAGTCTCATTAGGTCAGGGGAGTTAGTCTTAAGCTGCTTCACGTGTAAACCCGAGGAAAGTCTCACCCAGATAAGTAACCCACCTAACGGGCGCCCCCTTCCCGTAGTAGAAATACTTGCAGCAACATAAAAGGTCATATAACCCACTTTGTGCCGAGGTTCTATGGACCAAGTCTCCTGAAAGGCACAAATATCAAAGGATTCAATGAGAGAATTCCAATCAGCCAGCTCTAAGTTACGGCTTATGCCCGCCACATTCCAGTTGATCACCTTAAGGTTCTCAGTGTTAGCGGTGTGCACTTCATGGAATAGAAGGGAATCGAGGTTCGGACTGGTTGGAATGGAGATACTTCCAGCATCAGTTGTTGCCGACTCGATTCCGTTTAGGACAGTGCTGGTCCCAGTAGGGGCTATTCCATTCTGACTGCGATGCAAAGGGGTCAAAAAGGGAGACGGAGAAGGATCGCTGACACAAAGAGGCTTAATATATACTGCTACACTCAAGTCGCTGTATATAGCCCCAGCGGTCCCCAGAGAATTCAAATTGACTGCTCCATGATCATCACGTCAATAATCCTGCCATGGTAAATATGAGCGGGAGCCGGGGTTCCGAGACATGAAAATGGGGTCAAGAGTAACATAGCGGGGGTGCCAACAGTCCCTCCCCTCTCTATATGTCTGCCTAACAGGCCAGTGCGGTGGTGGAGGCCGATAAAAGTAGCCAAGATCACAAGTGCTAATGGCAGATAGGGCATGGTCGGACTCCTGGCTACAAATATGCCTAGCTGCTCTCGGGTCTCTAAAGTTGACTAAAATACAATCTCCCTTTTGATTCTTTGGCCTATTGCCCACCCATCCAACCCGTCTTACATGAATAACCTGGCCATCGATGTTATCAGGTAGAGGTCTATTTTCTCTGAGCCAAAACATTGTTTTATTTTTTAGCTCAGTATAAGATTCTTTGTTGCCTGGGTTTAATGGGGGGACCCCAGTAAGAACCACCACAAATGGTTGGCAACCAGGAGGAAGACTCGGGTATGGTGCAGTTAAAATCTCTTTCTCTCCAATTTCCTGAACCTTAGGTGCTGGAGTAGAGGAAGAAGAAATTGGGAGTGTGGGACATGACCCGCCAGCAGGAGCGCTACAAGGAGTATTGTTGTTCTTGGCCAAAGCTATAGTTCCCTGTTTTGCGTGATCTGTGGGCTTGATGGCAGATTTGGTAGATTTTTTTAAATTACCAGTGGTTTTGGGCTGTGTTCTGTTAACCACAGTTGAAGTCCCTGGTTTCTCCCTCCCCCCCCTCTAGATGCAAGGTGGATTCACACAACATGATTTCCCTGGTTACAACCTGTATCTTCCCCGCTATGGGTGGTGTTGAACCCGGACTCTTTGCAGGGGGCCCAGATAGCAAGTAAGGGGGTTGCCCATCCTCTCTGAGTTTAGAGTTGAGTTTAATCAGAGATTTTACCGAGAAAAAGTGGTCGAGGACTGTTTGTTCAAAAGCATCCACCCGCTCGGACAGTTTCTTTAGCTGGTCTGTGACTGGAAGTAATAATGATTTCACTAAGCATTCAAACTTCGGGAGCAAGAAATTCTCCAAGGACACACCCAAGTGCGGAGCCAAATTTGAATCTAAAATCAACTGTTGAGGGAGAATATCTGCTCCAGCTACTGCTTGCTGGTTTTTTGAGGAATCTAACCCCACCCCAGAGCTCTTCCCCGGTACGACCACCTTGTGGGGATTTCTCTTACTTAGCTTGTTATGGGGTTTGATCAAATTCCCCCTGCGAGGGCTGATAACACGTTTCCTTTTAGCTGCGGCAGCTCCCCCCTCTACATGTACTTGAGGGTCAGGCTGCGGGGATAGAGTATCAGGGGCCTGGGACACGGGAGGAGTCGTAACTACTGGATGGGGTAGCTGAAGTGTTGGGGGACAATCTGATTCAGTTAGGTTAGTACCACTCTGAGCAATAAGAGACAGTCTATCCAGGCTTGCTCTAATTCTATTTACTCGTTGCTCATTATAAGGTAAAGAATCAGTAATCAAGGGAACAAGAGCATGAACGGGAGATGGAGCTAGTGCCAGATCGCCCAGGGATGAGCGTTTATTGGTAAGAGATTCCCGTCCGGACAATCTCTTTTTCTACAATAGAAAAGGCACGTGTTATGAATTGGTCCATGGAGCCACTCACACAGTCACCCCCTCCTCTTCGTACTTTATTCGAGCGAGTTGCCATCGGCATTTAGAGATGGTCAAATGTCACGGAATTAAAGCAACGTGCTACTTAGAGGGATAAAGGGGGTAACCTAAATGTGTCGCACAGGGAGAGATAAAGGGCACCTGATATTACACACCATGTCCCTGAACCTTGCCTGGGCGACTTAGGGGGATGGCCCAGCCCGGCCTCCTCCGGCCCTGGACGGCCACAGACGGCCCCGCCCTTGTCCCGGGCTTCTCCCGGCGCGTCCCGCGAGGCGTGAGAGAGATCTACTGAAATATAGGATATGCAGGACTGGGGGCGTGGCTCACAGGGTGCGCAGGCCAGGTGTCAGGGGCCGTGCAGAGTCCCTGCTGCGCGATGCTCCTCCCCAGATAAAATCTGCCAACCGCCTCGCAGCGTCACCACGGGCTGCACGAAGCGGCACCCGCGAAGCAGGTGCGGCGAGGAGTGGAGATGTCAGCAGGTGCAGGTCCACAACACCAAGCCCAGGACCACAGGGCAGACGAAATGTGCAGCGTCCTCAGGTATGAGACCAAACGATAGAGATATTGCCTTTTACCCCACCAGAAAGGGTGCCTAGTATTTAAATGTATAACACGTAAGAATTTAAGGGTGGCATTTTGTTTCTGAGACTAACCCCAAAAGTCTCTTTTCCCTGTAGAGGGCTGTAGCTCATTATATGAGAAAAAAAACTACGCTTGGGCGGAGTTCACGGTTTCCGCTAAGCGGAACTACGCGAAGTGCAAAAAAAACTCTGTCGCGCTATGCGGAGCTCTGCAAGTGGCAGAGTGCATTAGATAAATGAAGTTCGCAGTGATTTTCAGCGCCGGGTGTTCATCCGCACTGTGTAAACATTGCGAACGGCAACATGCACAGCGCAAGTGGGCACTGCTTCCTTTCTGCGGCTCAAGTAGATTTTTTACTCGAGCTGCAGCTTTCTGAATGCGAATGGACGGTTTCTCAATGTGAGTGGGCCAGCATACGCGACCATTCGCAATGATAAATCCAACCGCCCGCGTTGAGAAGTCTCACCGGGAGGTTGATTTTCAACTCTTGCGCTCGCCAACTTGATGAGTTTTTCGGCACTCCATGAGCTCCGCGTAACTCTGCAAATGCCGCAAACGGAGCAGAGTTCACCGCCCAGGCTTAAATAAACTAGAAAAAAGAAAAATACTAAAGTAAAATTCAAATGCTATTTTTGTAACTTTTGGCTAAAATAACATATAGAGTCATTCAAGTACTGTTTTTAGTATATATTAAAAATCTGATGTGATGGTGAAGATGGCATTTTGATAAATATACACAAAAAGATCCTGCCCGAAGAACCAGTTGGCTGGTTAGCGTTAGCCTTCTTGTAGCAGCACTCCCTGACCTGGGTGTGAGACATGCCACTCATCCTCTCTCTGAAAGGGATCTTTATTAACTTGAAAGGGGCCAAAGTGAAGCCTGCCCATTCATAATTAAGTGTAAAGTGAAAGCTGATGAAGAGAAGCCTTTTGATCCCAGGGCATACTGTTGCCATCCTGGCTCCTTTCCACTGGCGGGGGAGTTGGTTCTAGAAACAGTTTGGTGTTTTTGAGGAGGCGGGGACTGCTCATTTCTCCAGCCACACCCCTGAGTCAGCCACCAGTCTCCTCCAGGGGCAGACAGGTTCTCCTTTGGTCGATTTAAGGGGGGAATGGTATACTGTGTGGTAGTTTATAGTAAGGCAAAGAGGATGTGCTTGCAAAAGAAGAGAGGTGTTTCTCCTGGGATATTTGTGTCCTTTCATTAGGGAGTGTCCCGGAGTCATTTCCATCCACTGGCTAGTGAATTCTACAAAAGTAACACCTTGCCCCTGCTCCTGAGAATGCTTCTGGACCTGTGGAAGAACAGAAGATGGATACGGTTGCTATGTGTGCCCCGGGTGGATACCTGAAGGACTGAGCCTGCTCCCACTTGTATCTGACTGACCTTCTTTGTGGACACCAAAAGCTACAAGAGGCCTTCTCTTGGAGTGGCCCTTTGACAATAGCAAGTGAACCCTGACTGGACAATGCTGATGGCCTCTGATGGAGTGAATCCTGGACTCTAAGTGCTGCCTCTAAAGTTCCAAGGTGTCTTAGAATTGACCAATAACAACTAGATGATGTTCAAACTCAGGAGGATTTGAACTAAAAACCCAAGGCTGTCTGCACTAGTTTGGACTTCATCAGGTATGAAAATTGGGTTTGTACTGCTCTGAGCTTATGGTCACCTGAAAGAACACTTCAGTAGACTCTCACAGCTAAGGTATCCAGCTTCAGTGAGACCTGCCCTACCACAACTTCTTGGCTTGTCTAGCTGGAGGATTATGAGCTGGAGGTATTGATCTCCAATAAGAGATTAAGTCCCAACAAAGAAATGTTGAACAGGCAGAGGCGCAAACAGTATTTGGCTGATGAGAGGACTTCAGTGGTGTAAAATTTTAAATTTCCCACTCTGAGTCTTTCCCTTACCAAAATAAAGGGTTTTAGCGGATCCTCAGCCAATATGAATCTAAATTCGAGAGGACTTCATTGGATACAATCTTCAACCTTCCCCTGCTGCATGATTTGGACTTCCAGAAACAAGAATAAGTCTGAAGGTAACTTCTTTGACAAGGCCTTGCGTTTGGCCTCAGATTGCACCTAGGTTCCAGTATACCACATTCATTCGAACTTAACATTCATATTTTCAGTTTCCCTGTTTAATTTGTAATAATTTTAGGTCAATAAATGGCAACTCGGTTGTGGGATTTTTATTCTGTTATTCTGTTGTGTTTTGGCTTCTTAATTATTTTGTTACTGCTAAATACTCTACACGTTTCTCCAAAGTAAAACCTGTTTCCTCTGTGGCATAGATATCAGGGGTTGAGCAAAGGTTTATATTATTAAAATTATGTGTTTACCTTTGAAATTGTGGGATGTTATTAATTGTGGTGGACTGACATCCAACCCACCTAATTATCCACATTCTTACATGTATTTTAAGTAATTGTAATTTTTTTTATAACATCGAGTATAATAATTTTTACCAGATTGGAGGAGTGTCCTATTTGGATCAGCTATAGCTTCAGAGCCATGAGTATTTTCATTTTTTGGGGACTAAATGGGAATAAAGTTTTTTGTATACACTGTATATAATAATGGAATTACTTTTTTGTGCTTGGGGGTGTAATCTAACTTTTGGTTTGTATAACATAACAATTGATAGGAGATATGTTGAATTTAATTATTGAAAAAGTGCTCATCATTATGATTAATTTATTCTGATATTCATCTTTTATTACAAGTTATATGGTCAACAGTTAAATATTTTTGTTTGTCGAATCTAAGTAATTTATCAAGTATAGGTTTTGTCTTTGCTTGCTGTTATTAAATAGAGAACCCAGTTGTAGAAGTCTTTTGTCTTTTGGTTTTGTATAGTTGGTTACTTGGTGCTATTTGAGGTTCAAATTATATTTGGATGAAGGCTAGTAATTCCAAATATACTTCTATGTCTGCCAATAGCTGTACCTGGCATGTTGTAAGTGTCTTCAGTTTGTTTGGCTACTTTAAGGCAGAGAGCTTAACCTAGGGAATATTTTGTCTCAGCTCTGGTATCTATGTTTTTTGTTAAATGTCAATACATTGGGAAAGGTGTAGTGCTTGATTCTTAGGGAGCAGTGGAAAGAGTTATGAGGTCCTTGCATTGCATTAGTTATTTTGGTTTATTTGTTTAGTGTACTTTCCATCATGAAATGTGGAACCTGTGTTGCTACTTGTGCCCAGACAGGTGCATGTGACTCACCCACATACCTTCAAAGAAAAGGCTTTTTTTTCTTCATTTGCTTTGCTTTGTAGTAGGGTGAGTCTAATAGTAGAGCATAATGTTTAACTACTTCTGTATTTTCAACAAAAGATAGAGCTATTAAGATTTTTCATGCAAAAGCAAACCCACTCTTAATTGAGTATTTTACACACTGTGTAGATTTTTATCTTTTCCGTGAAATGGCTTGATTGAAATTAATTTAGCAGCCTTGCATTTGGATTTGAGGGTAGGCTTTGATTACGATGTTCATCATTGTACTTCAATACTCAAAATTATTTTGACATATGCGTGTTCATTACCTTTTTGGTGTATTATGAGGCTAAAGTTTGTTTATTTGGTTAAAAAAAAGCACAGTCTTATGAACTAATATTGTTCAGATATTGTCCTTGCATGGTGTAGCTGCTTCTAAGAAAGAGACATGCCTTGAAAGTACCTTTAATTAGCCAGCTTGTTGAATGGCCTGATATCAGTATGTTATTTGCAGTTCAGACAAATATTATATTTTGGTATCATTAATATTAATATTATTATTATTGTTGTTGTACAGTATGAACTCTTCTTTGCAGTGTGCTAGAAGTAAGGCAGTTATCTATTTCTTTAAATGTTTTGGGAGCTGGTGTGGACTGTTTTTTGCTCTTCTTTTTCTGTTAATGTTTCTATTATTGATTTGTACTGGTAGCATTTGATTGACTAGTTATGCTGAGGATTATGAGGTATGGTTTTTGTTATTGTGGCTGTGGAAGCTCTAGAGGTTCATGACACATCTTTTAGCCACTATACTGTGCCTCTTATTTATACTTCCGTCAATGAAAGTGGATGGTTCAGTTCCATGATGTTTTCTACATCTTCATTTATAGTGCCGTTGCAACCATTTACAGTGGTTTCTTTAGAGCAGATGTATTCTATTCAAATCAAGGCTAAATTCCCCTTTCATTAGGTTGTATAGGTCAGTTCCGCTCACAATTTGGGATCTGAAATTAATATACATTTAAATTAAATGGATTTATTGCCATTGGGTAGATTTTCTTGAGGTCTTACATTATATTTAGTTTTGGCACTTAAAAAAATATATATTTCTGACTTAATAGTTGAAATACCTGGCATCCTTAGATGTTTTGCCTTAAAATTGCCTGTTTTTGTTAATTCTTTTTGTTGGCCTTAGGACTCTGAGCACTTTACCATGGCTAACCAATGCTAAAGTGCTTCTCCTCTAAACATGATGACATTGGTGTATACCTGATTGGCATATTGGATTCACTGGTTAGTCCCTTGTAAAGTGGTATACATATACCCAGACCCAATAATACAAATACTACTAGTGGGCCTGCAGCACTGATTGCGCTACCCACAGAAATTAGCCTTTCAAACCTGCCTCAGGCCTGCCATTGCAGGGCCTGTGTGTTCAGTTTACTGCCACTCCGACTTGCCATTTAAAACTCCTTGCCAAGCCTTAAACTCTCATTGTATTACATATAAGTCACCTCTAAGGTAAGCCCTAAGTAACCCTAAGGCCAGAGTGCTATGTAACTAAAAGGCAGGACATGTACTACTATGTTTTGCACGTCCTGGTGATGACAAACCTGGTGTGAGGACCACGCCTATCATAGATTAGCATTGGGACTTCTTTAATACACTTTTAAGCTGAAATTACGGATCACAGAGGAGTAGCTTTTTGTTGTTTTAAACGTTTGGAATGGAGATGATAAATGATCATATCTAGTGAATTTGAATTTAACATTACTGTTTTAGAAATGCCACTTTTAGCAAGTGGACATTTCTCTGCATCAACTGCTCTGTGTGCTTGACATCCTGTCTCACAGCTCACTGTGCCAGTCTCTGTAAGTGTACCAGAGAAAGGGAAATTCTTAAATGTAATGGCCCCTTCCTTTCTTCTAAAGAAAAGCATGACCAATGGAGTCCAGGCCCTTACCTTCTGGATTTGGGGATCTGGTATTAGACTACAGATATCCTCCTCATTAGATAATGTATATGGGAGATCAACAAGCGGTTCACATTGACAGTTAAAGTCGCCCGCAATTATTAATCTATCATGTTTGGGCAGATCTAGAATACAAGTAGATAATAAGTCAAAAATCGGGGATTCCTGAGAGAGGCTCATTGGACGTGAATAAACATTGATAAAAATTAGTTTAAAATTGGGTTTAAAAAGAAGAACCAGACCTTGAAGATCCAATGAGAAGAAATCTAATTCAGTGATGATACAATCTAAATAAGTCGCAACCCATAGAGAGAGCCCTCCATAGGGTCTGCCCCTCTTACCCTTGGTTGCTGGTACATTATAAACCGAGAACCAGGAAAACAATATAGGGTCAAGTGACCAGGTCTCCTGGAATAATACAACATCATATTCTGATATAAACTTGGACTCCTCTGGATTGTCTAACTTCATTTTTATACCAGCAATGTTCCAAGATAGGATCCTGATTTTAAGGTCTGAGCAGGGGGCAGTAATAGATTGTAATTTAGTGGACGTAGTCTCCACATTGGGTGCATTTATGATTTCTTCCCTTGATGCTGATTCATTGAAACTAAACAGTGTGCGATAAGTTGACAAATGGTTTGAGCTAGCTGTATTAAAACAAGACCCACTGGCATTAGCGTTTACTTTCTTATGTTTAGTGGGGATTTGTTTTGTGAGTAAAGGGTTTTTCCCTAGTCAGTCGCACTCTTCTAGATTGGAAAATACTTCAAATCTATTGGAGAGCGGTATCATATTACCACAGGATGGGTTAGCCGTGATTAAGGCGCTAGGCTGTACTATGGAACTGGTTACCCTGGCTAGGCTCGTATTTTTAAAATGACGTTTTATATAAAAATAATCAAATGATAAAGGCACTATTTCATATGATCTCCTTTGGGGGGGAAAGAAATTTCTAAGGAGAACAGGCAAGACATTACTGTTCGAAAAATGTACGATCACACAGTCCCCCTTTAGCTTCTTTTCCTGGGTGCCCACCCAATCAACTCTTCTCGCCATAATGATCTCATCTACAAGCGAGTGGCATACCCAGTCAGGAGCATTGAGATTCGACGCAATCCAGTATGCACATTTGTCCATTAGATGGATAGTGGACTCTCTTTGGTTAGCTTCCAACGGAGGTACCTGTGCCAGTACCAACACTAGGGGAGCTGCTGAAGGAGATAGGTGGAACGTTGACTGCGTTTGGGCTCTATTCTTCATTGTGAGTATCACTTTGGGTGTTTTCGGCTGGTCTGGTACACAAGGCCCATCTACTCTGCATTTAGGAGCATTTGGATGGGGTACGCTCCTCATGGGTTCCGTGCGCTCCAAAGATATAACTGTTGTAGCCAGGGGTTGGGCTGTCTGTGCACTTAACATGGGGGAATTTCCTGTTAAAGATGGCTGAGAACAGTTTGAGGGACCATCAGATATATGATTACCCCGAGCCTGTACAGGAACATTATCAAATAGGGTCTCCAACCTGGTGATCCTTGCTTCAATGCTAGCCAGTTTGTCAATAATCCGGTCTATAATGGAATCCAGTTTCTTTAGTAAATCGTCCCATATTGAGGCCTGGTTAATGACGTGGGGGACAGCGAGCTTAGATGTTGCAAGAGTTACTTTAGGCTGAGGAAGCTTTTTAGTGGATTTTTTTAAGAGTACCTTCTTTTTCGTGGCACAAGCCGTTTTAGCGGGCATAGGATTATTGACGGCCAACGTGTTCCTAGTTCTGGTCGCTCTCGGCTTAGGTGGTGGTGTTATGGCCTCGATTGAGGAGGATGGACTTTGGTGGATACCGATTGCTGGGTTGGTTTCTTCAGTGCTTGGAGTCAATTGTGTTATTAAGCCTTCACTTCCAAGTAAGTCTCGTGGGATACCTGGGGAGTCCTGGATAGTTATTTGAGGAGTTAAGGGGGGGGGCAGGAAAACCCTGGCATCTCAATGGAACACACCCAGGTTCTAAAGACAGTCTCCTTTCAGTTAATTCAATTTCATGTTCTAGTAAGTTTGTAGCCCTGATCAAAAATGAATCCAAAGTGGCACCCGCACCAACTGGTGTTTTTCCCTTGGAACTTTTCCCTTTCGCCATGTCACACACCAGTTAAGCACTTTCTCACTGGTTACCTTGTATAAGCGTGTATTTCAGAGGGGTGGCCCAGCCCGGCCTCTTCCGGCCCCTGATGGCCTAAGACGGGCCCGCCCTTGGCCCGGGCTTCGCCCGGCGCGTCCGCGCGACGCGGGGATCGCGAGGTTCTTTTAAGTCCGGTGCGGGAGGCAGGGAGGGGCCGCTGATGGTCACTTTGCCCCTGAGCCTCCTGGAGCCTGTAGTCTGGTATCACCTCGGGTCTACAAATCTGCACTCGTCGTCCCTTATCTGGCGCTGCGCTTCCCTTGGATTCTCCTCCTGCTCTCAATAGACCTCGGGCACCTCTTGGTTTATCAGGGTGTCTGCAGCTGCCTACAATGACCCGTGCAGCCCCAGTGCCTCACAACAGGCCTTAGTGCTCTCAGCTTCCAGCAATAGATGCGGGCGATCTGCCTGCCACAGAGTAGGTATGGAGTCCCCAAAGGACCGCTGCAAAGCTGATGACCTCTGCCTTGTCCTGCTCATGCCTCTCTTCCCTTTATACTTCTGGCCTTGGTCTGACAATATTAAAAACCCAGATACTCACTGGACAGACTAGAGGCACTAGGGGCACTAGGAATGTTTTTTGCCGTTACGGCTTCCAGAACCTCCCCCTCCTCCAACTGATTTCCTAGCCCTCCACTCTCCTCTCCTTTTGCTTTGCTTTTAACTTTTTTGTTTCCAGGCACACTCCCGCGTTTCCTACCTTTCTTTCCTGTTTTACCTCCCGATTTATCTCGGTCTCCACTGTCCCCAACGTCTTCTCTGGCGCCTATCTGCGCACTGTTTTCTTTGCTTGCACTTGAAGTTCCAGGAAATGGGCAGGAGATACGTCCTCCACTCTACCTGGAGGTGCCTTTAATTCTTTTGGTGTTGCTGTGGCAAATGTGGGGTCCGGAGCTGCCCACTTCGTGGAAATATCGCCACCGACACTCCCCGCTCCGCCAGCGCCCGCTGCTCCGAAAAAAGCACCCGATGCTGGCGCTGCCGCTGCCGACCCGGAGGAGCCCGCAAACCGCCGCTCTGTGGCTGCGCCTCAGCTCCAGGGCGGCCGAACACCAGCACGGGAAACAAGGCGGGCGGGACGCACCGTCCAACTTCAAGGGCATTCGTCTCCCTCCTCCGCCCGATTCCGCCTAGCCTCGGGGCTCAACCGCTACTCCTCCGACCCCAGGAACACACAGGAATCCACTGCCGGTAATCCATCCTCTTTTCTGTAAGCCATGCAAGGAGCTTTTTTAAAGAAAAGCAATGAGTCGTGAACATTCTGATGTCCAAAATAGTGATGCTAGAGGAAGCAAAACAGAAGCTAAACAGTTTAGCTTGGTATACAATACATATTTTGGTCACAAAGGTATAAAGGATCATATGCCACAACCTATAAGAAGCCTTGTGTAAAATGTTAGTAGCTGGGTGAATGAAGAAGTAGATATAGGTCTGTTGTGCCAAATAGAAGGAAATATGCAAAAATGTATTCTGGAATCAGAGGCCAGCAAGAACTGAGAGATAACTGAATGCAGAAGTGGAAGTCTTCTCAAGCCCGTATGTAGAAGCATAGTGTTGGCCAACAAGTCATCAAACTGCACAACAGAAACTGTCGCCCTTTCATGCATTCTCTCATTTTTAAGTCAGATCTACAATTAGAGAAGCTACATTTCTAGCTTGTATTGTATACATAAATTGACGGTGGAATTCTGGGCCTTTTTCTCACTTTGTTGGCACTTATGTTCATGGTGTGCTCATTGCAAAGACATTTTAATGTTGATTTTCTATTGATGTGATGTCTGATTGATTTCTCTTTAGCTGGCTCCAAGGAAAGGCTGTGGTAGCTGAAAGGGCTGCAATAAACACTCAGTTTACTTTGATTTCCCTTGAAAGTGCAAAAGCTAAGAGAAAATATGAAACATACAAGCATTGACAAAACCCATAGGTTTAAATAATGCATGGTGATTACAGACAAGCACATAGACACCACATACTTTGTCTCTTATTGCGAGCCATAGTCGCGGTGGCATTCCTCACTGCAGGACCACCTGCAATATTACAACTGCGGCGGTCGGACCCCCACCAGACTGCCGCGATCAGGGGTGAACGGTTCGTCATCAACCACTAGGGGCATGGCTCACCGTGCAGGAACTTGTAGAAGGTGCTGTCACTGTGGCAGTTTGCATGTAAGGCTCTCCCATAAGCCTTACAGACCGCCACAGTTGCCGCACCGCCTTGCCTCCGCCCGCCACAGATTACAATCATTAATGCTTTTTTGTAGTTAACCCTTCTCCTTTTATTAACTGTACATTTCCCTTTTTTAAAAAATCTAGTAGGGATTTCTTGGCCTCTTTACATTGCTTATTATACCAAAGATGACTTGGTAACGCTCTCAATGTAGTTTGTTTACATTTGATAGCTTCTGTCAATGGTGGTCTTAGGGTAGTGAAAATAAATTGATGGATAACCATAATTGATGTTAAAGATTGGGCACATTCTACATGAGAACTGAGCACTTCAGAAAATATATTATATATGTCAGTCATGGTCTCATCATTATTCACAAAATGGGCCACTTAATTGACGTTGAGTTGTAAGGGATGGTTGCAACTGCAGGTTCTTATTGCTCTCTAGCTGTAATGCTGTGAATCACCCTGACATTTCTAAGCACAAGTGAAGATGATCACTATATTCCTTGTCATCAATTTTAAAGGACGTAATTCTATGCCTTTCTTCTGTAGGATGTAATCTATCCTAGTCTGAGTATTCCACTTTTAAAGGTATATAATGAAGACCCATCTTTACTTTCGGTCACAATTTGGCCATTGCATGCCCTTAGTTCATGTTCTAATGTAAAATGTAGCAGTTTCATAGCTGCTGTTGAGCATGGGACCGATGGACCTGCGACCTATTGTGGGACCTCAAAGGCTAAGTCTTCTCCCTCCATGACTAATTCCAATCCAATAATAGGTTCATAAGTACTGTTAAAAATCACCACTGACTATAACTATATTGCTTGGAGCTGCACATCTTAGGACATTGCCCAATACTTTCACCATGTCTGCCTCCAGATTACTCTTTTTGGCCTAATGTAAATGTTGAACAGATGTAGAAGTTTACCATTCTTTGAGTTTCGGCTCACTCGAAGGTTATCAGGTAAATCTATTTGATAAACTCTTATTTTAAGGTCAAAGGACGATTTTTATCCAACAAATCAATCCCCCTAAAGATCTACCACTCACTGAGGGAACAGCTTCAACACAGTAGGTCTTATACCCAAGCTTACATGTGGGATCTAATACCCAAGTCTCTTGAAAAAGGAAAAGTTGGAAGTGTTCTATATATTCGTGCCATTCAGGGTCCTGGTATTTACTTTTCAACCCAGCCAAATTCAAGAGACCATATTTACAGATTTGTTATTCATAGCTCTTAAGGGGTTTAATTCATTAGAGATTCTTTCTTGGATCTACCAGTGATGTGGATATATTGGAAAATGATAATACCTGGGAATCATACCATTCCATTTGATCCCTTAAGTGGGAATCTAAACTTCTGCCTTCTAATTCTGCTACAACTTGCGCTTCTCGAGCTATAAGGACAGGAAGAATATTACTGCAGCCAAACATGCATGGCCCTTCAACGTCATTTGATCCATCAGTCCAAAGGACACTTCTCACAGTGTTCACAGAGGGTTTGGGGGACCAGTTCATAAAATTTGTTGTGATATCTGAGAGATGATTGAAAGTTTCCCCTTCCCCACTCCTGCTCCCACTCCTACCTTCAAAATTTAAAACAAACTGACACATATCGGGTCTGGTGCTCTCTAGAGACCCTTTTTAATGGAGTCAATACACACCCTCCAATGCCTCAAATCTGTTGGTAGTCAGGACCCTATAGACCAGGCTACGATATCCCTGATGGCCAAAATTGTCTCCTTGAGGTAAGATGCTTCACGATCCAAGAACATAGGCCCCTACTACGTGCTTCGCAGGTTGATAGATTTAACCTGAGGGTAAGAGACTAATGAGTGAGTCAAAAGCCGACCTGTGGATCTCATCTTTTAAAAGCTTAGCAGCTGGTACAGGGTTATTATAGTTCACAATGACACAGCTATTACTAGCTCCTGTTATTATAGCCTACGTCTCCTACGTAAGATTTTGCCTTATCTGCCCACCAAACATCATAGAACCCTGGTCCAGGCCATGGTGATTAGTCGCCTGGACTATGGAAACGCACTGTTGGCTGAAGTATAAGGAGTGAGATAGTGTCAGTAACAAATGAAAATAGACAAGATGACCAAAATACCACACTGTTAGACCTTCCGGTTGGTGATTTATTAACAGAGACCCCTAGGAGAAGTATTCAATTGGACCCAAGGAAAATAGGGTCAAATATTAATCCAGTAGCGGGGAGTTTAGCAGGTCTTTCACCAGAAGAATGAACTAATTGGATAAAAGAAATGACCAAACCAAAAGCTCAACCACAGAGTATAAATGTGAGTCAATTGAAAGTAGATTTAGAAGAGATGATTATTGGAACAGTAAGTCCGGATAGAGCAGTGTAAAAGCATTACTTGGAGAGCGAAGAATCTTCATGAGAAACTATCGGAAGCTGCTAGTGAGTTTGGTGTAGATATAGAAAAGTCGAAAGTGTTGCAGAAAACATACAGAATGGCTTTTACTGACAAGGATTTAGAGAGTCTGAATATGTCAGGGAAAGGATTGCAGATAAAAGAATGAATTCATATTTTGAAGATATGGGATGTGTAGAGTGATGTAAATGGATGGAAACGAAGGAAGAAACTACTGGTAAGGGAACTTCCATGTTTCCGTTAAAGGAAACTGAACAAGTTGAAAGGGCATGTCCAATGAGGGAGGATCCAGGTGGTGGATATGTTCATGTACCTTGGACTAGATAGGATATATTGTAATTCACCAATGATTTTCCCAGATTGCGAGAGAAGCCCATTGAATGGTATAAACAAGTGGATAGATTTGAAAAGGTTTTAAAGGTGTTGTTGAAAGATTTAGATGGTCTTTTTGAAATAGTGGTTCCAGCTGATTTGTAGACAGAATGTACAAATACTGTTGACTGCCCTGTATCCCAGAGATGCAAAAACAGGTGCACCATCTGAAGAGGTAATGAAGAAGTACCATCAGGTCATTACTTTCTTGACAGGGAAGATCTCCCCTAAAGAAACAGATTGGGTTAAGATTGACAGGATGACCCAAGAGCCTAAAGAGTCAGTACATGCATTGTATGAGATATTGTTGCAGGTGTTTAAGCAGTACAGTGGGTTTGAGAATATTGGAGTTAAAGATATGGGACATTTTGTGTATCGATTCATATACGGATGAAACCAGAGAATAGCGCAATGATACAGCAGCATGTGCTCTGCTGGCAAAGCAAATCAATAGACAAGATTTTGAGGTACGCAAAGTACTGTAGTGATGACATTGATTCATGGCTTAAAAAGTTAAAGGAGAAAATGATGTGGGCACAAGTGAAGATGGCAGAACAGCAGCAATGAATTAGTAATGTGGAACAAAGTCAGAGTCAGGTTGGTCAAGTACCCAATGGAGGTAAAGGAAAAATTAAAATGAGTAGGGCGGAAGCTAAAAAGAAATGTCCTTGTCATATGTGTGGAAAATTTGGACATTGGAAGAATGAGTGTAGATCAGGTCAAAAGGGTCATGGAGAAAATCAAAATTTAAATCCACAGATGCAGAATAAGGTGACTGGGAATCAACAGCAGCAGCAGCAGGTAATTAGTCCACAGTTGCAGGTGCCACAACCTCCTATACCCCATAATGTGAATGCTCATATGCAGATGTACAGTGCGAGTACTGGATTCCACGGAGAAGAGCAGTTTGGTAAGAATCCACTAGTTTTGCATTATTTGTTGCGGTGCAATGAGAGTGAATCGGATTCATCTCAATGACGGTGCCTGAGGGGGCAGGAAGAGTGCGTACTTTGCGCATCTTTAGAGGTAGATCAGTCAGGTCCATTTGTTGATGGAAACGCAGAAGGTACAGATATCACCTTCTGTTGGACACTGGTGCTACCCGTTCTACTGTGAGAGCAGCAGAAATCCCAAACCTTCCCCTCTCGGGATAAACTATCCAACTTGTAGGCGTTGCAAATAAACATATTAGAACTCCTATCACAGCCCCGATAGAAGTTCATATTGGAAATTTCAAATACATGTATCGGTTTGTGATATGTGATTCCAGTCCTGTTAATCTCCTGGGCAGAGATTTGTAGTGCATAATGAATTGCATTATTTATTGTACACCGGATGGTGCTGCCTTTATGACACCCGATGAGGATGTTGAATACAAGGTAATGATGGCTTAAAGAGAATCAGAAGTGAGTGAGTTATATCCACTCCTCACTGAGGAAGATTTGCCTGAAGAATTAAAAAGTAAAGTGAGATCAGATGTGTGGGATTTCACAGGGAAAAGAGATTGGGTTAATGAAAAATGTAGATCCAATTCAGATTACAGTAAAAGATGGTGCTATTTTTCCACATACCCACAGTACAAAATGTGTCCAGAATTAATTGGTGGAGTCACACCTGTGATTGACCCAATGGGTGAACAGGGGATTTTAAGAGAAATAATAAGCAGTCCCTGTAACTCACTCGTTATTGGAATTAAAAAGCCTAGTGGAAAATAAAGAATAGTTCAGGATATGAGAAAGGTGAACAAAATTGTGGTGTCGTGCTGTCCAGTAGTGCCAAATCCAGCAGTAATTCTTTACCAAATTCCCTGTGATGCTGAATGGTACACCGTTTTTGATTTGTGTCAGGCACTTTTCTCCATTCCTTTGCACCTGGGAAGTCAATATTTATTTGCATTCCGGTTCAGAAACCATGTCTTGGCATGGTGCCGAGTACCTCAAGGGTAGACTGAGAGTCCTTCGATCTTTAATCAGATCTTGAAAAATTGTTTGGAAACTCTGTTTTGGTTCAGTACATTGATGACCTACTGGTGGCATCAAAAACACGAGAAGCATGTGTAACAGACACAATTGCTTTATTGAACCACTTAGCAGAAGAAGGACATAAAGTGTCACCATCTAAATTGCAATACGGTAGATAGGAAGTTCAGTATTTAGCTCACAAGATTGAAAAAGGGGTCAGAAAGGTGACGCCAGAGAGAATCAGTGTGATCAAGAAAATAAATCCACCCAGAAATCAAATGAGGTGCAAATGTTTTTGGGAATGGTTGGATACTGCAGACAGTGGGTCTGTGATGTCTCACTGATTGCAAAACCTCTACAGAGGTTAACACGAAAGGATGTGAAAGATCCAATTGTGTTGGACGAAGAGAGCATGGAATCCTTCTCAAAATTACGAAACAGTCTTTGTCAAGCAGCTGCTTTGGGAATGCCAGATTATACTAAAGAATTTGCATTATACTGTTGTGAGAGAGATGGATGTGCACTTGCAGTCTTAACTCAGGAACATGGAATGGCACAACGCCCAGTGGCATATTTTGCTGCTACCCTGGATTCAGTGGCTGCAGCATTACCAGGCTGTTTAAAAGCAGTAGCCACCACTTGTGTAAGTCTGGAACAAAGTGAAGCAATTGTGATGGGTTATCCAGTTAGGGTGTGTGTACCACATTCTGTTAAGATCCTCTTAACCCCTTCGATGCTCATGACGGAGCGGTTCCGTCATGAGCATCGGTTGGGCTGTGCTCATGACGGAACCGCTCCGTCATGAGCACAGCCCCTGGGGGAAGCGCTGGCGCTCCCCCCCTGGGGGCTCGATCTTGGCACCAATTGGGGGATTGGCAGCGGAAGAGTTTCCGCTGCCACCCCCGAGCCCCCCCACGCTTCCTGATGACGTCAGCGCGCACAGCGCACGCCGACGTCATCAGGAAGCGTTGGACGCGCTGGAATTCATTTCTTCCAGCGCGTCCAATGGAGCAGGTAGGTGTTTGGCTCCGGTGTGGCGGGGGCGGAATTTGGAGGCCTTGTGGCATCGGGGGAGAGGAAAGAGTATTTCCTCTCCCCTGATGTCTCAATGCTGGGCATTCCTGTCCCACGATCGCGCACAGCGTCGCGATCGTGGAGCAGGGATGCCCCACTAGACACCAGGGATGTGTTTTTCTTCAGTTAGGAAGCGACCCCTTGGGCAAGGGTCGCTTCCTTGGGGCATAATTTATAGTAAGACTTTTCTGCCCCCCCTGGGAGCAGATCGGTCGACTTTCGGTCCGTTTCTGCCCCCAGGGGGGGCAGAAAAGCCCACTAGACACCAGGGATGTCTTGTTCTTCATTTAGGGAGCGACCCCTTGGGCAAGGGTCACTTCCTTGGGGGCATAATTTTCTGGAAGACTTTTCTGCCCCCCCTGGGGGCAGATCGGTCGACTTTCGGTCCGTTTCTGCCCCCAGGGGGGGCAGAAAAGCCCACTAGACACCAGGGATGTCTTTATCTTCATTTAGGAAGCGACCCCTTGGGCAAGGGTCGCTTCCTTGGCGGCATAATTTAGTGGAAGACTTTTCTGCCCCCCCTGGGGGCAGATCAGTCGACTTTCGGTCCGTTTCTGCTCCCAGGGGGGGCAGAAAAGCCCACTAGACACCAGGGATGTGTTTTTTTGAGTAAAGGAAGCGGCCCCTTGGGCAAGGGCCGCTTCCTGGGGGCCCAAATATTTTTCAAGACTTTTCTGCCCCCCTAGGGGCAGATCGTATTTTTGTGTAGCCGTTTCTGGCCCCAGGGGGGGGTGCAGAAAAGCCCACTAGACACCAGGGAATTAGTGTAAATAAAAATGGAAGTGACCCCTTTGGCAAGGGTCGCTTCCAGGGTGCAATTTTTATAATATGTATTTGGCCCACCCGCCCCGGGACAGAGTAGCCTTTTTTTTTCCTGCTGTTTTCTGCCCCACCTGGCACACAACCCGATTGACCATTTGGGTAGTAACATAGCATGTTATAATGTTTATTGTTATATTGTTTGTGAATTGTAATAGTAATGTTATTTTTTTTACTTTTTTGTTCTAGGTGAAGGCTTTTGCTCTTTTCAGTTTGCCGTGTTGTTACTGGTGGTTCTGCTGTTTGTGTAGTTTGTTAAGAGACTTTTTTTGTACAATGTAAATGTGTTTGATTTCTCTGCATGAATTTTTTTTGCAAATGGTGTAATAATAGCAGTATGTTTGTTTTTTGAGTGTCAAAAACTTTTTGCATTGGTGCTCGATGTGTATTTTGTTGTCTTGTGAGTAATTTGTTTTTTTTTCTTCTTTCTAGTTGGATATCGTTGGTTTTTGCTGTGTCACTGCAGAGTGGGTTTCTGGTGAGTGCAGCTGTCTCTTGTAATTGAATTGTATAGTTTTTGAGTACATTGATCTTTGTGATAAAGGTACACATTTCTTTACTTACTTGGTTTGCACATTGTTGGTTGTTGTTGACTTGTTTGTCACTTTTGGAGTGACTGAGAAAATTGTTTGGGAACTTGGTAGAGGATTTTTTAACAAAGGCCACCATTTATATGTAGATAACTTCTACGCTGGTGTGCAGTTGTTCAGGGAATTGGCCAAAGTGGACACTGTTGCTTGTGGCACAATCCGCTCTAACCGTAAAGGTTTCCCGAAAGAACTTGTTTGTCAAAAGCTTGTGCGCGGACAGTGCAGTGTGTTGCGTTGCCAGGAGCTTCTTGCTGTGAAGTTTTCAGACAGGAGAGATGTCTACATGCTGACTATCATCCATGATGAAAGCACTGCACCTGTGACTGTTTGGGGTCAGGTCGCTGAAGCGCGCAAACCTGTGTGCATTTTAGACTATAATAGGCACATGGGTGGTGTTGAAAGAGTAGATCAGAGGTTGGAACCTTACACTGCTCTTCGTAAGGCTTACATTTGGTACAAGAAGTTGGCTATCCATCTTTTCCACTTGGCAATGTTTAATGCTTTTGTTGTGTTCCAGGATTCTTGCCCTGAGTCAAAGATGACTTTTGCTAAGTTTCAGGAGTCTGTAATAGGCAGCCTTGTTGTAGTGGAACAGGCAAGTGTTCCTAGAGTTGGAGTGGTGGAGGATGTTGCTAGATTGAAAGATCGCCACTTTCCAGATCACATTCCTCCCACACCTTCAAAAGATTTTCCCAGTAGGAGATGTAGAGTCTGTTGGCGAAGAGGTACGCGGAAGGAGAGTCGTATGTACTGCCCCGACTGTCCTTCTCAACCTGCACTGTGTGTCCCTGCTTGTTTTAGAGCGTACCACACGCGAAATAATTTTTGGGAGCATTCATGAGTGGTAAAGTGAACTGCCTGGTCTGTATTCTTTGGATAATTTGATTCTGTTTCAAGGTTGGTGTTAGTGCAATGTATTTAGTTGCTGATTTTGTGTTTGAAGATTTGTATCTATTTGCGATTTGTTTGTGTTTTTATTTTTTTCGAAAAAAATCCTAAATGTGATGGCGATGTGTGTAGGCTTGCGCTTGGCTGTTGGTGTGTGTGGACTGGCACTTGGTTGGTGGTGTGCGTGGAATGGTGCTTGGCTGGCGGTGTGCGTGGACTGGCGGTGTGCATGGACTGGCGGTGTGCGTGGACTGGTGGTGTGCGTGGACTGGAGCTTGGCTGGCGGTGTGCGTGGAATGGTGCTTGGTTGGCGGTGTGCGTGGACTGGTACTTGGCTGGCGGTGTGCGTGAACTGGTGGTGTGTGCGGACTGGTGCTTGGCTGGTGGTGTCCGTGGACTGGAGCTTGGCTGGTGGTGTGCGTGGATTGGCGATTGGCTGCCGGTGTGCCTGGACTGGCGATTGGCTGGCGGTGTGCCTGGACTGGCGCTTGGCTAGCGGTGTGCGTGGACTGGTGTTTGGCTAGCGGTGTGCGTGGACTGGCGCTCTGCTAGCGGTGTGTGTGGACTGGTGCTCAGCTGGCTGTGTGTGAGTAGTGACTTTCTGCTGGTCACTACACACACTGCTAGCTGAGTGCCACTCCACGCAATCCATCAGCCTGTGTAGTTGCTGTGTCTGGATTGTGGGCGTGTGAAAGTGATGGGCCCTTGAATGGCGCTGTGTGCTGGTGTGAGTTTTGTTATGTGATGGGCCCGTGGCTGGCGGTGTGAATGGTTTTGTATGTCTCACACGTATGAAAGGTGTATGAATGGCCTGTAAAGAGGTTGGTGCCTTGTCGTGGCTTTACAGCTCACGAGCTGTGAGTCAATGGTTCAGTTTCTCACCCATTCAATTATTACCAGTGCATTTCATTTTTGTGAAATCACTTGCTAATACAATTGTATCTACTGAACCATCACTCACCCTCGTGCCAAATCCAACCAGTATGTGTGTGTGCTTGCGGATTAGATGGCTGTGCAGTAATATTTGTCTTTCTGAAGCAGGGTGTACCTTGTCCCTTTTTGGTGAATTTTGTAATGTGTTGCTTTTGTGCCTGGTGGTGCGAATGGTCTTGTTTGTATCACGTATGAAAGGTGTGTGAATGGCCTGTAAAGTGGTTGGTGCCTTGTCGTGGCTTTACAGCTCACGAGCTGTGAGTCAATGGTTCAGTTTCTCGCCCTTTCAATTATTACCAGTGCATTTCATTTTTCTGAAATCACTTGCTAATACAATTGTATCTACTGAACCATCACTCACCCTCGTGCCAAATCCAACCAGTATGTGTGTGTGCTTGCGGATTAGATGGCTGTGCAGTAATATTTGTCTTTCTGAAGCAGGGTGTACCTTGTCCCTTTTTGGTGAATTTTGTAATGTGTTGCTTTTGTGCCTGGTGGTGCAAATGGTCTTGTTTGTATCACGTATGAAAGGTGTATGAATGGCCTCTAAAGTGGTTGGTGCCTTGACGTGGCTTTACAGCTCACGAGCTGCGAGTCATTGGTTTGGTTTTTTGTGAATTTAATTATTGACAGTGCATTTCATTTTTGTGAAATCTCTTGTTAATACAATTTAATACACTGAACCATGACTTGCCCTCGTGCCAGATCCAACCAGTATGTGTGTGTTTGAGGAATAGATGGTTGTGCAGGAATCTTTGTCTTTAGTTTCTCTGCCAAGGTACACTTTCCATGTAAGAATAACCCACCAACTGTAGATATTGTCGAAAACCCATGGGAGTTCATGGTGATGTCTCTCTTGTGAATTCAAAAAGTTTTTTTATCCCCATGTCCTGCAAACCTCAAAATGACTGCCACATTTTCTTTGCAATATTATTCCAAAATTCTCACGCTGTAGGAACAATAGTTAATCTGGTTTTGCAAGGAGGGTCACTTTGGTTTTTGGCCCGGTGCTCAGCGGCCATCAAGGGAAACCTACCAAACCCACACATTTCTGAAAACTAGACACCCGGCGGCTCCCAGGGAGGTATGGCTTGCATGGATCCCTCAACGTTTCCTTACCCAGAATCCCCTGCAAACCTCAATTTTAGCTGAAAGAAATCCCTTTTTTCACACATTTTGGGGTGGGAAAGTTGTGGCATCACCGGGCTCACCCAAATTTACCACCACTCAGCATTCCCCCAGGTCTCCCGGTAAAAATGGTGCCTCACTTGTGTGGGAGGCCCAAGTACCCATGGTAGGCAAGGGCCCAAAACGTAGTGAGGCGACATCAAAATGGCCTATTGCAAAACCACCTGGTTTTGCAAGGGGGTCACTTGGGTTTTTGGCCCAGTGCTTGGCGGCCATCTAGCGAAACCTACCAAACTCATACATTTCTGAAAACTAGACACCCGGCGGCTTCCAGGGAGGTATGGCTTGCGTGGATCCCCCAACGTTTCCTTACCCAGAATCCCCTGCAAACCTCAATTTTAGCTGAAAAAAAACACTTTTTTCACACATTTTGGTGTGGGAAAGTTGTGGCATCACCGGGCTCACCCAAATTTACCACCACCCAGCGTTCCCCCAGGTCTCCCGGTAAAAATGGTGCCTCACTTGTGTGGGAGGCCCAAGTACCCGCGGCAGGCATGGGCCCAAAACGTAGTGAGGCGACATCAAAATGGCCTATCGCAAAACCACCTGGTTTTGCAAGGGGGGTCACTTTGGTTTTTGACCCGGTGCTCGGCGGCCATCTAGGGAAACCTACCAAACCCACACATTTCTGAGAACTAGACACCCGGCGGCTTCCAGGGAGGTATGGCTTGCATGGATCCCCCAACGTTTCTTTACCCAGAATCCCCTGCAAACCTCAATTTTAGCTGAAAAAATCACTTTTTTCAAACATTTTGGTGTGGGAAAGTTGTGGCATCACCGGGCTCACACAAATTTACCACCACCCAGCGTTCCCCCAGGTCTCCCGGTAAAAATGGTGCCTCACTTGTGTGGGAGGCCCAAGTACCTGGGCCAAAAACCCAAGTGACCCCCCCTTGCAAAACCAGGTGGTTTTGCGATACGCCATTTTGATGTCGCCTCACTACGTTTTGGGCCCTTGCCTGCCGCGGGTACTTGGGCCTCCCACACAAGTGAGGCACCATTTTTACCGGGTGACCTGGCGGAATGCTGGGTGGTGGTAAATTTGTGTGAGCCCGGTGATACCACAACTTTCCCACCCCAAACTGTGTGAAAAAAGTGATTTTTTCAGCAAACATTGAGGTTTGCAGGGGATTCTGGGAAAGGAAACGTTGGGGGATCCATGCAAGTCATACCTCCCTGGAAGCCGCCGGGTGTATAGTTTTCAGAAATGCGTGGGTTTGGTAGGTTTCCCTAGGTGCCGGCAGAGCTAGGGTTCAAAAACTACAGCTAGTCACTTTGCCAAAAAAGGGTCATTTTTCACTGCAAAATTGAGGTGTGACCACGTTGCGTTTTGCGCCGTTTCCTGTCGCGGGCACTAGGCCGACCCGCACAAGTGAGGTACCATTTTTCTTGTAGGACTTTGGGGAACGCCGGTGGGTGGAAATTTGTGGATCCACGCAGATTCCAGAACTTTCCATCACAGAAATGTGGGGAAAATGTGTTTTTTTTTGTCAATTTTTCACGTTTGCAAGGGATTCTGGGTAACAGACCATGGTGGGAGGCAGTCAAGTCACCCCATCCTGGATTCCCCTCGGTGTCTAGTCTTCAAGAATGTATAGGTTTGCTAGGTTTCCGTAGGTGCCGGCAGGGCTAGGGTTCAAAAACTACAGCTAGTCACTTTGCCAAAAAAGGGTCATTTTTCACTGCAAAATTGAGGTGTGACCACGTAGCGTTTTGCGCCGTTTACTGTTGCGGGCACTAGGCCAACCCGCACAAGTGAGGTACCATTTTTCTCGTAGGACTTTGGGGAATACGGGGTGGGTGGAAATTTGTGGATCCACGCAGATTCCAGAACTTTCCATCACAGAAATGTGGGGAAAATGTGGTTTTTTTTGTCAATTTTTAACGTTTGCAAGGGATTCTGGGTAACAGACCATGGTGGGAGGCAGTCAAGTCACCCCATCCTGGATTCCCCTGGGTGTCTAGTTTTCAAAAATGTATAGGTTTGCTAGGTTTCCCTAGGTGCCGGCAGGGCTAGGGTTCAAAAACTACAGCTAGTCACTTTGCCAAAAAGGGGTCATTTTTCACTGCAAAATTGAGGTGTGACCACGTTGCGTTTTGTGCCGTTTCCTGTCGCGGGCACTAGGCCGACCCGCACAAGTGAGGTACCATTTTTCTCGTAGGACTTTGGGGAACGCGGGGTGGGTGGAAATTTGTGGATCCATGCAGATTCCAGAACTTTCCATCACAGAAATGTGAGGAACATGTGTTTTTTTTGTCAATTTTTTACGTTTGCAAGGGATTCTGGGTAACAGACCATGGTGGGAGGCAGTCAAGTCACCCCATCCTAGATTCCTCTGGGTGTCTAGTTTTCAAAAATGTATAGGTTTGCTAGGTTTCCCTAGGTGCCTGCAGGGCTAGGGTTCAAAAACTACAGCTAGTCACTTTGCCAAAAAAGGGTCATTTTTCACTGCAAAATTGAGGTGTGACCACGTTGAGTTTTGCGCCGTTTCCTGTCGCGGGCACTAGGTCGACCCGCACAAGTAAGGTACCATTTTTCTTGTAGGACTTTGGGGAGCGTGGGGTGGGTAGAAATTTGTGGATCCACGCAGATTCCAGAACTTTCCATCACAGAAAAATGGGGAAAATGTGTTTTTTTTGTCAATTTTTTACGTTTGCAAGGGATTCTGGGTAACAGACCATGGTGGGAGGCAGTCAAGTCACCCCATCCTGGATTCCCCTGGGTGTCTAGTTTTAAAAAATGTATAGGTTTACTAGGTTTTCCTAGGTGCCGGCAGGGCTAGGGTTCAAAAACTACAGCTCATCACTTTGCCAAAAAAGGGTCACTTTTCACTGCAAAATTGAGGTGTGACCACGTTGCGTTTTGCGCCGTTTCCTGTCGCGGGCACTAGGCCGACCTGCACAAGTGAGGTACCATTTTTCTCGTAGGACTTTGGGGAACGTGGGGTGGGTGGAAATTTGTGGATCCACGCAGATTTCAGAACTTTCCATCACAGAAATATGGGGAAAATGTGTTTTTTTGGTCAATTTTTTACGTTTGCAAGGGATTCTGGGTAACAGACCATGGTGGGAAGCAGTCAAGTCACCCCATCCTAGATTCCCCTGGGTGTCTAGTTTTCAAAAATGTATAGGTTTGCTAGGTTTCCCTAGGTGACGGCAGGGCTAAGGTTCAAAAACTACAGCTAGACTCTTCGCAAAAAAAGTGTAAATTTTCAGTGTGAAAATGTGGTGTGTTCACCTTAGGTTTTGAGCCACTTCCTGTCGTGGGCACTATGCCTACCCACACAAGTGAGGTACCATTTTTATTGGGAGACTTAGGGTAGTTCAGATTTGTAAAGCAACTGTTATTACCTATTGATTTTTGATGCATTTCTCCCTTCCAAATGAAAGACATTGTGTAAAAAAAAAGTCATTTTGAAAAATGACCAATAATTGTCATGCAAGTATGAGTATTCCCAATTTCGAAAATGTGCAAATATGCACTGTTTCTAAACTCTGTAATTTGTTCCCATTTCAGAAATACATAGGTGTCTTTCATACCGATTTTTCCATGTATACATTTTCCCACAATAATTGCTATATACCCGGAACAAAAAAAAAAACATTACAAAATGCTGCTCAGTTTTTTACTCTGGGTTCGTTGGGCTCTTGGTGAACCTACAAGTCCTATATATCCCCACAACCAGGAAGGTTCACCGGATGTAACGGTATATTGCTTTCAAAGAGATGTCATAATTAGAAGAAGTTACAGGTGAAAACGTTGACTCAAAAGGCTGCTTTTTTCAACAAATTTTTTATTTTTCCTATATTTAATTGTTAGTTTCTATAAAGAAACCTTGATGGATCCACACAAATGACCCCTTGCTGAATTTAGAATGTTGTCTACTTTTCAAAAATGTATAGCTTTCCAGGATCCATTATTGCTTTTCTACCCATTTCTACCATTATCTGGAAGGAGGTTGAAAGCACAAAAAATAGCAAAAATAGGGTATGTCCCAGAAAAATGTCAAAACTGTGTAAAACATGTTGGATTTCTGACAAAAATCTGTCATTCCCTAAAAGCTGGAGAAATGGTGATTTCAGCCCCACAATTACTTTTGTGATATCATTTGCAGAGAAAAACCCAGACGCTTTCATTTGCAGCCACTTTTCCCCATTTTTCACAAAAAAAACAAAATTTTGCTGTAATTTGACTAATTTCTGGGAACCCTCTAGGAGAATCCACAAACCCTGGGTACCTTTAGAATTCCCATGATGTTGGGAGAAAATGACGCAAATTTGGCGTGGATACCTACTGTGGTCAAAAAGTTACAGGAGCCTAAGCGCGCACTACCCCAAATAGCCCAAAAAAGGCTTAGCACAGGAGGGGAAAAGGCCTAGCAGCGAAGGGGTTAACCCGCACTCTGACTCAACACATGACCTCTAGTCGGCTGACTAAATATGAAAGAATGATTCTAGGTGCTGAAAATGTGACGGTGGTGAGGTGCACTACTGTGAACCTTGCTACTTTGTTACCAAATTTAAGATGTGATGAGGTGAGAGAGGAAGCAGAACATGATTGTCTGGAAGTGACAGAACTCTGTACTAAGCCCTGCCCTGATATAGAGGATGAACCCTTGGAAGAATCATATTGTGAATTGTTTGTGGATGGATCATGTTTGAGAAACGAAAAGGGTGAGTTTTGTGCTGGTTATGCTATCTGCACCTTATCAGGAGCACTATAAGCATCCTGTTTGAAGGGTGTAAACTCCGCTCAAGTCACAGAGTTAATTGCTCTAGGCTAGAGCATGTAAATTGGCAAAAGGTCATAAAGTAACAATCTACACCGACAGTCAGTACGGATTTGGAGTCGTACATGACTTCCATCAACTATGGATGCAAAGAGGATTTCTGACTACCTCAGGTTCCCCAATAATTCGGAATGGAAAAACTGTAAAAGAATTATTAAAAGCTTTGCAGTTACCAAATAGAGTTGCAGTTGCAAAATGTGCTGCACATCAAGCAGGAGATGATGATATGACAAAAGGCAACAGATACGCGGATCAATTAGCCCGTTACTGTGCACAAAATACAATGGACATAAACAGATCAATTGAAAGACGAAATACTGAATGCCACCTTATGTTCACAACCACATTTGAGACTTGGGATGAGGTAAGGTAAATGCAGTAAGAAGCCAGTGATGAGGAAAAGTAAGAGTGGAGTAATACAGGTTGTAGGAAAAATGCAGGAGATGAGGTATGGGTCTATCACGACGGAGACCAGTTTTGCCAGATTCTTTACTTTCTGACATGGCCAGGATGTACCACATACTCACACATATTGGAAGCAATGCAATGATTAGACTCTTCAAGCAGACATGGTATAATCCAAAGTTCAGGGTCATCGCAGAAAGTTTATGTCAAAGGTGTGCCATATGCCAAAAACAAAATCCAGGAAGAAAGACAGTTGTACGTTGGGGTGTAATTGGGTAAGCAGGAGGTCCTTTTACCAGACTTCAGATTGATTTCATTGAGCTACCACCATGCAATGGGCTGAAATACGTTCTTGTCATTGTCTGTTTGTTTTCTCGCTGGGTAGAGGCCTATCCAATGAGAAGGAATGATAGCCTTACAGTGGCTAAGCTGTTGTTGAGAGAACGGATCCCTAGGTTTGGTTTTCCAGCCACTTTGGAATCAGATAGAGGATTGCACTTCAATAATAAAATAATTCAGAAGATTTGTGCAGCATTATAAATTGAGCAGAAGCTGCATTGTGCCTATCGACCAGAAGTATCTGGTATTGTTGAGCAGATAAATGCACTATAAAATCCAGATTAGGGAAAGTATGTGCATCCACAACACTGAAATGGGCTGACGCTTTACCCCTTGTATTGATGAGTCTTAGAAGTATCCCTGACAAAAAGACTAGATTAAGCCCTCATGAAGTGTTGATGGGAAGAGCCATGAGACAAGCATACATACCAGCAAACAAACTGATGAATATGTCTGATGATCATGTGCTAGATTATTGCAAAGGACTGGCTAACCTGGTGCGTTCTGTGTCCCGCCAGGTTGGAGGAGATGCCACAACGACACAGCAGAACCAAGCACATGATTTGAATCCTGGTGAGTGGGTCCAAGTCAAGAAGCACGTGCGGAAAACATGCCTAGAACCCCGTTGGAGCGGCCCTTACCAGATCATATTGGTGACGACCACAGCAGTGAAGTGTTTTGGTTTGCCAAACTGGATACATGCAAGCCATACCCGCCTAGTCCCAAGTCCAAATGAAAGACCTAAAGAACAGCAACTGGTAAATCAAAATCAAGAGCTTGCAGCTGACGTGTGTGAAGCTGAAGAGTCTGGAGTGAAAGATTCTGATGAACGTGTTGATTATGAACAGCCAAGCACAAGTTACGTAAAGTGGGCACAAGATACTGGGACTGAAAAGACTGCTGTTGAGTCAGAAGAAGGTGAGGCTGCCATTAAGCAAAGAGGAAATAAAGCAGCTGTTGAGAGAGAAAAAAGTGAAAAAGCTGTTGAGTCAGAAGTAGGACCAGAGGAGAGTGAAGTCACAAATGAGCAAGAAGAAGGTGAACTGACTGATGAATCAGAAACAAGTGTTGAACCTACAGAAACAGAAATACGAAAAAACAGAGAGAAACAGATAGAAAGAAGACTAAATAAAAGACCTAGTGAACAAAATACAGAAGGTGAAAGGGTAGTACAAACGAAGAAATCTAGAAAAGGAGACAATGGATCAAGTGGTGCAAAAAGACTGAAATATAGAAGAGTAAAGAGAAAATTGAGAAAAAGACCAGAGCAAAGTAACGAAGTCTCATGTCAAACAGAACCCGACAATACAAGAAGAAAAACAAACACTTAAAACAAGAAGAGTAAGAATTCCATGTAGAAAGTACAAAGCTCCTGAATTTTACGTCATACTAGAAGAATTTGAAAGTTTAGATCCAAATGAAGAAAATGAAAGTAGTGATAGAGAAGGCAGATTAAAGCAAACTGAATTCACCTTAAAAGGAACTGTAAAAAGATTAAGGTGCAACTTGTCAGTCACATTTAAATGAAAGACTCAAGAAAGACCCTAAGACAGAAATAAAAGAAAGGGGTAAAGAAGAAAGATTTGAAGTGTAGGATTACACTAAAATCTATTTTAGAGATTTTTATTTTTACATGTAATAGAGTCCATAAAGTTTTTAACTTTTTGTATTTCTGTAGTATATCAAAATGGCAGAAGCAGAAGTGACTAAACAACCAAAATCTAGTATAAAACGTAGATGTATTAAATGTTGCTTATGTAGTGTTTTTCTATTAACATTTATGTGTGTATTGTTAATTGCGGGCATACCCATTTTTAATGTAATTAGCAATGGAAATAATACTAATGATGTGTTGACTCAAGGAATGAAAGATGTTTCTAAAACATCCATGGATACTAATATAGAACAAGTGGATGAAAGCATTCTCCATCATGACAAATCAATTAGTGATTTTTCGTTAAATGTTTTTACCAAGTTGTTGTGTGAATATACTTATACTATGAATGTGAGTGATTGTTATGTCTGTATGTAATTACCTTTGTCTGTCTCGGAAGGTGTCACCTATCATCACCTTTCCCTAACCTATGGTGTGTCTTGTAGTGTCCTTAGTAGCCTATTCTATGCGACAGGTAAGCTGGAGTATCAGGTTATTGATATAGATTTAGTATTTTCTGAAGTACCAATTGTAAGGGAATTAAATAAAGTAGAAAGTGGTAAAAATGCACAATATATGGGGGAATTCTTCCATATAACTAAATCCTTAGACATAGAGTATGCTTATAAGAATAACCTAACTTGTAGTTTACATGTTGATGAGAAATTACTTTTAGACATGGTAGAAAATAGAAGAGAAAGTTTCCAGAAAAAGGCTGATCAGCAGAAATCACAGGCACCACCTTGGGCTTTTATAGAAGGAAATTATGAGAAGGGTGAGTCATACGCTGCGATGTCCCTGGACTGGTCACAGAAAGGGAAACTATGTTTACTTAGGATGAAAACTAATTATAATAACTACTTCATTGGCATTATTGAAGGTGAGCATACTTACCAAATTACTGGAGGATGGGGATTAAAGGGTGGATCTGATCCTGTATTCCCGGGAATCTATTATATGTGTGGTAAAAAAAGCCTATTATAGGTTGCCTGCACATTGGCATGGAAGCTGTTATTTTGCAACTGTTTTTCCAAAAGTCTACCATGTAGACCGTAAAGACAATAGTATCAATGAAGTAAAACAAGGACTAATACGTAGTAAAAGTGGAAGTTTTTCAGAAATAATAGGTGATATTTTTGGTGCACTGATACCCTCAGTTGGAGTTGTTCTGAATTCGCACAAAATTCGAAAATTGTCCGCAGTGGTTGATCGTTTATCAACAGATACTGCTGGTAGTTTCTTGATGATGGATACCGAAATGGTGGCAATCAGATCAATGGTTTTGCAAAATCGACTTGCCCTTGATATTCTTTTGGCAAAAGAGGGTGGAGTCTGTGGCATGTTGAAAATTCAACACTGCTGTACCTATATCTCAGACAAAAGTAAAGGAATAGAAGGATATATTAGAAATATCACAAAATTACATAATGATTTAACCCAACTTGAGATTGACGGTGTTTGGGAGAGACTTGGTAAGAGTTTCTCCTCGGTAAGTAAGTGGTTTTCTACCTTTGGAAGTAGTTTAGTAGGAAAAATAATAATGGCAATACCTTCAGTAGCAATAGTGGCCCTAGTAATTTTAACAGCGTATAAGTTTTGTAAATGCATAAAAGAAAGAAAAGATGCAACAGCCAAAAAGAATACAAGAAAAGGAAGAAAGAGACAGAGAGAAGAAATAGAGTTATAAGATATAAATGGAGAATACTATGATATAATGAAAGAGCTAGATGAAAGTGCCATAAAAAGAGAGAGAGAAAGTACATTTTAGATAAATTGATAGGTGGCACTTGGTATGGTGAGTATTTATGATGTCTCCTAAAAGCCATCCGAGGGGGGATTGATGGAGCAGGATTTCGCGAAAGAAACCTGCTCAATTGAACACCCCTATAATTCGTACTAACAATAACTAGTGTTAGAACAACTAATGTGCAAATTTATACCACACGCGGGAAGCTTGCTTTGCAATATGCATGAACTAACCCTGAATAATATGTAAATAACCAGCAATGTAATAATCTTGAGTTTAGAACAAATTAAGACGGTTTGATGGCAAGGCCGCATGTGTATTTAGTAAAAAGCATGGTGTGTGTTGCTTTATCCTAATAAATAATGCAGCTTTTCTGCTTGTGCTGTGCTAGGCTAACCATTAATATGAAGTAGAGCTAAAGTGGGTGGGAAACAGTGAACATTGCATTGTTACATAATTAATAATGAATAATTAATAAATATCCGTTTTCCTTTCTAAGAAAGCTTTTAAGGTGCTGCTCAGAATTGGTTAATAAAAGGTTATGCATAATGCTAGCCTCCTTGTCTTTGATAAAATCATGATTCTCTATGCACTAAACCTCTGAGAATCGACATTCCTTTTCATCTAGTTATTATTTCAATGGAGGGAATCTTTGGTGACATCACACACACTAATGAAGGCTTCAGATCAGTGTACTAGGAGTATTGCTTATTAATCATATGACTGAATAATCTAAAATTGTAGTTTCAGCAGCCTTACCTTTTATCCGCAGTCTGCACCCCCTAACCCTACGTCCCAAAGCGCTTTAGAAAAGTCGCTTGAGTTTTGAGTTATTTTACAGGTTGCTGGTGTTTGCTCTGAATTCAGTCAAAAAGTTCTGAAACCTTACACGTTTCACCACCTCTTACCAAAGCACGGAAGGTCCTGTGATCGTGAACTTGAACGCTTTGTCCTTCAATGCAGAAAATATCTGGAAGATTTGAAGGCCTGTCCCGAAGTCATGTTAAAAATACACCACATATTTGTATTGCACCTCGTTTCTAATTAAGGATATATTTACATTAATGTAAAACGCGTGCGTACACGATAAACCCTATTTTGCTTCTTTGATATTATATAAGCTTTCAAATGTACCGAAATGACATTTCACATGTTAAAAGGGCTGCCACAGGCTACGATGTTCTTTCTCTCTCGTAAGAAAAAAAAGGCTACAGCCTCGCGCACACATCATGCAACCTTTGAAAATAAAGTGGCACTCATAAAAGGAGCGATGTTTCCAAAGAGACACGATAATGTCATTGGAAAATATCTGCTGAGTGAGCATAACATTTGAATTCATAATTATTTGGTAGAGATGCCTCATGCCAGTCGTCTCTTCTGCACGTGCACCGAGATAGTGTCAGCTCGAGCTCGTGGTGACAATGCGAGCCTCGGAAGATGATGGTACCATGTCAGAATATAATGGAACCCTGCTGCACGTCTGTGGGAGCCATGAAATGATGTCTGGGCGAAATGAAATGATGTCTATGGAGACCTGATTACACTGTCAAAACAAGATGAGTAATGTCAATTCGATACAGTTGAAGCATCGGAAAACATTGCAGAGCTAAAGAAAGAAATATATTATACGTCTGTGCGTGTAGTCTGGGAGCATTCTTGGCCGCATCCCTGGAGAGTGTGTGTGAATGCGGTGGTAGAGAGTGAGTGCGCCCTGAGAGAGACAGACAGAGAGAGAGAGAACATGGGGAAGATTTACAAGCCCCTTGCGCCACTTTTGCGTCACTGTTCCCATGTTAAAAGTGACGCAAAAGTGGCGCAAGAGGCTTGTAATTCTGCCCCCATGTGTGTAACGGAATGGGTGTGCCTCAGAGTGGCTGAAAGTGTGTGGATGTCTGTCTGTGGTACATTGTTGTGTTGCTTTAATAGTTGGCCCACTTGATGTGGATGTTTGTGTGTGTTTGTAGAAGCATGTGTGCCTAGAATGTGCGGATGTGTTTGTGTTTGGGGACGTACGTGCATCTGCACATATGTGACTGTTTATCGGTAAACCAGTGTTGTGCATATATTAGTGTTTGGTAAAATAGCGTGAACGTGTATGAGTGTAATATCTATTACGAGTACATTTGTATGTGGGTGGCGTGAACGTGTTTCCTGTGGCGCGCTGCAGAATCATGTACGGATCGCTGTAGAATACCATGGGGCAGATTTACAAGCCCCTTACGGCACTTTTGCGTCACTTTTAACATGGATAAAGTGACGCAAAAGTGGCGCAAGGGCTTGTAAATAAGCACCCATGTGTTGAAGTGTTTTGCAGTGATTTTTGTTTCTGAGGTGCGTGTGCTTATAAGGCAGTGACTGGAATATCTATTACGAGTACATTTGTATGTGGGTGGCGTGAACGTGTTTCCTGTGGCGCGCTGCAGAATCATGTACGGATCGCTGTAGAATACCATGGGGCAGATTTACAAGCCCCTTACGGCACTTTTGCGTCACTTTTAACATGGATAAAGTGACGCAAAAGTGGCGCAAGGGCTTGTAAATAAGCACCCATGTGTTGAAGTGTTTTGCAGTGATTTTTGTTTCTGAGGTGCGTGTGCTTATAAGGCAGTGACTGGAAGGAGTTGCAGCTAAAATTGCAAATAACCTTCTGGAAAATAATGGAGGCTAGGTACGCGAAGACGTGTATTTGTGTTTGGGTTAGAGCACTGATCTAGATTCGAGAGCGTCTGGGCGCTGTACACATGCCGGGCTGGAATACTGTGACCGGAGAGAGTGAACCAGTCAGAGAGAGGCTACAGAGAAGGTGGGAGGGTGGCTGTGAAATCTCTCCCGGTGAAGCAGCATGTATGGAATAAATATGCCCACGGAAATTCTACATGTTTTTTTTTTTTTTTAAATGTATAATTTCCGTACCTTTAGGGTGGGCGGCGGACTTCTAATTTGGCTGAAATGGTGTGTATTTCCTACAAAGTAGTCCCCTCCCTAATGGCAAACAACATGGCAGCCTGCCAAGAGATGTAGTTGCCAATGGATGCTAAAATATTAATAATTAGCCATTGTAAACCAATTTGTAATGTACCTACCGTTTGCATCTGGATGAGTCAAAAATGTCATTCTGCTTAGAAAGTACACTGACTCCTGACAAAGTTGCTGGAAGATCCATGTCTCAGATGCAAAAATATAAATCATTTCTTGTTAGGATCAAGGATGATTAGTTATCAAATAAAAATACGCATTCCAATGGACGGTCAAAAGTGAAATAGAACGCGCTTTGGCAAATTGATTTTTATGACCTTTCACAAAGCTGCTAGACTACTAGAATATGCTACGAGAGGTCCGATTCAATTGCTTTAAACGCCTTTAACAGTGCCGCAGTACTGCAAGATGGTACTCGATGTCCCTCTCAAGTTGGATACAACTGCTTGAAAAGACCTTCTCAAAGCTGCAGTACCACAAGCCCTCCATATTTAGACAAGAGGAACGGTATAAACCTAAGATTACACCCACATGTATCATACACCAAATGCAAACTTCTAGGACATACGAAAAATGCTCCAAGGAACACAGTGATGCCAGCCACATCCCTAGGCTGATAAGGAAGACATCAGGAAAACAAATTAGCATGCTGTTCTTTTAACACAGCATGTGCATAGTATATTTCAAATACAGTTTGTATATGGGAAAGGTCAGTGACACACTCCAAATGAGCGTAAAAAAGCAGAGACACCACAGGAATACCAAGACCGGGGTCTAGGAACACATCACCAGCTTCTCTATGGCCTCCCATCATTGGTGTGACGTCCATTGACCAAGAAACTGGGTGGAAAACATTACCTATTGCAATACCCTAGAACTGTTCTTATGTATAAACAAACATTGATGTGCCACCTCTAAAATAAAAGATCTGAGTTGCTCACTCGGAGAGAAATACAAGATTGTGAAAAATTCCAGCCAGTGAAAACAGCATAGTCTAAAGTCAGCGATAAAATGATTAATATAGAAGATTTTCATCTTCACAGAGTTAGCTTTATTGGTAGTGGGCAACCACCGACTAAAACAGGTTGATACACAGACCTAATCAGGCAAGTCGACATGAATACAGCTTGTGCCATTTCACCAGGACTAAAATTGCAATTAGACTCTCAATTCACTGCTCTACTGTGAGTCACATATCTATGTCTCAGGAGTCAAAAAGTACAATGAGATATTTCAATGCAAACTCATACCAGGGCCCCAAATGAACCAGTCATCCAATATCCGTAGATAGATGTATGACAGAATCTTGCATGCATTTACAATGCATGCCTTTACCACACATTACCACACAATCTTTTACTACGCATATACCTTTACCATGCCTGCTTTTGTAGCGCAAGATAAGTATATATAAGGTAAGGTATATATACATATATACATGTATATATAGTTTCACTTGTCGCATATATACTTACCTTATATATATGTATATATATATTATCTACTTGCGGTCGCCAGTAGATAGTTATAGTTAGGATCTATTTTCTAAAGGAAATCCGCAACATTCTATTCCCAAGAAGTCTGGCGCCGGTTGATGAATCCTCGCGAAATTTTCAAAACTTTTTTCAAGGTCCGCTCCGCTCCTACCCTGAAAGTTTTGCGGTGATCCATCAAGCGGGGGCCGAGAAAAAAGAGGGGCCCAAAACGCGTTTTCCCCATGCAATTTTCCATAGGATCTGTTGTCGCAGCTACAGCCCGAACAGTTGAACGGAATGACACCAAATTTGACAAAGAGGTAGTCCTCAGTTCAGACTCGTGCCTTTTGCTTAAATGGTGTAAATTCGTTCAGTAGTTTCTGAGAAAATTAGAGTTAAAAGTACATATATATCTATGGCCGGGGAGGATCCGCGGACCCTACCCGCACCGTATGCGCATCCTCCCCGAACCAAGCGCACACCCTCCCGATCGCGCGCTGAATGCTAATTGGCTGTCGAGTGTCTTTCTACATTCGAAACCAGGAACTGTTGGCGGCCATTTTCTGCCTCAGTAGAAGCAAGGCTGAAGAAGCAAGGGGAATAAGTGTGTAAAACATATAAAGGGGGTAGAGTGGAAATACTCTGACGCACTAGACCTGCTTAGGGAGTCTCAGAAAGACCCCCTGGGGCTCCCTTTTTTTTTTTCAATCGGCAAAATGCGCGCGCGGTGCGCGCATCCTATCGCATTGGGTGCTAGGATTCTCTCGCGTTGGGTGCGCGGATCCACAGGAAAAAAAATTGAAAAAAGACAAGAAATCATTGGTTGTATGACTACTTTCTACATTGAAAGGTAGGGTGTATATTTCTGTTTTTTAAAGGTATGATTCTTATTGGTTAACAAAAAAAGTTTGTAAGGAACATTATATATGATAAGCTGATATGTTGAAAAGTCAAGCACACTTGCTGTCTTGTTTAGTAACATTATGTGCTGAACTTGTGACCTGTGTGCTCAGTGCAGTGTTCCATGACCTGTTTCTATGGTAACAGGCAGAAGGCAGATTGGGGGAAGGGTTGAAATGTATTTCAGTTGGAAAGGGTTGAAATGTTTAACCAATGGAAATATGTGTTTGCTTTTGAGTTTATGTGTGAAGGATTGTGATTTGATGTTTACATGTATATGTGTGGAAAATGAAAGGGAAACTTTTCCATTCTTTGTTTTTGCTGAGAGGTGCACAGTACAGAGATTCTGTAAAAGAAAATCTGGTGTGTGACTGAAATCCTTCTTAATCTACAAAACAACTTGAAAGGTGAGTTATTTAATTGTGTGGGGATGTATGTAGACTATTTTTATTTTAATCAGACTAATGTATTTCTCCTGCTAAAGTGTAGGGAGTACTTTTTTTGTCTACAATCTTATTGACAGTGTGTGTGCATGTAGAAACCATTCTGTGAGAAGCATTTGTGTTTTTCATGTGTTTGCAGACAGATAACTGTGCTGTTTTTATATTTTGGTAGAATTAGAAAGCAGTCATTGTTTATGAATTTGTGAAATTAGTTATGTTTCTATATTAAAATGTAGTACTCATTCTAGATGAAGAAATGTGTTTTGGTATAGTGCAAGTGATAGTGTTGTTTGTCTAGAATCACACAGTGAGTATGTGTGCATTTGGGCACCACTGTGAGAGAAGCATTTGGTAACATCGTGTATTTGCTGACAGATAACTGTTTTAAAACCTGTCATGGTGTCAAGTTTTAGTAGCATTAGAAGCCAGTCTTTGCTTATGCATTGATAAAATAAGTCATGCTTTGACACTAATGTGCTGTACTTTAATATGTAGATTGTGTGCAGTCTCCTTACCCCTTGCACAGTAGTGAATGAGTTTTGGTAAGCTGCTAGGGATAGTGTTGCTTGTCTAGAATCACACTGTGAGTCTGTGTGCATTTGGGAACCACTGTGAGAGAAGTATGTGGTAATATCGTGTATTTGCTGACAGATAACTGTTTTAAAACCTGTCTTGTTGTCAAGTTTTAGTAGCATTAGAAGGCAGTTTTTGGTTATGCATTGATTAAATGAATTGGGCTTTGACACAAAAGTGCAGTCCTGAAATATGTAGATAGTGTGCAGTTCCTTTACCACTTCCATTGTTTGAATGAGTTTTGGTAAACTCCTAGGGATAGTGGTGCTTGTCTAGAATCACACTGTGAGTTAGTGTGTATTTGGGAACCACTGTGAGAGAAGCATTTGGTAACATCGTGTATTTTCTGACAGATAACTTTTTAAAAACCTGTCATGTTGTCAAGTTTTAGTAGCATTAGAAGCCAGTCTTTGCTTATGAGTTGATTAAATGAGTTAGGCTTTGACACAAAAGTGCAGTCCTGAAATATGTAGATTGTGTGCAGTTCCCTTACCACTTCCACAGTAGTGAATGATTTTTGGTAAACTCCTAGGTATAGTGGTTGTTGTCTAGAATCACACTGTGAGTCTGGGTGCATTTGGGAACCACTGTGAGAGAAGCATTTGGAAACATTGTGTATTTGGTGACAGATAACTGTTTTAAAACCTGTCATGTTGTCAAATTTTAGTAGCATTAGAAGCCAGTCTTTGGTTATGCATTGATAAAATGATTCATGCTTTGACACTAAAGTGCAGTACTGAAATATGTAGATTGTGTGCAGTCCCCTTACCCCTTCCACAGTAGTGAATGAGTTTTGGTAAGCTGCTAGGGATAGTGTTGCTTGTCTAGAATCACACTGTGAGTCTGTGTGCATTTGGGAACCATTGTGAGAGAAGCACCTGGTAACATAGTGTATTTGCTGACAGATAACTGTTTTTTAAATCGGTCATGTTGTCAAGTTTTAGTAGCTTTAGAAGCCAGTCTTTGCTTATGCATTGATAAAAAGAGTCAGGGTTTGACACTAAAGTGCAGTACCATGTACTATTCTCTTCACTGTGCCAGAACTGAACATTTAAAAGTTTTACCCAGGCACTGTCCTAGCAGTAGTCTGATGATTTAGTCAGTTTCCAAGTACTCATGTTGTGAACCACACATTACCACATAGATTGCTTCAAATGTCTATGCAGTATGCATGCACTCTTCTAACATACTATACACTTGTCTTTCACATTTTCAATTCCCTAGTCAGTATCCATACACTTCCAGGAAACACCCTGTAACTCCCTTTGCAGTCCTCTAGTGACCCATTCAGCACCATGTACTAATCCATTCACTGTGCCAAAACCCAAACACTTATAAATTCACCAAGACACTCTCTTTACAGTATTGTAATCATTCAGTCAGTGCCTAAGTATTCATGCACTGAGCCAGGCCTTAGCACATGGATTGCTTCAAACACCTATCCACTATGCATGCAGTCTTCTAACCACCTAGACACTTGTCTTTCACACTTTCAATTCCCTAGTCAGTATCCATACAGTCCAGCAAACATCCTGTCACTCCCTTTGCGCTCCTCTAGTGACCCATTCAGTACCGAGTACTAATCCATTCCCTGCGCCAAAAGCCTACCACTTATAAATTCACCCAGGCACTCTCCTTGCTGTACTCTAATCATTCAGTCAGTACCCAAGTACTCATGCAGTGAGCCAGGCCTTAGCACATGGACTGCTTCAAATGCCTATTCACTATGCATGCAGGCCTCTAATCACCTACACAGTTGTCTTTCACACCTTCAATTCCCCAGTCAGTATTCATACACTTCTAGCAAACACCCTGTCACTCGTCCAGTGTGTCCCCTTATAGTACTGTAATCATTTAGTCAGTTAGCATGTAGTCTTTTAGTGAGGTAGGATTTAGGGCATGAACTGCTGCAAAGTAGTATGCACTATGCATGTAGTGTTTTAACGATCGTCACACTTGTGGTTCAGGGCTATAGTTTCTAAGTCAGTTTTTATATAAAATGTGGTTGTACAGTAATGGAATAGTATAAATTTGAAAGTTATTAATATACATTAATTTGTGATTCTTTTTTACAGATACAGAACAGGAGTGTTTCTCATCTGTTTGCACTCTTCTCGTGCAATATTGTTTGGATGAAGGGTCCTTCGGTGTTTCATCATACTTGCCGTGCCGTACGAGTATTTCTTGTTAGGATCCCCTTGCAACAGAACTCTTTTTCAAATCTTGCACGTGACCAAGGTGGCATTGGTCTTTGTTTGCCCCTCCGGAACAGTAAAAAATGTCCACACCACTGAAGGAAAACGTTGTGGGCGTGGTGCGTCCTCCAAAAATTCATCCTTAGATTCGGTGAATATTTTAAAGCGACAACATTTACAGTTTTTGTAACTTAAACTTATAAAATTTTGTTAGCTGTAAGCATTTTATATATCTGTGATTAGTATCTTGTGGTATTTTGTTGAGAATAGCATTTTGTTTTGTTTTTAACAATCTTTGTGATTGTTTTTTTTTGCCCGCTGTTAAGTGATGAGTACGATTGAAATCACTATTTTTAGTGAAATTTAATATATTCTGAGAACAGCAAAAAACGCAAACATTTTACTTTGTGGAAATTATGCTGTGTTGTAAAAAATGTATTATTACATGTTATAATTTTTTTTTCCTTTTTCTTTTACAGATCCACATTTTAAAATAAGCAATTTATATGAATTTAGATTGGAATGAAATTCTGAAAAAAATGTATACCATTTTTTATTCCTATTAATGTGAAGTTAAGTTTTACTAAGTCTCAATATGCAGAATGAGGAGGTCTGCAAGAAGCTACAAAGTTGAAACACGTTTCTAAAAACACTCTGTTATACCTATGTAGTTTTGAAATCTGACCATAATCAGATATCATGCGACCTGCAAAAAAAGAGATTTGAGGGGTTCATAATATTTCCCATTATAGCTATTGAAGGACCGCAATTATTTCAATCATTCTTCTTTGAACATCTTTGCAGACAAAACTCTGTGCTTACCTTCAATCATTCGCAAGGAATTATAAAAACTGAAATATGTCACTTTTTGTAACATTGTTATTGTGCAAGATACTCTTTCATATTTACAAAGAAAGGAAAAGGCACTCTGTGCACTTTTTATACTCCATGTAAATACAACCTCAGCATGCACACCAATTTGTGTTGAAAGGGTGTTCTATAAGTGTCGTTGTGCATGATTGCAGTTAAAACTTATAGAACAAGACACATGTCTAGATTTATCAGAAATCATAAATGTCGATATGTGTGTGAATGCTGCACCATTCTAAAATTGGTGTGGGAAAGCACAACAAGGAGAATTGTTTTAATTTCTCCACATTTTTATATCTTTAATGTATGCTGAAATGTTCAGCATACATTGAAGGAGAAAAATGCATTCTCTTATTGTTTTTGTGCAGGAAGGTGTGTCTTCCTGTAGAAAAACAAACAGCACATGACACAGATATCCTTGCACTATGGTGCAAGGGTGCCTGTGTCACCACATGGCTGCAGTTTAAGCAGCCGTGCAGAGAGAAGCATAGATTTGCAACATATTTATGTAGATATGTTGCATTCCTGTGCTTTGGAAGTACTACAGCACACAGCAGTTAAAGAGGTTACTGTGTGATGCTGCAGCACTTCCTCATAGTTCTGCACTTATACATTCACCATACGCTACTAATGCATTCATTCAGTCAATTACGTACTACACATACATTCATCTAAACTTTCACACACTAGCAAAGAAATGTAGCTCTTTTTTTAAACCAGGAAAGTTAGTTCTTAGAAGAACTTTTTTTTTTCTTTTTTTTGGTACTTTTTGGAACAAGTTTTTTTTTTCTTTTTTCAAAAGGAAAAAAAGACACCAGGAGGAACAAAACAGTCAACTTCTGCAAAAAAATAAAATAAACACAAGTTTAGCACTTGTGGTTTTGCTGCGCTCGGCAGATTAGTCCAATTGACTGCTCGCCATAACATAGTAGTTAGTTGCATTTAATGCAACTAATTTTTAGTTTTCCAAATTCTCGACGTATGTCCGGGTGAGTGCTTGATGATGATGCTGCAGAAGTGCTTGTCACTACTGGCAGAGGCTGCTGTCGGAGTCTTCTGCATTCCTGCTTCGCCAGGTTCACGGGATGCAGAGTCTTCAGGTGTTTTAACATACTTGCAGTCCCACAAGAGTATTTTTTTGATGGATCTCCTCTGGAAAGCACTCTTTGACATATTTTACATGTCACTTTAGTTGAATTAGTTTTATTTTGTCCTTCTGGGAAGGAAAAAAAATTCCACACCACAGAGGTGTATGTTTCTGGGCGTGGAGGTTCCACAACAAATTCCTCATCGGACGAATGGTCTGATTCTGATGGTGGCTGCTGTGCAGAAGCCATTGTCTTCAGAACAATTGCAGCTGTGGAAATCTTCCCCAAAACGTTTCTTCTAGTTCTAAGGTGTGAGATGTTCCTCCAAAGAAGCTCAAAGAATGATTGAAATGGGTGGGGTCTTTCAATAGTTAGAATAGGAAGTGTAATGAACCAATCAAATCTCTTTTTTTGCAGGTCACATGGGATCCGCGCACCCTGCGCTTACGCAGCACGCACCCAGCGCGCATCAGCGTAATTGAATTTAAAAAAAATTATAGGATTAGATGTAAAAATATATTAGTTTTAAGACTAGTTTAGAGTTTGTCTTCAATTAATATTCACATGAAATACATATATATATGTTTTTTTAAATGTTAAATATTTTGCGGGATCCGCGCACCTACCGCGTCATAGACGCAGATGACGCATCGCGGAAGCGCGTAAACGTCGCGTTACGTACATCAAACGTGTCGCATATAGGCTGGGAGTCGCGTACCTGTCGCATTGCGATCGCGCACTAAACACGTACCCAACGCATACCATGCGCGGATGCTATTGCGTAGGGATCGGGAACGGTGCGCTTAGAGTGCGCGGATCCAAAAACATGGAAAAAAATATATAAAATAAGGTTTTGAACATATAGTTAAAAAAATATTTTGAAAAATATAAAAGAATATGTTTGAAAACCCCATTAAATTCAAATAATATTTTTTAATTTTTTAAAGAATTAATTGAAAAAATAAGTTTAGAAAATGGTGATAAAAAAGTATTTAAAAAAAAAAAAATAATGAAATAGACACACTAAATTTGAAAAATATAGAAATCCAATCAAAATCATTAAACATGATATCTTCAGAGATAAGTTAAAGATAGGAATTAGCATTTAAAAAACCTTTGAAATTCACTGAAAAAACCATAGGTTTCATGCACGTTATAGTTAGGAATTGGCATTTAAAAAACATTAGAAATTCACTGAAAAAACCATAGGTTTCAGGGGTTTTATAGTTAGCTGGACATTTCCCTCGTACAAAACCCTAGAAATTCCCCCGTTATAGTTAGTTCAGCTAACTATAACTCGCGCCCCCGCAATGCACTGCTGATGATGTCACATATTACATCACTCATGACATGGTCAGCGACACCACTGATGACATCACTGATGACATCACTGATGACATCTGAAATGACATCACTGATGACGTCATCCATGTGATAAATTAGTGTATCTTCTCACACCCTTTGATATACTCAATCAAAATTTCAAACGTCCATTCTCAAAACCATAGATACTCCAATACCAATAACTACATACCCACTCATTGACTCTTAGATCTACACACACATCCACTCACTCACCTGTACAGTCACTCATACTTACAGTCACTCAGTACAGGACTATCATATGCATTTATACACCTACATAGACACTCCACCAATCATCCATACAGGTACTCTCACACCTAGTCAGTAATGCAAATAATTAATCACACTCCCATTTACTCACCTATGCAGTTATACTCACACAAGTTCACTTACTTACAAGTTCAATTCCTTCAGCAAACCCTGGCTGTCAGCCAGGGTTTGCTGAAGGAACTTTTCCCGAGCACTTCGCGCTTGACAGAATTTGCTTGAAAGGCGGATTGTGAACATAAAAACAACTCGGTGGTAGCGAGAATCACCTGTGATACACAGTGACCGAGGTATGGAACTTTTCCTTTAAAGCAAGTATTGCACCAGGCACTCAGTGAAGCAAGTTGAAGTGTTGCCAAGATCGACATTGAACACTACAAGTAAAATAAGCAGACAGTCACTTAGTATTATGGGAAATGTAGTCCCGGTATATTTATAAAGAGTTTCATAACATTTGAAACGAAGAATAACTTTTATTGGACACCATTTGGAGGTTAAATATTGAACCTGATATGAAAGAACAGTACTACCTTCGCTACATAAAAAAGAACTATAAAAAAACTGTACAAATAATGAAAATTGGACTGCCTCTTTAAAAGTTTTAAGTGGACAGCTGTACATTTTCAATGTCTATAAAGTTACGTTCCAAGAGCTAAATGAACCCATCGATGAGAGACAATGAATGGCATGTGATTAAGACTCGTGGAGTCGAAACGCGTAATGCCTGTTTTGTCATGGATTAAAGCATTTTTAACCAGCGCTGTTGGTGTGGCCTGTATTACGCTGCTGGAAGAAGCATGTATTTCATGTGGAATACGAGAGGTGTCTGACACACCTGAAACAGGCCCTGACCCCTCAAAAACAGCCTAACCACCCAATACCCCTACCCACTCCTAAACCCTAAAACAGCCTTTCCACCCAAAAATCCTACCTACTGCTAAGCCCTAAAAACACCCTTACCGCCCTACACCGCCATCCATCCCTACGTCCTAAATACACCCTTACCACCCAATACCCCCTACTACCCCTGAACCCTAAAAGCACAGTTACCACCTTAAACCCTTACCCATCCTTAAACCCGAAAACCACCCTTACCAACAGTACCCTTACCCACCCCTAAACCCTAAAAACGCCCTTGCTACAATATACCCTAACTCACCCATAAACCCGAAACCCCACTTACCACCCTATATCTTACCCACCCTTAAACCCTGAAAATACCCTTACTACCCAATATCCTCTACCACCCTGACACCCTAAAAACATACTTACCATGATATACCCGTACCCATCCCTAAACCTGAAGCACATCCTTACCACCAAACAACCTTGCCACCCCTAAACCCGAAATGCACCCTAACCACCCTATACCTCTACCCGCCCCAAACTCTAAACCACCCAATAGCCTTACCCATCCCTAAACCCTAAAAACACCCTTACCACCCAATAGCATAACCCACCCCATAACCCTAAAAATACCCTTACCACCTTATACCCGTTGTCGTGTACTTTACACTAATCCTTAGAAACTGCACATTTGTGGATGACATAAACTTATAATGGTTAAAGACTGATTGCAAGCACCCACACAGGGTATGTCGTCCCTTGGACCAGCTAACTCACAGTGCCACCATAAGCCCCCCCTAAACCTGATAGGGAGCAAACAGTTCTGGCAACTACTGAACATGACTACTCTGTTCTCTCAGGAAACTTGGTGACACACTTAGAACCTTCTGCTCAGACACTCATGTCCTTTTCCACTCAGAGAATATACAAAGACTGCACAAAGGGACTTTATTAAATATTTATGGAACCAAAGTGATTCTTGTATTGAAAATATGTGCTGCAATGATCAATAGACAGAAGCAGACAAAAGTGATAATGAGTGTCAAGACAGTGAATAAAACGAAGAGTTCCACCATCTTGCTGAGAGAACTTATATATACCTTCCTGTACAGTATTTTAACAGCCTAGCGTACTCCTACAAATCAAACCCTAACCTATGTGTCTAAGGTGTTAATATATGTCTGCCAAAAAAAAAACCTTGTGGATGATCTAACCCCTTTACCTGGTGGGTAAGAGTGTCGGACCCTGTCTTAGTCATGAACTGGGAACGCTTCACAGAGAGGTCAGTTAGCTGCTGGGTGAAAGGCTTCAGCATGTAGAGACCCTTGTAAGAGTGACTTCATAGCAGTTTGAGACGGTGTGTGAGTGGCTGTACGGGTGACTGAGTGGCTCTGTGAGTGGCTTTATGGGTGAGGGAGTGGGTGTGTGAGTGGCTGTATGGGTGAGTATGTAGCTGTTTGAGTGTGTGTATAGATTACTGAGTGGGTGTGAGTGGCTGTATTGGAGAGTAAATGTCTGGGTGAATGGCTGTAAGGGTGAGTGAGTGGGTGTGTGAGTGGTTGTATGGGTGAGTGAGTGGCTGTGTCAGTGGTTGAATGAGTGAGTGTGTGGATGTGTGAGTACCTGAATGGGTCAGTGAGTGGCTGTGTGAGTTCCTGTATGGGTGATTCAGTCAGTGTGTGAGTGGTTGTAAGGGTGTATGAGTGGGTGTGTAAGTGTCTGTATATGTATTTGAATGGATGTATGAGTGGCTGTATTGGTCAGTGAGTGGGAGCATGAGTGGCTGTGTAGGTAAATTAGTAGGTGTGTAAGTGTCTGTATGAGTGAGTGGATGTGTGAGTGGCTTTATGGATGAGTGATTGGTTATGTGAGTACTGGTATGAATCTGTGCATAGGTATGTGAGGGGTTGTGTGTCAGTGGGAGTGGGTATATAAAAGGTTCTATGGAGGTAAGAGTAGGTGTCTGAGTGGTTCTGTGGATAATGTAATCAGTAAAGTCATTTGAGATGTCATCAGTGATGTCACTGACCATCTCATGAGTGAAGTAATTTGTGAGGTCATAAGCAGTGCATTTCGGAGGCATAAATTATAGTTAGCTCAGGTAACTATAACTGCCGAATCTCTATGGTTTGTACAAGTAAAATCTGAGCATAACTGTAACATCCCATTAACCATTGTTTTTTCAGTGAATTTCTAAGGTTTTATTTATTCTATTTCCTAACTAATATGTACATGTATCCTTTGTTTTTTTCAGTGAATTTCTAAGGTTTATAAAAAGAAAATCTATTTCCTAACTATAACCTCCCTGTAACCTTTGGCTGTTTAAGTGAATTCCTAAGTTTTTTAAATTCTATTTCCTAATTATAATGTCCATGTAACCTTTGATTTTTAAAGTGAATTTCTAAAGTTGTTTAATTTGATTTCTTAGGTATGACCCGTAACCTTTTAGTGTGAGTATGTGACTGAGTGCATGAGCATCTCAGTGTGTTTGTATGTGAGTGCGAGAGTGTCTCAATGTGTATGAGTGGGTGTGTAAGTGTCTGAGTGGTGCCGGGAGTGGTTGCATATGTGTCTCACTAGGTGTGTGAGTGGGTGCATGAGCGGCTGAGTGGGTCTGTGAGTGAGTGTGTGAGTGTCTGAGTGGGTGCAAGAGTGTCCAAGTGGGTCTCTGAGTGGGTGTGTGAGTATCTGATTGAGTTTGCCAGTGCTTCATGTGTGTGAGTCAGTCTGTGAGTGAGTGCATGAGTGTCTAAATGGGTCTGTGAGTTGCTGCATGAATGTCTCACTAGGTGTGTGAGTGTCTGAATGGGTCGGTGAGGGGGTGTGTGAGTCTCTGAGTGGGTCTGTGAGTGGGTGTGTGAGTGTCTAAGTGGGTGTGTGAGTGTCTGAGTGGATTTGTGAGTGACTTTATGAGTGTGTCAGTCAGTCTATGAGTGACTGTATGAGTGTCTGAGTAGGTCTGTGAGTGGGTGCATGTGTTTCTGAGTGGGTCTGTGAGTTGAGACATGAGTCTCTGTGTAGATCTGTGAGTGTGTGAGAGAGAGTATGAGTGACTTTGTAAGAGGGTCTGACTGGGTCTGTGAGTGGGTGCGAGAGTATCTGAATTGTTTTGTAAGTCAGTGCATGAGTGCCTGAGTGGATTCTGCTTCTTCTCTGCTTGTATTCTCCCCTTTTTTGATCACTTCTGACCTTTATTTTTCCTCACTCTGCTCATTGCTGATATTTATTCTGCCTCTTTCTGATGGTTTATTTCCCCTCTATTTTCTCTTTCCCAGGACTGTGGGGGGAGCCTCAAGGCTCCCATGGTCCGAGCCGGCTCCTGACTCGTGCAGTATCCGGTGTTGCTCCCGCAAGCAGGAAGCTGTTTGAAACAGCAGCTCCCTGCTTGCAGGAGCAATGTGTTCATATGTTTCACTGCATGCATATCTGTGTGCAGGCAACCAGATGAAAACCCAGCTTGATGCAAGCCAGAACTGTTTGACAGCTCCGGCTTGCAGAAAGCAAAGTTATGTTAGCTTTTGATTGGAGGGAGCTGTCAGCGCTGCCCACCTCCAATGTTTATTTAAGCCCTGGAGAGGTAGTGGTCCCCGGGAACGAAGCCGGTCCCGCCAACATACATATTATACAGTGACTCAGAGAGGTATTGGTCCCTGGGGCTGCAGGGGGGGCGTGCAAGTCCCCGCATTTATTTTACCTTATTTGCCCCAGAGAGGTGGTAGTCCCAATGGCATGGGCGGGTCCAGTGGACCTGTCTGCATATACTTTTTTAACTGCCCTGGGGGGAGGGCAGTTCCCAGGGTGGTGGTGGGGCCCGGTGGGCCCTGCCTTATTTTAATATGATTTGCCTCTGGGAGATGGTTGTCCCCATGGCATGGGGTGCTACCTGGGCACCCCATGCATATATAGGATGGTGGCGGTCCCCGGGGGTTTCATAAGACCTCCTATTTCACTGGCATGCCCCTGGGACCTGGCCCACCAGGGGCTTAATTAAAATCAAGTGTGGGAGCATGGGCTTGTTTTTTTAAAAACTATTTTTACCACAAACATCGCCATTTCACTGTATTTTTTTTCTCATGCATTTTTGGCCTGTCTGGGTACCTCTGGGACCCCAGGACCAACTTTATGGGATTAGGGTACTCCTACAGTGCCCCCTTTTCTTTTTTTAATCTTTTTTTAGGACTCGACTGAAGTGAGTCCCAAGTTGACTGCCAACACTTCCTGGCTGAGCTGGCTGAGCTCTATATCTCTATCTATATCAAAGATAATCTGCCAGTGGGTCAATTCATCTGTTACAGGAGGAATTGTTCATCCACGGCGGATTTTATGCAACAGTCAGAGGACCTGTGTGATAGATTGATTCAAAGACAGTATCCTAGAAAGGTGGTAAAAAATGCGAAAAAAAAGAGCCTTAAATACACCACGCAGTGTCCTATTGGAGACGACTCAAAAACCAAAAAGTGACTGCTTGCCTGTCGTTATGACATTTGATCCATTAGCAAGCAGACTTAGACAACTTACGCGTAAGAATTGGGATCTGTTGTCTACAGCAGAGTATAAGATGCCATCTCCCAGGTTTGCATTTAAAAGAGCAGGCAACCTGAAGGATAGATTAGTGCATTCTCGAGTGAGAGTAGAGAAAAATGCATCTGGCTTCCCGGTGGGTCATTACCCATGTGGGTCATGCTCTGTATGTGGCTTGACTTCCAAGTGCGACAGAGTGATTTTACTGGATGGTAGAACATGGTATTTAACTCAGTTTACCAATTGCAACACAATGAACGTGATTTATCGCATCACGTGTGGGTGTGGTTTGCATTATATAGGTCTGACTTCAAGGAAGGTCAAGATAAGAATTCAGGAACATCTTAGTACCATCAGAATGGGGAAATTAACCACTAAATTTGTGCAGCATTGTGTTACTGAGAAACATGACTTTAGATCGTTAACTTGGACTGTTCTAGAAAAAGTTAAGGGTGATGCTTCAAATATGGATACATTACTAATTAATGAGGAAGCTCGCTGGATTTTTTCTGAAAGGGCTGACAAAATTGGATTGAACGATGGGATAGAATAAAAAAGAATCTCCCTGTGAGGGTTAGGCTGGTGATTGTTTCTTTGTGTCAGCATGCCCTCTATATATGCTGCAAAAATAAGTCTATTTACGCCTAGCGAAGTTTGTCGTAAGGCTGTGACTACAGTCCCCACTCCTTTGGGATCCTGTTCTCTAAAATCTCTTTATTAATTGAAAATCTAGGGGTTATATGAGAATAAAACTGTATCATTAAAAATAGGTTTGAAAGAATTGCATCTATTTTTTAACGTGGGACTTAGGGTGTTTTCAATCCCCTTTATGTATGTATTGATATTTGGGGAGCATATGACGAGAAAAACTCTGTTGGTAATAAGCATGTCCAAAATAAGAAATATCAAATAACCATGTCTACATTGGTATTTGGGTACACTATGAGAAATCCCAGAAGGACTGGGTGGTTGGCTGTTGAGAATTGGAAAGTTGCCATTGTTTTGCGCTTTGGAAATCTGCCCTCTGATTATGCACACTGTATAGACATGAATGTGCGTGCATAATTTTTGAGATCGGGCCACTATTATTATGATTTAAATAATTTTGGGTATACATCAGCATAGATCGTGGCATCGCCCGACTGTATTGGGTGTACGAGATATATGCCGGTATCTAGGAACCGTCTATAAGTGGTAATTTAAATGGAAAAATTGAACATTTGCACATTCTAAGATGGCGCATTTTTTGACGTGACCTATCACGTGATTTTAATGAAATTGACGGAAGTCACGTGGTAGGTGACGGGTTTATCAGTGGGCCGCACTGAAACTCCCGTTGCGGCTGAGACGAAGCTCGGGATGCCATTTTATTGCGGTGAGATGTATGAATGAGGGAGTGATACGGGCTTGGGCACATTCACTTTTCTTAGGTAAAGGGATGTTTATGTGGGAGTTACGTTACTGTGTGAAAAGATGCTTTTTGCCAGCTAGCAAAACTAGCCTGTTCTCAGTTTTAGATGAAGAGAAGGGATAAAAATGAGAGCAATATAAATACCCTTTAATCTATATAACGGACGAATATAGTTGATATGCTAGACGTTTGTTGGATCAGATTTGGTGAAAAATTGGTTTCTGATCTAAGGCGTTTATGAAATCTCTTTACAGAATGCCCAAAGTATAAGAGGGCTTGCGAAACACAGGATCACTGCAACATTTACAGTACCTGTTTGATACGCTGTCGAGCTGGTATGAGAAACCTTGGCTGACAACGGGTAATGATAACCCATGTGTTTTTATACGTATGATTGGAAGAATATGGATCATGTGAGATTCTGTTTTGGCACTCAGTGAGTAACAGTAAGAACCCTTTTCTTTTATGTTTTGCAGTCACAAATAGTTCAGTGCAAATGTGCTGATAAGGTGAATGAAGTCCTGTCGCCCTGAAGAAATTGCCGTAAAAGTAAGGCAATGAAACATGTCGGCTCATTGGCTTCTTGTCTGTTAAAATTCAGCACATTTTACTTTTGATTTGACCCATGAGCAAAGAATAAAATTGTGGTAGTCATGGTTCTCTATCAATTTTAATTCAGGACTATGGTGTGTGATATTCACATATTTTCATCTTTTGATTTTTGTTTTTCATGATTTTTTCTGGTCTAGTTATCCAGTTTTCTTTGAACAATGTGGCAACCTATGATGAGAAACGTGGCAGTACTGGTGATGATCTAACCAGTTTCAGCCCGCTAAGGTGTTGCGCACGTGAGGTGCTACCTTGTTCTACACATATTTTCTTCACTGATTGTCACGGTGTGGGGTGTTATCTCTCTGTGATTAAACTGGTTTTATTCACATATTTACATACATTTTTTTGAACATAGTGACTGCTCCATTGGTTTAGGGTTCTTGCAATTGTCTGTTTTACAAATTAGTACAGACCCTGGTAAATCAGGAATCCACCCCACGAATTTAGATAATTGGGGGTGGATGTGAAGAGGTTAATTTTATACCTCTCAATTCCTGTTGTTACACAGTACTTAAAAAATATTTCTGTACTCAATAGATTGGGTCTTTTTTGTTAAAAAACTGCTTTGAGTGGGGGATGACCCAATCCTTTTTCCCCCTGTAGCTCCCTGTTGTTATGTGAGCTCTCTTTCTCCCTGCATGAGCTCAGTATTTTTTGTGAAGTCGTCGAGGACAAACTGTATTTTTTTACATTTCTCAACAACTAATGAACTGATTCACACTAAATAACTGAAAGTTTGATCTGCATAACCCAATCTTTCTTTTTGCTAAACTTGTTGTTGTAATTCTGTCCAGTGCTTTGGGCTGCAGCTCCGACTTAAATTTCTAGATGAATTACCATTGGGATGCATCTTTTTTTGACTACCCCTATTTCTTGACTCCCACTTGACGGATCTCCCTGAAACATTCCATGTGCAACAAGACCTAACTTGACACATTTTGGGGGAACATTTTATGAAGATTCCTCAAATAGTATCAAAGATATAGGCAAGTCAAAAAATTATTTTCTTATGGAAACATGGTCCTAACTATAACTATATATAGACTTTCACTGAAAAATTCAAAGGTTACAGGAACCTCATAGTTAGGCTCACATATAACATGCACATAACCATAGAAATTCAGCAGTTATAGTTACCTCAGCTAACTATAACTTATGGCCTACACTGCACTGCTTATGACCTCACACATTTTACATCACTCATGACAAGGTCAGTGACATCACTCACAACATCACTGATAAATGTGAGCCTATGTAATACTAGTATTTTTTTATTTTTTTTTAACCATAGTGCTGTAGTGCTATATCTCGCGTGTTCTTACCGGTTTTTACCATGCATATGTTTATCGACTTAGGGAGGTCGAAAGCTGTGTCACCCCTTTCAAGCTTAAAAATCATGACCTACAGGTCAGTGCAGATGTTGATAGGTTAGTGTGTTCAGCTTCTTCCCTGACACCCTTCCAACTTGACCTATTACACGAGCCCACAGGGTAATGCAGCGGGATAAACACGCCCGCTTTTCTCTGCTCATCATGGGCTTAAATCCTGGCAAAGTAAATTTGATCTACCACACAAAGTGTGGTAAACTGAGTACTTGTCAATTGTCACCTGCCTGTGGCTGAGTATGGCTAAGACGCTCTATAAAAAAATTTACTTGTTTGTCGACACCTTTGTTGGCACCTATCCCTGCCCCATGCATGCTTTCTGGTTAGTGCCTGTAGTAGGGGTTTTAGTCTTTGCACCTATTGATTAATGCAGGACTTTTTTCAGGTTTCCCTTTGTAGCCTAAACAACTCCCTAAACCACCCCTCACTTTCTGACCTACTGCCTTCCTTCCCTTTAAATTTTGGTGTCTGTTCGGCTGAGTTTTTTTAAATCATTACCTTCCCCTTTCTTTGTGCTTTAAGTTTTATGGGACTTTTACTTATATTTTCTACACAATGTCCATTCTAGTTGGGACTCCATCGATTCAGATAGGGTTCACATTTTTATTTATTTATTTTAGTTTTTCCCTTTTTTGTATTCTGTTGCTTGGGAGCCGTTGCGAGGGGACTACAAAATAAAGATCTATTCATATGGTCACGGTCTGTTCTGCTGCCTGTGAAAAGCCACCAGTTTGTCTCCCTGACAGTCCATGTCTACCACCACGGGTTTATGAAGAAAATAGCTTCTTTTTTGCAGGGTGGTAATGTCCTCACACCCCATGGAGATGTGCGAACTCAGATATTCTTTAAAACTAGTGCAGTTGTGTGTGTCTGCGTGGAGTCTGTGAAGCTGATCTTGCCAGGCACAGTACTTTTGTTTCTTGCCCCCCCCCAAGAGCTATCCTTCCTAGAGATTCAAGACATCAGAGATGATGGTCCATGCACCACAAACCCTCTAGTGCTCTTTAGTCATTTTACAGAAGGTCAAGGAGGGCCCGAGGTATAGCATATTCACTGGTGTGCACTGCCCCCTATTTCATAATGCACTTGAGATTTTGAGCTACCTCACTGGCTTTCTAGACTTTTGTATTCTACAAATGCTTTGAAGCGCTATAGGGGGAGATTGGACTAGCTACGATGTACTAAGGCAAATTCTTGGCTCATGTTTTTGAACACATCGTAAAAATTCTCTTGGTAATGTGAGGGGAAAATTGTGTGTTTCTCTCTTTAAAAAGTGTTTTCACACGATCAATTATTCGTGGATAGCATAGGAACACTTGATTATGTACTATCATGCATAACTGTGCTTAAATACATCGCAAAAGACACACAAATGATGGACAGAATGCAGAGCATATCAAACATTAACCCCCAGTCAACAGATCTGGGTTAAATCCATTGTTCTTTTGCTCACCATGACACCCATGTATGATCTATAAACCATTCCGTCCATCATTTGTGCATAGCACTTTTCGCCCTAAGTTGGATGGGTTTGCCCAGACGTAGGTCACTGGCTCACTGTAGTTAGAAACAACAAGAGAGAGAGGGTCGAGTTACACTCTTAGTCCCCCGGAATCAATGAAAAAACAACAAAAGAGTGTAATTATAGGGAGAAAGGCAACCATCCGATGATTCTCCTAGATATCGGACTGAGTGCCATTGAGACCAAATCAATCTGATGTTAAAGTAAAACCCTCACTCACCAACATAGTTGGTGACATGCTTCATCATGGGGTTTTGCCAGTGGTGCCTTGTGCACCTCCGGTGTGCTTCAACGCTTATGTTAAGGCGGAGCAACAACTTCAGATTAAAGGATGAAGTGTTCAGTGAGTGAAAATCAAATGTGGTTAAAAATCATGTATCGTCTGCCAGAACATTTTAATAGTGGCGACACATGAACAGTTTAAAAAATAACAGAGGATAATAACTCCTGACTTTAGATTGGTCAGGCTAATCCTATAGATGATCAAGTGGTCGACATGTTTCAGCTTGTCAATGTGTTTCACTAAGCTTTCATCAGGACCTAATCATGAAAAGCACCTTGGCGGTATAAGCACGCTAAGGCTTACCCAAACCTCAGGTGTAAAGAACCGATACACTCACGGTTACATCGGAGGTCTTCCACTAATTCGAAGGAAACCTCGTATATCTGTAAGAAATATATATGTAAGTGTTAGAATCAACATACAAACAGTGGTCAAGATGTATGTATCAAAAAACAGAACGAATGTCAGACATAGCACTCATTCAAATGGTCCCTGCAATTTACATGACTCATAGAAAAGCACGGTAATATCCGTGAGATTAGAAAACTGTGTTTACTTTGAATATACCAGACACGCCTGAAGTTTATATAAACAAACAAACGGTTGAGCCATTTGCTCAAGAGTCTAGGCATGAAAAAGGCTTATCGAATCTGTGTTGATCTCATTAAAAATGGCACTGACATGTGTATTTCTATTTCAAAGGGACAAACAATACTCCCAAAATCCACAACAAAATAGGGAAAATAGAATAAAATAAAATCAGAGCTTACGCATATGAAGATGAAGAAATGCTCCTTGGGCAAGAAGGCGGTTTGCGGGACTACAGAACAACTGTGGTAAAAAGGACAAACGGGAGAATTTCAACTTGTGTAACTCGTTATCCCATTGTACCAGAAAGTGCCGCTCAGCAGAAAAAAAAACACTACATGTTTTTAACGGGCGGTACTTACGTCGTCCAAGTCCACAGCCAGGTGATTTCACCTAAAAATGACCGCCGAGCCCGGAGTCACAGTCGAGTCGAGCATTAGAGTTTAAATACTGACGGCCAAAGCGGGGAATCAGGAAGTGTCCTCGTCTGCCAGTATGCGCGCGCATCAGCAGCAAAGGCAGGGAGAAAAGACTCAGCCGCTGGCCCTCGGGAGAAAAAAGACTGAAACGTCGAGTTCCCCCTTCTCACAAAGCTTTATCGACAGTATTGACTCGAGCAAACAATATTCCAAAAAAGGGGGGCATATGATATCCCTATGCCCCATACATGGCAATTTCTGTCATAACCCAAATAGTTGTTAAAAGACCTCAAAGTATCAAGATCATGGGCGCGAAGTGGGGGCTTCAATTTGAAGGGCCAATTAGATTGCAGATTTAAGAAACCAAAGACCTACATAATGGACAATTGGCAGATAGAAAATATTTTTCAATTGGCAGATAGAAAATATTTTGCAAAAACATTTTTCAAAAACATTGGGACTGAGCAGTCCAAAAACCTTCAGTTTGTGCGCCTCAACACAGTTCCCCAAGGAATATTATCGTTGAGGCCTCGCAGGTGTGTTGATAACCGATAGACCCACCGCTGTTCCTTTTCGAACAGTAGGGAAGGTTTTACTTGTTCTATGATGGTCCATTGTAGATCATCCGCAGTGTGATTGAAGCGTAGGTAATGTTCGGTTAGTTTTGTCATGCTTCTTTTACATCGAATGTTGCTTCGATGTTCCCCAATACGTAACTTGACTTTGCGTGTGGTCATGCCCACATATTTAAGATCACATGGACATGTGATTAAATAGACCACATCAGTCGTGTTACAATTAGTGTGACTACGTTGAGTCCAGGTTTTTCCAGTTTCCAAAGCTAAAGTTTTAGTGGGGGACGTAAGATGGCACACACTGCATGACCCACAGGGGTAGTGGCCGAGAACAGGTGGTAGGCCCCAGGTATCAAGGACGGAAGGTACAGTGGGCTTCTTCGAGGTCCTCGGTCTCGTATGGACGAGGGAATCTTTTATACTTGTGGCTTTCTTGTATGAAAATAGAGGTTTTTCCCATTTCATGTTATTGCTCATCAGAATCCTCCAGTGTTTGTTAACTCACTGTGCCACTATATTTAAGTTAGACTTGCTGATGAGGGGTAAAACTCCGAAACCAGTCCCAAGATGCTTGTTTCTGGTCCAGGGAGGACCTGGCTTTGCAGTTGAGGCAGAACTGTTCCCATGAGGAACAGGGTCAAGACTGATTTGCATATGGATGGATCAAATCTGGTGTGGCGTGGTGAGCAAAAGAACAATGGATTTAACCTATATCTCTTGAATGGGTGTGAATGTACGATTTATTCAGCATTCTGTCCATCATTTGTTTGAGCAATAGTGGGATGGGTATGCCCATAAGTGGGTCCCTTGCTCACTGTGCACCTGGATTCAAGATAGCCTGGCTGATGAGGGTGAAACCCTGAAACTGGTCCCAGGATGCTTGTTTTCGGTCCAGGGAGGACCTGGCTTGGCAGTTCAGGCTGGACTGTTCCCATGAGGAACAGGGTCAAGACTGATTTGCATATGGCATGGTCTTAACTGGGGTGACGTAGTGAGCAAAAGAATGATTGCTATAACCCAGATCTCTTGACAGGGGGTGAATGTATGATTCATTCAGCACACTGGCCATCATTTGTTTGCGTAGCCCTTTTCATCCTAAGTGAGATGGTTATGCCCAAACGTGGGTCCCTTACTCACAGTGCCACTGGAGTCAAGCTTGCCTGACTGATGAGGGGTAATACCACGAAAACGGTCCCAGAATGCATGTTTCTGATCCAGGGAGGACCTGCCTTGGCAGTTCAGGCTAGACTGTTCCCATGAGGAACAGGGTCAAGACTGATTTGCATATGGCTGGGTCCAAACTGGGGTGGCGTACTGAGCAAAGAACAATGGATTTAACCCAGATCTCTTGACTGGGGGTGAATGTATGAATTATTCAGCAGTCCGTCCATAATTTTTTTGTGTAGCACTAAATACTCTGCAAAGTATAAAAAGCTTTAAGGCATTTTAGGGTGCCTGTTCTGCATTAATATATGAGGCACAGAAGGAGTGGATTGGCACACCGGTCACACTTTTGTAATATCTAACAGTAGAGCCCTCACCGAGAACTAGCACAGCCCCTGCCTTGCTCCTAGTGCTGTTAGTCCTCGTCCTACATGGATGACCTTGGATACTGGTACGGAGGCCAGGGTTTTCTGGCAGTGGTGCTTGTTGGCTTGAGCAGCTCCCCTTCTGCAACAGGGAACCTCCAGTTTTCACTTACGACTGGAACAGGATCATATTCCTCAGTGGAGTTCTGCCAAGGATTCATCTTGTGTGGTTACTAGCCTCCTTCCCCTTGTGCCTTGAGGCACTTGTGTGGTTACTCGATTGTACATGGTTTTATGCTAGCTCACTTTCAATCTGTTGTGGGCTACCGTGCAGTAAAAGAACACTTTTGTATTGTTAATAATAAAAAAAATATATAATCTCCTACTGGAGCTGCATTATACCATGGTGACCTGCAATTTTTAGACTGTGCCCCACCAGCTCTGCTGGAATGGGGTAGAGGTGAGAGGTGGGGACAGGCTCTTTCTACCTATGATTGGGATGTGGGTGTGGTGTGGAGGCAGCAGATGAGGCCTTCCAAGTGGGGGTGGATGGTGGTGTTCCTTCCAAATGAATATCATCGGTTGGCTTTGGAAAATTCAGCTTTCAATGTCTTTTTAAACATATACTCGTTTTCTGCTGATGGGATGTGAGTGAAATGTTCTTGCGAGCCTCGGAGAAAGAGGAAAAGGGATGTAGATGTGCTGATCCTATGCTTAAAAACTTAGATAGAAAAGCAGAAATTTGAGGGGAGTAAATTCAGTGTTGTTGGTGTTGTGAGGCTTCTTTTGTGCATAATTTATGCATCACTCTATTTCTAAAAGGGTATTGTTTTGAGTTATACAGGGTGCTCCTGTGTGTCAGGACACAGCTAAAACTCTCTGAAGAGCTGTAATGATAGTGAGACATGTGTCAGGGGTTGTTATTATACATATCAGGTTGGCTTGGTTGGTATTTTACCAATTTAAAGCTGTAATGCTGCACCTGGAGTGGTAAACGGCTTTTGTCATTTTACAGCTCGGCATGGATAGCACTGTGGTAATCCTATGCTTAAAGACTTTGCAGCAGAAATGATGAAAGGAAAAGAGTATGCTGTTACTTTGTGGGAAACGGGGAGAGAAAGGAGGATGGGTGGGAATACGGGGGAGCAGGCACAGATAGTATATTGTTTCAGCCAGGTGCTTACAAAGGAAAATCTTGATTGCAAAGGGATAGCTCCAATAAGGAGCAAGGGCCCTCACACACCCCAGAGGGTGTCATGCTTCATCATAGGGCAGCTCCTTGTTGGGCCGGCACTGCAAGGTCTTTTCTGGTTGCCGACGTGAAGCAAAAAAAGTTCTAGCGAGGGCATACGTGTAGTGAGTAGGAGTTGAATAATGTCAGTGTGGTTTAAAAATAGCTACAGGATTCTCCAAGGGTAGTTTATTCACTGAAGTTCCTGTGCCATAATTAAAAACACTGACTGGAAAGTCGTAGACTGGAGAGGGGAAATTCTACCCACTTCAGTTCAAAGGAATTGTTTCATGCACTATAAAGTCCAACCGGATCTAGGCATTTCATCATGACTACTAGGGGACGGCGTTACTATGTGTGGAAAAAAAGGTCACGTCCCCTATAGTCTGGACTCGAACTGTAGTCCTATAAAGTGGTTAAAACAAGGTTAGAATTTATACCTTCTGGAAAAAGGCACTTGGAAGGGATAAAACAAAAGTACAGTATGGTTAAGTAGCCAAGTTCATAAAGTTGGAAGATCCCCGGAACCATGGATTGTAGGGAAAGAAGAGAGAGAGTATGTGCACAGGACAGAGTATAAAAACACATTAGGTGTAGATTTAAAAATTGGACAGTAGCTCCAAGTGCATCCAATATCATATTCCAAACATTCATGCAATTTATCGATGATCTAGTGGCGATGCCACGTGGTGGTTCGTCCAATGTTAGTGGGCTGTCCTGCGGAGGAGAGTGGATAGCGTTACCCCGCATTGCTGTAGCACTGCATGTGTCCCATACAAATTGTCCCATACTTGACTCACCGAAAAAAAGGATTCGATTGGCCTCTACCATTACATGCCAGGGCACTCGCTGGTGTAGCAAGAAGACAGGGCCTGCAATGTAAATGGAGAGATTGATAAAGCGGCCAGAAGGCCAAAGTGCAGTTAACAAAGTGGCAGGCCAGTACGGAAGTGCTCAATGATGGCAAACTGCATTATAAAAGAGAGAAAAGGGAGCCAAATGCAGCACAATGAGGAGGCTGATTGGGGGTACTAACCTAAAGAGACCAGGAGCCGCTGCTGGCTGGCTAGTGAAAGAGGGTAGACTCCTGGAACCGCAGGGATACATGGTACGGTCCATCTAGCAACAAGTGAAATGAAGGGGAGTGACCGGCAAAGATACGCCCGCTCAAAGTGGTGGCAGTCCCATGTAAGCTGCCTTTTGCTGCTGGAGCTAAGCCGGCGACTGAACTTATGGTCCACTGTGGTTGCAGCATAAGTAAGTGGTTAAAGTATAACCATGATTAAGTGTTGCCAGCCGATCAATATAACCCCCACGGTGGAAGCAGGGGGGACCATAGCAAGCTGGAAATGCGTCTAATGACAGAATGGGTCAAGCACATGTGGGGAAAAAAGGGGAAATGGAAAAGCAGGCAACCAGTGTAATTATCGATTGGAGTGTCTTCTAGCACGGGACCTACTCATGTCTGGCCATCACAGGATGTGTCGGTGTGAGTGCGGCAGTGATCTTAAATACATGAAGGATGTGATGGATACAACTCTCACTTGCTTGTGGGGAGACAGACACTATGGTGGACGTTTTGAACTTTAAACCTTGTGGTAGTAAGTAGGCGCCATATTGGAATGGAGTCCCGTCCAATAGTGATCACTCAGTGGAGCACAGCTTCACCTCTGGGAAGTGGAATTTGCAAAGCAAGTTACCAATCTCACAATGCGTTGTATGTGCACTGATCGAGGATGCGATGGCTAGAGTGCTCATTTGCATGAGTGGAGACAGGCAATGGCGGTCATTTTAAACTATAAAACTAGCAGTAGAGAGTGGGCGCCATATTGGAATTCTGTCCCATTCAATAGTAGTTGCTTGCTGGAGCGTAGCTTGGCCTCTAGAAGGTGGAATTTGCAGGGCAAATTACCAAGCTCACAATACGTTTTGTGTGCACTGATCAGGGGAGGCGAGGGCTGGCAAGGATGTGGTGCGTCACAAATTGTGTGCGCAAGTTGTGTAAGAGGGGGTAAGATATGGCAGATGTGCACTATCTCTCCTCATTGCAGGAATCAATATACAGTCTGGGAGAGCCATTATAGTGGGGGGGGTAGACTATGCAGGGACACACATGAGCTGTCAAAGTACAGGGAGGTCTTGAACCCAGTGAGGGTAGAGGTGGGTAGTGTATTATCATGTCCACTCTGACCAAGGGATGTCATCGTTCAGACCCGTCTGGGGTGTAGAGAGGTGGAAAAGCCACCATTGTTCCCTGATCAGGCGGGCTTGCGTGGTTATGTTGGTTTGTGTTTCAAGGATTGTCCAGTAAATCTTATTGGGTGTGTGACCTAACTTGGGGTAATTGGTCGGCATTTTAGTCATCGTCTTCCTACATCTTATATTGCTGCGATGTTCTGTAATTCTTGATTTCACTGCCCGTGTGGCCATTCCAATATAGCGTTTCTGGCAGGGGCATCTGATCATATACACACAATTCCTGGTGTTACAGTTAGTGAGCGGCTTCTGTATCCAAGTTTCGGTGGGACCCAGATCAACTTGTTTTGAAGGTTGTGTGAAAGGGCACACACTACATGAACCACACGGGTAGTGGCTTGTGACAGGTGGAAGACCCCAGAGTTGCGATTGTCGCATAGTAGGTTGAGGATGGGGTCTGGTGTGGTCTTTGATGTTGGCAGTTCTTTTAAATGCGAACTGGGGGACAGCAGGTGACATGTTCCCTGTTTGTAAAATAGGTCAGTGCTTTTTAATGATTATTTAAGGTGGTTCGACTGGGGGTGAAGGATGTAACACAGGTGATGACTTTGTTAGTCACCCGTACACGTGGTTCTAAGAGAGCTTCCCTGTTGTTATTCCTTTCCCTTTTGTATGCTTTTTGAATAACCTCCTTTGGGTAGTTTCTTGCCAAGAGGCCAGAGCATAGAAATGGCATAGGACTTTGGGCCTGATTATGATGACGGTGGGACCGCCACCGACAGTCCATTGATGGCGGTCTCACTGCCATCGTGCAACTGTTTACCGCCCGCTACATTAGGATGGCGGACGGATGTCTGGTGGTTGGAGAGACCAACCGCCACGCATCGCCCATCAGTGCGTCGGAGGGAGTTGTATCCCTACAACAGTGATGGTGGATGCTCAGGCACCGCTGTAGAGATTACAATGTACCTTTCTGCCGGCCGTTTCATGGCAGCCATGAAAAGGCTGGTGAAAGGGACTTTGGGTGCCTGTAGCAGGCCCCACTTTCCCACTGGACCTCCGATATGGGCCCTGATGGTGCCCCCTACATATCCCTGCACCATGCGGCAGGTACCATGCGGGGCCTGCCACATAGTGCAGGGATATGTCGGATGTATATTTTTTGTATTGCGGCATGTGCTGCAGGCCGGAACACATTCCGCAATGCAAAGGAAACACATTGCGACTGCCTTGAAGGCGGTCACATCGTGATCCGGGTGCGGGACTGCTGATAGCTAGTCAGGTGGTCCTGTTTCCAAAGACGTGCGTCCAACCACCATCCTAATCAGGCCCTTTGTCCCTTTTTATCTTGGCATGGATAGCACTGTGCTAACCCTATGCTTAAATACTTTGATAGAAAAGCAGACATTTGAGGTGAGCAAATTCAGAGTATTGCTGGTGTTGGAGGGTGCTCTATACAGGCGCTCATTATTACTAGATGACCCTCTTGATTCTGAAGCAACTACTTGAAAGGTCTTCACATAGCTACCATTTTACAAGAGCCAGAAGCAGCTTTTTAAAAGGTCTTTCATAAAAACAACAGTACTGTAAGAGTTTAGTAGATGCTCCTTTCAAGCCAGATGCAAGTGCTCAACGAATCTTTCACATGCTGAGAGGGATATCAATTCAACATATACATTTGTAAATGCACTTTTGCTGCTGTGATTTATGGTGCTTGGTTTCTGGAGGTTAAATAAATATAGCAAAGATGGCTTATGATGATGAGTCAGTCTTGCAGCTTGATGATCTGAGATGTGTAGCAATTTTTTCTTGCAACATTTTCTGCTGAAACTGTATAAAGATTATTTTTTTTCACAAGCTTGGAATGTTTTTTCTTTCGAAGCCTGTAATGTACTTATTGTTATCAAATTGGCAAGTCCCTTTCTCCAAATGTTTACATTTCGAAAGCTAGTCATGTTTTTGCTGAATTAAGTTACACATTACCATCCCCCAAAACACTTGTATACCTTTATCGACACAAATCACAAGAGCCTAAATTCAGCAATATTTTTTTTCCACAAGACGTGGATTAAAAAAAACACTTTAATCTATTAACATATGTTTCTTACTGTGCTTGGAATAGATTTCTGACTATTCTGGACTTAACAAAAGATTCTAGTAGAATTTCTCAAAATGCATGACAGACAATACGCCATCTCTCCAAGATGCTGTCTGGAGAATTTGCAACTGGATGGACAATCTACATGATTAAAATATGTGGAAATGTGCATTTACACATTTGTAGCCTGATTACCATGTCAGGCGGAAAGTCTCCAACCAGCGGTCGAAGGCTTTCCACCCGACATGGTAGGTTTAAAGTCCGACCGCTGAGAAGACGCGGGACCCGGCCTCGAGGTAAGTTAAATCTTTTTTTTTTTATTTCTGATCCCCCCTAACACCCAGGTCCCCACGGCCCCTGCACTCGCCCTACAACCCGCGGGCCCTGCCGACCACGATTCGGGTGTGGCTTAGTGATGATCCTCACATTTAACTTTTAATTTTGTGTTATGAATTCTATGTTTCTGGGCAGTTTGTGAAGACTGGGGCTGTTTCCAGAGTATTCCTTCATTTCTGGCCTTCTATGCTAGTGGCATGTGAATTAGAGCGATTTAGTAGATGCCCTTCATTATACTTATCTTAAATCTGGGCTGTTCCTGACTTTTTACTTGGTTTTAGAGGATACTCTTCTGTGGTATTCGTGAGGGTGCTGGACTGTGGCAGCCTTGGAAGTGTCCTAGAGATTTCCTCATATTTTCCTCATCTTCTGACGAGCATTCCATAAATCTTAGGGTAAGAGGGGTTTTGAAGGTTCCCCAATACAATATGGATGTGAATTTAGACTGTTTTCTGTGATCACGTTAGAAGTGGGCGGCTTGTGGGAATAAAGGCACATATCCTCTTCTTGTCTTTATGGGCTGCTTTACAAGAGAAAAACAAAATGGTTAGGAGAACAAGCACAACTTTTTACCGTAATTTTTTTAAGTAATCAGTTTGTAGTGTGCACACGTGGTATCACTCTCTGATCTAAGAGTGTAATGATCAACGTGGAGACAACAAGCCCTAAATAGGTTCCGTCCCCCGTGGCACTCCTAAATTCTCATCAATAGGGGTTTGTTGGTTATTCAATGTGAAACAAAATTGAAATCCAAATTATTCTTCATCAAGTAAGCGGCATTCAATCATTTGATTTCTAATCCATTTCAATTTTCTATCTATGCTTAATATCAGCAATGACGTGTATCAATAAGACTGTTGAGACACAATCCTCTTTCCTTGTAATTGATCCCTCCCGATGCATTTCGGGCAACCAGCCCTTCGTCAGGGGTTAATTAAGAAACTGTTTTATTGATGGGAATTTAGGAGTGCCAAGGGGGACAGACCCTATATAGGGCTCGCTGTCTCCACTGCTTTACAAGCGCTCATTTGGGTGGGTGAATGTAACTAAGTATCAAAGTCTCCCTGCCAGTCTCATGATTAATGGCCAAGTCAGGCAGTTTTTAGGAAGAAATAATTTTTTTAATAGTTCTGTTATATACTTATGTTGCATTTTTGCATTGCATTGACGACCCTCAAGTCTGGAAGTCCACCTTTCATCTCATATATTCTTGCCTGAAGATAGTAAAAAACTGAAATAAGTTCATTTCCTAACAAAAGACATTGTTGCATTTTTTAACATGGCACCTACAATTTCCGGAGTAAGTAAGAAAGTGTCTAATACCCTTGGCAATAAGCATGCACAGGGGGCACAGGGATGGCTCAAACACTCTGGATTCTCAAGGAGGTATATAAAAGGAGGTATATAAAAACTGGTGTAGCACGTGATGGGTCTATAGGGAAAGTAGCAGAAAGCATTTGATCCATTGTACTATCATATTTCCCTGGAAACAGAGTACCTCTTCTTTTTAGCACTGTTGTTGTGGAGGTAACCAAACCACGGAGGATACAAGAAGGTCCCAGGAAGCATTTCCATATAAAGAATGGGAAGAAATGGCACATGCCATAGCAGAACAAATGCTTGCGCCTGGTAAAGCTGAGAGTATTGGCCAGGAAAACACATATAATTCCTTTATAAACAATTTAAAACAATTATGTTTACAGTTCAAATCCTAACAACCACTACAATTTGCCACTCATGGCGAGCAACACTTCAATAATGGACCTCGATACACTGCTCATGACCTCATGCATCATGTCATCGATGGCACCGCATATAACAACATCAGTGGCAACAATGATGAATTCACATACCGCCTCTCTCGACTTCATTAATTGTTCAGTATGAAGGGCCAAACACAGCATCTCTAGGCATGACAGTTTCGATTTGACAAGGCACTGAAGTAAAACAGTGAAACAGCTATGAAACTAAAAATAATTTTTGCCATAACAAAGGGATTTAGAAAGCAAAATGAATGCCAGGCTGTTAAACCTCCTACTGGGCTAGAGGGAAAGTGATGCAATATGAGATCTTATCTTTGTTGTGTGAATTGGGCCAGAGTGAGGGTGATCAACCAACATACAATTGTTCACAAGGAACTCATTTAAACAAAACAAAAGTGAAAATTAAGTAAGGAGTGTTAGTTCCTTGCATCCAAATTAGAGTTATAGTTAGAGCTGTGATTTAAATCCTTCTAACATTGTTATTTCATTGGTTAAGATAAGGAATCAATCAAGGTTTGCAATTGAAGCCCAAATACAACAGAATTTCGGTTGTGCCCACTTCAGCCGAACGTGGGCGTAACTTTTATTTTCCAGAAGATAATCATAAGGAAAAAGAGTAAAACAATTATTCTTTATTCACACTATTTAGAAGATAAAATAAAAAGTGACTCAAGTGACTTATGTGCCCCAGTGTAGTGACCATAACCAACAGTGATGTATTATACAGTGACTGGTAAAAAGAAGCAGTTGGTTATTGAAGTAATCAGGGAGGTCCCTTATGGGATAAGGATCAATTCACTCTGTCGAAATTATTTTTAATGTTCTAGGACTCTCCCTCCTTCTATAGCCGATGACGTTTCGACCCTCTTGAGTTATAGTGTCTATTCAGGACAGGGGGTTCTGGAGACGTAGGCACTCAAATGTGGCCGAAGGTATCTTCCTAAAGTAGGTAGTCAAGGGATAGTGATCTTATTATGGTCCTCGTGGACTCAATCACGGAGACAGTAATTATTGCTGGCAATGGATGTCTGGTCTCCAAAGGTACCAGGAGTCAGGAAAGAAGGTAAGGGGCACTGGTCACCCTGTAAAGTACAATCAATTCCTCGCACTGTAGACAATCAAGTAGAAAGGGGCACTTGTCAACCGGGGAACTGTAAATACATTCCCTCGTGCTAAAATCAGCCTGGACCGGGAGTCAGGAAAGAAGGTAAGGGCACTGGTCACCCTGTCAATTATAATCAAATTCTCACACTGTAAATAAATCAAGTGAAAAAGGGTACTGGTAACCAGGGAAGTTGTAATTACATTCCTCTGTGCAGAAAACAGCCTCCAACAGGTCTCAGTTCCTGTATTAACATTCGTAGATGCAGAGTTCTTCAAGCCCGACCAGGAGGGTTGTAAGTGTGCAGTCAGGGTGGGCATAATATTTAGTATTTGCAAAGAAGGTCTCTGCTCCAGGACTTCGTTGATTCACATCTTTGCTGTGATGAGCAGTCTCTTGAGAACTGGGTCAAACCTGAATAGTGTCTGGTAGTAGTACACCATCTGCCAGAACATACTGAACATGCCTTTCTAGTATGCAAAACACTTACTATTTGTATAGAACTGACTCTGGTAACATTAGCACTTCACAGCCCTAATCCCAACAGTTTTAGAGGTCATAACCTTTCACCATGCCCTAATGCTGCAACAACATTTAGTTCTCTGTAAATATGACCTGCTGGGCATAATCTTTAAAAGAGCTTTATTTGTCTGAGAGAGAAGATTTGGAAGACCAGTCACCCGATGTGAGATTGTGGGGCGGCATTGTCCTCCCCCTTATTTTACTGCGGCAGACGTCAGACTGTAGTGGAATGTAAGCCCCTTAAGATGATTGCAGTGGATTTGGCGAGAAAGCTCAGAGCAGAAGAAATTCTAATTTCCTGTCCAAGGAAGTCTTCCTGCCGGTCAGGTATTTTTAGCACCTTTACTGGTCAAGTTTTTAACCTTAAGATTTAGTCTCATTTTGAAAGCTTTGAGTCCTTCAGTGGTGCAAGGTTGCGGCTGTATGTGATGCTGAATTCCATGAGGCTGGATACCTTCTTGCCACAAGTCCACTGAACCAGATTTGCTGCTGCAGAGAAGCTCTGAGTAGGAGAAACATGACTTCTTAACCTAGCAAGGTTGTGCCTTGGTTTGATTGGTTGGGGTACAAGGTTTTCAGGGGTAGTCAGAGAAGTCCAGTAAGACACTGCCATGTTTCCCACAACCTCAGGAACAGCATTTGGGACTTGTCAGAACACTTTTCAGAGGGTCACAGGGCAAGCAGGAGCTGCTGGGCCCAACTATGGGACCCAACTGGGGGGGCTTGAGATTGCCTAGGTCAACGACTCCTATGTGATTCAGAAGGGGGCCATCATGAGAACAAGACTGTTGCCCGACTTCAATGTCTGCGCTCATCTCCAACAGTGATCGGTAACTTTTCTGTCTTGCTTCTTTGGCACAGTGAACCAGGTCAGTGGCTCTGATCTCACATTGTCTGACCTCAGCCCACACAAGAGTGATGGCCTGATCCTCGCAGTACACCTTCCCCTTCCTGGTGAAATGGGGGAATTGAGTTTGGCACACACTAGGATGATGGCCTACACTGCATGGTGGCCCCCTTCCAGGCCAACTGGGGATTTCTGACTTTGGCACCCACACGGGCGATGGGTGCACTTCACAGCGTTCCCCTTCTGGCTCACATAGTGATCGCTGACTCTGGCACACACACATGTGATGTCCCAAACTTCACGGTTGTTTCTTGCCTGGCAACATAGGTACCAACTACTTTGTAGCATCAGTGCAAATGGCCTGCACTCATGCTGTGGCCCTGACCGGGCACACTAGTGTCACACCACCCACTTGGATCCAATCGCCAGAATTCCAGCTGAGTCTTGCTCTATCCAGGTTCTCCCCTTATCCTCACAGGACAACGCTGGTTTAGGCAGGCAAACAGACTCTAGGTGCTCTCCTTCTTACAGGGTGTTGTGGTCTTAACAGGCAGGTGGCCTCTAAGCACTTTCCTCATTTTCACAGGGCTCACTGGTTTTGCCAGGCAGACAGAATCTATGCGCTCTCCTCCTCACAGTGTGCCCTGGTCTTGACAGGCAGAGGACTACTGCTCAGGCTCAAGGCAAGTCGTTGAGTCCCTCAGCAATATTTACTGATCCAGCAAAGATACTGGCAGATCTTGATCCCCAGTCCTGGTTCCAACAGCAAAGGAGTCTTGGTGATCTTCTCTCTCCTAATTAGGTGGGGCTGTTCAACCAAGCATGGGGCAAAGGCTCCCACATTGATATTCCAAATCCAGACATGTCTGTTATTCAGTGTCTGGTCTCTGAATTTCCTTTTGGGAGTGTCAGCCCCTTTGAAGTGCTCATTCATCTTCACTGCACTTTTTCAAAGGGATTATCTGTATAGAAGGATTGTTCAATTCTGAGTGACCCCCAACAAAGACCAAGGGAGTAAGTGGGTCTTACACCTGGCTGTCTGCCTCCATTGAAATATGCCCATAAAGGTTTAAAGGACTAAGTTTGCTTTCCATAAGATTCCCTGGTAGTGCAGGTTTATCAGTCCCACCATCTTCCTTATAATAACCTGATGCCCTGCTTGCCAGGACCTCTTTCTGGAATCAAAGAGACCTTGGATTTGCAAAGAGGATGCTCTGATCCTCTCCCTTCTGTGGGTGTAACCCACTCCAGCCCTCAGGAATGTCAGCAAAATGTCTGTCCTGTCTGGGGGTAGCAGTCCTCACCTCTTCAGCCTCTGCAGGCCATAGGCTTCCAAAATGGAACCTTCAGGCCTCCATTTTATGTAGCATACACAGCACACATATGCCACCCAGCATGTACATGTAAGTATCATGCACCATCCAAGTGCACACGTATAAATATCATGCGCTGTCCTTGGTAACACACAATCCATGCAGGTCAAGGGTGAGCTAAGTATGCTGCTACTAAAGAACAAGCAAGAAATGGCTAGGTATACTTGGCGCACTCTACCACTTATTAGGAAAAGGTATACAGCATAAAACGTTTAGTTCACAAAATTGTCCAGCTGGTTCTTCAGGAGGAGAGAGAGCCAACCATCCCCCTCATTATGGACCAAGTCCCAAGATAATCCGATAAGTACTCCAAGCACACAGAATCTTCAAAGCTGAGGTTGCGGTTTCAGAAGTCTTTTATACCACGTGCTTACAGATGCCCATATGCCAACACGTGTTTCGTCTATAGCTGTGTCAGTTACAGCAGACTCCATCAGGGCAATAGATCTAAAACATAAACATTTTTCTAGATCAGGAGGAGTAGTCTTAGATTTATTCTAAAGTAACCGTCACCAAGGTCAGGCGACCAAGATTGTTCACCCGAAATGTGTCATCAGAATTCTAGATAGGTTCCATTGCTCATCTGGTATTAATAAGTACATGAGACCAAGAGCACTACACCTTTTCATATATAATCAAATTCACGCATAGTCACTGTTTCTTATTGCTTTTATGTTAATGTGGACACTCTAAAATAGCTGCTACATTCTTACTGGTAGACCGCGTATTGTTTTTGCCATTTCAAGATTGCCGTCGCGGTTTCTCTGTTTCGTACCATTAATTTGAATGAATATTTTCCCGTGAGGGATATCATCAAGTTCGATACCTTATCAAATATAATTATTTTTACGCATAGCCACTGGTTCCTATTGCTTATATTTAAATATAGACACTTTAAAATAGTTGCTATGTTCTCACTGATAGACCGTTTATTAATTTTGCCATTCCAAGACGGTTTCCCTGTTTTGTACCATTATTTAAAATAATCATTTTTCGTGAGGGATAGTGTCAAGTTGGATACTTTTTCATATACAATCGTATTTACATATAGCCACTGTTTCTTATCGCCTATTTAAATGTGGACACTCTTAATTAGTAGCTACGTTATCACTGAGAGATCACGTATTAATCCTGCAGTTCTAAGATGGTGCAGCAGTTTCTCTAGTTTGTACTACGTTGTGACGTGACAAACGTCTATTTGGGACTACTTAAGACATTTAAAAATGGCGCCTATCGCCCACGCCAGAAATCGTCCTCGCATACTTGGCGGACAGCGGAGTTTACAACGCTTCATATACATCACAAACAGTGAGTATTGTGCGCAAGGTTGTGGGATCTTGATCAGATCTGTCAAGAATATTAGAATATTTACCCATGACCATCTGAGAAATACAACTCTTCTCAGACCTACTGAGTGGCATGCGTCTTATTTACCCCAGGTAACCTGAGGGGCTTACGCTTCAAGATTAACGATACAACAGATATGAGTAGGATGCGTTTTCGTTGCCTGCTTTGCCATAACCTAATATAGAATCTGGCCCTACCGGTGGCAACCCGAGGTGTTTACGCTTCAACATTAATATTACGACAGACATGTCATATTTCCTTTCCACTGAGTGGCCGATATACGGAATAGTATTTACCTTACCCCAGGTAACCCGAAGGGCTTGCATTTCAAGATTAATATTAAGACAGACATGTGAGTGGTATGTATTTTCGTTACTTGTTTTGCCGTGATCTAATATAGAATTTGGCCTTACCGATGGCAACCCAAGGAGTTTACGATTTAACACCATTATTACGACAGACATGTCTCATTTCAACTGAGTGGTATGCATTTTGTTACTTGTTTTGCTCTGATTCAAATATAAAAATTGGCCCTACTGACACAATTGGGTTCATGTCTGAATATAAAATCAGCTACTTTGATACCTTAAGGTATTTTGATTAGAATTCTATTTTATTTTATCTTAGATGTCTTGAATTTGGGATATGGATTAAAGACTTATAGGTAAGAATATTTACCTTCAGAGTACTTCTCCGACCATCGTATTGGGTTAATAATAAGGCTAATGTTTTTCATAAAATTTAAATGTTCCAGAACTCTCTGACTCTACGTATGTATTTTATACTTTGGACCCGAGAGGTATTGACATAATGGATTTAATGAGTACCAGTCCTTAAGTTTCCCACCTCTTACGGTTGACACATACATTTAGGGCACTGCACAAATTTAGTTTTACACAATATATATATATATATACTATTGGGCGCAAGGAAGTCTAGACACACTAGACTTACAATTGTACTGCCATCAATTCTAACATCACCCATTGGAGCAATGGAACCTATCGATGACACATTTCGGGGTAACTGTCTTGGTCACCTGACCCTGGTGACGGTTACTTTAGAATAAATGTAAGACTACTCCTCCTGATCTAGCAAAATGTTTATGTTTTAGATGTATTGCCCTGATGAAGTCTGCTGTAACTGACACAGCTATAGATGAAACACGTGTTGGCATATGGGCATCTGTAAAGACGGTGGAATAAAAGACTTCTGAAACCGCAACCTCAGCTTTGAAGATTCTGTGTGCTTGGAGTAATTGTCGGACACTGCTACTGAACTTTACGTGAGTGGATCAGTAGTACCCACTCCTGTGACACAGGTAGAAATGACTGTTCAGATTACTGATTCTACTGAACTCAAAGTGGGGTATGCTCTTACCACCACCCAGGTAAAGGCAGTAGCCCCCTACCGTCACAAAGATAGCACTTGATGCATCCCTCCCAGTTTAAACAGACTGCATTACAGTGAGAAAAGCCAATATCATGACTTGCATGCATGATCTGTACTTGCCCATGACTAACAATCAGTACTAGAGATCCAGATATTATTGCAGGTGAGTCACTCTAGAAAGGGAGGCACATATGTCATTGGATTTGCTGCCTGCCTATCTGCAAGGACAAATGCTTGGGCCTTTCCTGGTGTCACCTAGCATTTAATTGTGATAAGGAAGGGCCTGTTGAAGTGAATTAAGTTACTGGGGACACTTCAACTTGTCTTCCTGCCAGAGGAAGAGAAAACGCGTTGCCACACCCAAACCAATGTTTCTGCTCAGGGAGCAGAATTCACACTTTATCAAAGCTAATCATCCACTGGGCTAGTGCTAGAGGGCTAATGCAGATCAACCTCCAGGAGCTCTAGGCAGGGAAAAGGTACCTTTCTGAAAGTTACTTTCATGTAATCTTATTTAAAATCTAGATTCACTATTAGGGGTTGATTAAGATGTCGTCCAGAAAGCATTCCGACTGAATCAGTTTCTGAATGCTTTCCGTCCGACTCAGGTTTGGAGAGTCCGACCAACCGAGTACGATGTTACTGAACATCGTTCGGTCGGACTCCCATTGACTTCAGTGGTAGCCTGTGTTCTGACCGACAACACAGGCTCCCATTGAAAAAAGGGTTTGCTCCGGAAAACCTTGCACCCTGTGGCGGGCACCCCATGGTGCCTGCCACACTGCACATGGTTGAAAAGAGGGTCCCCATGGGTAGCCCCTGGGGCCCTTTCTGAGGCCTCCGAGTGAAGGTGGCCGGCTATGGGCCCCCAAAGTTAGTCTCCAACAGCCTTTTTGTGTCGGACAAATCAAGTCGGAAAGGCTGTTGGAATCCAATATCGTAATCGCTTGATCTGAAACAGTGTCCATAGAGCTGCACAATTTGGCTCTGAATGACTCTGTCTGTCCGAATGCCATTCAGAACCAATTTGGACAGCCCGGACGGTTTCTGTGCATCATAATCGGTCATCCGGAAATGAATCCAATTCGGTCGAAAACATAGGTTCCGAATCGGATTCTCCGAATCCCGTTCGAAGCCTTTCCGTACGACATCGCACTCGACCCCTAAGTCGGGATTTTAATACGTATTAAAAGAGTGATTGAGTCAAAGTTTGAGCTGACCCCAATAGAGATATAGCAGAATTTCCTATTTAATCCTGCTCCCTGCTATTGCCAGTGGTCCAGAAGATGTCTTCTTACATTTTGGTACTAGTCACTGTAAGCGCATGTTAACTTTATGTTTGTACATGTCCTACTTTTAAATACCTTGAACTCTGCCTTGTGGGCTGTAAGGTCTGAATAGGAGTGACTTATTAAAATGTAAAAGGAAGGTTTTCTTTTGTTAAAATGGGTTATTTTGATTTGTCACATTGCAGGTTTCACGCTGCTGTAGTGAGGGTATACAGGGTAGGCCTGAAGTCATGTTTGCTCTGCCACTGTGGTGGATGGCACAATAGGTACTGCAGTCCACAAGTTTCATTTAATTTTCAGATCCTGGGTGCACTTACTACTCCGCATACTAGGGACTTATAGGTAAGTTAAATGTGCCCAATAGGAATAAATTGAAATCCACGTGTTATATAGCAATGCAGTCTTGCATATGCAGTGCTTCAACACCACTATAAGCTGAATCTCATTGATTCCATTAATACATGCTAATTTTTGAATACAGGTCATTTATCCTCTGTTTCCTTCCAAAACAGTGTCATAGGATTGTTTCTCCTATTTCACAATGATTATTTCTGAAAACCTCCAAAACTTGTCAAAATGTCACTGTATCGTCAGAGCATTTCGGCATCAGGCTGTAAATTTTACATTGCACAAAACTCATTAGCTGTACTAAAAAACAGCCTCACTTGCTAGCCATCTTAGCAACATGGCACAAATCGGGAACCTTGAAGGAGGTATTCATTGGGGTCTGTGGGGGAAGCCTCAAGGCAGGGAGACAAGAGCCAGGAGACAAGAGGTGGGTGTCCACCACCCCTGTCCTACAAGTTAGAGGGGCGGGCAACGTGCCTGGCCAACTAAGGGCTCTTTTGGTCCTGGCAAAGGGGTCCCTGGGACCTTACAATGCATGCTTAGGTGCCCTGGAGGGGATGGGATCTCTGAAGCTAAAAGGTGACTTGGCCCCCTGCACCAAGGATTCCCTCTTTACATAAAAATATGAATTAAGGATGTGTTGGACCATGCCGGTGGGGCCTTTGAGAATATGAATAAAGTTCCATAAAATTTGCTCTTCGCTTTATCTCCCCAGGACCCGTTATAAATGTAGATTTGTCAGTCCTAGTAGGACCCATCATAATGATGTTGGGCTCATGTTGCTCCTGGTGGTCAGCCCTGACCATGAGCAGCATTTTCTGTAGATCTCCTGGCCTTTAAAAAGGGCTGCTTTCTGCAGTGATCTGTGTTGTCTGGTTTCCTGTACCAGACCTGTCCTTTGCCTGCACTCCTGAGGATTTCTTCTTCTTGATGGTGTCCCCCACAGGTCCTCTCCAGCCGACAAGCAGAACACCCTCTCTGCCACACTCTTGAGACCCCAGAGCCTCCTAGCCGTCTTTCAGAGCACCGGTGTCTCAGCAGTGGAGTCAAATGCCCATCCATAGAAGGTCCAGGGGAACCATCTAGGGTCCCCAAGCAGATTAATTTCACTAAATGTTCCTGTGTGAAGTGTTGTTAATGGCTTTATTGTGTGTGGAGGACTTTGATCCTCCTGTTGGGGAGCAGAATAATGTACTTGGAGCAGGAAGGGAGCAGAGGCCTGGAATCAGATTATGACAAAACATCATAAGGAGTTTAGGTATGATGGTAGATCTGTAAATCTATACTTGGGTGTAGGTTTACCCCTACAGTGGTACCACGCTGGATCCTGTAGGCCTAAGTAGAGCAAAATTGTACTTTAGTGCAGATTTCACCTATAATGTGTAATAAAGTATAAGCACTGCAGCCCTTCAGGAAGCACTACAGACTTACACTGTGAATGCCCACTCACATCCTAAGTTCAACCCCAGGTCAGAACCAGTCCTCTTACAAAAACCCCTACTGAAAAAGGATACCTGTGGGCAGATACCCGGCTGTGCAAGACAGTAGTCTCACACACAAAGCTCACACATGTTTGCACCCGTGTGTTGTCACATGTGTACATGTAATCAGCTCATAGCCTCCTATCCTAGCTGCCAGCAGCAGTCACATCTTAAAAGTCAGACACTGGTGGTTAGCACTTTCAGTCCATTCACCATGAATTAATGGTGAGTATGACTCAGGCGGTGAGATTCACTCACAGTAAGAGTCCAAAGTCCCAGTGGTCAAAAAATTTAAAAAAACAGGGGGATTAAGTTAGTGGAGTCCACTTTGCTACAAGAATCTACACCGCTAAAAGCTCATCACTCTAACATTAAACTCCCAAATAACTACAATGAACTCACCCATATCACCAGACAGAAGTTGGACATTGTTCTGCTCAAGATGATGAATTACTTTGAGAAACAAACCAAACATAAAGTGCAAAAATTCAGCCAAAGAAAGTAATTTTGAATGACGTAATATGATGTCAATTGAATCCAAAACCATAAAATCCCAAACTCAACTTCGGTCAAAATATAGCTAACCATAATCTCTGAGAAAATTCTCAATGTACACAAAATACGAGAAAAAAATCCTGTCATTCCTCTGCAGCTCTGACCATTTAGGAAAGGATAGTTCCAAAGAGGTCCTCCTTTAAACCTCTCAAAATCCAATCTCTCTTACAAATCATTGACTCAAACAAACCCTCCACATATGCTGATGATTTCATTCCAAGACTCTGAACAAAACTGTGTGACCAAGACAAACCACCCCATATTTTCAGTATCATTAACTCCTCCTTAGACGGCACTTGTCCCTGCACCTTCTAATCTGATCCATCACCCCTCTTCTAAAGAACCACAACCTTGACACCATAGAGTCCTGAAACCAGTAACTAAACTAACCTTCCTAATAAAACTGGTTGTAAAAGCCTCTACAACTCCTCTCACACTTTTAAGTCAATAATCTACTAAACCCCTTCTAACCTTGGCCTGAAAAAGTTGCAGCACAGGAATAGAAATCCTTCTTATACCTTGATGTTCCAAAGATTCTAAATGAGGGTAAGATCTGCCTTTTAGAGCTACTGAATATAACATCTGCATTTAACACCATTGACCATAAAATCCTAATTTAATTAGAATGGGAATCGAGGGACAGGAACGTAAATAGTTTTCCTCTTTCTTTCATCTAGATGCAAATTGGGATTAGTGGATTCATCTGAACTAACCTCCAGAATCACTGGGGTTTACTTCAGGGCCCTTTTTTTCCATCTTCCATTTTATACTGTGTATTTAGGAACATTGCTTGAACACAAAAGGTTTGTTATGTAAAAAGCAGGGGTTATATGCAACTGGATTTCAAAATCTCTAATTGCTCAGATACACTAGGTTGAAGCATCTTCCTGATAAATCTTACAAACAAGATGTTCTCATCCATCTCTCTCTCTCTCTCTGTCTCTCTCTCTCTCTCTCTCTCTCTCTCTCTCTCTCTCTCTCTCTCTCTCTCTCTCTCAATTAGTAATGGCTAGAAACATTCTTATATATTTGCCTGTCTCCATTCTTGGATCCATTTTCAAAATCAACTTGGTTACATCATTGATCAAATCTTAATTGTGTTCACATATATTCAAAATCAACAAAACTGACTCATTTTATGTTTTTTTTCTTTAAAGTGTAAAACCCTCAATTCCACCCTTAGATCTCAGAACCACTGTACAAGTACTAGTGGTGTCCTATCTTGATGACAGCAATGCAATACAGCCGGTCCGACCACAATCAACTTTAGAACCTAATGAGAATATCATGTATACAGCTGCTCATCTTGTCAAAGGTGCTATGAAATCTAATCAAATCACAACCATCTTAGAAGACAGTACCTGCATAAAAATGGCTTGTATGTTTCACAAAGCTCTCCATGTAGGCTCTGCCAATTTTCTTATGGGCACGCAAGACCACACTGAAGGAATCAGAGACCCGGAAGTTAATCTGGCATTCTCTCTAAAATTGATAGGATGAAGAAATCTAAACAAGTCATTCTCTTGCTACGACTCTGGAACAGTCTTTTAGCAGAACTTAGACTGATCCCATACTTTTCCTCTGGAAAAACTGCTTCAGTTCAAAGTACATCTCATTGCTGCTACTGATCCCCTTTCCTCCTATTGCCTTAATCAAAGTTTCTACCGTCATATGACTAAGGTTCTCTTAAGTGTTCTTATTGTTCTAAGCACTTTATTGCTCTTGTCTGTTTGCCTTGCTTCATTGCTTTTAGACACAAATAGATGTATTGGTTCTACTTTAATGTGAAAGAATGGGTTGCCTTTGAAGTTATGTCCTTGAAACACATATCCCTTAACTAATAAATACATGGGGGAAAGCACGATGGAGGCTGCTGAGGGAGGCTATTTCTGTCCTCCCATTTGCTGGCCCAGCAGACCCAAGTACGGTCGCTCAGGCTATCGAAGCAGGGACTGCGATGTGAGAGGAATCTTCCAGGAGACTCCTCAGGGTTTTGGTACTCCATTGCAAGGCACGCAATAGAAGTTTATTGCGATTGGAGACGTTTTGGCAGGCGGGCGATTGACAATGCTGCTGCCGCGTCTGTTGCAGTCAGACTTCCGCAGACAGGTCACGGATCGGCGATGTCTCCGTTGAAGGAAACAGAAGGCTCGAAAGCCATGAATGCTGCACGACACAAGTAGAGAAGGCTCCAAGTTGGTTGGATGGGCCCTTACCTAAAAAATCCACACAGAAGAAAAGTCCAGAGCAGGGTCCGGTGGGAACCGCTGCAACTGCGACTGCCGCCGGAGCAGAATGAGCAGACGAACCTTGGGTGACCTTGTACAGAAAGCCCCCACGGGTACTGGTGGCTAAAGTAGGAGTCCAGAATTGGGAAGCCCTGCGGTGGCAGGAGGAGCAGCAGCAGTGTATTTGTGTTCAGTGTGTATAGAAGAAAATGAAGGAACTGGAAATAACAACCAGATTATCCACCAGAGCACCACTGAGCCGCCTCCCTCCGGGTCAAAAGCAACATTGGTGAAGACTATGGAGGAGCCTGAGTGTCTTTTGGATACAAGGAGGAGGGTTAATTCCTACTAAAATGTATAACTTGACAATAAATCACAAAGCTGAGCACGCCCTGCAGTGGTGGTTGAGACTGGTATAAACAGAGCTTGGACATGTACTGTGGGGATACCTTTTTTTTCTTATCAGACATCTATGATTGTTCAGAAGAGGGTAGCCATAGCCCGGAATGCAACTTAAATAGTCAAGAGGAGAAGCAGGGGGAAGCTTCCAATGGGGTTCTCACAGTTAAAAAGAAAAAAGCAACTTCACTGGGAAGTTAAATCAAATTGAAGCAAAGGCGACGGGGCTTCTCTGGGATTACTCTAGTCTTCCGTCCCTGGAAGGGAGCGGTTCAGCAAGTGGAAACCCCTTGCAGGAGGCACTCAAGACTGTCCCTGAGATTGTCCTTCTGCAATCATTCTATCAGAGCATTATGACCCATAGGGAAAAGGCATGGTCAGAGAGCCATAGAATTAAGTTAGCTACTGAATTCACAGAAAGATTGGGGGAAGCTGAGAATAGGATCAGATTCCTGGAGTGTGAGGTATAAACACATAAAAAAGCAACAGAGTCACTGGAAGCCCAGATGACTGACACCCAATGGAAAATGAAAGACTTTGAGAATCGGCTGAGACGTAATAATCAGAGAATCTTGGGTATTTCAGAGGGCCTGGAGGGAGATAATGCACGCAAATATGTGGTGGGGCTTTTTAAGGGGGCCTGTCCTGAATTAGTGAATTGGGATTGAGATCAGGAAACTCAACGGGCCTACAGGTTCCCTTTTAGACAGAGAGCATCTACATCTCTGGAAGGGGACAAGCCCAGAGCAATATTGATTTACGTAGGAATTGTGTTGCTGCATCAGGCAATCTCTGAACTGGCTCGCCTAAATCGGTAGCACTCCTTTGACGGTTCTAAATTTTTTGTCAGGCATGATTTTTGCCATTCTATGGTAGAGCGCAACTGTTCCAAGCCAAAGGAGCCCAGGCCTTTTTAATGAAACCGGCCAAATTGAAAGTGATTTGGCTTGATAAATTTCAGTTTTCTATGCCACAAATTAAAGCCAAGGAATTTTGCACACTCTGGGTTGAGGCCGGGTGTATAACTCTGGCCATGGTGAGCGCAGGTTACTCTATAGTTATGGCTTTTTCATGGTGTAAATCGGGTGGGGGTCCTTTTTAGCCTTCCCTAAGGGGCTAAGTGATTTAAAATTCAAATCGGGCTGGGCAGCCAGAGGGGCACACTCCATCACAGGACCTGGGTGGTCCAATTGCTTTAGTGAGGTGGTTGGGGTGGGGGGCTTGGGAGGGAGCTGTGTGGGAAGGGAGGGTACAGAGGTGTAGGGGGATGGGGGATGGGATGCAGGAGGCTGGGCTGTGGGGATATATAAAACCATATTGTTTCTGTCAAATGTCACATCAATCAAGTTTGAGATGGAGGTTATGGTTCATGATGAATGATTTTTTTGTGAATACTAAGTATACTAGCAGCAGCAGGGAATTGTGTTTATTTGACTTTGTAATTAATGGGAGGAGGTAAAATCTGGATTTGTTTGATTAATATCTGTGGTCTTAATGACAGAAATAAGAGGGGAGGGTAGCTAGGGGTCTATGGTATATGAAGGTTGACCTGCTGTGTCCGCAAGAGATGCATATATCCTGGGACAAGCGGGGTGGCTGAAATATTTGGCTTTCTGTACTGGCTTGTACTCATCAAGGGTCAGCCTCAAGAGGGGTTGCAATTTAAGCCAACAAGGTGATCTGCCCCTGCAAACTAGTAAAATAGGATAAACTCGGCTGTTTGGTTATAATGGAATGTGAGGTTGGGGCTGGGAGTGCCTGGTTCACAATTTGCTCTATTTATGGCTTCAACGTAGATGAGGCAGAGGTGTTGGATCTTTTGAATACCGAGTTGGCTTTGTGGCCACACCCCCTAATTCTCTGTTAGGATTTAAATATCCATAGAGACATACAGGACAAACTTAAGGGGAACCAAACCTATATAGGAAAGAAGCCGGGTGTTTATAAGGCACTTCAATGCCTGGTGATGGACCATGGTTTGGTAGATGTATGGCCTAGATATAAGGCATCTGATCCAGGCTATACCTTTTATTCTGTCCCGCAAAATAAATTGGTTCGGCTTGACTATTTCTTTATTTCAACTACCCTGAAAAGACATGTTGGGATCAATAGTCTTCCGAGGGTAATTTCAGACCATAATCCCCTTGTGCTAGAACTCTCAGACACAGGTGTCTTCAGAGACCAGTCATCCTGGACCTTTGAGAGGAAGCTTTTGCTTGATCAAGCATTTAGGGATCATATGTTTAAATGAATCTCAGAATTGTTTGAGGTTAATAGGGGGGCGACGTTGGTCAGTTCTGTCTTGGATGCCTTTAAAGCCGGGGTTAGAGGGGAAACCTTGAGCTTTTCTCTCCATCAGCAAAAGTCAAAGCAGGGTGAGCTTTGTAAATGGCATGAGCAGCTGATTGTGGCAGAAATCGAACTTATAGGCAAGGTTTCTAGGCGACTGAATGTCCAGGGGAGTCAGCAGAGAATAGTGACTTTGAAACCTAAAATCAATCATCACTTTGGTGCCGATGTTGCAGCAAACTTTCATCAATTCAAGTCAGAATCTTATGAGCTGAGTGAAAATACAGGACGGCTGTTAGCCAATCACGTATGGCAGAAAAAATCTGAAAAATCGGATTTTACCAATTAAGGATCAGCTAGGGCAAGTGTTTTAAACCACACCAGACATCCTCAGGGTTTTCTGGATTTTTAGAAATGGCTTTATACTGAAGAAATAGCTCCCCCAGTTGATGGACATGAGAATTTCTTTAGGGATTTGGTCACGGCTAAGGTCACAAAAGTAGAAGATGCAATGTTAGCAGCCCCAATAACTTTGGAACAGATAAAAGTAGCAGTATATTCTTTTGCCGCTGAAAAGGCCTGGGGATAATATCCCATTGAATTTTTTTAAACATTTTTTCAGGTGGTTCGTCAGGACATGTTGCAGACCTTTTTACAGGCTCAGGCGGCGGTAATTCTAGCCTCCTGGCACCCTCCTAGCAAATTCTAAATATTATTATTATTTTTAAGAAGAAAGGAAAGCCAGAAATGTTGCCCGGATCAAATAGGCCAATTTGACTTATTAATTGTGATGGTAACATTTATTCTAAAATAATTCTTGCTGAATGACTGGGGAACGTCATTGTTCTGCTAGTGTAATTTCGTTAGCACTGTTTTATCCCAGGGTGAAGCACTACATACCATGTTCGTCCTATCATTATAACACTTGACTGGACTCAAGCTACAAGATTACCAGTAGCGGTGCTGTCATTGAATGCCGAAAAGACTTTTGACTGTGTCTCGTGGCGTTTTTTGGGGTCAGTTTTAAAGTGGAAAGGCTTTGGCAACAATTTTATCTGAGCAATCAGAGCACTGTATCATACACCTAGGGCCATTATTCGAATAATGGGACAAGACTCTGAGGCAATTGATATTACAAGGGGCACCAGGCAAGGATGCCTTTGCTCCCTCTTATTACTTGCCTTATACATCGACCCTTCTTAGAAGAACTGGAGAGGAGTACCATATTAATCCGGTGGTGCTGAATACTGTGGTGTCTAGGGCCCTTGCATATTCTGATGATATAGCAGTGGTTACTAGAAACCAGGTCTCTGCACTCACTGAGATTAAGGGCCTGGCCAGACAGTTTGGGCTGTGGTCAGGATATGAATTGAATGAAAACAAGATGCAGATGTTATGCACAGAAAGACTGCAATTTAGGGATCTGCTGGTGGTTTCCGAGACTGTCTATTTGGGGGTAAAAGTACAGCTGCATTGGACGAGATTGTTGACCTAAATATGGCTCTGATAACAGGTAATACTAGGAGGGAGCTGGACAGAATGGATTCTTTTTCATCTCTCATTGTTTGGGAGAAGCAACGTGTCAAAAATAACCATTTTACCCAAGTACTGGATAATTTGGAACAATCCCTCTAGAAATTAGCTCATTTTGGCTGTCCAGTCTGGAAAGGATTTGTTTTAGATTTCTATGGGGCTATCGCCAACCCAGGGGAGCAAATGATCTTGCCAAGACAGTGTGGCAGGTGGGCAATCCCAAGCTTCTGGCTGTATTGCTGGGCATGGATGCTCCAATATATGGGTATACTGATTTCAGATAGCCTGGGGAAGATAAATGTAGCAGAGAAGCCAACAAGCTACACACTAGATTTGGGGAGTGAGGCTAGAGGGTGCTTTGATGTTAGAGTGATAGAGAGACAATCCGATTTGGGGATGGATCCATCCCCAGATCTCCTGCGGGCATTTGCAGATTACTGTTTTTGTCTGACCGATGCTCTGACCTCTTGGAAGATTTTAAATTGGTTATCCCGGCTGGCTTTACTATCGGATTGTCTCTCTATCACTCTAACATCAAAGATCTAGAATAACAGGCCACCGCTAAATACAAGGCACCAGCTGGTTCGACGTTTCTCTTTAACAGTCCTGCCTCACGTCGATCCATTACCTGGAAGGCCGTTCTCTGCTCGTTTCTAGGTAAACGACGCCACCTAGTGGATGAAGCTTCAACTCTAATTAATGAGGTTTACATTAAATACTTTTGTCTCCGATTGTCCTTTATAATTACATCTATACAGATCATTCCATTGAACCTTTTACCCAGCTTTAACCACCCCAGCAGACGAATATATCCTGTTCAGTCTTTCCTTATTTGCCAGACCCCCATGGACTCCTGTTCTGATTTCACAGTTACGCCCTGAAGAAGGGGACACCCCGAGTTTGGGGGTGGCAACACCGAAACGCACGTCTGCGTGCCTCTGGGGAATAAAAGCCCCTGTTCCCTATGCATTTCATTGTTTGAATTAAGTATTAGATATCCACATTGATTTGATCACCTCCTCTTTTACCCATTTATTCTAGTTTTTTTGTAACCCTTGATGTCAGCACACCCTAATGGTGGATCATAAATCATAAAATCATAAATCTAATTGATTGATGAAAGGATATATTTAGACAAACTTCAGAAAACAAGTTCCTGTTATGTTGCATTTGTATAGGGAATTGATACTAATTTCATGTATCATGTTTGATGAAAGTGAAATGCGTATCCACAGTTAGAATGGGTTATGTGGGTGTTAGTGTGTATGAATGAATGGTATGCAAGGTAATTCATGGGGATTTTTCATTTTTGAGGATTAATATCATTTTGTTGTATATATTTTAAGATGATAATAGTAAAACCAAAATAAAATGTATTGATTCAAGAACTATTTTCTTGACTTGAGCACATGGTATAGCTGGAGCAATATATCAGACGACTTAATTGCGTTTCTTTGAAAACAGATAGGTAGTGCAGATTTGTTCTTTGATACTCTTGATTTTTCCCCCATTGCTCTACCTATATCGTCTTAGGTGTACCCCCTTATTTTAGTGGTTAAAATCCTGACTAAGCCACCCCTAACATTGGGGGTTGATTATGCTGATACGACCACAGGGTCGTATCAGCAAGGTTATCGCCCTTTTGCAGGTAACATCGCTGGGAAACCAGCGATGTTCCCTGCAAAACGGCGATAACATCGCTATCTCTGGAATTTTAATCGGCCTGGAGCAGCGCGTTGATGATAACGCGCTACCAGGGCGATAAAAAGCAGATATAGCCAGCGATAAGAAAATTCTTGCTAAGCACGGCCAGCGATAATTATCGCTGCCTGTTGCTGATATGGCCCTTGGAGCCTTCAAAGAATCCCCAATTAATTTTTCATGACATCACTAATGATGGCATTATTTTTTCTACATGGGTGGAATCAAACTTTAACAGGGAAAAGAATTGGAACACCATAATTTAGTAAAATAAAAATCATGCTTTCATATGAAGTCCATTTTAATGATACAGGATGACAATTACCCACTGCTCAAACAAACCTACTTTGTGTCATGTTATCACATATTTCATTATTTATGGGTTTTTATTATTTTATATAGCGAGAAACCTTGACATAGCTGACTAATGGACAGGCTTACAATGAAACAACGAAAACGAAGTACAGATGAAACCACAAAATTGCAAACAGTCAATACTGCCTGACAATATAGCTTAATTTAAAGAAGATCAGAAAAACATCAGAATATATCTAAGATGAAATTGTTCAAATTTAATTTTTTTCAGATCTTTTCTAAAATCAGCAAGTGTCAGAGCAAATCCGATGATGGAGAAAAGAGAATTCCTAATCATAGGTCAACAAAGATGGCAGCCCGGTGAGGAGCTCCGGGCGGGAGTTCCCGGTCAGTGATTGCTGTCCTGGCCTTAAAACCCCCTTTTTCCCCGCAATTTTCTCCCTATCCTGACAGCGGACACTGAGATGACTTCGCCGATTCCCAGTGGCGCTGCTTGGTTCAGGTAAAGAGGAGTCTGGCCCGGGTTTCTCACACGACCGTCACCTACCCAGCCGGACATCGGGCATGGTTTACCTCATCCCACTGATGGTGCTTCTATTTCTGCCTATACCGCCTCCCTCGGACTTTTTTGTACTTCTATCCAGCTCCCAGGCTTCGCATTTATGGACTGTTTGACTCTGAATTTTGCTCTGCCCGCCATTTTGTTGCTGGCCACCATCGATTCCCAGGACCCTGACCCACCGTCTTGTTTCGACCTCTGTCCTGTCCCCCTTGCCTCCGTTTTCCCCTTGACGATCCTCTATCGTTTTTCTCCCGCCTTCTAGTAATTGAACGTTTTCTATTTTCACCCGACTGCCTTTACTCCCTCCCCCCTCAGATTCCCTTCCCCTCCCCCACCTATTCTTTACTCATATTCCTGCCCCCCTTTCCTTCCTTGCCTCTTTTGATTTGTCATTTACTTTTAAACTTCTGTGATAAATGTTTAATTCATGATTCATGTAACTTGCTGTTTTTTCCTGATGTAAAGCGCTCTGATACCTTTGCGTCTAGCCAGCGCTATATAAAACTCAATAAATAAATAAATAAATAAATAAAAAATAGTACCAGCAAACAAAAGGCCTAGTTTAAGCTGTATGCAATTTTTGAACGCCTCTGTATCAGGCATTTGTGCGTCCCTTCTATATGCAATGGAAGCCGCAACAAAAATATTTTGGGGCATATTCTCAAGGACCTATCGCCGAGTTAGCGGCACTTTATTGCTGCCAAAGTGGCGATAAATGCTTCGCACTATTGACAAGCTGGTGCTAACAGCCCACATCACCACTTTTCCTGCGATAGCAGCCGCAAAACACATCGCAACAGATGACATCAGCAACTAACACTAATGAGATGCAGAATAGGCTTTCCCGTGCAAAAAGCTGCGACAACACCACTTCGCAACATTCTCAACGACCAGACAGATCGGTGAAAAGTGCACAAAACATGCGATAAGGCATGTTAGAAGCAGGGATTTAACACCTGCTCTGACCTGGTGTTAAGTCGGACAACACCCTGCACCATAAAGGGAGCCCAGCCCAGAACCACACCTGAAGAACAACAGATGCCTTCAGCGCACAACATCACAGTGTCGTAGTCAGGCTTGTGGACATGTGCAGACAGTCATGACAATGGTGTGCCATGGGAGTGCAAGTGATGCAACTGCGCTGCGCGCAGTAGTAAATAGGCTCGGGGGAGGGAGGAGCAGCAGTGAGGCTTCGTGATACACATTGATGCCACCAAGTATGTAAGTATGTACAAATGTAGAGGCCGTGATTCCTCCTTACGTCCATGTTGCTCATGTTGTGGGACTTGAGTTACAGGGTGCATCCCTGCATCATGGTGGTAAATATCTGACCCCAAAAGAAGCCCTGTTGTCAATTTCTAGGTCACAAATGATAGCCAATATGCAATTAAGTGGGACACATGTGAGACGCTGAAGTGTGGGATTACGTACTATCCCTGACACACAGAAATGGCATTTCGAATACGTGACACCCCAAACCGCTCCTCCGTACAGAGGTGATGTTGTGTCGGGTCATGTTGAGCAGTGTCTGGATCCCCAACTCCTGGCACCATATCCCGACTGCTGACTGTGGCCACCATTTTCTCCATGTCATCCAGCTCCTGGTGTGCCGCTGAACCCCCACCTCCAATGAGCGTTGCTGCTCTCATGTTGGCATCGAGTTTCTTCTTGGTTTTGGCCTTCACATAATTCCAGCGCCTCTTGACCTCTTCCATTGTCCTCCTCAATGCTGCAACTACATTGACATGGTCCAATATAGTCTGCCATATTTTCGTCTTTGTTGCCAATAACACGTTTGCCGTGTCGAACAGTTGTTGGTAGTGTTCTGTCACCTCTGTAACGATGATCCTGTTTTCCTGTGGACTGAACAGCGTCTTCCTCTTCCTCTTCTCCTTGGCCTTCCCTGACCCCGAAGTTCCTTGCTGCTCGTCTGTGGGGCTTGTGGGTTTTGCGTTATCCTCTGCATTCGGTCCGGATGCCTCCATAGTGCTACGCAGTTTATTTCTTTGTGCCTTTTTCTTTGTTTTCCTTTTATAGCGCATTTTCCCACATTACACGTGGGAATTGCAGGCATGTCACTGCTTATCGCTGAGTTTTTGTTACGCGATTGGCCACATCGCAACTTTTTTTGCGTTCGTGTTTCACTTTTTTTGGCGTCGCGTTTGTTTTAACGTGGTCATTTTGCGCGTTATCGTGAGACTATCGCAGGGGGCGGCCGGGTTGAGAATACAACGTTAACACGGCGTTATTTTCCCATGATAGAATGCGATGTGCAAGGTTGCCTTAAGCAAATTTTGGGATAGTTATCACACGTTCTTGAGAATATCTTCCTTAGTTTCACCGAGCCAATAAGATTGCGATAATGGGTGGTTCCAGTGCGGGCCACAGATCCTGCCTTGGTTGAAGAGGAGCAAAGGCCACACTCCCAATCTTGTTGTAAAACAGATACCTCAAACACTACTGAAACACAACACGGTTGTAGTTCCATGATCATTTTTGTAATATTCTATTTTGCTGTAAAGGAGAGTAAACATATTGTGCACCTAAATGACTGAAAATATCTTACTTTACACTACTTTACCTTTTTTCCCGAACAGAGCTTCCCTAATGTTACATACTTGACAAAAGGTGAATGTGCTTATTGTTTGTCACATTTTGCACAAATTCGTCAGAGAGCAACAAAGATATTAGCAAAGCAGAAATGACCCTTTGTGAACGGTACATAAACTTGACCATAACTACAGAGTTGCTATCACTGATTCTGTAAGCTAAATGCACCCATACTATTACGAAATTAAGACCACAGCAATACATGGCTATTTACATGCTCTGTTGCACCAATAAGGAAGATTTGCCCTTAGAAGTGTGTTATCCTAACTGACCACTTCTAAAATCTTCCCTAGTTAGACAAATTAAATACCAATTTTTGAGTGATCGATATGTTGCGTCATGCTCACCAGAAGGAGAATCCTCTCTTTTGTGTGGAGAACACCTTCATCATAACCGGGAAAGGCTCTGGGTAGAAAGTACAAGCATTTCAACATCACTTCATCATCTTCCTCAGTGCCAAAACTCCCTCAGATTATGAAACATGGAGGATTTCAGCAGCATGAGTGGGTGAGTGAAATCTTTTTCCTGCTGAGGGCCTCATTATGAGTCTTGTGGTCCAAGGACCACCAGACTCACAAGGACACAGCAGTGGTGGTATTCTGACGGCCCTATTATGGCCAGGGTGGTCCGGCTGCCCTGGGACCACTGCAACTGCCAGTGATAAGAGATCCTTGGCGTTGGTGCTTCAGTCTTGATACCACAATATGCTTGTCGGGGCTGCTGCAGCCCTGCCAAGAATATTAAGAGTTTCCTCACTGCCACACTTTTCATGGCGGTGCGACCGCCATGAAAAGTGTGGCGGTGAGGAAACAAAGCCCCTTGTGCCTCTGCACCATGGGGTGCTTGCAGGAGGGCACATGTTGTGCCCCTCTGTGTGCATGCACCCTAGTACTAACACGGCATGGACTGCAGCTGTCCATGCTGTGCAGGTATTGATTTTGACGTTCTCATTGCGGTACCTATTTCATAGGCACAGTTATGGGAACGCCAAAGAACCACCCGCCAGACAGGAAAAAACTCCTAATCTGGCAGGCGATTCAACCACAAGTTTGTCGGTATGGGAGCTGGCGGTCTCGCTCCTGCACCACCAAACTCTTAATGAGGCCTTTAATCATGTGAAGTCACCTGCCCTGCGAGAAGAGAGACCAAGTTTCCATACTCCACCTGACTCCACCTGAATCGATTACAGAGAATAGTGTTCCCTGCTGTCTCTCAGGGCTTCCCAACCCTTAAATGTCCGTGAGGAAACACAATAGCCGCTGCTAAGCAGAGTCATACCTGTCTTTCACCACTGCCAGTAGTGTAGCAAGGATGCCATGGCCCCTGATGCAAACATGGAAATGGTGCCCTTTGACTGCAGTTGTGACTGTGATAGTGAAATGCAGAACTGAACAGGGTTCAGTGGGCCACTGCACCTATTGCACCAATGATAGCCTCTGAGTGCTGCAGGAATCCCCACCTTGGAGCTACTATCAACAGGGAATGGAATAGACACAACACCACCAAAAGCAGATTGTAAGCAGCTGCTGGGCTTCTGCAAAGGGACCCTTTATTGTCTCGAGCTCTACACATTGTTTAACTGGAGAACTTCAAAAGAACAGTCACAAAGGTGCGAGTTCCAAAATGTTAGACCTTTGCACTCTCATGTTTAGTCGTTTTGTTTCAAATGCACTGTGTTCACGTGCATGATATTTTCTCGCCCCCCCCTCTCCCCGATACATTAATACCTTTAGAGTGTGACTTTAACAGACAACAGATTGGCCATATATCTAAATATTGTCTTTAGTATCTCTACCCCGTTTGCTCTCCTGTATGTGCCACGCAATTGAGCACAGTAATGAATTGTGTTGTTAATCGTTTTAACGTGTACATTTGAAACGGGTTTTCAGTAGGAATATCTGAAAAACAAATTACCCTATAGATGATCTGTAAGTTGCGCAACTTGTTATAAATATTTAACATCGAAGTCAGTACTCATTAATCTAATTATGTCTAAAATAATTCAGGCTATGGGGTATGGCTCCCTGATGGAAGTTAGCAAATATATATTCATGAACGGGGAGATGCACTGAATTAGTTGAGCATTTTATTTTGCAGTGCCAAGTCCTATTTTCTTTAGCATCATGATGTGCTATGTTCAACCAAAATATGAATTTAGATATGAAGGCACATGGTGTCACCATGATTTCCCGTTTTATGATGTTAATCTCTTGAAGCTGATTGTCTTGCAAAGAACCACGTATATGTATTTGGAGAAAGGAAAGGCCGGTGTTCCTTTGACAGAGTTTTGTGAGATCACCAATATTTGTTAAAAAAAAAATGAAAATGCAATTCCTGTTAATGTATTTAGACCTTGAGAGAAACAGAAAGCTGAATTTCCGAAGAGCTCCCAGATAACCAAGGCTATTCTCTTCCCATCTTTTGGCGTTTGATTATTGCTGTAAATTACACTAAGTGTTCAATCGCGTCCTAAAATGAGGACATATAGATAACTATGATGTCCAAATTGTGACTTATCTAAATATGCATTATGGTTTTGTATCCCTGTAACGCATATATGAGAAGCTAACTTTGACAGTGCATTTAGCAGCACATTTTAACATGATGCAAGCATTGGCAACACCAAGAGGTTTGGTTCTACACCCCTACCACATTTAAACACAGCCATCCACTAATGGGCACATTCTTTTAATGCTGAGTGTCTGTTATGTTATGTTATGTTATGTTATGTTATGTTATGTTATGTTATGTTATGTTATGTTATGTTATGTTATGTTATGTGAACAGGAACTTCTAAAGCGCACGGTCACCAGAAGGTTTCATGGCGCTAATCTTGGGTAGTGTCAAGATGGGATGAACTATGCGTAGGCTTGCTCGAACAACCAAGTCTTAAGTGCCTTTCTGAACCCCAACAGGTTGTCATGCATCCTGATTGCTAGTGGTAAGGAGTTCCAGAATTTCGGGGCAAGGTAGGAAAACCTACACCCTTCCTGGCGTTTGAGTTTAATGGCACTGGTAGTCAGTGGTTGAAGATGGGCTGACCGTAGATTACAGAGTGGGGCGTGCTTTACAATCATGCAGCTAATGAATTTGGGGCTCCTGCAGTGCAAGGCCTTAAAGATTAAGCACCCTGTCTTAAAAGCTGCACGTTGAGCAATAGGTAGCCAGTGAAGTTTGGATAGCAAGGGTTTGGCAGATTGCCATTTAGGTTGTTTGTAAATTAATCTCGCAGCCTGGTTCTGTGCTATTTGTAAACGTTTGAGTAAGAACAGAGGCAGGCTGAGATACATAGAATTTGAGAAGTCGAGACGCAAGAGTACCAGAGCTATCACAACCTGTATGAGGGCTGAATGGGTCAGCAGATGGGTGATCTTCCTGATTTTGAGATAAAGAAGAGCAGCATCCAATGATGGTCCAATGGTTGAAGGATCAATGACCTTGAGCAGGTGAACCTAGCCCAATTGAGGTAGGAATTTGTTCGTTAAGAATCTTTTGACTTCAAGTTTGAAAGCAATCGTTGAGGAGGTTCTACGTATTTCAGGTGGAAGAGAGTTCAATGTCTTTAGGGCAGCGCCGGAGAAGGCTTCCTGGTAAGTTCTCTTTTTTCTAAAGATTTATGGTTTCAAGAGGAGAGTGTTAGCGTTTCTTGAGGCTCTACCCATGCAGGATAATTCAAGCTTTTGCGCTAGGTACCAGGGAGTTTTCAAGTGAAGGGCTTTGTGTGCCAGAACGGCAATCTTTAACTGAATTCAAGCTTCGTAGGGCAACCATTTAAGAGATTTTAGGACTGGGGATATGGGCACGTTTTGTTTGGTACCTGTAACCAGTCTGGCCGCAGCGTTCAGTGATGCCCTTAGTGGAGCAAAGGCGTATTTGGGAAGGCCACAGATCGTAGTCTAATAGTCTAATCTCGGTAAGACGAGCGCTTGTACCACTTGCTTGAAATCAGTTTGGGGAAGGAATGGTTTGATATTTCTAAGAGTTCTCAAGTGATTTGTTCCTCTACACATGTTGCTGATATGATTATTCATGTTCAGGTGCTTGCCCAGGGTGATTCCAAGAGATTTGGCTGAGTCTATAATGAGGGGGGTGCAGTTGAAAGCCGTGAGGTGATTCAACCACAGGTCTAGCTTGGGGATGTGGTTCGGATGAGAGATGAGAAAGAATTCAGTTTTGGAGGGGTTGAGCAGGAGATGGTTCTCAGTTAACCATTTTTGAGTAGACAATAAGGTAGAGTTGAGTGAGATGATGTTTTCCTGGGAGGAGATTTTCAAATAGAGTTGCGTATCATCCGCATATATATGGAAGAAAATGTTCATGGAGTTTAGTGAGTTAGCCAATGATTCCAGGAAAAGGTTGAAGAGTATAGGAGATAGGGAGGACCCTTGGGGTGCACCCATGAGAACTGGGGTGGGCTGGGAGAGAGAGTGGTTTGCCTTAACTCTTTGTGATCTGTGGTGGAGGAAGGACGAGAACCATTGTAATACCCGACCCGAGAAACCCATCCTTTTTTTAAGAATGGATAGGAGATTGCCGTGATTGACCGTGTCGAATGCGGAGGAAAGGTCAAGGAGGATTAGGAGGCAGGATTCATTTTGGTCAAGCACTTTTAAAACGTCATCTATAACGTGAGTGAGAGTCGATTCAGTACTGTGCCCGTTCCGAAAGCCAGATTGATGCTGGTCCAGGAGTTGGAAATTCTCAATGTGAGCACAAAGTTGGGATTGTACCCATTTTTCTAGGAGTTTGGCTAGGGTGGGGATGGTGGAGATAGGGTGGAAGTTATTGATGGCAGCTCTATCTGCGTTAGGTTTTTTTAGTATCAGTGATACCTGAGCTGCTTTGAGGCAATCTGGGATCGTGCCTTGTGACAGTGAAGCGGTTACAATCCTTGTTCAGGTAGGGATGAGGACTTTCTTGATTTCTTTGAAGATGGCCGGGGGCAGGGTGTTGCTGAAATGGTTAGAAGGGTTGATATTCTGAAGAATGCATTCAGGTCCCCCTGGGTTTGGTTTTGTTGATGGAAGCTTTGCAGTGACTGGCCCAGGTTTATCGACCTCTGTTAATGATATGCCTTCATCTAGCATTGGTCAGTCATATGGCCCATTCTGTGGCGATAGTAACATACTCTAAGATCTGGCTGCTGCCAACCGCCCTGAGTTCTACCGTTATAGCTAGGTTGAAATCCTTTGGTGTTTACCGGTGGAGCTCCCTTCAAGACTTGTACCATTTGCATGCTCGCGGCTAATGCGGCCCCCTCAAGGGCAGTCTTTTTCAGCTTGTGTTGGACCAACTTAGCGGTGTCTCTCTGGGCTTTTGCCCCTGTTTCTCCCTGTCCCTTTCTTGTTTTTTTGTTGTTGTAATAGTGCAATAAGTGGGCCAGTATCTCATGCTAGGGTTTGGTGTCTAACCCCACAACGCTGTCCATACCACTTTGTATCTCAGTGGGCAGCTTTTTTTTGAGGATATTATAAAACAATGTGACTTGCAGGCCCATATCAGTCCATGCCTGTCCTGTCTCTTGTCGCCATCGTTCCCTCAATCTATCCAGAAATTCATCATGGTCTCCTGAGGTTTAATATTTTCCCTAAATAACCCTACTACATCAGGGCGGTCCAGCATTTCCCTTAGGGCCGTCCATATTTGGTGCCTGTACGAATTGAATGTGGCCACATTATTCTCAGTGTTTGTCAGTGTGACTGCTTGGATGCGAGCTTGGGCGAACACAGTGTTATTCTGCTCCGCAATGAGGCTACTTAGCAGACTTTTGACATCTCCTATGGCTAAATTTACTCCAGTGGTGTTCTTCTCAAAACTTGGGTCCATTTCCTTTCGCCATCCACCAAGGGCGGCATATTTATCCTCAGCCCTTCTTTATCCATCTGAGCCCAGGGCACATAGAGGGTTCCTGGCATGCCCTTCTGTAGTAGCTGCTAATTCTGGCTCGGGGGAGCTGCACTGGTCTTTCCCTAACATACCATTCCCCTCTTAGGCAATCCTGCATGTAGAGGAAGTTCCATTTGGGATTTCCCCCTCCAGTCCGGCCATGTCCTCAGGTTCGAAGGATCCCTCCACTGACCAGGGTCTATCGTACTGGTCCTTTCCCTCAGTCCAGCGGGCTAGCAGGTGGCAAAATGGTCGTGCGAAGATCTTGCCTTACTCTCGGGCCACTATCTCCCTTTGAGGTCAGTCTATCTGTCCCGCGCATTTGGAAGGAGCAGCGTACATCTTCATCTCTGCTCACCTTGTGCACACGCAATGGGCCATCTTACTTATCCTACATCTCAGTTGAGTTTGCACCGGGCTACCATGGTCTCTTATTTCCTGGTCAGCCCTTCTCCTGTGTTAACGATCTGGTGAGGCTCAGATCCCAACTGAAAGCCTCTCCTCTTGTTCTGCCTCAGATTCTTCCCCGAACGGTGCTCTGTACCTACACCCGCTCTCCTCAGGTGGTGGGCGTGCTGCTCTGTGCTCTCAGGATGTGCCTTTCCTCTAAATCCCAACTAGATTGCGTCCTTCGCTATGACTTACACGGTGTTCTTTTTGCCTTCAAACTTGCTTCCTGTCATTTCTTCGCGCTACCAAAGCAAACCCTGTGCCTTCCACCTCATGTTGGATCCTGGAGTCCCCCTTCCCATTTGCTCTGAGCTCCACAGCAGACTCACCACTGGACTGCAGTATTCCTGTTGCTGTATGATAATCCTGATAAAAATGTTATGTTGTCATTATCCTGTCATTTCCATTTTGTACTGGTAAAATACTTTAATAAAAAGAATTTGCAAAAAAAATATAAGATAGGTAGGTAGTATTATCAATGTGTGTTCCTCCCTTTTTGTCCTACTCTGTAAAGATTTTGTCTCACCAGCATAACTTTGCATTTTGTTAGACAAATAAAGCAATGCCTTGTTGAGTCAAGTGCAAAGAAAAGCTGAAAATCACGAGTAGTATCTTGTAATCTCAATCAGAATTACTTCATTATTGTGAATATTTAAGAACAGTAATCAGTCATTTGAAATTCAATTATATGCCATAAAATGTAATTACATTTAATGAAACAAGCTTAATGTTGCTTCAGATCCCTCTCCCCACTGCTGTATAAGCACCACAGCTAAACACTTTAAAAAACCTCTGCTCCTTATCAGAGAAATAATGTTATAAAACCTCTTTATATCAATACCAATGTTGATATAATGTTAAATACAGAGAAAAAACATATTGACCACAGAAGGAAGTAAAAATGATAGACTTCAAAAATAAACCCCTCGCAAGCACAAAATATTGGTATTCAGGTAATAGCACCCCGATGCACTTCTCGCCAAATATTCTACGACCGGAGTTATAATATTTACCCCCTAAAAAAGTTAGTAGTTGGCTTACTGTGTATTGCATTTGTTTTTGTAATGTGTTTATTTGATTATTTACTCACATTTTTATGTCTACATTCTCATAAAGAACCAACAATCCCTTCCCTTCATATTGTCACTAATTTGATGTGTCACTAACCTCAACCCCACCCATCACTAGAGGATTTAATTTCTCAATCTCTTTGCAACCCCATCTCTCATACCCCTATAGGTGAACATGTTGTCAGCTATTAAAAAGGGATTATGTAGCCTGAGCCACAATCAGCTTTTGCAGTTCCAAAACCTGTGCTTATCAAAGTCACATGAGCTGTATTCACAAGTAGCAATACACTAGAGAAGCAATGATATTCTGAAATGTCGTCTCAACTTTCATTGTACTTTTTTGACCCCTTCCATTTTGGAAACAGGGGAGAGCATGAAAGGGGTGTCCCCTCCTCACAGAGTGTCACAATGAAATGCATCAAATATTTTAAACTGCAATTGTAGTTGAAAAACATTGAACACATACGGGATTGCCTCAGGATGCTATTGCATTAGCATGGTGAAACCTGTCACCTTGTGAATGGTGGCAGCTGACATTGGAGTTATCAGACAGTAGCCAAGGGGACTCCTGTATGGTGCCCTTGAGGTAATTCTTTAAATCCACCTTTTTTAAAATGTATTTTTAAATAATTTAAGGACTGTGAATGCAGGGGTGGAGATCTGTTATCGATTGTAGACCACCAGTCATGAATTCTTAGACTTTTCAAGGGGGCCGTGAATGTGCTTCTATCTAATACATATTTATAAGGTAGGGTTTTTTGCCACTTACTGTGAATGGGCATTTGCACTTCAAATGATTAGTACATCAGTCTCAGAGCAAAACGAAGGTCAGGTTAAAGAACCGGTCAGTATACAAAAGGCACAAATTGGTTTGTGACTTGACTTTAGTACTTCATGTTTATCGTCCTCTTGAACCAAGGCGATATGGCAAGATGCCAAAAATAACAACCCACTTAGCATACAATCACATACAGCTCACACTGTGAATCATCAGCTAACACTAGTGCTCAAACACAGGACCTGAGGGCCACCGAATAGCATATAAGCAGCTAAAATCCAGGAGGGAACATGCATGTATTTGGACATAAAGCAAGGTCAAAGTGGATCTAGAAGCTCTAACCATTAGTTGAAGGGACATAGACTGAAATCATGAGGGCACAACAGACGTTTTCAAACCACTGGTCAGAACTAAGAACCAACACAAATCCTTGACAGAAGGACCCTCAGCCACTGAATCAGAACAAGGTGGAGGATAATACACATCCACAGTGTGCACAGAGAAGAATTACAGTCATATTCTCAGGTGTAACTCTGCTCACTGCAGATGGACTGTCATAAATAGTCATTTGGTCCTGATCTTGTAATATGATAACTACTAAAACTTAGCTCTTGAGTGAGATTGAGACTCCTTATTAGTGATCCACCCTATTACCAGTGTTTGCCCCACTTGAGTGAAATTTGAAGACATGGGTCACAGGGTTCAAAAATGCAATTAGACCTGGTCACCATACCCAGCAGACTGGGAAAGCACCAAAATGTAGGACAGATATTGCTTGCAGGATATTCAAGGGTTCACAGTCATACCAATAGACATGCAGAAGACTGGCAAAAGTATCTATTACCCAGGGATACAGGTACTGGCTTCCCCGACTCAGGGCAAGCAAGATATCAGATGCACAAACAGCTGCAGTCAGAGAACAAACAGTTGGGATGTGAGCCAACTAGACCTCCAAACACCAGAGGCCAACTTTGGTATCCCCGGTAAGGGTAAAGACATCTCATTACAAAGGTGACAGCCCAGCCCTGAGACAGGTACTAGTGCAAAGGAATGCCCCTTGACCACAGGGCAAACAGCAAAGAGGCTACAAAGCACCCACCTTGAAGCCAACAGGATCTCTCTCTCTGATCTAACAGGGAACTTGCAATCTGTACAAACTCTCACACTACCTATGGCGATAGGGCTGAAGCCCATGAGACCCTAGAATGAACCATACCAAAAGGACCCCAGCACACTCCCCAGGACATCCACAGAGCCACTCAGCACCTTGCTGAAAATCCAAGTCAAACTGCCATAGGGTAGAAGAAATGGCACAGGGCACTGGAAGAAGCATTAAGCCTTGGCCAAAACCCCTAAGGTAGGGACTGACAATCATGTGATCCTCCAAAAAAACAAAGACAGACCCTACACCGATTACCCTTCATATGCTGAGCATATCCAGATAGGATGAAGGAACATGGAATGGCAGTTAAAGTCCTACCGCTGAGCCATGTGGAATTGTTTATTGTTTCACACACACCAGATAAACCCGCAGAAAATTGCCTCACACCCAAAAACGATGGGAGGGAAATATAGAACTGTCGTCTGTCAGGACTGGACTCCAGTAAGAATCTACTCAGAAACTGCCTCTTTGTAGCATGATTCCAGGTTCACAAGGCAACCTTCAAGAGTGGCTCCTGCACTATTTGGAGTCAAACTTGGCTTCTAAGGGCTGCCTCAATAATTTTTATCTCGGTGCACACATTCACATTACCTGCTGGAGCTCAGAACAACTGAGAGAAAATCAATCATGGTTTGCTGCAAGGCACCACACCGGAAGTCAGTAGTTGGCTAGCTTAGCACCCTCAGAAAAAAAAGTCCCACTACAGAAGGGAATTCCGGAAATACATTGCATGGCAACTTGGCCTAACAATCTGCTGCATGAGATGTCAACGCATCAGTGACAGGCAGCACTATCCTTGCCAGATCCCTCGCTGATGTTCCTACAGAATGCAAAAAAGTGGGCAATCAGTACAGAGGCAGCTGGAGTAATAGATTTTCAGACAAAATATCAAAAAAAATATTGTGATGCAGAAATATTGAGTTTGAAATATTGTGATGCAGATATATCATGTGCAAAAATATCTATGACAAGTATATTGATTTTTGATGTAAGTAATATCGATATTAAAAATATCTTTGTTGTTAATATCGTTCACAAAACTATTGTTTTTAATATCGTTTTTTAAATATCGTTATGAATTTTAGTACATATTTTAATTGTGTTTGTTATAAATTGTTTGCATAATTACTGTTAACGTTTTTTAATGTAGTTGGTAAATATTTAGTTGTTTTTAAACTTTATTTAATAGTTGATTGTCATTTTTAGTGCCTTGGTGGGTTGTGGGGTTTATAGGGGTACAGCTTTCGAAGTACATTAATTTTAGAGAATCAATAAATATGTTTTTATGAATATTAATTATGTAATTGGTAATTAATTATGTAATTTGTGTAATATTATTTTTTAAATAGCAGCGTAGTATTGGAATAAAGACCTTATTGCCTGAAAGACCTTATTGCCAGAAACCTCCCCGTGTCGGTGTCTGGTTCGTTGTGCAAGGAATCGGATGTGGTGTTCGTATTATTTTTTAAATGTAGGTTTTAGGTCTGAGTTGTAGGGTTATTAGGGGTAAGGGGTGGGAAGTAATTTAAATATAACTATTTAATAATTAGTTTCCAGCTATTTTTAATTGTTAATTTGATAATTAATTATGTAAATAGTGTAATATTTTAAGTTATATATCAGTTGCAGGTTGTTGAGTTTGTAGGGGAAAAGGGTGGGAAGTTAATTAAATATAATTCACTTTTTATTTGTTAATTATTATTAATTTTTTAATTAGTTATTAATCATCTACATAGGTAACTAAGAGATTTTGTAAGTTATATATTAGGTATGGGTTGTTGGGGTTGTAAGGGTAAAGGGTGGGAAGTGAATTAAATATAATTAATTTATTATTAGCTAATTATTAATAATTGTTTAATGGTTTGCCTTAATTGTATTATGATTTTTAATTGTAAATAAGATGATATTCGTTTGCTTTTATGATTGTGAGAATATAGTAAGGTATTTTAAATAGATTCATATTTGTATTAAATTATTACATTTATTAAACATTGTAATAAATATGTGATTTTTTTAAATGTATATAGGTAATTTGTATATTTAAATATTTGTATTTTTGTTATTTAATATCTTTGTTAAAATATTTTATGTGTTTGAAGTGAAATACTCTCTTTCTACTGTTGCACAGACTGGAGTGGGAATAAAGAATATTACCCCTCTTGAGTTCAAAGCTTTCCCTACTGTCAATGCAAGCTCTGAACCTTGCAAGCCAGCGCCATTTTCAAACACTAATGTTTTTAGGTATTTTAATTTGATGGGGGACAATTATGTACTGTTTTAACATACTTATCTTGTTTTGGGCTGTATGGCTTTTTGGTCCACCACGGGTCTCCAGATTGAGCGGAGAAAGCCAGCATCAATTGTGCCTACTTCCTTTTCCACGCCGCCATTAGGAAGGTAGCGGTCTAGTTCGCTGCCCCTCCAGAGATATAATTCGATGACGGAGTAGGCCCGTAGCCGCCACACCAAAGGCAAGCCCGTCTGCACCAGTTCACGCCCAACTGTCGTCAGGATCTCTTATCCTTTCTCTTCTAAGGTTAGCTCTCCTATTATTACCTATTCTTTTATGGCACTTTTTAAAACAGGTGAGAGTTGTGAGCTTCCACTATTGCTGAATCGAGACTGCTCAAAATGTTTTCCACAAATGTTAGAGGGCCCCAAGAGCTGCCCCAAAGGTGAATTTAGGTGCAAGCTTTGAGTAACATAAGACCAGGAGTTAGGGTGCCCGGCAGCTCCCCAAATCCTTCTACTCCGGGGACATGCACCCCAATTTAGTCTCAGTCCCCTCAATCCTTAAATCCCACATATGGTAGTTAGAGTTTTTTAGGTAATGTGACATCTCTACCTAAGCATGCCACTAAAAGTCTTTTTTTCTCTCTTATGCCTGATGTTGGTATTTTGACAGAAACATGCCTAAGCTTCAGCTCCATACCTGCTATTACACAGGCTCTCTGACAGAACTATCGAATGATTTTAATTGATTGAGTTGGGAGATTAGGAGGGGGCATTGCTATTCTCTTTAGAGATTCTATTAGAGTCTCCCTTATTGATTCCCTAAATATGGACTGGGTAGAAATGTGCATTTTTAAAATAGAACTTTCCCCAAAAAATCATTGAAAAGGTGCCCTGCTCTATCGCCCCCTGGGCCCCAAAATATTTTAGTCACCACCTTATTGAGATCATTGCCACCCATGTGCTATCCGTCCAAATTTTTTTTTACTATTGGGAGATTTTAGCTATCATTTTGATGACCCCCTCAGACACAGATACATCCCAGCTCCTAGCTGATTTAGGAACTTTGGGCCTCCATCAGAAAGTTTTAGGGCCCACACATTCGGCTGGCCACACATTGGATTTGATTTTTACAAACACTAATGCATTATACTGTGAGCCACCCCTTCCCCTTACTTGGTCTGACCACGCTCTGATATGTTTCCAAATTTGCTATCAGGAAACGTCTGATTTGAGAAAACCCAGAAGTAAACGGGCAGCGAGACAATAGCACCGTGTCTCTCCAAACTCCCTCTCTGAGGTCTTTGATTTTTCCAATTCCAAACATGACATAGAAGTTAAACAAATGCTGTCAGAATTTCAGTCTGCCTTAAATTTCGCCTTTGATAGTGATGCTCCATTAGGAATTGGGACAAATAACTCTCACAGACCTCTTGTACCCTGTTATACTGCAAAGCTTAAAGCTGGAAAAGCATTCTGCAAGACGTAAGTGAGGCGGTGGTGCCAAAGATATGATTTACATGATAAAGTTGCTTTCAAGTTGCCACTCTCCGTATATTACCAAAATATCAAAAAAGTGCACAACTCTATATTAGTAAGCAAATTGATCAGGTGGGCAGTTCCTTTAAAGAATTGGTTAACACCCATCCCCCTGCATGTACACAGCCACTTCTTGCTATGCAGGAATTATGCGATTCTCTTGCTGATTTGAAGATAAGATCAATGTAATCTTTCAAAATGTCATGAGTAAAACACCCCAATCCATTGCTGAGTTTAATGACAGGCCCTTTCCTAATTCCAGGGACTACAGACTAGATAATTTACAAACTTTTACCCTAGAACAAATTCAGCATACCTTTGAAAGAGCAAAATCCGGTTCCCCAGTGGACCCTTGCCCGCACTAGATTGAAGCCCTTTTGGTTGGCCAGATTGTCCCAGAAGTAAGATCGTTATTCAACTTATCGATAGAGACTGAAAAAAATCCTTCAGCATAGTAATCGGTGCAGATTGTACCTATTAAAAAAAAGCAACGTGGATCCATCAATTATTTCAAATTATAGACCCATCGCACTACTTCCGGTATTAGGCAAGCTGCTGGATGGTCTAATCAATAAACAGCTGACTGGTTAGCTTGAAGTCAGTAAGATCCGGGACCCTTCACAAACAGGTTTTAGAGCTGAGCATAGCACCGAGTCTGCCTTGGTTGTCGTGACTGACATCTTCCAGTGCTCGCTGGTTGCTGACACCCCAGGTATGCTCCTGCTCTTAGACCTATCTGCAGCATTCAATATGGTGTCTTATGCTAAGTTTCTTCTAAGATTACAAGCAACTGGGATTGCTGGGTCTGTCTTGACCTGGTTTTAGAACTCCTTGAAAGACAGAATGCAGAGCATCTTACTGGGAGCTTTCAGATCCAGGCCCAGGTGGGTCCCTCCTGTTGCACAGACTGGAGTGAGAATATTAAATTTGACCCCACTGCAATCCAACACTTTCCCTACTGTTGCATTGACTGGAGTGGGAAAAGTCATTTGTAATTGTTCTGAGTCCAATGCTTTCCCTAGTTTTGAACAGACTGGAGTGGAAATACTATTTGTACTAGTCCCACAATTTTATAGTTTTGGTTATATTATTTAAATTTATATTATTATGACAGTTCTGTGCATTTTAAATAATATTATTTTTAATTAGTAATGTTTGTAATGTGTAACATATTTTTATTAAAACTTAATATTGTATACTGTTTACTTTTTATGTATAATTAAATTGGTATGTTTTTCAATTTTTCCAGTTTATTTGAAACGGTTTTTCCTTTATTGTACGTGTGTGCGTGTGTGTGTGTTTCTCTGCGCATATATATATATATGTTGTATTATTAAAGTTTTACAAAATAGTAAATTGCAATATAAATTTAAATTATTATTTTAATAATGTTTTAAATTAAACATGTATAAATAAACACACACATATATATCTGTGTGTTTTTTCAAAAAGTGAAACATTTTAATATGTTGTTATATTATTTAAATATATTTAAGGTACATTATAATACTTTTACATATTAATAATTTTAACTTAAACTATTTTTAAATATATATATAAGGCAAAAAACGGTATTTTTGTAATCAATATTAGTGTATAACAATACTTTTTTCGAGATTTTTGTCATTTACATAATACATATAGGAATTTGATATTTTTTTGTCAGCTACTTTAATTTGATATGTATGTCCCACGATATTTGTGGTTTCAATATTTTGTCAGTGAATCAGGGTTAAGCAAAATAAACCAGAAGTGGCTACAAATATGGATCCCTGCCGTTGTCTTGTGGGTGAAGGTGTGAGGCTAAATTAATATTGGAAAGGGAAGAAGCGCAATATTTACAAGGTGAATAGGACAAAAGCCTTTGCGGCATATTATCAAGACACGGCGTTAAAATTATCGCCGCTTTAGCGGCAGAAAACTACCTCTAAAGCGGCGATAATGGGCTTGATAATATGCCGCAGAGAATTCCTATAGAAGCCCATGATCTGGTGTCAAAATGGGCTTCTATTGGAATTCTCTGCGGCATATTATCATGCCGATGATCGCCGCTTTAGCTGCAGTTTTCTGCCGCTAAAGCGGCGATAATTTTAACGCCGTCCTTGATAATATGCCCCTTCTTTTCTTTTCAGTTGTGCGATAGAGGTTTATCTGTCTCATGATGAAGGAAGACTTGTGCTTGTAAGAACCGTGAAAAGAAATACAGACAATGTGGCAAGGACTTTTCCAAGCACTCCAGATGCACCTTTGCATTATAAACAAAACTAACCTAAGCGGCTTTTTCATTAACTGACACATGGCTGTTCTGTTTTATTTATTTATTTATTAATGGAAATTAAAAAAATAAAATCTTCATATCCATTCTGTAAAAGTGATTACCTTTCACACATTTCCCCTTTTCCTGTGTTTTTCCAATTATAGTCGGTGCAGTGTTATATTTTAGTGCAATGCGTCTCAGGTATGCTGATGTGACTGCAATTGGAAGGGCTTGTATGTATTCATGCTAATAACAACTCATTATTTTGCCTCCCTGCCTGTCATTGCAAACATAATGCAATGATGCATATTTGATGATTACAATCAGCACTATTCTTCCATTCTGGCTGAAGGGGAGAAGTAAGTAATGAAGTTCACGCCTTGTATGGAAAATGTTCGGTCCCAGAGATATTCAGTGGGAGGCTCTCGGTGCTACCTAGAGCGGTATCAATCAAGCCTGCATACCACGCTCCCCAGAAGCCGACAACTCCCGTGCCTTATGTAAACTAATCAAATGTGTTTTTCCAGTGGCTGTAAATAGAGCATTAGTGGCTGCTGACATGTCTGTGACGACGATTCGCTGCAAACATCTGACTTTAGGTATTTTTATTTTCTTTATTGATCTGAAACTTCTTTCAGGACCTGTTGGATTTAATGAACCATGAATGTACTAATCGAGACGTCAGCTATCGTTAACACCAACAGCATTTCATACGTTTTCCAAATCAGCGAAAGTGTGTAGTTGCAATGAGTAGCTTTATGTGTGGTTTATCATATTATGGAGATTAGGGGCATATTATCAAGAACGGCGTTAAAATTATCGCCGCTTTAGCGACAGAAAACTGCCGCTAAAGCAGCGATACTGGGCTTGATAATATGCCCTCGAGAATTCCAATAGAAGCCCATGTTCTGGTGTGAACATGGGCTACTATTGGAATTCTCAAGGGCATATTATCAAGCCCATTATCGCCGCTTTAGCGGCAATTTCCTGCCGCTAAAGCGGCGATAATTTTAAAGCCGTTCTTGATAATATGCCCCTTGGTTTTAATTTTCATTTTACATCTGCACAGCAGTGCACGCATAAGACACCATATCGCACTGTGCCGCTCATTAAGGCAGTGATTTGCCAAGCTGTGTTAGCTCAGCACAGAGCCGAGTGCCTGTTTAGGTTGAACCTAGGCAACAAGCATGAGATGTCTTCAAAACAGGCTATATTCATTAGATGGGCTTTAATTCCTCCCCTCGCTGCTGATTGGTTAAGGGGAGTTTCACTTGCAAAAGCTTGCTTTCATGTGGTTTCTTTGGGTTATATGTCCCGCCTTCTCGTGTCTTGCTCCTCCCCTGGATTATTGGCCTATTACAGGTATCCTTTAGCTTTACTATATTTCCCTTTCAATTTGCGCACTCTTTTTATTGTTGCAGAGTGCCCTGTTTTCGGAACGTTCGTCCACCACTCCCAGGTCGCTGCTTGACTGTCCCAAACCCTGTCTTGTTTTATGCTCCTGCAGTGTGTAAAATACATTCATTTAACCCCATATTTCTCTGAGTTAGAACATTATTTTAGATGGCACGGCTCAGAAACAGGAAGAAGCAAATGGTGCTCACAGTTTCTGAGCTGGACTGTCTGAAAATGTTATGTTATGTTAATTAAATTTATATGGCGCACAGCTACCCCAAAGGGTTTCCCAGCGCATGCAGGTAGGAGTGCGAGAAAAAGTGAGTAGAAACTGAATTACTGATTGAACAACCAGGTCTTCACTTGTCTACGGAAACTACTAAAGACAGTTTCTTCCCGTATAGAAATAGGACGAGAGTTCCACAAGGTGGGGCCCAAGAAAAGAGAAGGACCTACCGCCCATCCTGGTCAATTTCATTCTAGGGATAACAAATTTAGACTTTCCAGCAGAACGCAAAAGATGAGAAGGAGTGTACAACTGAATTAACGATTGCAAATATTGCGGGGCTGTTCTGGATTTAATTTTAAACAGAAAGCTCAAGGCCTTAAGTTTAACACGGTTCTCCACTTTTAGCAAGTGTAATTTGAGAAGAGAATCGGAGGCTGACACCATCCTGGGTATCTGACACAGCAGTCTGGCAGCTGAATTTTGCACCACCTGCAACCTAAGTATTGTAGCTTAATTGGAGTCCAAATATAAAATGTTACCATAGTCAAGTCTAGACGTAATCAGGGCCTGAACCACAGTACGTTGAACACAGAGGGGTAACATCCACAAGATTTTTCTCAGAAATCTCAGAATGGTAAAGCATGTCGCGGTCACCTTTGTGATTTGTTGGTTCATTGACAGATGATTGTCAATGATAATACCCAGGTTACGAACTTGACATACTGGTTGGGGTAGCAAGCCCATTTCGATGGACAAATGTTTCGGTCCCCAGAGGTCTTGGTCTTTACAGAAAAATCATAACCTCAATTTTATCTCCATTTAGTCTGAGCAAGTTGTACTGCATCCAAGATGCGATTTCCTTCAGACCGATCTGGAGAGCAGATGAATCGGATCCCCCTAGATGAAGTAAGGGAAAAGATTATCTGCGTGTCATCTGCTTAGGAAAAAAGGGACAGCCCAGCCTCCTCAGCAATATATGCCAACGGGCGCACATAGATATTAAACAATAGTGGACTCAGCACAAAGCCCTGTGGAACTCCATAAGGAGATCGATTAATATTAGAACTAGCCGAGGTAGAGAAAACCTGAAAAGTTCAATCCACCAGGAAGGAGCTAAACCATTGTAAGGCTGAGCCTCCAAGGCCTAAAGAATGCAAGGCTTTCAGCAAAACCGTGTGAGACACTGTGTCGTAATTGGCACTAAGATCAAGTAGGACATGAGCCACCGTATCCCTATGGTCCAAATACCATCTCAACATTTCAGTAACCCCAAGTAATGTAGATTCAGTGGAGAAACCTGCTCTAAAACCAGATTGAGAAGGATGAAGGACACTCAAAGACTCAACCAAAGAAGTCACTTGAAGGTTGACATGTTTTTCCAGAAGCTTAGAAAAGACCAAAAGCAGAGAAATAGGACGAAAATTAGATGGCATAGAAGGATCCGCATTAGGCTTCTTTAAAAGCGAGAGCACCATGGCATGCTTCCAGTCAGGGGGAACAAAGCCTTCCTGCAAGGAGGCATTAAGAAGAGCCATAATCAGCCACAGCGTTGGTGCCTCAAGCTGTTTCAGCATGGAAATGGGAAGAAGGTCTCTGGGAGAGATTGATTTAATGCTAGCCAAGGGACTGTTAAAAGTACTCGGTTCTAACAGGGGCCAAGCTTCCACCCTAATGTTGGATTCTACACTATCCTGAATCCGAGAGATTTCAGTACTCACAATAGTGGGTGCGGTATTGGAATGCTGCGGAGAACCAAGCTGGTTGTCATAAGTTAGAGTAGAATACATTTTCTCAACTTTCTCCACAAAAAAGCAAGCAAAATTCATGCATTGCGCAGCAGTTAAGGCACAAGGAGTAGTCAGAGTATTAGAGCCAGCTAGTTCTTTGACTACTTTAAAAAGGGTTTTTTGACAATGCTGAGCTTGGGACATTTTCAAAGAAACATACTCAGCACGAGCTGATTTACAAAGAAAATGGTACTCTTTAGAGCCTTTTTATAGGCTATCTTAACATCTGTCTTAGAAAATTTCCTCCATTGTCTTTCCAGATTTTTACACTTAGATTTCTCAGTCTCTGTAAACCAAGGGGCAGGCAGCCGATAGTAGCCTAAACGTTTATATGATAAAGGAAGGCAGGTAACTACTGCATGAGAGATCTATTTTTGAATGGAACCCAGGTCGGAAGTAGCATCATTTTTTATAGATGGTCTAGAAACATCTAAGCAATTATTTAAGACATCGATATTAAGTTTGGCCCAATGTCTGACTTTATGTTTAGGTCCGGCCATAACTACTAAGGTGCATGTATCGATCTTAAGCTGGCATGACACCAATAAATGGTCAGACCAGCACAAAGGAAGAGTAGGAGGGCAAACCAATTCTAACAAAGTGGAAAAGACAGGATCAAGCAAGCGGCCTGCAACATGTGTAGGACCCGAATTGCAAAGATGAATATTTATTGCTTCACGATCAGCAATGAATGCTACGCTGTTGATGCATGCAGAATAATCTAAATGAAGATTCAGATCACCCAAAATGGTAAAATTAGCATAATTCAGAACATGAGATGTTATCAAATCTGGAAAGGAAGCTGCCCAAGGTCCAGCTGGGCCCGGAGGGGATAAACTAATGGGCCAGACAGTGTGAACTTAGATGTAAGTGTGAGTTTAAATAACAAAGCTTCACAGTTATTAGCAGGCAAGTCAACAGAGTTGCAATCAATAGAGCTTTTGTGAATAATTACAATGCCACCCCCCATTCTTAATTTCCTATCCTTCCTTCCACAGCTACATGAGGCCCTGAGCTGTCATGGAGTCAGGTCTACATTAAGAAAACCGCATCCGCATCAAACTCCAACTCTGAGAAATCCTGGTTTAAATGAATTCACACACTGCAGATGCTTAAAAGATGGTTGCTAAGCACAACCCATCCTGATAAGGTCCCTGGTGCCTCAACACAGAGGTACAGAAGAGACAGGTTTGTGAATTTAGCTTTTGAATGTCAAAACCAGTATGTACTTCAGAACTCACTTTGGTGAAGCAGTTTTAGGGTGCTAAGTGTCTCTTTTTAGTTACTTCAATCAAGTGTGCATGCGACGCAGAGTTTGATCAGACAGGCAGAACCATCTGTGAACCCTTGGATACCAGAGTTAAATTGTGAGCAAGTGTGAAGCCTTCCATTTTTAGTGGCTTTCCGATCTTCGTGTAATGTAGGCCATCTCCCATGTTTGAAATGGAGGCATTCCATACCCCCAAAAAATCAACTTGCTTTCTTTAAAGCTTGACTTCAGAAGTATTACAATTCCTGGAAGTAAGCATTGATTAGTGAAAATTCTTCTTTTACAGCAGTACTTTCTGAAATTCATAAAATAACTGGAAAAAAGTTCTTTCAAGTCCCCAGTAGTTTGCACAGCAATTAGGACTAGTAAATGATATCCTTTTTTGAGACTGACTGATAGTGCAGTGATCACTGTGTTGATTTGCTTCCAACTGAATTTAACTGGGCAGATGTTTTATGCTTTCACTAGAACAAGATTTAAGACCCCATTCCGCAAAGGTAAAATGTGACGAAAGTCTAACTTTATGACTTTCGGTATTCACAAAGGGCATTTACTACTCGTAAACAATGTTCCCTCTAATGTTTTCCCTCTGTGTGCAGCAGTGTAGGGTCTATGTGCGCTGCAGCCATGGCTATGTGTGCCAGGAACCAGACAGCATGTGTGGGTGCAGCGCCACATATCTCTCCAAACTTATGCTTAAACAAGTGAATAGACTGTGCATTTCCACACATACAGCACCACATTAAGAGTCTTAAGGCAGGTTTGCAATTTAGATACACTAGCCATGACATGAACTGGTTACACAGGCAAGTACACTTCGGGTTTAGAAAAGCACAAGACTCCAATGCTGGTACCATCACAAGATTTTACTGCTGTAGGTGTAATGTTACTTGTTGTATTATATATCTGGATGCACAGACAGAAAGAAGCAACAAAATACCAGCCAGGCGGCACACTAGGCTAAGCAGAGAGATTTCTAACTTACATGTTACCTAGAAGAAATGCAGCCAGTTCAAGTGTAAAGCACACATCGTGCTTTTGGACTTGCTGCATTTCTTCTCTTAATGGAGCACGGCTGGCGCTGATTGTGAGCCATTGTAAAAATATGTTTGTTAATTGCAGCGCATGACGGTGCTGCAATTAACAAATATTTTCACAAAGGGCCACCAACAGCCCACAGCCACGACCTATAAGGAAAGAAGTGCTGGATGTTCCCCCAAACAGAAAAATTACTGTTTTCGAGCTGCTCGCGTCTTAAAAGCGGCGGCGCGAAAGCGTTAACAGGATGTGTGCGCGCTTCCCTCGGGACACTGCGTGCTCGGGGGTTAGTGAGGTGCGCGTGCACGCGCGCGCGCACAATACAGGGAACACTGCTCGTAAATGCCCTTTGTGAATACCGAAAGTCATAAAGTTCAACTTTTGGTATTCACAAACGGCATTTACAAGTAGTAAATGCCCTTTGTGAATACCAAACGTCATAAAGATAGACTTTTGCCTCACTTTTCTTTTGTGAATCGGTCCGCTAGTGTTGCACAGAATATGCTCAATGTGGTTAACTTAGTTGGTTATGGTAACAAGCCATTGGTCAAGATTACAGGCCTGTTTGAGTCTTTGGGAAAAGAGATGTCAGATGTCATAGGCCTGATATGTCATTTTGAAAGTTATGATAAAGGCAATAGACCTACATTATTTATTGTGAAAGCTAACAGTCCAGAATGAGTGGATTATGTTTACAATGTCTTAATGCCTTGAGATAAGTATTTTCCTAGATGGATTACCACAGACTACCTTAATAACCCGCGATTTGTGAAGCACGAAATAATCACCCCTAAGGGCCTCAAGGCGCAGGGGGCCATCAGGGTGATTAAGCGAGCTATTGCCCTGAGTCACAGAGTGCTGGGCTAAGCTGCCATCGGCGCCGGGAATCAAAGCGTGAGCCCCGTGCTCCGGAATCAGCCGCCCTGGCCACTGCACCACACCTCTCCCTTACACTGCAATTGTTTGATATCCCATCTGACAGACAGTTTTTTGGTATTGTATTGCTTTGCAGTCTTGTCTTGATAGCACAGCTCTGTACCAGGGCTTATATGATCGTCAGAAAGAGAGCTGTAAGAAGCAGAGCGAATAGAAGGGCCGTGGTTCCGCCCACATGTTGTACTTCTTGTCTGCAAACATTTGATTGAAAAATAGTTCATAGTCAACCTGAGAAGTAATTGCCAATAACTGATAGTGGCATTGTTAATGCAGATCTCTGGTCAAATGCATTAGGAAGATGATTTAAGTGGTGTAACCCTGTACCCAATAGAACACGGAAGAGTTTCACATTGTGAATATATTGACAAACACTATAGAAAAGGGTTTTACATTTAACTGTTTAAACCATAGAAAGTGGCTTTATGTAGTGATCTCTCTGACAAATGCAATAGGAAGGGGATTATGTTGTAAATTACCTGACAAATGAAATAGAAAAGGTGCTTACATTGTGATCACAGACAAATGTAATAGGAAGTGGTTTAATATTGCGAATTCTCAGAAAATTGCAGTAGGAATGGGCTTTACATTATGAATTCCATGAAAAACACTGCTAGAAACACTTCACATTTTGAGCTATTTGACAAATGCGCTAGCAATGGGGTTTAAATTGACAACTCACTGCCAGAAGCAAATGGAAAATGCTTAATACGTATATCCCTTTTTAGGTCCAGTCACAGTAAATGCTTGATGGCTCCAGAAGGAGAGTTAATGCTCATGTATACTTTGGATCTGGTCATTTGTTTGATGGGTCTCTAAGCACAGATGATATGGTCACGTTTAAGTTCTAATTAAAGTGAGCAAGCTTGCTTTATTGATTATTAAATGTGGTGACAAATGCAGTAGGCCTCTCATTTTACATAGTGAATGATTTGTCATAACCTACAGGCTTAACCTTAGGATTGTGAAAAGTGTTATGCGTTGCAATAGGCCCCTTTAGGGGCATTGCTGATTTTTAGGTTTTGTCTGCACAGCGCTTGCGCTGTGCTTGTGAAATCTATTTTTTTTTAAAAACAATCTTAAAAGGGGCATAGAACCCGCCCCTTACCTACCTATATTTACCTGTGGCAGGCTCCCATGTGGCTTCTGCATCCCTTTACTTACCATTGGCTGGCTCCCTCCTCACTTTACTTACCATTGGCTGGCTTCCAGGAAGGCTCTCATGTCACTCTCTGTACTTTGCTGGGTAGCGCCTCTTCCTCGCCTCCATCGTCCTGCCATGAAGCCTGGACCAAGTACTGCTTCCAGTGGCACGTGTCCGCACCCCTGCAAAGGTACTTTATTATTATTTTGAAGTGCAGCACTCCATCAGAGTTCATCATTTTCAGGCTGTTTCTGCACCCACATATGTTTTTTGTGTTGTTTTTTTTTTTTGCAGTTTAGTATAGCGCAAACTTGATCCCAAGGTATCGGAGAGCTTTACATGCCACGTTTATACTCAGTTATGGAGAGATGAAGTGATTTGCCCAGAATCATAGGATGTTAATCAGATGAGACTCGAACCCGATTTCTCAGTTCCAAAGTCGACAGCTCTGGCTGTTCCACAGAAAGGCGCTCCTTTCACAAATCTGTCACGCTTCAGCCCAAACCTCGTATTTCTCATTGTCCCAGAGAGACAACTACCAAATGTTATTCAAAGTGTTTCCAAGTTTTTGGATGAGATGCCCCATCACTTCCTCACAATATCGCGGTACATCCTCACAGACAACAAATGAATGCGACAATCTCCACACCGACCTGCTATTTTTCAAAGATGCATTGCAAAGTTGTGTATATTCCTTTAATTCATGTTCTCCCGTGACATCCAGTGGACTCGCTGACACAAAACTGTCACAAAATCCTTGAACGTCATGGCACACTAATCATCGTACCAATAAATTACTTCAAAACACAATACACCACCAGATTATTCAAAGGAATAAGTCATGGCTAACAAAAAGGTTGCCCCCTTTTACCACTTCAGTGTTGACTTTAAGCATTGCAGCCTTATAATGCATTTTCCAGGGTTCCGTCATTTACCATTTTCCTGTTGGAAAGTGTTCTGTGGGCTTTGTTAAATGATTTGATTAAAACTGAAGGGCAGACCCGTCCTTTTTTTGGGCAAACAACATGGCTGTAAATGCAGAACATGCCACATAGAAACAATATATTGGAGTGCTTCACAAGGCCTGATTATTACAAATATGTGCGCAACTCCTACTTGAGCATCAGCTGCATTACAGATACATTCATTTTTAGGCACAGAGAGATTAAGGCCCTCATTACGATGGTGGCGGGACCTCCACCATCAGGCCATCAGTGGCGGTCCCAAACACCATCTGACCATGCAAGACCGCCTGCTGCATTAGGATGGCAGGCGGATGGTTGGCAGATGGAGAGACTGTCCAACACTAATCCGACGGGCTTAAGGAACCCGTCGGACAGACTGTAATCCTTACAATAGTGGTGGTGCCCGCTGTAGGGATTACAAAGTCAGTTTCTGACTGCCATTTGATGGTGGTTAACCTACCATGAAAAGACAGGCGGAAAGGGACTTGGGGCCTGTAGCGGGCCCCCCTTACCTCCTGGACCTCTGATATGGGCCCTGGGGGGCTAGTGCCCCTTACATTTCCCTGCACGATGTGGCAAGCACCACATGGTGCCTGCTACATAGTACAGGGATATGTCAGATGTGTTTTGTTTTTTAATTGCGGCGTGTGCTGCATCCTGCAGCACATGCCGCTATACAAAGAATACACATTGCGACCGCCTTGAAGGTGGTCACATCCTAATACCGATGGCGGGCCTGCAGACAGCCAGTCGGGCTGGTTTGGTTCCCGACAGGATGGCGGTTGGATTAAAGTCTGCTTGCCATCATAATGAGGCCCTAAGTGATTTGCCCCGAATCAAAGGTTGTTGAGCCTCCCCTGTAACTTAACCCGGTTCCCTAGCTTCAAACACAGCCGCTCTAGCTGTTACGCCACATCCTGCCTCTATTTGGTTGTTTACATCCACCTCCGTATCGGGAGCACAAAATGCAAAAAATCCATTTTATGGGCAGCTCTTTGACCCCTAGGACATGATCAAAACACCCTAGCCTGCTTAGAGCGAGTACCCTGCTCACACTGTGCTCCCTTGGTCACAATATACCAGGCTCCTGTAGCAGTGCTGCCCATCGGGGGACTATCGCACCTTTCACTGCTTTTAACCCCACTCCCTTGCTCACATTAAACAGCTTTCAGTTGTTTTAGTGAAATGACAGGAACTCTGACCCCACGCTGTTGCTCAATGATTTATAAACTGGTGGCGCCTTAGTACATGGCTGGATGATACTCTGTGCAGTGACAAGCACAAATTACATAGAATTATCCATATTACTGTCTATTGCTTGCCCGCTCCTGTTGTCCTGGTTTTCAAAGAAGGCCAGAGAACATGTGAAGCACAGGTAAATGTTTATTCCATCGGCCTCTTCCTTTCACTTGGTTTATAGGTGAGAGGGCAACAGTTTATTAACTCAGCTGAGTTGTTTGTTTCATCCCTGCTATCTATTAAGTGATTTGTTGAAACTTGGAGACAGTCCAGGGGCTTCTTTTGAAATGTTTGTCCGAGACCGCTTTTCTTTGCACCTTTGGCTCGTAGTGTACCTAATTAATTCACTTTATTCAGATTATGCACTTTTCATGTTGTTAGTGTTGATGACTTGTTTTCCATCTTGTGGAGGATTCACGCAGTTCTTCCTAAAAGTACATGAAACAAGCATTGGCAAAGCAAACAGGTTTATCCTATGCAAAATCTATTAACTTTGTCAATGTGTTTTTAACATGTTTCACAGCAGTTGAGCTGCTGTGGAACATGGCTTAAAGTAATTTAAAAAACGCTATGACACGGCCAAACCTTGCCAAGTCGTACGCATTTTTTTTTTTAACTTTAAGACATGTTGCACACTAGGTCAACTGCTGTCCACCATGTACAAAAAAACATTCACAAAGAGGATAGATTTTGCATATGCAAAACCTATTGGCTTTGCCAATGCTTGTTAGGGTTCTAGCCTGTTGGTGTGCACATTGTCACCTGGTACCATACAGATTGTTGCCCCCTGTGATATTTGTTTTTCGTATAAGAGATTTACATTGTGAATTCTCAGACAAATCCCACAAGATATGCTTTTATACTGCGGATTCTATAACAATTACCATGTGAAGGGGACTTACATTATGAATGTTCTGACAAATACATAAGGGAAAGGTATTACATTGTGAACTCTGAAACATGCGACAGAAAATGGTTTTAGATGGTGAAATCTCTGTCAAATACAATAGGAAAGAGTTTTTGCTACTTAGCGTCCCAGCTTTTCTAACCTGCATTGTTATCTCCTATTTTTCAGAAGGCGTTCATAAAATGTGATAGCGAAGAAGAGATATTTGCACATCTAGGACTGGAATACCTTCAACCCCATGAAAGAAATGCATAGTAACTGAACAGCATATATTGCCAACATTTAGCAATTTTAAATGTACGGTATCATTCATGTAATTTAAACACGTTTTACATTATGAAATGCCACGTGTTATATATATGCTAACAATAAGATGTGCTTAAATGCTGAATTTTAATATTTCCTTTTGATGTGCTAATAAACAATATTCAAATACATATACAATTTGAAATGAATTTATTACATCACTATATTAAACGAGTATGCGCATTATGCAGTGTGTTGCATTATACTGGCGAGTCGTGCCGGAAAGTCAGTGCGACCATTAACAGCAGACTTTTCAAAGCTGCTAGGTACTAGTGAATGATTAGACTATGACACGCACAACCATTAGGGGCCATATGTAGGAAGCCCAATACCGGTCGGTAACGGCCGATTTTCGGTAAATATCCCGTTACCGACCGGTATTCAGGCTTTTGGTATGTAGGGGGCACATTTCAGGATTCGGTAATTTACCGAATCGGTAAAATTACCGATTCGGTAATTTTACCGATTCGGTAAATACCGAATCCTGAAATGATATGTAGGGGGAGTGTGTGGTTGTTGTGGGGATTCGTTATTTACCACCAACTAAAAGTTGGTGGTAAATGACGAATAGCTGGAAAAAAGCATTTTTTTGCACTTTGAAGTGTGCAATGTGGCAGACATACATGCCCTTAGGGCATGTATGTGTGCCACATGTGCACACATGCAGGAATCAGGGGTGCAACAGGGTGTCACTGTGACACCCTGCCACCCTTGATTGTGCTCCCCCCATTACCGAATCGGTATTTACCGATTCGGTAATGGTAACTGGCTTCCCATTGATTCCTATGGGCCTCCTGGCCCATAGGAATCAATGGGCAGCCAGTTACCATTACCGAATCGGTAAATACCGATTCTAAATTACCGACCCATTCCGAATCGGTAAATATTACCGATGGATTACCTACATATCATTTACCACTTCATAAATACCGAATCGGTAAAATTCGGTATTTATGAAGTGGTAAATGTTAGGCTACCTACATATGGCCCTAGGTGAGGACTGGAAACATCTTCTAAAAGCTATCTAAACCATGGCTTCCATTCCAGAGTGTGTGCTCCTGTCTGCCTTATTCCTCCATACTGGACAAACATAAGCACGAGAAATTCACTTTACACTTCCTGTTTGTTCCATCCCAGGGTTACCACTGTGTGATAGATACAAATCTTCTCCCAGACGACGTGAGTGCTGTAAGGAAGAATGCGATGAAGGCGCGATAACTGGCACTATGAGAATTATGCGTAATCTCGGCGTAACCGTGCCATCTCTCGCACTCAGTTACCTTATTATGTTATGAGAATGTAGCAAAGTCAATTCATTTATATCAGTTGAACAACTCAACTCTAAAATGTATGCACCACCACAGAATGAAAAGACCACTCCCCTCGGGCAGTAATACCACAGTGACACTGACTGTTAGACCACACCACGCAGTCCCCTACAGCAAAAGTCCCAACCCAAGTCGATAAATGGTTTCAAATATGATACCAAATGCCCAAATACTGCTCCAGACCTGTCCCACAATAGTGTCCATGCCATGGCTCTTTTGGAGCCGGCTAACTCCTCTGATTGAAGAACTCTACACAAATGTAGGCAAAGAAATCAAAGCTGTGGGAGAAGCTCTAATAATATGGAACCTAACTCGCCTGCTCAGTGAGGGAGTGGCGGGTGTTTTACCTTTTCTGGCTATGCCAAAATCAGCAAACAAGGAAAGCAAATTAAAAAAAGTTAAGAGTTGTATTTTTACTTACACCCCTTCAGTTCCCAAGTGTACTGCATTTTGGGCATCCTGGAATGGATGAATAATTGATGCTGAAGGTGAAAGAAAGCTAGAACTTAGGAAGTATCAAGGAATACAAAGGGATCCTGAGATTTCGCTTTTTGTAAACGAAATACAAGTGTTCTCCCAACCACTTCATGGAGGCAACTTTGATGACCACTGCAAAAAGTGATAAGAAATTGCTACCATCGGACAAACCAGTGTGTTACAAATCAAAAAAATAAATGTATAAAGCAATTCCTTATAGTTTAGGAGCTTGGATGGAAACTCAATGGGGTTTGAATGGATTCCTTTAGATTACTTAAAAGGAGATAAGCAGCTTAAATCCCATCAGTAAATGAGCAACCAGTGGATGCAGAAGAGTCCCTTGTGGATGATAAAAGATGACAAGCACCAGAGCTTCCACTGTGTAAAGGTCCTTTTACTTGATGACTGAGAAAAAATCCAACCTGCTGTCCATTTGATGTTAGCGCAGTGGTTTAAGGTAACAACAAGGAAATCCACCCTGAAGCCATTAGTATTTGGAGCCAGTGTACATAACAGTGCTCCTAATCTGAACCCTTACCATGAGAAGATATTAAAAAACTGAGTGCCCTATCCGGTCACAAATTGTTTTGAATGAAGCCTTTGCCACTGAATCTTCTTGCATTGGTAAATTCTTCATTTTGGAAATTCACTATAAATTTGTCCAGCGCCCTGATGAGGACCAACATCACGATCATTATATTAGCATTTGTTCACTGCAAAATCTGTGCCACCTAGAGCATCAGGGTCTCATAATGTATATCCTTTGGCAGTTCAGATATACCCTGGTGATTTTATTGTTTTTTTCACTCACTCGTGTGATATCGGCTTCTTTAAATGAGCAACAGCCACTGCTGCAATAACTCCAGCTCTCCCTAGTTTTACAGTTTCATCGCCATTGTGCTTTCTCTGTCTATGGTCTTCTGTGTGTTTAAGGCATGAGTTAAAGCGGATAAACTCTCACTTCCTGCTTGATAATAGTTCTCCATAGCAAGCTCTGAAACGCTTGACTAAAATGATTAAATAAAAGTATGCTTTGAGAATCAAGTGCGCTAGCAACTGGAAAACTAGTGGTTTCATATGAAGGCATTGAAAGGATATGATCATGATATGGCCCAGTATTCACAACAACAACTGAAATTGAGTTAGCTGTCACTACAGTTCAAATAAATGACTATGCAACACCCACACTGTGGCTTCCGCTACAAATACAAAACAGATCTTTCATTTGGCATTATTATGCCGACCAACCACTGGGCTGGGATCAAATACTGACAGCAGAAGAATGAATCAGCCTGTAGTTCAAATATGAGTGCCCCAAGACGTGCGGGGAGACTGAGTGATCCATTCTCAATCTAAAAGGAAGAACCTCCAGTTAGAAATGCTCTCCACAGCTGATGACCTAGTGCTAAGTCTACTGACCTGACAGGATTGGAATAACATGCCTTGCATCCTGTAAAATCAACAGGCGTCTTGAAGATTTCTCATTTGGATGACCATATGATGGATTGGGATGCTTTCAATTTGAAGTACTTCACTGAAATCATTTTTAAGTGACTTCATATCTAAGGGAAGCACCAGGATGCTTTCTGGAGCACGATGATTATAGAGTTAGGCAAGGAACCAGCCTTTAGGCAAACCTTGCATCCCACTAGTGAAAGTTATTCTTTGATTTAGCTTCTTGTTTGGCAGAGGTGCTACTACCTCTGAATCATAAACAGTGACCAAAACAAATATTACAGTGACCAATCCAGCTCTCATCGAAGCTTTTAAAACGTTCCCTCTACCGATGAAACATGAAAAATTGAATCTTGACCCTACCCAAAAGTTAAAGCACTGGTCCCCATCTGTGTACTTGTGTCAGTTGTATGTCATAATTTCCCTGACAAAATATTGTGTGACATAAATGTTGTGTTCTAAATATTATTTACACAAACACCATTAAATTGGGTGCAGATCATCTGTTATTAACTCCATTGGGGAAACACCTTTGTAATCAATGTTTATGACACACTATTTTTGTCAGACAATATTTAGTAAATGATATTCTGTTAACAAACCATTCTGACAATTAATTTAGATTGATTGGCTTCTTTCCATTGAGTCTTGTGGTTATATTTTATGCAAGCTATTTCCCGCTTTTTTTCTAAATATCTCCTAGACCTAGTTCTGACTACAAATTTCGAACACATGCAGCAAATTGCAACTTCAGGTTTCATTTTGTGGGTACTTAATTACTTCCCTGCCATGTTCCTGACAAAGGGGGTTGAAATTGGGATAATGACATAAAAATTCCAAAAGATTCTGCGGAATTCCGCGAGTGGGCATTTGGAGATATCTTCTTAGTGCAAAATGCCCCCTTGTGTCCAAAAATTGATGCGAGGCTGCACTTTGTCCTAGGAAATAGCACAGCCAAATACCAAAGGCACTTCAGAGTATGTAAGTGCACCGAGGGGTATGCACTGTGAGTGCATTTGGTATTTGCCACTACTGTACATACCCCTTGACACCCCAAAATACCCTGCAGTAACTGTTGCAGTATATGTAAGGGTGCCAAGGGGTATGCACTGCAAGTGCATTTGGTATTTGGCACTGCTATGCATACTCCTCAGCGTTAATTATGTCAAACCCTTAGTTTCTGACAGTTTTGGAGGTTTATAATTCGAAGTGTGGCACAATTTTAATGGCAACAAGGACAGTTGACAGTTAAAAACAGCACCCACTGTGTTGCTGGACTACATTTAGTGCTATTTTTCTTGACCTTATGTATTGCCTTGAATATTGCTGTGACATGTAATTTGATAAGACCCAGCCAAAGAAGCCCAGAATGTAATAGTGCTGCCACTGCTACTGCTGTGATGAATGGCCTTTGCCACCCTTGCAGGGAAAGCTGTGTTACTTTGGTAAGTAGTATAAGTGCCGTCTTCTTTCCCTAGAAGACTTGCATTATCATCTATGAGGGAGTGGGTTTGTTATATCTTAAACTTCTGATGTAATCATTAAATAACCCCCGCCATTGGTCATATGGACTTTTGTTAGTCGACAGAGAGAATGTAAAAATAGCAATCATCTACATCAAATCATTAAAAAAGATAAATCATTAAAAACTTTGTAATAGCCAATGAAGAGATTTTGTGTGAGTTAAAGGATTTTATTAATCAATACTTTTCGATCATTATCTATTAAAGAAACATTAGACTCTTAAGCATCAGCATTAAAAATTAATATAATCCAATAATTGATATTTCAATATATGGATGAATGCAATTTTAGTCAGAATTATAGTCAAAATTGTAATGACACAGCAAGCGTGTTCCATAAATGAAATTTACTAATCTAAGTTTGATTGGATTGGAATAGAATAAGGTGTCAGTTCAGAAACCTGATAAAGTGTTCTGATGAGAGAATAAATGTAGAAGCATGAAGCCTTTCTATAAGTGGAAAGAAAAAGGAAAACCTCCCTTGAAGAGAAATAGCGTACAGAATTCAGTAATGCCCAAGTGCTCTTGCCATGAAAGCCAGAGGATCGGGAGAAAAGAGTGTCTCTCCCTAATCTAAGAACAAGCACTAATATAACACACAATTTTCTAGATAGTAGCAAGTTTCCTTTTTTAGCTTACAATTATCCAATATGATTTCAGAAAACTTCTGGGAATAGTTGAACTCTCCAGTTTCCCATGTCTTCACAATAAGCCACTGACACAAGTGCTTGAAAAGATACTTCATCCACATGTTGCGGTTCAGACAATTCTTCCAATAAATCATCCTTCCTGTTGTCTCCTCTCATTCCAGTGGGAGCCTCACTATCAGTTGTCTGATATAAAACAAAAGTCTATTCACTAGCTAACAGCAGGCTTCTGGAAGGTCCAGCAACTGCAGCAAAAGATAAAAACAGGCCCTTCTATGCTACCATTAAGCTGCCATTAATATGGCATCAAACGTTAGGCTAACTTAATTTAGTACATTATTAAATCTTGTGAATACCTGCAATGCCTAAGTAAGGTTACTCACTACAAACTCAAATGCAATGCATGTAATTAGCATAGGTTCTTGCTCCTCTCAATTAAACATTTTTTTTCATTTATAACATGAAGACATTTATTGCATCAGTTCTCCGCTCTGTTGGTTCAAAAACCATCACAAATGTTTACAAATGAATCATTGGAGTGCACCCTCCATCCTCATCATTTTTATATTTTGTATTTTCAACTTCCTTCAGCATCTTGTATGCATTAGTCTTTCTTTCTTCTATTTCTTCTCTCTTTTGCCTTTTTCTTTTTTGACTTATCTTCCTTTGTAAATCATCCAAGCACCTTTGCCTTCCATGTGAATTCTTCTATCTTTCTACGCTCATCAGGTATACATCAACAACAATGTTGAAACCCCAATATTTTACAGACTCCGCCCACCTTTTTCTGCCAGTAAATTGTCTAAAGCTAATTGATCTTGCAAACCCATTAATCTACTAGCTACTAACTCTGTGTTAACTGCTAATAAAGTAGCAGATGCACTTGTAGCTAGCTTGTCTACTACTAAAGAAACATTTCTGATCTTCTCATCATTCAACACTACTCCTACTGGAGGAATGATTGCGACAAACATGTCTTCCAATAATTATGTCCCATCAATGGTACTGCATGCATGTCTGTGAGATGGGGGCATTGTTAAAACATCTATGCTATTTACATGATACATTTTAGGAAACATTTAAGCCAAATAACAAACACCTCCCACTTTGCAGGTAACTGAAAATGTGCATTTGGTCCAAAAACAAAATAAATTCCAGGAATCACTGCCTCCTCCACAGTAAATGTTTGAACAGGTCCTCCAAGAACTTCAAACGTGTGTCCACAACTGCTTACCTAAATTTGTCTTTTTCTAAACTGATTTCGTCTTTTGTAAGCTCATAGTTCCAATTTTTGATGTCTATATAATTTGAATTTAGGATTGTATCTTCTTTATTTGCCTTGGGTAACATGTGAGCTCTTCTCTCTTCTAATGCTAGAAAACATTCATATTTTATTGGTCTCATTTAACAGGTTAGATTATTTTTATATGCCTTGGTAGTGTCTAGAACTTTAGGGTGTTTTAAAAAATCCTATGCAACTTTCGCCTGTGGATGAGGGTTAATGTTTATCTTTAGGGGAACTTTGGAAAGAATCATGTTGTATTTGGACAAATAATATTCAAAACCTTTCTTTTTTTTTTAAACTTTGTTTATTAGATTTTACAACCAACACATCAACAGCAATCATGGCATATAGTACTGAGGTAGCATTCGTCAGAGATATATGTATATAATGCGTACAGGTATACAGCACAATAGTACAGTGAGCATGGCATTCTGTTTTTCTCCAAGGTACATGACCGAAACTGCAGAGGCCCATCCACGCATATTCAAAAACCTTTCTGCCTATAAACTAAATTAAGCAATATACTACATGTAACAGCATATGAAAGTGAAATGTGTTGATATGTCACATCTTACGCCACTGAAAAAGGTACGTCTGCACAGACATAGCAGTCCTTAGTATGTAAGTGTACTTCTGAACTAATCTAGAACAGACATTTGCAGTGGGATCTTCTTTTGAGACACCTACATATGGAGCCTTTCATTTCTTCACATCTATTGTGTGTGTAGACAGGTTGGCACAGGTATAGATCTAAATGTTTCTGGGCTAAAACCTATTTGAACTAACAGAACTACAAATACTAAAAGTACAACAGTCTTGGTAAGGACACACTTATATGTCTACAGTCAGACCTTTAGTAAAATATAGCAATTGACAGGCTCAATATTCTGCATTGATTTCTACTTGTGCAAACGAACAACACTTTTGATGGTTGATTTGTAGTTATTTCACTCAGCTTATGTACAATAATCTTCGTAAGGCAATCCTAGGATTACTCCATCTTCTTCAAGAAGTTTTATTCCTACCCTTCTTCTGCAGCCTTGGCTTTATGGAATTCTCTTAAATTCTTTTATTTATTTGTTTGTTTAATGTATAATTGTCATGTTCATTTGTCATAGTCTTTAAAAATAAGTTTGACATAGTTCCTTGTTGTAGAATCAGATTTTTCTGTTTGTGTTTGATAAAAATGCTTTGAAGTCTTATCTTGAAAATGTTGTTTCAAAAATATAAATCAAATGCAGTTTTAAGCATGGCACATCATGGAGGTTCAAATGACTCTGATCTCAGTTCTTGATATGTTGCATTTGGCACATTCTCTATATAGTTAGTCCACTCAGGTGTAGAATAGGTGTGACAGGGTACTCTTGCTCTCTAGGATCTCCTTGGTATCTGTTGATCTTCCTCTGCATCACTTATACCACTGGATTCTGTCTCTTTAATGATGGTTTGTGGTATGTGTTCAGCTGACACACTAGATCTCAATTGTTTCCTACTACTTGGCCATTCCGATCTCCATAGGGGTCTTTCTCTCATCACAACCGTCCCTTCACCGGGATCATTTGTTTGCTCAGGTGGTAGTTCTTCAGCTCTTCTATTTCAAGCTCTCAATTCTCCAACTCCAGTCAATATTCTTTCATCACTCTGCGAGAGTTGGGAAACTTGGACTGGTGAGAAATTTTGGTGTGCTTAGCCCCCTTCTGATTCTTCGAGACGTATGGACACAGGTGGCCTTGGACTTGGCTCAAAGAACACTACTTCTTTTAATGAACATCTCACTCTCTGGGTGTGCGAACCATGCATCCAAATATGTGCGGTAATCAGGATCCCCTGAAAGGGACAGTTCCACCTTGGTTTCAGGCAGGATTTTCGAACGTGCGTCTTTATTAAAACCCAGTCACCAGGGTCAAGATCGGAACACTGCTCCTGATTCAGGGTGGCAGCAACAGCTCCAACCTGGTGAGAAACAGAATTCACCACATAGGCCAATCCTTTTCAATATGGTCACAAGTGCATTCAAATGCATAGCAGGCAATCACATAGCACATCCCAGGAGAATCTCATGTGGGGATAATCCAGTCTTCCTGTCAGGAGTGCTTTGAAGCCTTATAAACACCATTGGTAAAGCATCTGGCCATTTCAATTAAGCGGATGTACAGACTTTGGCCAAAAGTGCTTTTACTGTCCCATTCACTTGTTTGACAATACCTGAAGCTTTTGAATGATAGCTACAATGCAGTCTCTGCTCCAGTTGAAGTGCGATACACAGCATTCTAAGGACCCCGCTATTGGAATGAATCTATTGGTCTGACTCTAGAGAAACTGCAAATCCGAACTGTGGAATGAGTTCTCACAACTGAAGTTTAGCTACAGTGACTGTCATTTCTCTGTGTTGGGTAGACTTCCACCCATCAAATGAAAATGCACACTATAACCAGGATATACCCCAGCCCATTACAAACAGGCACCTCCATAAAATTCAACTGCATAAAATTCAACTGTTAAAGAGTCCTCGTGATCTTTATATATGGCTCAGTGTGAAAGGGGTTCTCCTCCCTACGTTCATCTGCTGATATGTCACACACCTATGACACACCTCTTCAGCTAGAACACTGAATCAAGGATTAAACCAGATCTGCATGAACAATCTAACCCTTGCATCACTTCCAATGTGTGCAGGACCATGGAAATGTTGTGTCATTTGAAACAACAGGCTGTCTGGCAACATTGGTCTTCCATCTGCTGAAACCCAAATGTCATTGGCATTCTTAACACATCTTTTCCAGCCCCATCCTTGTTGTTCTACCTCTGAAGCTTCTTCCTGCAACCTTTTGATCTCTTTCAACAGCATTTAAAAAAGTGGTGCCCTCATCAGATTCATTTGTATATTCTCCGTAAATTGTGCATGCTACAATCACACAGAACTGTGCAACTACATCAGCATACCAGTTTCTAACTGTTACATAATCATTGTCAGTTCTGTGGGCTTCACTTTTAACCTGCTCGACACTTCATCCCCGGACGCCGCCTTCCTGACAGAGACTTGGATGAACGACTCCTCCGTACCCGACATCGCCATAGCCATCCCAGATGGCTACAAGATCACCCGCAGAGACCGCACCAACGGAGTCGGAGGAGGAATCGCCATCGTCCACAAGAACAGCATCAGGGTCTCGACCAGCACCGACGACACTCTCAGCACAGCCGAACACATGCATTTCCAGATCTACACAGACCCCCAACTCCACCCTCAGAGGCACCCTCGTCTACAGACCCCCCAGACCCCGCCCCCAGTTCAGCGACTCCATCACCGACTTCATCAGCACGCACGCCCTGACCTCCACTGACTACATCCTCCTCGGAGACCTGAACTTTCACCTTGAGAACAACAAAGACAGCAACTCCACAACTCTGATCGATAACCTCGCCAACCTCGGACTGAGGCAACTCGTCACAATGCCTACCCACTCTGCCGGCCTCACGCTCGACCCCGTCTTCTCCTCAAGCCCGCACGTCTCCTTCAACCACACCACCGAACTCCCCTGGACCGACCACTGCTGCATCCACTTCACCTTCCAGAAACCCACCACACACCACCGCACTCAACAGATCCCCCGCTGCTGCTGGAGCAAAATCACCGAAGATCAACTACATGCAAACCTCTCCCTCAGCCCACCCACGGAACCCTCCAACACCGACGATGCTGCCCTCGGCCTCAAATGCTGGATCTACGACTGCACCAACACCCTTGCCCCGCTGAAGACACCCCCCCACAGAGACACCGGCAAGAGGGCCATCTGGTTCACTCCAGAACTCCTAGCCTCCAAGCAAGCCTGCCGGAAACTAGAGAAGAAATGGCACAGTGAACAGACGCCCGACAGTCGCGCAGCCCACAAGGACGCCATCCGCAACCACCATCACCTCATCAGGTCTGCCAAGAAGACCTCCTTCAAAGACCGCCTCGACAACAATGCACACAATAGCAAGGAGCTCTTCAACATCGTGAAGGAACTCTCCAACCCCAGCTCCAACACCAATGACATCCCGCCGTCGCAAGCCCTGTGCGACTCCCTCGCCACTTTCTTCCACCACAAGATAGCAGACATCCACGACAGCTTCAACAGCTTCAACACCCAGACAGCCCCAACAGACAGAAACACAACAGACTCTCCGCACACCATCGACCACGACCCCATGCTAGCCTGGGCCAGCGTGAGCATCGATGACACCATCAAGACCATGAGCACAATCCACTCCGGCTCCCTGTCTGACCCATTCCCGCACCACATCTTCAACAAAGCAAGCAGCTCCATCGCACCCCACCTGCGCAACGTCATCAATCTCTCCATCGAGACCGCAACCTTCCCAGAGAGCTGGAAACATGCCGAGATCAACGCCCTACTCAAAAAACCCAAGGCAGACCAAAGATACCTCAAGAACTTCCGGCCAATCTCTCTGCTCTCGTTCCCAGCCAAGGACATCGAGAAGATCGTCAACAGACAGCTAACCCGATACCTCAAAGAACACTGAATCCTGGACCCTTCCCAGTCAGGGTTCCGCAGCAACCACAGCACCAAGACCGCCCTCATCGCCGCCACCGACGACATCAGGACCCTGCTGGACAACGGTGAGACCGCAGCCCTCACCCTCCTGGACCTCTCCGCCGCCTTCGACAACGTCTGCCACCGCACACTACGCGCACCCATTCCACGCCGCAGGGATCCAAGATAAGGCTCTGGAATGGACCAGATCCTTCCTCTCCGGCAGAACCCAGAGCGTCCACTTTCCCCCATTCCGATCCGAAGCTTCCGAGATCATCTGCGGCGTCCCCCAGGGATCCTCCCAACACTGTTCAACATTTACATGCCCCGCTCGCACACGTCGCCTGACAGCACGACCTCAACATAATCTCCTACGCCAATGACACTCAACTGATCCTCTCCCTCACCAAGGACCCCATCACCGCCAAAGCCAACCTCCATGAAGAAATGAAGGCCGTCGCCGATTGGATGAAGATCAGCCGTCTGAAGCTGAACTCGGACAAGACAGAGGTCAACATCCTCGGCTCCAACCGTTCAGCCTGGGGTGACTCCTGGTGGCCGATGGCACTGGGGGCAGCCCTGACACCCCCCGACCATGCACGCAACCTGGGAATCATCCTCGACTCAATGCTCTCAATGACCAAGCAAGTCAACGCCATCTCTTCCTCCTGCTTCAACACCCTCCGCATGCTCCGCAAGATCTACAGGTGGATCCTGACAGATACAAGGACAGTCACCCAGGCCCTCGTCAGCAGCAGACTTGACTTCGGAAACGCCCTCTACGCGGGAGCCCCGACCAAGCTCATCAAACGACTGCAACGTATCCAAAACGCCTCGGCATGATTGATCCTCGACATACCACGCCATGGCCGCATCCCCCCCCGCCTGAGAAACCTGCACTGGCTCCCCGTCAACAAAAGGATATCCTTTAAGCTCTTCATCCACGCACATAAGGCACTCCACAAGACCGGCCCAGCCTACCTCAACAGACGACTTTCCTTCTACATCCCCAACCGCCAGCTCCGCTCCGCCGACCTCACACTCACCACCGTCCCGCGCATCCGAAGATCAACCACCGGCGGGAGAACCTTCTCCCACCTCGCCGCCAAGACATGGAACACCCTCCCACTGAGCCTACGACAGACCCAAGACCTGCTGACCATCTGGAGGCTACTCAAGACCTTGCTGTTCGATCAGTAGCTCCCCCCCCTCTCCCAGCGCCTTCAGACCCTATTGGGTATGTAGTGCGCTTTACAAGTGACTGATTGATTGATTGATTGAACTACAGCAGTTCTTTGTGGCAATTGTAAACAATTTCATCACATATTCCTAGTTTCGTATTGGTGAACTAGATGATATCAATAATCCCCTTTGTTACCACAAATGCCCAAAATCATGGACCACACTAAAGCCATATTGACTATCTATAGATATATTCACTCCCAATGTTTTTTTTTTTTAAATAATTTTTTATTGAGCAGAGGAGAGCAGGATAAAAAGCAATCTTTAAACACTATTACGATTTCTTTCTGATACATGCATGAGCCTGAAACAACAAATCCTAGCATACCAATCTAAAATCAAAGATATAGACTTGTAAAACAACCCCACATAAAAATAGCATAATGCTTTCTTATAATACAAGCCATAAAAATAACCTAAAACAAAGTGTAGGGCTACTAAAGTGCAGTGTGCAGCACTATAGAACTTTCTACAGAACTTCAATTTTATATTGATAACAATTTGTCTAATGGCCTCCAATCCCCAGTAAGAAAAGCATCTGCTTTTCCCCAATCTTCTATCCCACCACATTTTAATCTGTTTCATCGAATCAACAATAAATTGTGCAAAAATACAAATTTTCTTAAAGTGCAGTATATTAAAGTGCTAAGTGCTAAAGTGCTAAACCACTACCATACGGGAATTCTATATGGCTTGATACTTATGCAAGAACCTCCAAACCAGAGTGAATTTTTTAACTGCCCCTACCCGCTTGGCATATGCTTCTTCATATCTCCTTGTCCTCCACATTTTAATTAACCATTCCGAGTAGGAAGGGATCTCTTCTGTTCTCCACTTTTGTAGAATTAAAGACCGTGCTATTACAGCGCCAATAGCCACGAACGTCGCTTCTGCTTTATTTAGGTCAGCTCTTACTCTAGAGATCCCAAACAACGCCACCTCTGTCTCTGGGTCAATATTTTTATCGATTGCATAGCTTATAGCTGAAAAAAATTTATTCCAGAAAGTTTGGAGTTTTGGGCATGTAAAACAAATATGTAGCCAGTCTCCCTCTCCCAAAGCCTGGCACCGAAAGCAATTATTTTCAATCCCGGCATGGCGCTTGTTTAATACTGCCGGAGTATAATATGCCATCCACCTTGAAAGAAAGGCCATCCTTTTAAAATTGGCCGCTCTCAATGCTTTACTACCCAATTGTGCAATCAGCTGCCACTCTTGATGGGAGAACTTACAGTTAGTTTCTTGTGTGATTTTTCCCAAGAAAGTTTCTACTATTGGAGATAACCTTTGTTTTAAGAGTAAAGAGTACCAGTTTCCTACGCCTTTCAATCTAATCTTATAGAGAGCATTAGCAAGTCCCCCTGGTACCCGACCTGGGAAAAATGTCATATTTTTTAATCAGATGCAAAATCTGCAAATATTCCAAGAACCCGGGCTTCTCCAGGTTCTCACATCTGGCTACCACCTGTTCCCAGGACATAAAGGTTTGAGCTATAAAAAAGCTACCCAGCTCGACAAAGCCGTTGTCCTTCCATCTTGTTAGGAGGCGAGAATGCATCTGCAGCCCTAAAGATCTACTTTCTTCGAGTTTTAAAAAAATGTAGCCAGAAGAATCAATTTGTTTAAAAAAGCATAAAAGACGTTTGGAGAAGTCCCGTAATGTCTTATACTGGGATTTCTTAGGTAGTTTGGTTGTTTTAAGGAAAACTGATAATTGTGTTCCAGACTCACTAAGCATTTTTTCATAGAAAAAAGATTTCTGTCAAGTCATTACAATCTAGTAGGCGTGCAGTTATGTCCAGTAGGGCAGCCTCATAATAGATTTGGATATTGGGTAGAGCCAATCCCCCCTGATCTGTTTCTAGTTGTAATATGGGGAGCTTAACTCTCGAGATCTTATTATTCCATATAAACTCCCTGAACATTGAATCGATTTCTTTAAAAAACTTTACATTTATCTTTAGAGGAACATTGATAAATAAAAATATTAATAAGGGTAGAATAGACATTTTTAAAAGCCCAACACAGCCTATCACAGTCAATGGTAAAATAGACTACTTGTCCAATAAACTTTTGATCTTACATTTCATTGTCTTATAGTTCAGGCTAAAAAGTTGATCAACTTGGCTACAAACATAAATGCCTAAATACCTTATTGGGTCTGTTTTTAACGCCTGGAGTTTTAAATTCGGGGGTAGAAAATTATAATCATTATTCAATATTAACATTTCTGTTTTGCTTTGATTTATTTTATAACCCCCTATTTGTTCAAATCTTCTAAACTATGCTAGTACCTCACTCCAGTTCATTTCATCCAGATATAAATACAAGATTATGTCATCTGAAAATAATTTCATTTTTGGCATTCCTTCAATGGGAGCTCTAATTAAAAGATTATCCCTTATTCTACATGCCAATGGCTCTATAAAAAACGTAAACAAAATGGGTGACAGGGGGCACCCCTGCCTTGTCCCACATTTTATTTCTACTTCCCCAATTGATTCACCATTTATAATCAGCCGGGCATGAGCTCCTTGATATATATTCTTAAGCATTTTTATAATTTGGCTGGGGAACCCAAACTTTGATAAACCAATAAAAAGAGCTTCCCAATTCACTCGGTCAAATGCTTTTTCGGCATCGACCATCGTGATAAATGAGGGTAGTTTACTTACAGTGACATAATCAAGAGTCTGAGTTAAAAACCGGGTATTTGTTGACATAGATCTACCTAAAATAAACCCAGTCTGGTCCGGATGAATTAAAGCTTGTGCTATAGGAGTAATACGCTGTGCCCAAATTTTGATTAATATTTTTAAATCTGCATTCAGAAGGCTAATCGGTCTATAAGAGTTAACATCTTTTTAACTCTTCCCCTTTTTAACAAAACTAATCAAGATAGACTCCTTAAAAGTTGTGGGAACCTTACCACCCTGCTTAATATAATTAAATATTTTTCTTAGAAAAGGGGTTAGCTTCTTCATAAAAGTTTTATACAGCTCAATCGGGAGCCCATCCGCTCCACAGGCTTTTGCCCCTGGAATTGATCCTATAGCCTTTTCTATTTCATCTGTGGATATATCCATGTGGAGCTGCTCTACCATTTCTCTTGTAAGGCTGGGTACCTCGACCTCCTCATAAAATTGATTAATCTGCTCTACTCCAACCTGGTATTGGGTTGCATATAATTTAGTATAATGTTCCAAAAATGTTTGCGCAATCTCTCCTTTTTCAGTTAAGAGGCCATTATTTCTAGGGTCAAAGATTTCATTGATCATTGCTGTCTCTTGCTTTGTTTTAGTAAACCCAGCAAGCATTTTGCCAATCAGCTGGTTTTCTTCGTACACTCGTTGCTTGTAAGCTCTTGAACTGGCTATCTCTTCCATAATGAAAAATTCTTTTAATTCATGCTTAGCCTTAATGAGATACCTTTTATCCTCCTCTAAAGCTGCAGACTGATTGTTTACTGCCTTTGTTGCCTTTTCGACGTTCTGTTGGAGAATATTAATTCTTTCTCTCCTCTGCTTCGTTTGGGCGGCGGAGTAGGCTATTATTTGGCCCCTCAAGGCAGCCTTAAACCCGCCCCACACAGAGAATATATCTGCTGTGTTCTCATTTCTATTAAAAAAATCCTCGATCCATTCCCACATATTATTCACCCACTGAGTGTCTTGTAAGAGGAGGCGATCCATGTGCCACTTGGATCTTGGTTTCACATCCTCATTAATTCTTATCTCCACTTTGATTAGGGAATGATCCGAAAAAGGGTTTGTCAGTATTTCTGTACTATTATATCCCAAAGATTTGGTTATTAAAAAGAAGTCAATTCTTGATGCTGTATTATATTTATTAGAGTAGCAGGTAAACTCCATCTTGAGGGGATTAGCATCACGCCAAGGATCCATTTAGACATGTTCTGCTATTAAACCTTCTATCACTTTTTTGGTTTGGGGTCTCAGCTCTTTTTTCATACTATTTGAGGTATCCTTTTTTAAGTTTTGGATAAAATTGAAATCCCCACCCCAAATAATCTTCCCCGGTACCCCCCTTAGTGTTTCCCCTATTTTAAGTAAAACTGAGTTATCATCCATTACAGGAGCATAATAGTTTACAAAATTGAATGTAACACCCTTTAATCTAGCTTCAACCCAGATCCATCTGCTCTGAGGATCTCTTACTATTTGGCCGAATTCCCAGGGGAGGTTTTTACAAAAGTATACAGCAACACCTCTACAAGCCAGTCCAGCAGAGGCAAAAAAAACGTGTGAAAATCAACGAGGAAGAAATAAACTTGGGGAATTTGTTTTTAAATGTGTTTCTTGTGGAAACAAGACTTGAGGTGTCAGGGAGGTAATCCATCTAATAAGGGCCCCATATTTCTGTTTATTTAAAATCCCGTTAACATTCAGAGAGTATATACTACACGAGTTTGTCATATCCTACACAATTCATTATTCCTTCCACCTACTACTTGAAAAGCATATCGTAGCCATAACCTGCCTAACTTTACCAACCATAACCTGACTAGCTTTACCTTTTCTACTTCTGCTCTGCTACTGCTCATTTTAATTTTGCTTTTACACCCCCCCCATGGACCAGAGGTCCTCCCTGTCCCCACCACCTACCCCTTGCCCTCCCCTTGCATGTGGAATTCCCCCTAGCTGCCACGCTACCCACATTACACCCCTCCCAAAACCTTATGGGCGTCTTGGAGTTACGCCCAAGGTGAACCACCCCTTGTCCCCAGATCCCGCCCATCTAGTTTCTTTTTTTTTTTTCTTTATATATTTATTTATCTATCCATTTTTTCATATATCCTGTCTATGGTATAAAACCCAATGTGCTCACTTTACTACTTAATTTAGTGAGATTGAATCCTAGGCCTGTCATTAATATCACAACGTTTTTCATCTCACGCCCAAGATCTCCTACAATCCACCTACCATCACCTACTAGATCCTTCTGAGATTTCTTTCAACAGGGCCTGGGCCTCTTCTAGATCAGAAAACATAAAAAACTTTCCGTTCACCAGAACTCTAAGTTTAGACTGGTGTGCAATTGTAGCTTGGGCACCATGAGCTTTAAACAGGTGGAGAATTTTAACAAATTCTTTTTTTTTCCGCCGAGCAGCGGCTGCTGTCATATTTGAGAATATTCTACATTTACAAGTCTCTGTGACTGGAAACTGTCTCTGCTGGAATGCCTTTGCTAAAATTCTTTCCTTTATTCTAAAGTCTGCAAAGTTCAGTAGTATTGTTCCAGGATAGGTAGAGTTGGGGAAGGGTTGTGCTGTTATTAGATGGGCTCTTGTTGTTGTGAGATCTCCGTCGACTTCTGGCAGAACTTGCTTTTTAATGAATGAGCTCACCCACTGAATTGTTTGGGTTCCTTCTAGCCCTTCCGGAACACCAACAATGCTGAGGTTCGACCTGCGAGAATAATTTTCAAGTTCCTCCAGCTTAGCCTCAGCAGTAAGTGTCTTTTTTTCTACCTCTTTCACCTCTTCCATAACAATAGACACTTAATCCTCTAGCACTGAAACCCTAGACTCTGCCTCCTGCAGTCTATTCGGGAGCCCCGCCATTGTCTCTTCCATCTTTCCCAACCTTGAGTGCAGGGCAGCGATCTCCGCTTGTTGTGTATTTTTCATGTCCCGTATTTCTTCAAGGATTACATTTAGCATATCCCTAATGTCTAGCTGATGCGTTTCCTTGATCTCAGCACTCTGGCAAGCGTTGGTAAGTTGATCTTTCATGCCAGCATTTACCTCTCCTGCCTTGGGATCTGCTTGGCTCAGGAAAGTTGAGGGCAGAGTTGCGTTCTCAGCTGGGACTGCTCTCCTACTCTCCATTGGAGTGACAACCGCTGATCCTGTAAGCGGACGTGCCGGTACCTTTGTTATAAAATCACAGCTTTTGTTAAGTAGCTCCTGCATCGAGTGGTCTGCATTCTGTATTTCTTTATCCATTATACTCAGCGAGCTGACACAACTAGGTGTCGACAAGGTTTGCTCTGTTTGCTCTGTTTGTGATTGAGGCTGAGGTTGAGCTTGCGGTTGAGGTTGTACATGTGGCTGAACCTTCATTTGGATATTATGCTGTTGATGTGGGAGAGCCACTAAGCCAGATATCTCAATAGTCTCTTGCGTCATCCCGGGGAGACTACCAGCTCCACCCACGCCTTTTTCTATAGCCAATATATCAGCCGGCCTGAGGGTAGATGCGCCTAAGGAGGAGGGTGAAGGATGCTGAGGTTTAGGGGTGGCTTTACTGGTGAATAGCGGAAACTCCTTAATTTCCTTTAATTCTTTTTTATCACATCTTGGATTTGAAATCGCCAACATAGGGGCTGATGTAATTGCTTTAGCCAAGCCTGCCTCTATGTCCACAGGGGGTAATACCAGGTCGAAAAGTCCATCGTCCTGCAAGGGTGCAGAATAGATAGAAAGAGATTCTTCTTCGGAACTTTCTGAGGTAATCTCTGCACCCGGTGAAATGGGATTATCTCCCCCATCTTTAGCCTTAGCACCACGCAGTACCGCTTTCTTTGCCAAGGTCTGGCGAGTTTTCTTAAGGCGGGCTATAGTCTCCTTAGTAGCCTTATTGGAGGTGTTACAGTCTTTTAACTGTTTCCCCATGTTTTCTCTTTCTCCCCTCCTTCGCGCCGAGGTGTCTTTCTCTCTATTATATGCCTCTTGCATCTTTTTTCCTCTTCCCCATTGAGTAATTATTTTAGCCTTGCCAACCGGACACGTTTCCTAGCCTCCTACCCTTCAACCTCTGACCTCTTCCACCACAACTCCTCACCTCTCTCCCGCATGTACACGACGTCAGCTCTGTGGCTCCTTGACTCCTTTACTCCTTTTAACCTTTTTTTTTCCAAGTCTTCCCCTTGTTTCAACTTGAAGAGACAGCCGTTGATCATTACATTGTCAGTTTTCCAAGCTTTTCAAACCATGTACCCGCCAAAAGTAATCGATGTCTTCAGAGCTCCCACTGCCTCCGCGCATAAACTGTACAGAAACAGTGGAGCTACAAAAAGCCGAGATTTCTATGGCAGATAAATTCCCATTACACTTCGGTGCGGCTCCCGGCAACTCCGTTAATCGTCGCACTGCCGCGTCTCAAAAGCGGGACCCAGCCGCTACGTAGCAAGAACGCCGAGTAGCCGTCGCCATTGCCGAGAGAGTCTGGGGGCGGGATCCGGGTCTCGGGTCACCTGCCGCTACGTGGAGGCGTGGTGCTCCATTCTCCGGCAGAATTCACTCCCAATGTTGCCAAAAGATTGAAAGTTTGTGTAAGGGCAATCAATTTCGCCACTTGTGCAGAGGTAACACCTTGAAACATTGGGGCATTTACTTTTTCCTGAATTAAATGTTCAGACACCATAAGCTGCTCTCAAGGTTCTCTTACTGCCTCTCAAACATGAGCCATCCACAGAACTTACAAAGTCAGGCCCATCGAGGGGGATCATCTTTAATGTCTGGTCTTGACTTGATGCATAAATCCGTAACATCAAGGCAGTAATGTTCAACCTTATCCCCATCAATTTCATTTTCAGGCAATGGTAACAATGAAGCTGGATTGAGACTTTAACATCTTTTTAGAATTGCAGCAGCAAGAATCTGTTGTTCATATTTTGTAAGTCTACTATTTGTCAAATATTGGGTTTTAGTACGAAGGAGCAAATTCCCCAAGGAGTGAGGGACCATTAGTGTCCCATCACTATACTTACCTTTCTCTCAGTACTGACATCAACAGCCGCAACCGCTTAAACGCAGCCTGGCAATCCTGCGGCAAAGGGTCAAGAGTGGTAGAAAGATAAGCCACAGGTCAAGAGTCTCCTTGCAATTGAGTAAACATTCAGGGAGTGCAGCTCTTCCTCTCACTGCACTATAATGTGAACATTTTACTGTGCTAGAGACATTCTCTCAGCTCTAGGAATTTTCTTAAGCAATCAATGCCCATCGAAGCGCATAGGGGGCATCCTTGTGCATCTGTATTAGTAAAATCTTGGCCATTGGGAACAGTTTGACATCTACTGTCTACAGTAGCCCACCATTCTCAAGAACATCCTGACTTCTCTCTGTGTTTTGGGCAGATTCCCCCAAACAACTTGCCTCCTCTTCTTGCTGATTCTTTTTGTTGGCCTTAGGACTCTGAGCACTTTACTCCTGCTGACCACTGCTAAAGTACATGTGCTTCTCTTATATACATAGTAACATTGGTGTATACACAATTGATATATTTATTTTACTTTTACCTTTAAGTCCCTTGTAAGTGGTATACCCAGGACCTGTGAATTAAATGCTACAAGTGAGCCAGCAGCACTGATTGTGCCCCCCACACAAGTAGCCCGTATGTGCATATTAGTGCTACTTTGACATTTAAAACAACTTGCCAGGCCTTAAATTCCCTTTTTATTACACGTCACCCCTAAGGTAGATCCTAGGTATCCCGATAGGCAGGGTGCTGTGCAATTTAAAGGTAGGACATGTACTTTTAAGTTTGTGATGCACTGGTAGTGACAAACAGACAGATTCACTTTAAACTACTGTGAGGTCTACTCCTCTCACAGGATAGCATTGAGAATTCCTTAAAACACTTTTAAGCTGTAATTCCTGATTAGAAAGAAATAGATAAATCATGTTTCACATCTTTGGCATGGTAATGATAAATCCTCTTAAGTGGTAAAGCTGGATTTAACTTTTCTATTTTAGAAGTGTCACTTTTAGAAAGTGGACATTTCTCTTCTCCTAACTGTATGCCTACAGCTTGTCTTCAATACAATTCTGGGGTGAATGGCAGCTACACTTTGTCCATTCACTCTAGAGCTACAAACACAGGAAGGGTGGGTGTGGCAGAGGACTCATCTGTATTTATCTGCATTCTGATAGCCTTCCAGGGCACGAAGGAGGAGTGGGAGCTGACACTTACATCTGAATAGACAGTGTCACACACAAAGAGTTGATTACCCCCCCCCCTTCCCCCCACAGACAACCTGTCAGATAGATCTGGGACATATTTGGACTGAAAGGGGACCTGTGCACTTCAAGGAGCTGATTTGACGTCATCCCCCACTTCAAAGGAACATTTGGGTATAAATACTGGGGCTCTAACCCTACCAAGACAGTACACTACTGGACCTGTGAAGAACCCTGACAGGTCTAAGGACTGCTGTGCTACAAGGATTGCCACTCTGCTTGACTGACAGTTCTAAGGATGCACTTTATTGATGCCCTGAGCTGCCCCTGATTGCTGCTGATCTCTGCCCTGCTGAAGAGAAGGACTGGACCCATCTCACTTGAACCCAGAGTGACTCCAAGGGCTTGCTGGCAAGCCTCCTGTTTTCTGAAGTCTCAGAGTCATTAAAGACTTCCTACAGTTCTTCTGGTGCTGCTGTTCTCTGCCATCTGTGAGCCCAACCCTTGTCTGAGGTGCCCTCCCCTCTAGTCCTGAGCTTCAGAAGTGGGTTCTGCAGCTGTTCTGCTACAAATTCAACTCATTGTCACCACTGCACCGATCGGAACCAAAGCAAGGCCCTTTGACGCCAATGCAGTACCAATCCGAAGACATCCCTGCATGGTTCAATGACGACATGGTACCTGAAGCAACACCAATTGGAGGTCCCGACTGTAAGTCTTGACTTCGACGCAGCGACCCGACTGCATGAATCAGAATTGACACATCATACTCTCAACAATGACGCTTTGCTCAGTGATGACACAGGACCTGATGTACTGCCAACCTGAGGTCCCCACTGTGAGGCTCAACTACGACCCAGCGGCCCGACTGCATGGATCGGAACTGACACATCATACTCTCAATGATGATGCTTTGCTCCATCCAAGGCACTTTATCAGCGGGGCCTGTCTGAGTCCTGTAGGCAACCTGTCCTCCATCGTGGTTGGCCTGAACTTTGGATCTACCCCGGACTAACACGACCTCAAAAAACCTTTCAGTGCTAATGACTTCTGAGCACTATTTTTGGTTTATTCTTTTAAAATGTACAACTCCGGTTCAACTCATTGGATTGTTGTCATTTGGGTCTTGTTTTACTCAGATAAATATTCTCTATTTTTCTAAACATGTGTGGAGTCATTTTGTGGTGGTTTCATTGTGTTACTCTGCGTGTGTGTGTTGCACAAATACTTTACACGTTACCTATTTAGATAAGCCTGCCTGCTCTGTGCTTAGCTACCAGAAGGTAGCACAGGCTATCTTTTCAGTGTGTTTCAAGCTTACCCTGACTAGGATTGTGGTCCCTACTTCAACATGGTGCATACCTCTGGCAACTGGATACCCAATTTCTAACATTGGGCTACTGTAATCCCATAATTAGCAAACTGCGAGGACTTCCGACAATTTCTCTTAAAATGTCTTGCTTTAGCAAGTTTTCAATCACTGAAGTAATTTCTGCCACAGTTTCAGGCTTTAAATTATATAGTGGTGTTCTCGGAAAGGCGGCATTTTGCTTTATTGTAATTCATACTGGTTCTACACCTATAATTAGTCCAATGTCTGTCCCTGAAAAATCCCATACTGTGAGTTTAATAGCATCTTACAAGTTGGGAGGCAAATCCTCTACCATTCTCACAGGATGTAATTCTCCAGCTGTCAAGCTATTGTAAATTCCACATTTTTATCATGTGTTTGAAATTCAACACCACCCGGCATGGAGTAAATTGTGAAATTGAACTTGCACAAAAGATTGCTTCTGAACAGAATTACAGGACTTGAATCATACACCACAACCATGTGTTCTCCCTCAAATTAGCCTATTTTTACAGTGATTTGCTTTGAAACAGGGTTAGCTAATTCCTTATTTGTAACACCTACAACTTGAGTCTTCTTTCCCAAAAGGGGTAGGTCTGGGACTTTTGCTATTCTGACAGTGGAATGGGCAGCACCTGCATCGATAAAAATTGACACTTGGTGGCCATTTAGTTCTCCTTCTAAAAATGGTCCACTTTGGTCTACTTGTAAGACTGCACCAAGTATGCAATCCCCCCCCCCCAGGCACCATCATTGTAAATTGTCAGAATCAAGGCTCTCATTTTCCAACATGGGGAATGGTTGAAATGGGTTCTAATTTTAAAACCGATTCAAATTTGCTCTGGATGCGTGATTCATGTTGACCCTAGGATATCCCATATTTTATGAGCCCATAGGAGTTTGTGGGACCTGCGTCATAGGAATGTGTGACTGTGTTGGTATCAGCATTTGCTAAATTGGAACCTGAGCTGGAAAACTTTGCATTTGTGTTTGATTTACACTTTGCATTTGTCCATCACCACTTACTCGATTAGGATTCTGTCGACACTCCCTTTTCCAATGCCCAAGCCTGTTACAATAATGACAAGGAGTTGATTTCTTCAGCGTTACAATGTCTAATCTCGAATTTTAGTTGACCGGAACACCACGACCTCTACCCTGTGGAATGCCTACTGTACCTTGTGCAATTTGACCTCTAACCCTAAAAGCAACACCTTACATTCCACCAACATTTATCACCTGATGATTCACCAATCAATCCAAGCACATTACTTCACATCAACTGACCGACCCCAGTGCTGCACCTTATGAAGTAGTTCTTGCTCCCTGCAGCAGTTCACTCTTCTTTATATATTTGCTTGCATAACTAAAGAATTCAAGAATTTCGCTTACACAAGAAACAATTCTAATTAAATCCTTCCAACTTTCTCACATACCTACAGATGACATCTCGGCCAACAGGAAATCCACCTGACTGACATAGTTTCTCCTTTGCACAATAGACTCCACTAATATCAACCAATATTAGTAAAATCACAGCAATTCATTATAGTCCCTGTCTCAATTGTGCAGTTGATGGTACTTTCAGGAATCTGCACCACAAAACATCAGCAGAAAAACAACACCACAACTTTTTATTCTTAACTATCCCAGGATCCGATAACAACTTCAACCGCTCAACATCAAAATGCCTGGACACAACTAAAACATCAACTCTTTCACAAAATGCATACTTCAGCATAATAATGAAACTTAACAAAGACAATTGTGATGCATAGCCCTATTGATATTCGCACCTCCACCACAGCAACTGCTTTAGGAACTGCAAACTACTTCAGTCTTCAAAGTTGGGCCTTGGACTTAAGGGACATTGATAATTCTAAACTCATGTAAACTTCATTTTAGCTTCCTTTCTCCTGTGTCATTAACTGTCCTCTCGCTACCACTTGAGGGGATGTTTTTTTCCTATCTTAATCTTCAGGTGTAATCATTAAATAACCCCCACCAAAGGTCTTATGGACCTTTGTTAGTTGACAAGGAGAAAGTGAAAGGAGCAATTACATACATCCAAACATTTAAAAGATAAATCATTAAAGACTCTTTAATAGTTAATATAGAGAATTTGTGTGAAGGGCTTTATTAATCAATTCTTTTAGATAATTATTTATTCAATAAACATTATTCTTTAAAAATCAGCATTAGAAATGAATATAATCCAATGATCAATATTTCTATATGAGGAAAGATACAATATTAGAATCAGAATTACAGTCAAAATCTTAACAACACAGCAAACGTGTTCCATAAAGAAAATTCCCTTATCTAAGTCAGATTGAATTGGAATAGAATAAGATATCAGTTCAGAAAACCAATGAAGAGTTCTGATGAGAAAATAACCACATTAGCATAAAGCCTTTGCAACATCTTCAATAAGTGGAAAGTAAAAGGAAAACCTCTCTTGAAAAGAGATACCCTATAGACTTCAATAAAGTCTAAGTGCTCTTCCCGTTAAAGCCAGAGGGCCACAAGAAAATAGTTTCCAGTTACAGTTCAAAATACCTTTATTTCAGTCATTAAGACCTTAAAAGTTTGTGTACAATATAATCGAATTCGTGACAATATAATCCAAATCGTGAAAGTGTATGGTTAAGACACATTGAACAGAGATATAGAAATCAAGGTGTTACATCTTCGGGTGCGGGAGAAGATTTAGCTGCATTGGCCAGTAAACAAGCCAGTTAGTTCAAAAAAGTGCAAGTGCAATAATGACAAAAATTAAAAAGCACAGGCATAAATACAATAGCGAACAAGTCAATTGCAAAGACCAACCAATGCGCAGAAAAATTAGTAAAATCGGTACAATTAATAATATGTCTGGAGAGGGTTATACATAAAATATCGCAATTACAAATAATCATTTCATGGTTAAAAATCTAAAATAATTAAAAGAATAAATTTTTTTTTTCCTCTCTCCTTATTATGTGCAATGGAATAGTCTATACGCTAGCAGCAGGGGTGGTTATTATCTTTTTTCCTTTTTCTAGGAAAGCCCAACGCCTGCGCCACATTACGTTTAAAAAACGGGAAACAGCAAAGACAATGGGCTTAGAGGTATTGTACTTCAAAACTCTAAAGGCCTCCTGACAAATGCATGAACCCCATGTTTCTACACAGCTGAATAAGCCAACACTGTCTTGCCGATTTATATCCAGGGCAGAAAAATAGAACATGCAGCTCTGTCTCCTCCTGATGGTTACAAGCAGGGCACCCACCATGGCCCGATACAGACCATTTGGAAGTGAAGGCCCGCAAAGGGAGGGTACTAAATCTAAACTGGAGGTATAATTTTCTTGCTGAGAATGGTAAAATGTCATCCAAAAAGGATTCTAATTTATACTCGTCTTTCACAGCGAGAAATTCTACTGTCAGAACGCCTAGGTTCGGATTCCCATGGATGACTTCCAATTTGTGAGTTCGATAAGTTCTCACCAGTTCAGTTCGTGAAACTGTAGAGCAAGTTTCTTCAGGGTTGCTCCAGAGGGTTGGTTTCCCTATCCTTATGCACTCTTCCCTTATATGTGCAAACCAAGCAATTTTTTTTTCTGCCCCGGGAAGGCCTAGTAGCTCTTTAGTTTCTACCTGATAATCTACCAGTTCCGGGGTCACCCACATCCTGCGCCAGAAAGCTAGAGGTCTAAAAGTAACCTCATCTTCAATCGGCCTTATACCTAAATCTAGCCACAGGGGGGTTAACGGTGTACTAGGGGGGAGACCCAGAATTTGTCTTAAGAAACTGTTCTCAGCTTTACTCAGAAGGCTACATGCACAATGTCCCCAAAGTTCAGCCCCATACAACGTGGCTCCCCTTGCTTGTGCCTTATATATTTCAATAATATGCCCGGTTGGTTTAAAGGTGGATTCCCTAAGTAATTTAGCAATCCCACCGGCGGTCTGTGCCAGTTTAAGCTTAGCTTTGGCTATTTGTGGCCCCCAGTCCATATTTTCAGTAAGGGTGACACTCAAATAGTCGAATACAGGAACCCTTTCCAGTGCTATACCATCTAAGTGGGGATTTGGACGTGTTTCTTGGCTGGGTTAACAACCATAAACTTGGTTTTTGTAGTATTAATCTCCAGCCCCCTGTTATTGCAAAAAATGACAAAACTGTCCAATATCCTCTGGATTCCCATTGGCGACTTAGACATCAAAAGGGTGTCGTCAGCAAACATCAATGCTGGAACCTTTGAGCTTGCTAGCTTGGGGGCATCGTTGTCCTTAACCGTAGTTAGTTGGGCAATAAGTGCGTTGACAAAGAGGCAAAACAGGGTCAGTGCAAGCACACAACCCTGCCTCACCCCTCTCCCAACTGGGAGTCATGGAGTTAGTTCTCCCCCTTTGCCACATCTTACTCGGGCATAATTAGCTTCATGCAGCTTAATAAGCATGCTTAGAAGGTAAAAGGGAATCCCCAGATCTCTCAGTACCCCCCATAATTTATCTCTGGGCACCAAATCAAAAGCCTTTTTCAGGTCCACGAAAATTAAATAGAGGCTGCCACCCTCCATTTTCACCGTTTTCCAAAATATAAGTTGGAGTCTATATATTTGGTCAACGGTGGAGGTGTTCTTCCTGAATCCGGCTTGATAAGGGCTTATAATATCATTATCTTGCATCCATCCCTGGATTCGGTCTAGGAGTACCCGTGCAAACAATTTTTGGGTAACATCGATCAAACTGATCGGTCTATAGTTTGCAGGGAGTAGTGGGGAGCCCTTTTTAAAGACTGGGACAAGTTCTGCCCCAGCCCAGGTATCAGGGATCGACATGCCGTTCATTATAGCATTGAATAATACCCACAGGTAGGGGCCCCAGATTGTTGGCTCTTCTCGAAACAAATCCCCTGGTAGCCTGTCTAATCCAGGTGCTTTACCTGCAGGGAGTTTCTTAATTGCTTTGTAAACCTCCAGAAGGGTAATCCCAATGGTCACCCCATCAGAATACCTAGGTGAGGGAGTACTCACCTCAGCTACCAGGCCGCTGTCTATACTTGAGACCCCTTGAGTGGCCATGTAGCTGCCAGTATGGGTGCCAAGATCGAATTCCATTTTGTATAGCGCCTGGAAATGGTCTGCCCACTTTTCTGCTGGGATATTCGGCTCTAAAGCTGAATTGCCTTTCTGAGTACCTGTTCTAACTATGGTCCAGAATTCTTTCATGTCCCGGTTCAATAGGGCCGTTTTTATGTCCTCCCATTTATTCACTTCCCAGGAGTGCTTTGCTTGGCAGACAGCCTCTTTATATAAAGCCTTCCTAGCTTTCGTTAAAAGCTTATTTTTTGCTTTGTTTGCCACTATCAATGCCCATTTTGCCTTTCGGCAATTGTCGTTGAACCATGACTGGGTTACAACTTTTGTGTTTTTTGGGGCACACTATCGGGTAGAATATATCAGCTAGTTTAGTTGACAAGCTCTATGGAGTTCTCTAACTTGATTGATGGGTGCTAAATTATCCCCATCAGCAGAAATGCTGTTAAGTTCTTGCAAAACTGGTATTACTACCAAAAATAAAGTTTCCACCTAATCTAGGAACACACACTAATATAACACACAATTTCCTGGAGGGTAACAAGTTTCCTTTCTTCTCTTACAAGTAACAAGCCATAGACACATGTCCTTGAAAAGATACTTCATCCACATGTTGCGGTTTTGTCAGTTCTTTCCATGAATCATCCTTCCTGTTGTCTCCTCTCCTCCCACTAAGAACTCACTATTAGTTGTCTAATAGAAAACAAATGCCTATTCTTTGGACCTGGCCCTTTCTTGCAGGGTTATCCCCAAACTTCTTGCCTGCTCGCTCCTATTTTCTTTGAACTTTTTTTGTTCGCTCTTTACCACTACTAATCAGTGCTAAAGTGCAGGTGCTCCCTGTGTAAATTATGATCGCGATTGATTATCCATGATTGGCATATTGGATTTGCTGGTAAGTCCCTAGTAAAGTGCAAAGTGTGTGGTGCTAAGGGCCTATAAATCAAATACTACTAGTGGACCTGCATCACAGGTTGTGCCACCCAACACGAGTAGCCCCACAAACATGTCTGAGGCCTGCCACTGCAGTGTCTGTGAGTGCATTTGTAACCTGCCATGTCGACCTGGCATGTTCACTCCCTTACAATGCCCAAACCTTCCTTTTTCTTACATGTAAGGCACCCCTAAAGTAGGCTCTCTGAACTCAGAATTTAAAAATGCATCTTTTAGTGAATGTGATTTTTAAATTATGTGTATGAAAATGCCACTTTTAGAAATTGGACATTTTCTTGCTTTACCATCTTGTGCCTCTGCCAGCCTGTGGAATCAACATCTGGTTTAAACTGACAGCTGAATTGTTTGTGCATTCAATCTAGACAGTCATGCAAAGGGAGATGAAGTGTGCCCTGCATCTCCTGATGGCCCATCACCAGGTTGACGGGCATTTGGAGGTACAGTGGTGGGAGAAGTTGTAACTGACACCTGAATAGACTGTGCCTGGCCTCTCACAATGCTGTCTCCGCCCCATGTAGTGTGTCTGGAGCCAAGGCATGGCACAGCAGGAGATTGTGGACCAGAAAGAATTTCCTATGAAGTATGCCAACTTCAAGGGCCAAAAGGGATATAAGCATTGGACTTATAACCCCACATCTTTAGAACTCTTCTGAAGTGAGAATTCTGCCAAGAAGAAGAGATGAAGAGCTACCAGGAGGAGCACAGCCCCGTTGCTGTGTGTTGCTTTGCTGGGTTGGCTTGTAGTTGCTGCTTCTGTCGGTGGGCAGTCAAAGTACTGGACTGTGCTTTCTGGTGTCCTGCTTTTCCAAGATTCTCTAAGAGCTTACGTGTGCTTGCCTCCTGTAGGAAGTCTCAGGGCCATCAAAGACTTCACCTGCAGCCCCTGAACTCCTCTGCTGGGAGTTCTGATCTGCCAAGTAGTGCCAATTCCAGTTCTGGGCCCTTGAAGGTGGCTTTGCTGCAGAAAGAAAAGGTGTGGCGATCCTTAAAGCCTGTTTTTCCTGCCTAAAGTTTGCCATGCGGTTAAAAAACCAACAGATCTCCGCACTACGGCTGATGAACAACACCTCTTTATGTGGCTCCAAGAACCGTCACATCCCAAGCCCAGCGATACAAAAGGGGATGATGGACGGAGCGTTTGAGCAAATCAAACACTCACCCCCAGTCAACTGATCTGGGTTTAAACCATCATCATTCTTTAGCTCACTCCACCATCCCAGTTCAGACATGGCCATATGCAAATCAGTTTGACCCTGTGCCTCATGGGAACAGTCCAGCCGAAATTGCCAAGCCATGTCTTCCCTGGACCGGAATCAAGCATCCTGGGACCGGTTTCGGGTTCATAACGCTCATCAGCCAGGCTATCTTGAATCCAGTGGCAAAGTGAGCAAGGGACAGACGTCTGGGCATACCCTGCCAACTTAGGGCGAACAAAGCGATACCAAAGGGGATAATGGATGGAGCGTTTGTGCAAATCCAACACTCACCCCCAGTCAACTGATCTGGGTTTAATCCATCATCATTCTTTAGCTCACTCCACCACCCCAGTTCAGACATGGCCATATGCAAATCAGTCTGAACCTGTGCCTCATGAGAACAGACCAGCCCGAAGTGCCAAGCCATGTCTTCCCTGGACCGGAAACAAGCACCCTGGGACCGGTTTCGTGTTCATAACCCTCATCACCCAGGCTATCTTGAATCCAGTGGCAAAGTGAGCAAGGGACCCACGTCTGGGCATACCCTGCCAATTTAGGGTGAACAAAGCGATACCAAAGGGGATGATGGGTGGAGCGTTTGAGCAAATCAAACACTCACCCCCAGTCAACTGATCTGGGTTTAATCCATCATCATTCTTTAGCTCACTCCACCACCCCAGTTCAGACATGGCCATTTGCAAATCAGTCTGACCCTGTGCCTCATGGGAACAGTGCAGCCCGAACTGTCAAGCCATGTCTTCCCTGGACCGGAAACAAGCATCCTGGGACCGGTTACGGGTTCATAACTCTCATCAGCCAGGCTATCTTGAATCCAGTGGCAAAGTGAGCAAGGGACCCACGTCTGGGCATACCCTGCCAACTTAGGGCGATCAAATCGATACCAAAGGGGATAATGGACGGAGCGTTTGTGCAAATCCAACACTCACCCCCAGTCAACTGATCTGGGTTTAATCCATCATCATTCTTTAGCTCACTCCACCACCCCAGTTCAGACATGGCCAGAGCACTGAGTCCCTGACGTCTGAGACCTCCTCTCTGACTTCGATGCAGGCCCCGCTGTGTGGCTGAAGGAATCAACACATCACTGGGCTTCTGTGGGAGTGGAAATCAACGCAGCGCTTGTTTCGCCACCACATTGACCCACAGCGCCTGGATTTTTTCATCCACCGCGACTGTGTGGCAAGTTTTCAACACATGGCCCTGCCAAAAGGAGTCAGCTCTGGAAATCAACACTTCGCTTCACCTCACAGAAAGGAATCAAAACAACACTTCTCCTGCCTGCAGCAGAACTGATGCCTCCATTCCCCTGGGACTCAAGTACTGACTCATCGCTATATTTTCTGACACTCTCCTCTTTTGCTGCTGTTTTTCGTCCTTGATTTTGATGCATCTAATGTACTTTGCACTAAAATCAATGCATCCATAGAGTTCTACTGACAGAATTGCTTAAACTTTTTAAAAGTGATATTTTTAGTTATGTACATTGGATTTTTGTCATTTTGGACTTGTTTGGTTTAGATAAAGAGTGTTATTTTACTAAACTGATGTGTTACTGTGTATGTTATGTACAAATACTTTACACATTGCTTCTGAGATAGGCCTGACTGCTCGTACCAAGCTACCAATGGGGTGACCAGGGATTATCTTCAGTGTGTAATACTCTTACTCTGACTAGAAAAAAGGGTCCCTACTTGGACAGGATGCATATCACTGCGAACTAAAGACCCCCATTTCTAGCACCTATTCACTTGCTAACAGAAGGCTTCCAGAAAGGTACAGCATCTGCAGCTAAAGAGAAAACATCACACGTAAAACAACGATTCAATGTAAAAACAGGCATTTCGATACTAACATGATGCGTCCATTAATATGGCATGAAAACTTAGGCTAACTTAAGTCAGGACATTCTTTTTTCTTGTGTATACTTATAATACCTAAGTATGGTTACTTGCTACAAATTTATAAAGTACAATGTGTGTAATATTCACAGCATCACCTACATAGACATCTGTGCTTAACACCTAGCATTTCTGTTGCCATCTTGTTCTGTTAGGTTCATGAGGTGCCACAGCTGTGCTGAATCTTTTGTCTAAGTAGTAGCAGCCAATTGATCAAAAGATTAACTTTCTCTTTTGCTCCTAGTAGTGTCCCCCGTGTTGGCTATCACTGGTGTTCCTTTTATTTTTGCTGGAAATGTGATCAACTTCATTGGTTTCAGGTTCATAATCAATAGCATTATCAAGGCAAGGTCATTCTTTTTCATAGGAATGTATGACAAACAACTGCTGCTAATCAGTTGGGCTTCCAGCCCTCCAAACGTATGGTCCGCCAGCCTCAGGTAGAGGTGGGGGCAGCACAAGGATTCAGAGAGAACTGATTTTTCCTCCATAGGTAGGCAAACAGAAAATTGCTCCTGATGCATAGAGGGTGAAAACTGCAAAAAGTTACATTTTCAATGCAAGAGAAAACCTGCTTTGGGGAGTCCTTTACCAAGCTTTGCAGGACTTTTGCAGAAAAAAACAAGCATTTGTAGTGCAATCGGTCTCGCCTTTGGGACCTTATATGTATTTAGCTAGGCAGCACATTAGCCTGCATGCTGAAACAGCTACTGTTATTTAACTTGGAGGGAAAGTAAGCACCAAACTGCATGGTATGGGAACCCATGAAGGGAAAAAATGCCTTTCAGCAGGAAATGGTATAGTCCAAAGCTCTGTTTTTAATATAAAATCAGGGCCTTCGGTGGTTATATCACTGAAAATACAACATTGGAAAAACATATTATTGTCTATGGATGCTTGTGGAAGACAATTTCTATGGACTGGAATCTAGAGAATACTAAAGTGATTCTAGTATTTTACTAACCTCTGCTGGTCGTTTTCTATCAAGAAAGTTAAGAGGCAGTTGCCAGAAAAATAACAAAAAGAAAATTTCCTCAGCAGAAAGCAATTCTGGTATTTTACTGACCTCTACTGGTCGCTTTCTATCAAGACAGTTAAATAGAGGCAGTTGAACAGAAAAAAAAGTCCCTAAGTGCAAGCGACTAGTCCTAGGGCTGATCTCCAGAGCCCACAAAGTACATTGACATATAAGTATATACTAAAGTATATACAAGAGGTCTTGAATGCTCGACCTAAAACTAACGCCGAACAGGCAGCAACAACATAGCAGGTCGGTCATCATTCAGTTTTTCCTGAAGTGCAAGTGGTGGGCACCACCAGGCAGGAGGCAGGTGGGGATCTTTAAATATGGTGCTTTTATGTGTCATAATGATCAGTCCCCAAGGAGTAATCAAAGTCCTTAATTGGCACAAAGGAACTACAATATTTAACTGTACTTTTTCCTGTGATTCCAAGTCTTCTCCTGGGAGTACACAGTGCTTACATCAACCCCTGGATTAACCTACCTACCTGCAGCAAATGTTGGTTCTCTAAAAATATGTTTATCTAATTGTGCTATTTAACCACTTTGTACATTTTTTAATTGACAACTTATATACCTAATAATACATGTTTACTATCTGGGCTAGACATTAATAAAACATAAGATTCGCTTCACTGTGATAAAATGTGTTTTAAACATAAGAAACATAAGATTAATGAGTTGTAGGAGGCATTCCCGCTTTAGGTTTGGACAGGACTGTCATTTTCTGGTGCAGGAACCACAATCTGCATGTGCTTCACACTCTTCTACAAGACTGTATTTGGGGAATCGGGGATTATTGAAACCAGCATGATGACCGTGAATGAAGATAACTGAGAGCATACATTTGAGTCGTTCAGATAAACAGATACGCTGCTGCTCATTTTATGCAACTGCTAAGCTTAATTATGCGGCTTAATGCTCAAACATCAGAGAACATGTTCATTCTCACTAATCACTGAAGATGAATATTGATCTAAGGAACTAAATCAATTACTTTCCCTAGCGTATAGTGAGGAGGTCACAGGACTTGAATTACATGTTAAATAAGTCCCATGGATTTGTCACAATTGTGTCAAGTAAATGAAAGCCATTGTAGCCACTGTGTGAAAACTAGACTTCATCCTGCCTAAAAGAAGCAGGCCGCAAGAACGAAAACAACCCTAGATGAGTTTCAGCCTTTTTGGTTCTCATAGTCAAATATGTTACTGTAAACAAAGAAACTCCTTTTAGTTCACAATCAAGGTAAAAAATGAGACAAATAGAGTGCAAAGACTTGTAAACCTAGGTCTAAGCAAAAATGGTGTGCCAATCCAACAGAGACATAATAGGAGAAAGATCTTTATTTCTCCTGAAATATCTTTATTTCTCCTCATTACTTCCTCTTCCAAAGTGCGCTGCATTCTGAAGCACAATTAGAAAAAGGAATATGCTTCTAAGGATTGTTTTGTGCAAGAAGATGTCTCTTCCTGCACAAAACAAACCTGCCTGTAAAATAGATACCCTTAAACTATGGTGCAAACGTGCCTGCATTGGTGCTAAGCAGCATACAGTGTGCCAGCACAAAGAGAATGCAGAGATGTTCTGCATCTTTGAAAATATGCAGCAATTCTACTCTTTCTCACAACACAGTGGAGAAAGGTCCCTTGTTCCACTGCATTACTTGAAAAACAATACATTTGCCCAAAAGTGTGTAAAATTCCAAAGTTTTAAGTGTATCTTACTTTTGTATGTAGACCTCTCTTCTTTGTTCCTGCCATCTCCTAGTTGGTATATTTATCCAATTCAGAGGTACTCATTTTATCAACCTCGAAAAGACAAAATGCTGAGTGAGTCGTTCACAGGCACTGGCTTGAGGAGACCTTATATACAGTTAAATACTTTCACTTCAGAAAGATGAGTTATTCAGTCCTACCTCACTTCTGCAGCCCCTTCTGTAATGCCAAAATGCCTCAGAAACAAAAAAGTGGGCACACTCGCTAGTCATAAGTTCGAAAAACTTCCTTCAATTTTCATATTACTCATTTTGTATCAAGTAACACAGTTCTAGATGTACTTTCAACGCATTTTATTCAAAATATCATTTTAAATCCTTACAGTATATTTTTCGCTAGCATTTCCCATCATTCTACATAATTATAATTCTCAATTTGGTGCGCACCTATTGAAAAGTTTACCTTTCAACAACTTTTTATGCTATGTAGATTCGACAAATAACATTACGTTTGTGCAGGCATTTGACAAATGTCCCCTTTTAAAATGCTCACATTCTCTAAATATAGTAAGCTATTGTTCCCAGAAATAATTGGTACATATGTCTACCCTTTTCTTTTCCTATTGTGCAGAATGTAAAATCTGGCTTCATGTTTTAAAAAAGCTCATTGTTAAACAGAAAATTAGTGTGGCAGCGTGGTGTTCTCAATCACCTTTAATCTCCAAGTGCCAAATTAATGGGTAGCAAATGGCTGCACATTTCAGAGAGATAAATGTCCTGCTAGCTAAGAAGGTCATTAGGGGATAAATGTGATACAAGCCCAGCGATTATCATCATTGCAGTCTCCCGATGTGCTGCTCGCTGTAAGGAGTCTTTTGTCTGTTTCTGCTTCCTTGTTTAAATAAATATGTTTGCAAGCGCAGGTACGTGTACTTTTGCAACGCGTATTGTGCTTTTTCTTCTTATAAAATCATGTATGGACTTTACCGACTAAACCAATCAGTGGAATCCTATTTGTTTGGAAACTGCCTACCATATTTCATCAGTTGCACTAATGACATCTATTTGCTTGTGTGTGATAATAAGAGTGGTCCTTTGTAGGTGGTCAGCAGCAGGATATGTGCCAATTATTAGAGGATATCCAGGCCGTAGCTCTATTGGTTTCCACTCCTGATTTTGGGAGGGGGGACCCCAGGGACATAGCTTCAGGGGGGTGTTTGGGGTATTACACCCCCCCACCACCAATAAATATCTTTTATGATAAATAGTTGGGTGTATGTGCTTTCACTCAGGTATGGTGAGGATTTCACCAGGAATTTTTACACAACAATAAAAAAACATACACCCACTTTCTCCCTCTCTCTGTTTAAAAACACTTTAAAAATGCTGGTCATTTCACAAAATAAGGTGTTTTCTCACACTTTGTACACCTACCAATCCACATTCCTCTCCCTTTCCACTGTCCCTTAAACCCTTTGGCTCAAATTAAGCAATGAGGGAAAGCCTTATCTGGCTCTGCAATTGGAGGAGCCCTCCAGTAGGACAGCCTTTGGCGGAGGTTGTGTGACAAGGCCTAACATATTTAGTGCAGGCTTTCCAATGCCATGTTTATTTCTGTGTGCATCCAACATGCACAGTATGTCGGTACAAGACAGAAAAATGTAAGCTATGTTCCAGCGAGATACAAGAAAACTCCCTGCCCAGCAGGTATTTCATTTTCCAAAAAACAGCCCCTGCTTTGATTTTGCTGGACTGCTCCCTCCATGTTGGTGGAAGGGATTTTGGTGAAAAAATCCTACCAACCTGGAGGGGAGCTTTGGATTTGGGTGATGGAGGTCTGTGAGGGGGCAGGAGGATTTTTTACCTCTGTCACCCAAACTTCTTGGTAGCCCACCTGCCCACTTTAAATCAAGCTTATAGTCAAGTTTGAATTTCGAATATAATCCTACTGAAGCGTATGGAAGTCTAGGTGGGTTGCAGTACCTGATACATTTGTTGTCCTATATTATGTACCTCAAACAAATTCATGACAAAGAACCTAGGCAGGAAACTTATTTTGAATCAGGAACAAGAAGGTCAGATGGCTTCAGACAGTCATATGTTGAAAGAAAATAGGGGTAACTGTTCCTGATAAGGCACGGATGCGTGCCAAGAGAAAAGAGACAAACCTGTTAGGTAATAAACCAGACAATAAGGACAGTCAACAAGATTATTTCTTGATTCCCTCACAAATCCCTGGGGATGTCATGCTTCATCATCGGGCGGGTGCTCCTCGTCGGGCCAGTGCTGCAATGCCCTACGGGTCCCCCGGAGGGTCACTTTATCAGAAATCTTTAGATTTTTCTCACCGTTTGATGAGTGTGAGAGTGTCCTAGTGTGATATTGAAAAGTGAGTGTAAAATGAAATAAAACTGGCTAGGGGATATTACATTAACATTAATGCAAGGACTCCCCTCTCAGATTAAAAAACCCAAGTAAGTGTTACTATATGGGTAATAATGACCCCTAGTAGCTATGAAAAGAGGTAAACATGTTTCGCGCCTAAATGGTCAAGATGATCCTTGGCGCTCGTCAGGGCCAAAAAAGGTTGTGGGGAGGTGGAAAGTCAGCCCCACCTATGATTGAGGTAAGTGGCCCCCTATACAAGGGTGCTGCCCACTTGTGCTTAATATCACTGTTGGTTTGACCTAGACAAAAAAGGAGATAGAAAAGAGGGCGCATAATATACTTATGTTAGACAGTTATTAGCATAAGGGGTCCGACTTGATCAGAGAATTCCTTCCTGTGAAGTATTGCATATGTCTGGGGCTGGGGCTGGCATAGTCACTAGATACAGATTCACATAGACACACAGCCAGGAGTATTACCGCCATGAACAAAGCGCCATCATCTATAAAAGGTCATCGCGCTAATCATGTCTCTGATTATGCTTCGCCATCTCAATAACATAATTATGTTCACCACATGCCCCATTTATGATCGTTAGTATTGTTTGCGTTTTGTGATGTGTTAGTAATATTAAAAGCGATCTGATTATCAATCGGCAATGACTGGATGAGCGATCTTACCTAGTTGATACTTCATGGATTCATGTAAAGTGTGAGAGGAGGAGAGAGAAATTGGCTGTACTCCTATTCTATATATAACTATACATATAGATGCACACATATTAATCGTGAATGAAAATGTAGGGCTTAGTTTTGGCGAAGACATTGCGGCAGAAATCCTGAAGACACCATCACTGCTTGACACAGATGGGAATATTGCAACCTGCAGCATACAACAGGACTGGAATTCCGTCATCGCCCTCAAGAAACAACAAGTTAAGTAGCACTTCATGGTGCTGTAATGACAGAATATCTTAGAGCTAACATAGCACCAAATGGACTATTAGTAACTACAGCACCCCTTCTCTTCAATGAGGACATTGTATTTAGACACAAATGGAGCTAGATAGCCTGGAAATGTACCCGTGACTGGCTGGTTCTGATTATCAGCACCGCCAAACGTTTGTCAGACACACTGATTATTTGATTAACATAGCTGAGAAAGCCCTGAAAACCGTAATAAGCATCTCTGCCTTCAAAACACATCTGTCAGAAATAAATACAGAAATGAATGAGCAGAACGATTATCTAATGAAACAGAAAAAACTGAAACTGCAGAAAGACATCACAAGATTCGATAAAGAGAAAAAATATTCCCTTACGTCACGGATAATTACCAACCACCGGGGAACGATAGATCATCTCAAGAAGGCGCAACCTCATCACTTAGATCAAATCGATCCTCAGACAGCAAATCCAGCAATGACAGTTGAGGGAGCGACAGAAACTGACAAGGTCTACAACCTCCACCTCCAATGCATGGATACCATAATCCCCCATTCAATGACCCCACACCAACGTGGTACCCAGGCTTCGCGGGACCACAACAAGCATTCCAGTCGTTCTTCCAACATCCCTCTCCCCACCTTTTTGGAGAAGAGGCAGAGAAAGAAGACGAGGCAATCAGAAACAAGTTCAATGTCAGGACGCCAAGAACCAATGATTAACCAGGAGCCAGATGGCCCAAAAAACAATGATTGTTAATATCTCAGATAGGATATTGACAAATAATGAAGATCCATTATCTCCTGAGGCTTGAGCCGGGAGACTGTATTTTGCACTGCGCTTTTGCACATATTGTTGTTTTTTTAAGGACTGCTAGGAAGGTCCGTTTTAATCTTTGATGTTATTATTGCTGCTGCTATCAGCTTATTATTGTTGCTGCTACTTGTTTTCAGTTCGTTTTTAATCAAGTCCATGACTGGGGGGACTTTTTATTAACTTACCTAAGCTCGGAGGAGCTCCGTTGCACAGCGCGGTGCCGGCCGCCCTGGGGTCTTTAGTAGTAGGTGGTGCTCGCACCAGGGCTGGGTGAGGGGGTAGAGCCGCCATTTTGGGAGGACAGGTTAGCTGGCTAGTCTTTCGCACAGGATACCTTTAAATGTGCTTGCAGAGGCGGCCGCACAGTGGCCGCCCGCAGCGGGCGCGTCGCTGGCGCACCAAAGGCGTGGTTAAGGCAAGCCCCCCTGCGCCCGTCCACGCTCGGACCGCGCTCAGCGTCAGCCCCCCTGCTCCTTTCAAATCAAGATCGTATCCTGCTCAAAGTTACACCAAAGAACAGTTACTTAAGGGTAGATCTACTCTGATATCTCCTGCCTGTTTATGCCTTAGGTGTGATTCATGTCCTTCCACACCCCAGATTATTTGCACAAACTGTAATTGTATCCTACCCAAAATTTTCAACCAAAGTATTGGCCCCACTACTTCCAAGAGGGTGAACAACACGGCACCAGAGAATATAGTTGCTAAGTGTATCTTATTGAACACCAGATCCTTAGTTAAACACAGCATAGAATGTGCTGACCTAATTGTGGAAAAAGGGATCAAAATTGCGTTCATTACTGAAACCTGGATGGATGAAGCATCTGGGCCTGATATTGTTAAAGCAACCCCTCCAGGGTTTCTCTGCCATACTATGAGTTGACCAGTTAGGAAAGGTGGGGGTTTAGCAATAATCTTTCACAACTCTTTTTTTGTTTTTGTGCGGTGGTGAATTCTTCTTGTGAGGCGCTTTCTTTTAGCCTCTCCCTGTCGGATCACTACACTTTTAAGGGTATTTTATTTTACAGACCCCCTGGGCCCAGAAAAAACTTTCTTGGGTCCATTGGGAATCTTCTTGAAGCGTGCTTATGCCTCAATTCCTTTACGATCTTGGGTGATTACAGTTACGATCTAGAGGCCTTTGATGATCCCTATACTAGGACTCTCATAGAAACAATGAAGAGCGGGGATCTGACCCAAAGAGTGATTGAGCCTACTTATTCAGCAGGCCATACATTGGACGGTATTTTCTCTAATGATCCTCAGCTGATATGTACAGGCGTGCTTCCTCTTACATGGACTGATCACTGTGCTGTGTTTTTTTAACTCACCTGTCCAAATTACGGACTCAACACGGGGGACTCCAAGAGACAATATGAGAGCAGATCGTGGAATAAAATTGAGGGTAAAGATCTAGAGGAAGAACTAGTAGCAACGTTGCATCCGCTTCCCATGGGAATAGAGGAGGCAACAACCTTTAATACGAATTGGCTGGCCTGGTACGAGCCTGTGAGAAACTAGCCCCCAAAAAACTTTGCACTCCTAAAAGACTGCATCCAACAGCCCCCTGGTACACGGAGGAGGCGAAAAACCAGAAACATATATGTAAATCGTTAGAACGTAGCTGGAGAACAAAATATGAGGAGTCAGACAGAAGAAGATATAAACAGAGTTTGGCATTATATAAGGGTTTAATTTTTAATGCCAAGAAATGTATCTTCACAAATAAAATTGACCTGACAAAAAACTCGGCAAAAGAAATTTTTCAAGCAGTATCTGAGCTGGTCTCCCCTCGGTCAGGGAAAATTGAATCAAGTCAGGAACTCTGGAGGATATTGTGAGTTTCTTTCTGAACAAGGTGGAGATCATTTTTTCCACTTTCACACATTTTACTAGTACAGACCAGATACCCCGTCAGGAGGGAGTAGAACTTTTAAAGGATTCCCCACAGGTTTTTAATAAATTTACCGATATATCCCCAACAGACACTAATAAACTCCTCATGGCAGTAAGATCAGGCTCGCCCTTTGATCCTTGCCCAGTGGCAGTAATTAAATCCATCCCAAACCCAGTAGTTCAAGTCCTCACCCACCTTTTTAACGGTATTTTTGACATAGGACACTTCCCAAAAATGTGGAAAATTTCTTCTGTTTTACTCTTGCTAAAAAAGGCAAATCTTGACTGAAAGGACCCAAACAATTTTCGCCCGATCTCTCGCCTTCCTTTCCCAGCCAAGATCTTGGAGAAGGAAATGAATAGGCAACTAAGTGTTTTCCTACGGGATAACAAAGTGCTGGACCCCACGCAATATGGTTTTAGAGAGGGTCACAGCATGGAGTCAGCACTTATAAAATCAACAGAAGAGATCAGGAAAGCCCTAGATGGGGGAGGGAAGGCTGCTCTGGTATTGCTTGACCTATTGGCAGCTTTTGATACGGTCCATCATGGCTTATTGATGGACCGTTTGCTAGATTGTGGTGTTCAAGGTAAAGCCTGGCTGCTCTTAAAGTCCTTTTTATCAGAGCGCTCACAGACAGTAGCACTGGATAATTTTCATTCTAAGCCTTTCACCCTGCCCTGTGGAGTGCCTCAGGAGTCGTCTCTTAGTCCCCTACTTTTTAATGTTTATGTTTCTTCACTTGGTTCTCTGATCAGTTCTTTTGGTTTTAAATTGACTTCTTATGGCGATGATACACAGATTGTTGTGTCACTGCGGCCAGGTCAGGATATGGAAGCTGGAAATCAGTTCCATGATTGCATGGAAGCTGTGGGAATGTGGATGTCACAAAATTGCCTTAAGTTGAATTCAGGCAAAACTGAGGTTATCCCGTTTGGGAATGATGTAAACTTTTGGACCTCAAATTTGTGGCCTACCACCCTTGGTACTCTTCCCACACCGTCAAAAAAAATAAAAAACTTAGGAATCCTGATAGATGACAAGCATAATTTTGGCGACCAGATTAACTCTATCTCATCGGCCACCTTTTTCGTCCTTAGGATGATTAAAAAGATCCTCCCTTTTTTACCGCCTGACAGTCAACGTACAGTGGTTACTTCACTTCTGATGTCCAAGATTGACTACTGTAATAGTCTCTATTTGAGCCTACAGGAACGTTATATGAATTGATTGCAAATGCTTCAAAACGCGGCAGCTAGGCTACTGTCAGGCACAGCCAAATTTGCGTCCATTTCTAAAGAAATCAGTAAACTGAATTGGCTTCCCGTTAGGAAGCGGGTTTGTTTTAAAGCCCTTTGTATTGTTTTTAAGGCCCTTCAAGGCATAGGCCCGGAGTTCCTGAAACAAAACATCCAATGGTATCGGCCTAAAAGGATGCTACGCTCAATGGAAGCCAAGTTGGTTATAGTACCACGGATAAGGAAGGCTTCCTGGGGCGGAAGAAGTTTCATTCTGAGAGCCACAAAGGCATGGAACACCCTTCCGCCCTACCTAAGAATCTGCCCTGATCTCTTGGCCTTCAGGAAGAGCCTGAAGACCTGGCTGTTTTATGTGTAATGGCAAACTTCCGTCCCCCCGCTCAGGGATAATGGGTAGCGCCAGGACACCCTCGGATAATCGCGCGCTATATAAATCTCCGTAACATAACATAACATAACTGTACTTCAGAAAGGCCTGGGTTTTGTCTCCACCCCTAAAGAAGACCAATTCAGACTGACTGGGGAATTGCACGCACTTTTCAGGAAAATAAGACTTATATCTTACTTCCAAGATAAAGAAAGACTAAATCACCAGGACACAAGACTGAGGACCCAGTCAAAATTCACCCCTACGGCTACCATGATACATAGTGAAATCTTCACATTCGAAAAGGCTGTGCTAAAGGATGTCACGGGACTAGGACGAACAATAACATTTAACAACTTAGTGTTGCGACTGAGGCGAGCCCTAACAAAACTCACAGAAGACCCCACAATTATAATAAAGCCAGCCGACAAATGGGGAGCAACAGTCATCATGAACACCACTGATTATGACCAAGATGCCGGTGCCAGTTGACCAATGCAAAGTACTACAAGAAATTGGAATCAGACCGTACGGAAACTCTGTTGACACAAATAAAATTGGCTCTCAATGAAGCTGGGACACAAGGATGGATCTCCAACATGAAGCTGGTTTTCTAGTAAACACCTCCCCTAGGACACCATACTTCTATGTTTTACCAAAGATGCATAACGGTACACATCTACCACCTGGCAGACCAATCGTTTCAGGGATTGGATCACTTTTGGAGCCACTTAGTCAAATCTGTTATTACTACTTACAACCTTTGGTACAAACCAGTTTTAACTTGCTGCTAAATTATTTTAGACAACAATACAGTCCACCTTTTAAAATTAATTTTACCTTGCGTACTTGCACAAATCAGTTCCCCGGTTTCGTCCTTGGTCCACCGCGGCGATTCGCGCCGATTGAGCCGAGGGACAAAACCCTTCCCCCAAGGGCTGCACTCACTTCCGGTTGGTCCCTTCTTAACTGGCATGCTCCCCCGAACGTGCAGTGGATGCGCGCAGCGGGCGCGCTGATGGCGCGCCAAAGGCAAGCCCGTCTGCGCCTGTCCGCATCTGGACCGCGTCCAGCACCACAGACGCTAGCCAACATTTTAGCCATAATGTCGACTTTATCACCTACTCAAGCACCGACTTGCGACTGCTAAATAACGTGCAATTTGCTAACACTGGAAAGTACTCACGCTTTTCCCTAGAAAGGCCACATATAAATAGGCCATTAAAATGTACTAATTGTGGCTATTGGTTCCAGGATAGCCTAACTACACACAAACAGACTCGCAACAATTGACCATGCAGAAACAATAACTCCAAACCCAAACTGATACCTCGAGCGGCACTTATAAATGCCAGGTCTTTGCCCAAACACAAATTAGATATTGCGGAGTTACTTGATGCCCAGGACCTAGATCTGCTCTTCATTACGGAAACATGGGCCGACCAAACATCAGGACTGGATTTCTGCATGACGGTACCTCCTGCCTACACAGTTTTTAGACATGACAGGAGGCAAAAAAAAGGGGGAGGTCTTGCTATTATATATAATGATAATCTCTCAGCCTCCTTTGAGTCCGTCTCTTCCCAGGACTGTGAGGCCTTATCCTTTAGCTTTAAAATAGCCAACTGTCTTGCATTCAAAGGTATATTGGTTTATCGTCCACCAGGGGAAAAGAAAAATTAGTTTCTGGCTTTCCTTAACACACTACTTGAAACGTGTGCGCTGGAGAACAATTTCACAATACTAGGTGACTTTAATTTTCATATAGATGTTGACACGGACCCAAACACGATCTCACTACTTGACACCATGACACTTGCTGGGCTAAATCAAAGGGTCAAAGGCCCCACACATCTGGCCGGCCACGCTCTGGATGGGATTTTCTCCAGCCATAATGCACTCGAGATCAAGCTAATTCTACCATTAATTTGAACTGATCATAGGGCTATTATTTTCGAGCTTGATGAATCGCTCAAGGTCCAACCTAGGCTACCCAACCAGACAGCTGAATCATATCATAATTGGAAACAGGTAGAGAACAACCAACTTGATTTCCAGCTCACTCAATTATTCACCAAAGGACCACTAGAACCAGAACAGGCCTCTATCCACTTCAATAATTGGCTTACAACAACTGCCAATCGGATAGACCCTCAAAAAATATCCTCCAGCAACAGGACCACTCCATCTGCCTCCTGGTTTTCGGACACTCTTAGACTTAAAAAACAAGAGTGCAAAAGACAGGAAAGATGCTGGAGAATAATCTATGATGAACAGGAATTGGTAAAATACACAACACTTTTAGAAGACTATAAAAAAATGATCCTGTCAGAAAAGGCTTCCTATTTTTCAAAACAAATCAGGGAGGCCGAAAATTCTTCCAAAGAGCTCATTCAAGGGGTAGCCAAACTTTCTTCATCGCCGAAAGAAAAGGGAGGGATAACTCTGAGGAATTCTGTAATGCACTCGCCCAGCATTTCCAACACAAAGTGGAGCAAATCGTCACCACTTTTGGCAATGTGGCAACCTTGTATAATCACAATACATCAAGTGTCTCACATTCAACTGCCCCCGTCCTTGCAGAATTCACAGCAGTAACTATTGAGGAGACAGTTGCTCTTTTTTCCAAAATAAGATCAGGATCACATAACGATCCATTCCCTCCATTGATTTTTAAACAAGCCCCCGAAATCCTTGGACTTAGCCTTACAGCCATTTTCAATTCCATGTTCTCCAAAGGTATCTTCCCCTCCATATGGAAGAGAGCCTCAATTCTACCCCTTTTGAAAAAAGCCAACCTGGATGCACTAGACCCAGGCAACTATAGGCCCATATCTCGCCTTTCAGTATCAGCCAAATTGGCTGAAAAGGTCATGAACAACCAGCTTGCTTCATATTTATGTGAACACAACTTACTGGAGGAGGCTCAATTTGGATTCAGGGCAGAACATAGCACTGAAACAGCACTAATAAAGGCAACAGATGAAATAAGAACTGTACTAGACACAGGGAGCGCTGCATCACTTGTCCTGCTTGACCTTTCGGCGGCCTTCAACACGGTGACCATAAAACGCTGTTAAAAACCCGAAATTCCTTTGGTATCTCCAGAAAGGCACTGGCATTGGTCTCCTCCTTATTAGCGGATAGGACGCAATCGGTCACATTGGGTAATTTTACTTCCCCATCTTTTACACTCCCATGTGGAGTACCACAGGGCTCTTCTTTAAGTCCTACACTTTTTAATATTTATATCTCAGAATTGGCAGCTCTCATCAGATCTTTTGGAATGTCTCTAACGTCCTATGCGGATGACACCCAAATTGTGGCAGCCATCAGCAAAAATAGATTTAGGGACTGTATGTCAGCAGTCAGCTCATGGATGAGCTTGCATTGCCTCAAGCTAAATTCGGGGAAAACAGAGGTGATTCTGTTGGGTAATTTTTCCCCCTCCTGGTCCCAGATTTGGTGGCCAGATGATCTGGGAACAGCACCTATAGCAGTCCCTAAAGTAAAAAACTTGGGTGTGATGATAGACCAGAGACTGGAATTTAAATCTCAAGTTAAGGCAGTTTCGTCATCATCTTTCTTTGTGCTTGAAACAATTAAGAAAATCCTACCTCTGATCCCCGCAGAAAGTAGGAAAATCGTAGTCACTTCCCTAATCCTTTCTAAACTGGACTACTGTAATGGGTTATACCTTGGTATGCCCATGAAGCAATTATGTAGGCTCCAGATGATCCAAAACGCGGCCGCAAGGCTTCTCCTGGGTATTCCGAAATTCCAGTCGGTGGGAACTCAACTCCAGAGCCTACACTGGCTGCCAATTAAAAGTCGGATCAGTTTTAAAACTCTGTGCATTACCTATAAAGCACTACACGGGACTGGCCCTCAGTTCCTGAAACACTCATTGCACTGGTACTCTCCAAACAGATGCCTGAGATCACAAGAGGCAAAAGTGATACTCTCTCAGAGATTCCTCAAAGCACGTTGGGGTGGAAGAAGATTTGTGGTGGGAGCCACAAGGCTTTGGAACTCCCTCCCGTTTAACTTCAGAAATCTGTCTTCCCTAACGCTTTTCAGGAAAGCCATAAAGACTTGGCTTTTCACTGACTAATGCTTCTGTCTGCTTCTCAGTTTGCTACCGCCAAGACTCCACTGGTATTTGTGCGCTGTATACATTTTTTAACATAACATAACAAACATCCTACCTAAAAGACATAAGAGATGTACTAAACTTGATCACCAACACCACTAACCCAGAGGATATCACTTTTTAATTACACTCGACATGGAGGCATTATACACAAACATCCCTCAAGATGCCACAATCAAAGTGATAGATAATTTACTGAGAACAGCTACCCTTTCGACAACCACACCGGTGAATTTCATCATGGACTGCGTCACTTTAGCTTTGAAGAACAACTTCTTCTTGTACAAGACACACTTGTACCACCAGATACAAGGTACTTCAATGGGGAGTACCTTCGCTCCAAACCTGGCCTGCCAGTATATGGCTTATTTTGTATAGCAGCATATCTTCACTGTATCTAATAGTTTCCAAGCTAACATTATTACATGGAAATGTTATATAGATGACATCCTCATCTTCTGGAAAAGGAGACAGCTGTCAAAGATTTTGCGACGGGATCAACTCCCTTAATCCATACTTACACTTCACAATATCTTTGTCCGATAAAGTGCTCCGATTCCTGGACCTGCTAATCTCCACTGACCAAGGACACCTACATCCCAAGACATACAAGAGAAACACCGCTTGATAATCACCACCAAAACGCCCTCCATGAGAATCAGCCCCATGGCCAATTTCTGAGACTCCGGAGGAACTGTTGTTCCTTAAAGGATTTTGACACAACACAAAACACAACCAATACTAATGATCGTAAAGGGGGCATGTGGTGGACATAATTATGTTATTGAGATGGCGAAGCATATTTAGAGACATGATTAGCCCGTGGGTGTGTGTCTATGTGAATCTATATCTGGTGACTTTGTCAGACCCAGACATATGCAATACTTCACATCAAAGAATCCTCTGGTCAAGTCGGATCCCTTATGCTAATAACTGTCGAACAGAAGTATATTGTATGTTTGTCTGCGTCCTCTTTTTTCTCTCCTTTTTTTATCTAGGTCGAACCAACAGGGATATTACTCACAAGAGGGCAGCACCCTTGTATAGGGGGGCCACTTACCTCAAAATCATAGGTGGGGCCGACATTCTGCCTCCCCATAACCTTTTTTGGTCCTGATGAAGTGCAAAGGATTGTTTTGACCATTTAGGCGCGAAACATGTTGACCTCTTTTCATAGCTACTAGGGGACGTTATTACCCACATATTAACACGTACCCTTGGGTTTTTTGATCTGACAGGGGAGTCCTTCCATTAAAGGTAATATGATATCCCCTAGCCAGTTTTACTTGACTTTACACTCACTTTTCACTAACACACTAGGACACTCTCACACTAATCAAACGGCAAGAAAAATCAAAAGATCTCAGATAAAGCGACCCTTTGGGGAACCCATAGGGCATTGAAGGGCCAGCCCGATGAGAAGCATGGCCCAATGATGACGCATGACATCCCCAGGGATGTGTAAGGGCATCAAAAATAATCTTGTTGACTGTCCTCTATTATCTGGTTTAATACCTAGCAGTTTTGCCTCATTTCTCGTGGCATGCATTTGTGTCTTATCAGGAACAGTTACCCTCATTTCTTTTAAACATATAGGGGCCGATTAGGATGGCGAGTGGACTTTAGTCTGCTGCCACCCTAGCGGTGCTGGGACCGGCCGCTGGTGGTGCGGCTGTCCCGCACCTGCAATTAGGATGCCACCACCACCGTGGCGGTGGCATCCTCCATTCCCAGCATTGTGGCGGGCGGTGCTCACAGCACAACCCGCCACAATGCTGGGAATGCACTGTGTGCATTGTCATACACAAGGTGACAGACATTACAATGCAGGGGGTACCATAGGTAACCCCCATGTGCACCCCGCAACCCCCAATACACTGGGGGCCCGCAACAGGCCCCCGAAAGCAGACTTCGCGTGGCTTTCGGAAAGCCATGCTCCGCTGCCCATGCTAATATGGATGGGGGTGTCTGGCAGACACCGCCACCATATATAGCCCCTTTTCCGCCCGGTCGACTGGTGGACCGGCGGAAATCCGGCAGACGGTCTTTCCATCTGCCGGGGTCCCCCCGCCATACTAATATGACGAGGGAAATGGGTGGCGGGCGGGGAAGGATGTAGGAGGATCACCACTGCCATGCGGGCAGTGGCGATCCACCCTACATCCTAATCGACCCCATAGTGTCTTTTGGAGCACGGGTACTGGACCTTTATCAGCTCCTAGTCCCCCTCTCTTCCTTTTGTGATTCAAACTGTCATACCCTAGGGTATGTTCATATAAGGTTTATTGAAGGACATGTTGCAATCATTTGAATTTTTTCTCCCCCTAGTCAATTGACGTTTTGGGTAACAGTTCATTTTTTTTTAAAAAATGTTCTGGAATCAAAGTTGTGCATTCTACAAGTAAATTCTGATCGCCTTTGTAGTTTAAGTAAAAAATTATGTGTATTCGTAATATTCTATAACTTGGTATTCCTCTGGTTCTATTTTTAGCTCAAGGTAAAACCATTGGTCCTGTTCTTTGGGTTCTATCTGAAATCTGAAATAGGTCAACACTGATATGTACCATCTAATTATTAGGTATAACTTTTACTATTATACCTATTTCCCACAGATTATTAATTTGTACAGTTCATAAAATCAATATGTTAAAACATGAACACCACAGAGTTGCTAAGATAAAAAAACTGGGAAATGTTTTTCTTAATTCTTTTTGTACTGAAACAATAGCAATTACACATACGTTGTAGCAGCACTATGGTTTTATTCACCATTGGACACTGAAATGATTTCTGTTACTTGTTTCTACACACATCAAGAGGGGAATATCAACAGGGGAATATTTACAAGGGCATTGCACCACAGGAATGTCACTTTTAACAGCGTTCCTGTGGCGCAATGCCCTGCTCCTTATTTACAAAGTGGCATTAAGGTATCTGTGTGAAAGGGGCGTGTAATGGGTGTTGCTATGGGCGTTACACCGCAACACCCATTGCTCTTTGATGCTACCCCAGATTTACAAGGATGTATAAATCTGAGGCAGTGCCAAAAAGTAATGCCATGCAAGAGCAGGAGTTACAATGGCGATAAGAGGAGAAATACTTATATTTCTCCTTGTTTTTGCTTTTTCAATGTGTGCTGCTTTTTGCAGCACACATAGAAAGAGCAAAACACCATGAAGGATTGTTTATGTACAGGAAGGTGTCCAACCCTGCACATGAACAATCATTTAATAATGACTTTGCTACTTCTATATGTGCCCCATTCTGCAACACACAGAGGGCGTGATTACGAATTTAGCAGTACGGGAGCAGACCACCATGCCGGCAGCCTGCTCCCGCACCACCAAACCCGTGTGCACACCGCCTGCCAGAATACAAGTTTTCTCGTGTCTGGTGGGCTTTTTTGGGTGGTCCCACAGCGGTGCCTCTGAAAATGGGCACCACAATGTGAATGCCAAAAACAGTTCTTGCACGGCATGAACTGTAAAGTCCATGCCGTGCAGAAACTGGGGTGTATGCACACAGGGGGGCATATGATGTTCCCCCCTGCATGCATCCGCATGCACATGGGGAACTGGGGTGTTTCAGGACCGTCAGCCTTTTCATGGAGTAAAGACTTCCATGATACAGCTGGTTCCGAATATGCATGGTGGTGCCACTTAGGCACCTCTCATATTTTAGATCACCTGACCACTGCGCCACTGCCAGGGAACAATGGTTCCCTGGCGGTTGTTGAGGGGCAATAGAAGTCTGCCTGTGAAAGTTTTAATTGAGCCGTTAGAACGCCGGGCGGCGGTGGCTGGACTGCCATTGCCGCGCTTCCGTGAGTCTGGCGGTCCTCAGACAGCCAGACTCATAATTAGGTCCATAGAAGTAACAAATCGCCATTATTGATTGTTTATGTGCAGGAAGGAACACCTTCTGTGCATAAACAATCATTTGCTGAAACGCAGGTACCCTCGCACTATGGTGCGAGAGTGCCTTTCGCTGTTGCTAGGCAGCTAAGTTTAGCGCCTGCGCTAGGAAAACCATTGAGGTGTGCCGTATTGTTAATAAATATAGTGCATCCCTGCATTTTAGAAATGTCAGAGCGCAGTGCTGCCAAATTTGGCGCTGCTCCCTGCTCTGACATTTCATTTTACATATGCACCACAGCACATCTGCGCCAGTCAACTGCATTGTATACAATTTATAGTAGGCCTACGGACCACTTTTCCAGCCAATGTAGCCCATTTCAGAACTATACACATTTTAACCTACGGCAATTGTTTGTTTTTACAAATCTCAGAGGCATATGTACAAGCCCCTATCGCCACCGCAACGTCACTTTTACCGATGTTGTGGTGGATTTGGGGCTGCGCCTTATGTACAAGGCAGCGTTAAGCCACTTTAGTGCTGCCTTGTACATAAGGCCCCCTTTCACGCTATGATTAGTGTAAAAGGGGCGTGCAGTTGGTGTTGTGGTGGGCGTTCCACCGCAACACCCATTCATTTTGACGCTGCCCCCATTGTAGAAGGGTGCATTGCCAAAATTAAGACCAGGTAAATCCTGGTCTTAAGTTGGCGAAACGAGGAGAAATGCATTAATTCTCCTCGTTTTTGCTTTCTCCACACACATGGAAAAAGCAAAATGTCACGATTTGTTTATGTACAGGAAGGTGTCCCTTCCTGTACAGAAACAAACCTGCAAGAAAATGCCATTTTGTCACTTTAATGTGTGCTGCATGAAGCAGTAAACATGAAAGTGACAGAATGACATTTTAGGATTGTTTTTGTGCAGGAAGGGACACCCTCCTACACATAAACAATCCCCTGCTGCACGCAGACACTCTTACACTATGGCGCTAGGATGACTGCGTTGGCGCTAAGTTGCTAAACTTAGCGCCATTGCAGGGGAAAACGCAAGGCTGCACCACATTCTTGTAAATAATGGTGCAGCCTTGCATTTCAGAATTGGTGGAGCGCTGTGTTAAGCCAGGAAGGCTAACGCTGGGCTCCGCCACTTCCTTGTGTTCCCCTCAATGTCTATCAACTTTAAAAGATCACTGGGAGTGGCCACACACAATGGCCAACAAGGCACACCTCTGAGAGGCTCCCAGCCGACCCTGCATAATACTGCCCTGTGGAGCATCGCCTGGCTATCCAAGAGGGGTCTTTACCTCAGTTCTGCTGTATCGAGGTGCCGTAGACTGTGGCGAAGTACGGGGAGCGTGAAAGCAGGGAGACTCGCTGTGATGTCGGGGACCTGCATGCAGAGGGCTGCGGCCTGTTGGGGCGGTGCCTACCTGGGCTCTCTCCCTTCTTGGTGAGGACTGTTCCCTTCCGAGGATGGAGGAGCTGCTGTCCAGCTCGAGGGAATACTGCTTGCCCGCTGGGTCCATTGCGAGTGCATCGCGGAGGCTAAATGGGGTCTAGTGGGACTGGCCGGGGTGCTCTAGGCGGGCACGAGTGGAAGGCCTGGGGTGCTTGAGATGGAGTGGCACACGGCCCGTGAGCTGGCCCTTCATCTATTTGTGCAGGGCAGGGCTGTGAGGAGTGGCATGGAGTCAGAGTCCACTCGGCGAAGCTCCGTCCGCCTACTGCCTACACTGGACTCTGCGGCACGGCGGCCCTGTTGGCTACTGTTGGAAGGGATCCCTGACAGGCGGTGTGATCAGAAGGCCTAAGGATCTTAGCCCATGTTGCCTTCAAGTCACTGGGGCCTCCGCAGTGAGGCGGGCCTTCGGATCCTGATGTGGAGGCACATAACTGAGTATACTGGGGCATCTGTGTGGGCCTGGCCATTGTGGCAGTGCCTATTGACGTTGCCAGGGAGCTGGGGCCCAGTCTGGTGTTCTGTGGCCCCCTTGCTGCCAGGGAAGGGGAGCTGAATATCTCCTTGGGGGGCAGTCCACTGGTGGCAGGTTGTGTCCTCCCTATTCTGTTGCTCCACACACGACAGCGCAGCCGCGCCTGGGCCTACTCTCTGGACATCTCGACCTGAATGTGTGTTGCCCCTAGCTCTTTCGGACATACATGGGACATAGTAAGTATTCGTGGGGCCATCAGGGCAACACTATGGATCATCACACAACCCCGGCTTCCACCTCGCAGCGCTCCACAGTGGCCATGATGGGCAGAAATGGCAAAGACGATGGGCAACCAGCGGGGGAGCTCACGAAGGCTGAACTGCCTTACAGGGTTCCTGCCTCTCCCTGGAGAACAAGATCGAGTCCGTCGCCGTGGAGGTCAATCTCCTACGCACTGGCCTACGCAGGGTCTCCAACAAGGTACGAGTGGCATAAAGTTCCATTGAGGGTTTCCAAACAGTGGTGGCCCCCTTGAGGAAATAGGTTACTGAGGTGACCTCCCGGTCTGGAGCCTTAGGGCTAGGGTGGAGGACGCGGAGGTTGTTTCTGACACAACAATGTGCATCTCCTGGGATTTCTGGAGCGAGCAAAGGGGGCTCCCCCTGAACAGTTAATTGAGTCTTGGATCAGAGACAGATTGAAGCCTGATGGATTGTCTCCACTATTCATCATTGAAAGAGCACAACCCGCATTGTTGGCCCTGCCATGGCCTGGGGGCCCCTCCGCGGGCTTTGATTGCACGCATCTTGAGTTATCAAGACGAGGACAGCATCCTGAGGGTGGCTAGGGAAACAGATGCTGCCCAGTATGAAAAATTGCATGATTTCCATCTATACTGACTATGCAAATAAGCTGCATGGGGCCTGGAAGACGTTCTTAGAGGTCAAGGCCAAATTGCACTCGATTGGGACTACGTTACAAATGTATTATACCCAGCACTCTTGAGGGTGCTATCTGGGGTTGAAGCCTATTTCTTTGAGTCACCCGAGGATGTTTGGGGTTGGCTGGAGGTATGGCACAAGGTGCCCAGAGAGTGTTCTGGCTCTTGGAGATCCAGGTTGAGGCTTGGATCACTGGAGAGGGGCTCTGGTGGAGATCCAGGAGGACAGTACCATGGCTCTGGCCCGAGTTGGAGAGTGCTCAAGAATCGTAAATGACACAGCACACCGGGAGGAAGGTGTACAGGAGGTGACCTCAGAAGAAAAGACTTGAACTCCCTTATGCAGCCTGTTTGCTTGTTTGTTTTCTATGCCCTGGGGATCTTCATTGCTTCATATTGAGCTATATTGATATCCTGATCCTAAGGGAGGGGAGGTGTTGGCGTTGCTTATTATTGTGGTTTTGTAAATACTCTACAGGGATGACTTGTTGTTTTAGCGTCCTCCAAGGACTATTGATTTAGTCTCTAATATTGTGGGATACGATTTGCTGGGTAGCCTTTCCATAGCTGTGGTAGGTAAAGGTTGGGGGGTGGATTAGTCTGTGGGTCCTAACAGCAAGATTACGCTTGGATTTGCAGTGGAAGAAGAATGTTAGACTGTATGTCTGGGGTTGTGGGGGGCGTTCTGGTATTCCTTGGATGGGGATCCTTTGTTTATTCTTGTTCTAGGCTTGTGTTCTGCAACGGTGCAATGTGTGTTTGGTCTTTTTGGGTCCTGCTGTTCACCCTATTCACGCCAGAGTTTATGCGATCATTTGTTCTCGGAAATTGCATTCTATTCAATGACTAAAGACAGCATATTGTAATCAGTTGCTAGCCTTTAGCACGGATTCAAAATTCGGTATCAATTCCTTACCTGAAGTATTGCCACAAGGAGGATTAATACTCTAATGATTTACTCATTGTGTTATATATTTAAACAGCTTTGACTAATCCTGCTATGTGCACTTCTAGCCCTCAATGCTTGCAATCCGAGATATAAGACAGATTATTAACTGTCTTAAGTTTCTTTTATCAGATTGACCCCAGTTCTGGGTGATCATTTATGCTTCATAGTATTATTAGTCTTATTTCTCCATATGTAAAGTCGACATTAAGCAAAATTGTAAAGAGTGGACACCTGATGAAGGCACATGCCGAAACGCGTTGTGGAGACAATTATCATCAATAGTCGCCATTATCAATTGGTTGTTGTCAAAAAAAAATTCTCGTGTCTATAACTGTGAAGACAATTATCATCAACAAATCATCACTATTAATTAGGTGTTGTCAAATGTTTATGTGTTTATTCATTTGTAATTTTGTTAGTCTTGTGAATAATTTTGTGTAAATGATTATTCCATAACCTTTTTTTGAATATTTATGTTTCATGCCCCTGTATATTTTTGTTTATTAACAAAACATGTAACAATTTTGATACAAAGAAAGAAACAGAATATTTATTCATTGACCCAAAAAAATATTTAAAATATAAATAAAAAAGAGGAAAATAAATATCACGTGAAGTTCGACTAGTGGTTTTGTTAAATTGTTGTTACATGACAATATTATTTGTATTGCAAATTAAGGGCTCTTTGTCTAGGGTTGGTACACATATCTCATGCACACTTCTTTTTCTATTATCTTTCCCCTACTTTACCTATTTCACCCTATTGGATGGTACAGGATGGGGAAGGATGAAGGGGAACACCTATTGTGAGTATTTGGAAAGTCTGGGGGCTCTGAGATTATGTCAAATACTTAGGGTCCATTCTTCCCTTAAGCACCACAAGACCCACATTGCTTGTCTCCAGGAGACCCACCCAGCGAAGGCTGAGGAGCAAAAACTGCAAAGGAAATGGAAGGGGTCACGTTTTTTCCGTTTCTTATTCTTCTTATGGTAGGAGGATGGTTTGCTGGGTGACCCTGGAGATGCCCTTTCGGCTCACCCACTGTAAAACAGACATGGTGGGGAGGTATGTGCTGGTTCAGGGTGCCTTTGATGGGGAGGAGATTATGCTGGTTAACTCTTATGCCACCAACATAGACGATAAGTTCTTTTTTGAGGGGCTGCAGGATTTGCTGATGAATAGTGTGGGGTCCCCCATCATTTGAGCAGGGGATTTCCATTGTGTGCTAGATGGCGGTATGGATCGCTGCCCCCGCGGATGGAACCAAATTGCTGATGACAGCTGATCTGGGCAGGGTGTGCAGAATTTGGGACTTTTGGATGGGTGGTGCCTTTTACATCCAGGGGGCCGTAAATACACGTGTTAATCCCTGATGCATAATACATTTAGCTGACTAGACCGATTCCTAGTGGGTGGGCTGAATCATGCCAGGGTCAGTGCTGTGTCACACATGGCCCTTTTTTTATCTGACCATGCCCCAACTCTGCTGACAATATACTGAAGTGGGAGGATGGATGCCTGCAGGTTATGGCATATGTCCTCTGATTTGTTGGAAGACTCTGCATGCCTGGAGGAACTGCAGACTGTCATGGATACTTACCTTGATATTAACTCGGGGACGATGGACAGCAGGGCCATCGAATGGGAGGCTTTGAAGGTGGTGGTACCGGGTGCATGCATTAGCACTGTTTGCAGAGTGTGTAGAAGACTTGTATCAGACTTAAGGGTTCAGGAGGACCGATTGACACTTTTTCAATAGCAGGGGGCATTTACAGTTGGGGAATGCGCAGCAGCATTGGTGGCTCATAGGGAGATATACTCACTCTGGGACACGTTAGATAAAATGGGTCTCAAGGCCTACCGCCAGCTGCTGCACCGGTAGGGAATAAACCAGGTACATTGCTGGCATGAGTCCTAAGGAGGGAGACAGGGGTGCTTGCACGCTGGGTACCGAGACATACTGGTTACGTTATTGGACCACATTAAGTCAGATTACAGTGCTGGGCCTCCTGATGTCAAGGACAGAACGGGACCTTCCAGGACCAGGTGGGACTCCCACAGTTGCAAAGGATGGCCAAGCTAGGAGTGAGGAGAATCTCACTGAGGAAGAGGTGGGTGTTGCCATTAAGGCTTTGCGTAAGTCAAGAGCTCCTGGCGGAGAGGGATTTTCGGACTAATTTATCGCTCCTATTCCCCGTCCCTCAGAGGGAAACTGTTAGCGGTCTATCAGGAAGCGAAGGACATAGCACGTTTGCCATGGACTATGAGGGAGGGAGTGGCATGCTCAATGCTGAAACAGGGTGGGGATCCTACAGATTTGTTCGCATACAGACCGCTGACTATGCTTAACACTGACCTCAAGATTTTATGCAAGATCCTGAGGCTAGACTGTGTGAGGTTATTTAGGATTTGGTTCCCAAGGGTCAGTGTGGCTTCAAGTCGGCACGTAGCACTATGCATAATTTATGCAGATTGACTCATGTGCTTCATGCTACCCTGGGCAGTGAGGACCAGATGGCATTGGTCTCCCTAGACTTTAGAAAAGGTATTCGATACAGTGGAGTGGTCCTTTCTACTGGCTGTACTGAGGGGTATGGGGCTTGCTCGCAATTTCTGTGTCTGGATTCGGCTGCTGTATACTGCACCCTTGATTTCTGTTAAGTTTGGGGGGCAGCTCTTGGAACCCTGACCGGTGGAGAGCGACGCTCAACAGTGTTGTCCTCTTTTGCCGCTGTTGTTCACATTGGCAATTGAGCTGTTGCTGCACGTGGAGATTTCTCTTTGGGGCATTCTGGTGGGGCGCTGTGGTCATGTGGTCTTGCTCTGTGCAGACGATGCGCTGGTGTATGTATGAAATCAGGGAGAATCTATCGCATTGTTGATGAGGAAACTGGTTGATTTTGGTTGCATCTCGTGGCTAAAATATAAACTGTGCAAGTCACTGGTGTTTCCCCTGGGTGGGTTGATTGGGATTGAGGATCTGGGTTACCCATACGGAAGCCCAACACCAGCATCAGAATGTAGATAGTGTGCTGGCTGGCCTGGAGAACTCTGTTGCTTTTTGGAATCGTCTCTCCCTCTTTGTGATGGGTAGGGCAGCCGTACCAAAGATGATTTTCATCCCAAGATGCCTGTTTCTAGTACAAAATTCGATGTTCCCATTGACGGATGATGGATCGCTTTTTTCGTAGGTTGGATAGCCTGCTGGTGACACTTTTATGGGCGTAGTAGGGTGGCGCTTGCAATTTGTGAAGAGGGAGATGGAGGAGAGTGGTTTAGCGGTCCCAGTTATACAATGTTACTACTACACTGCCCACCTGCAGCATGCAGCCCATTGGCTTGCGGAGCCCTATAATTGGGAGAAGCGACTCCTGGGTACCAAGCCTGGGGGAGACACACTGCCTCGCCTGCTGATGGGAGGGGAGGTTAAAGTTCCCGCTGCCTTATTTGATCTTCCACACTGAAGGGGTCCGGGAACCGGTGGTACAGAAGGTCATTCGCAGGACACCCTATAGCAGAAAGCTGAAACTATGGGATCTGGCGCTCTTCAGGAACATTGACTCTCTAATGTCTATGGAACAATGGAGACAGGTGATGTCTGGAAGCAGGGGACCTTTATCTTGGGGACATCTTTGTCTCATTCCGGGACACGCAAGACTCCTTTGGGGTGGGCCCGGCTCATTTTCTCCATTACGTGAAGATAGAAACGTTGGCCAAATAACTTTTGGTGGACTTCCCGGCCCCTCCGCAGCCATTGGATGTCCTTGATGACCTAATTAGCTCGGGGGAGGGGCGTCATCTTATTACTCATTCTTATAAACCCCTCATGAACGACATGCCACCACGACAGTACTTGGATCGCAGCGCATGGGAAAGGGATGCAGCACTGCTCTTTGCTGATGCGGACTGGGAGTCAGCGTTGAATCTTGCCCATATTGTATCATGTAATAACCAATTCAAGCTCTTGTATTTCTACTTCGTACACTGCACCTTCATCCATACTGCATTAATAAAATAGACCCCAAGATGAATGCTGCCTGCGGGCGTTGTGGACTGGTTGGGGCCAGCTTTCTCCATTTAGCCTGGCAGTGCGCTCCGGTCCAGTGTTACTGGACATTGGTTATACTCCATATCGAGGTGGTCACAGGGATTAGTGTTCCCTTGACTTCACTTGCTTGTCTTCTGGGGGTGGTGGCCCACCCCAGGGGCTGTAAAATACCCTACAAGCTGGCTCAGCTGGCCCTACTGTTAGCAAAAAAATGGGTGGCTATGGGGTGAATGGGGGTGAGGATTGCTGTCTGGGTCCTCTTACTAGCTGCTATGGAATACCTTCGGACATGTGACTACTGCACTTGTGTAATGTATATTCTACTGGATTGTACATGTATTTGGCTCATGTCTGACAGTGAATCCTGCCTGGATTTGTCATCTTTCACTGTATGCTTGTTGAAAAAATCAATAAAATACAGTTTTAAAAAGAAAAATGTAAAATATCAGCATTTTCCAGGCAGGCTGCAATATTTCCATACCCCATTTGAAAGATATCAATTTGTCTTCTTCTGGATTTGACTAACACTTGTGACATATTAAACTAATTTTCAATGGACTTCATAAATAAAACTCTTTATGGATTTTTTCAGTACAAGATGTATAAATATAGCTATCAATAAGTCATTAATGCTAGCAACACAACAAGTATAATCTCCTATCTGAAATATGTACTCAGAAATTGCGATACCGTTACACCTCTTAAATATTGATATTTCCAGAGTAGGTATTTTGGATTGCTTTCAATAAAGGGGGCCTTAGGAATTTTGGAGGGGGCACAGTTTTCGAAAATTATTAAAACAGAGACAGTTAATAGCACCTGCTTCTAGAATTTATCACCAATTGCATCTGGCATATTAAAGTACACATTTAACATACGCTTGAGGGGGCGTTAAGGTTTTCTGAGGATAGTGGTTTTTGTTAGTTGGTAAGAGAGTGTGACAGTAACCCCAGCAACCCCAGTCATTCCTGGGTGTTTGTTTTCCATGCAAAAATTATATTTTGAACATATTTTACATGAAATAAATTACAACACCACTTAGGTGTGGCTTGGAAACCTTCTGGTGGAGAGGACGGGAGATTTTGGAAGTCCTTATTTATTAACACTATCTTCCGTGGATTATTTAGAACGGATTCTGTAGGGAGTTGACTAAACCTCCACTTTGAGAGGAGGTGTGATAGAATGGTGCTTGCTGTTGGATTTGTGCTTTGAACACAGATGACAGCTATGTCTGAGCTACATTTCACCACCACCATTTTGAGTAAATATTACAGTTTGTTAAAGAGTGTGTTTTCATGTTGGCAAGGATAGCCATCAAATGAAGTCTGGATGAAGTTCTTTAGTTTTGCCATAACATCTCAGAGTGGGAGACATTGATGCCCAATGCCAGCCTGCGAGGGGGGTAACTCCTGGCCACTCATTAACAAAAGTTACTAGTGGTGACCCTACCCACTTTTGAGCACTTCCTGTGTGGTTTACTGAAAGATATCCCACAATTCTCCTGTCTACCTAAAACTGATATGACAGGACCTTTTTTTCCTGTTGCAAAGCACACTGTCTCACACAGAGATATGGATATGATAATGGGAAAACCCTCCATTGTGGTCATTTTAAACCAGCTCTCCTTCCCACTGGGTTTGGAGACAAGTTGGCTATGAAGACAAAGTTAGGCAGGCCTAGATTTGAGCTACATCTGCCAGTGACAGGGTAGGTATCCTTTTAAGTCAGTTAAGTGCCTGGGCACAGACAATATCACCATCCTGTCAGGGGAAGGTCAGACCCTCTGCCTTTGTCTCAGCTCTGGGAGCTACTTCACTCTTAACCAAAGAGCCACTCAGCTCCTAGGTGACAGTGACACTGGCAAAAAGACACAGTTAGCACAGGTAGAAAAAATGACATCTTTGTAAAAGTGCTATTTTCAAAATATTAGTATGAAATCTGACTATTAGTTTAGTTGGATTTTAAATTACTATTGTTAGATTTGGGGGTCTCTAGTTGGCAAAGGTAGGTACCTTTGACCAAATAGGGACCCTTGCATCTAGTCAGGGTAAGGGGCTACAATCCTAAAATAACCCCTGCTTGGTAGCTTGGCACGAGCAGACAGGCTTATCTCAGAGGCAGTGTATAAAGCATTTGTGAGCACATACAGTAATCCAGTGACAACACTACAGATGGACACCACACAGGTTTTATATCAAAAATAAGTTTTCTTTATATAGACTTATCACAAGACCACGTACAACAGAAATCCACAATACTGTACTTTAAAAATGGTAGAAATAGCTTAGCTCTCTTTAGATGGTAAATGCGACACTTTAAGTTTAATGTACCTTTGGATGCGTAACGATATACAACAAAAGTTTTGCAGGGAAGGTGATGCGTCGGTTCCTTACACGCAAGAAGGGTGATGCGTCAGTTCCCTACTGCTGTTTAGGGGACAATGATGCGTCGGTTCTTCTCGGCGTGGGGAGGTGATGCGTCGGTTTCATACTGCGCTTCCATGGCGATCTGACCAGCAGCGCCGCGATGCGATGAAGATCCGGTGCAATGAAACAAAATGGCGTCTTCGTCTTGATGCGACAACGATGCGTGCATGCCCGACGGCCGTGCGGCGACTCAAGGAATCTTCTGAGCCGCGACAGGCCCTGTGACACGCTTCTCCGGTGATGTGACGGCGTCTGCTGCGACGGCGACACTCTTCTCCAGTGATGCGAGGTGCTTTTGTGATGCGATGCGACAGCGAAAGCGGCAACACCCTTCTTCAGTGATTAGATGACAGTGGCTGTGGCGGCGACACGCTTTTCTGGTGATATGTCGGCGTCTGCTGCAAAGGCGACACTCTTCTTCAGCGATGCGAGGCGCTTCTGCAATGCGATGCGACAGCGGCAGCGGCGACACCCTTCTTCAGTGATGCAATGACAACGGCAGCGGCAGCGACATGTTTCTTCTTCGTGAGTCGCGCTTCCAGCTCCCAGCGACACACAGTCTCTCAGAAGGCCCAGCACAACAGCAGGCATTTCAAATTCCCAGCAAGGGAATTCAGGGGAGCTGGTTGGTGAAGTCTGTTGTCCCTGAGACTTCAGCAGGAGGCAAGCTCTATCTTCAAGCCCTTGGAGATCCTTTTATACTCATATTCTCTTCATTCTCTGAAGGCAGAGAGGCCTTTGCCTGGTCCAAACCAGTTCTGGTCAGTCCTGGAGCCCTTTGTTTACATAACTCCTTCTTTCCTTTGACAGTGGCTGCTTCCATGGGTGGCACAACCAGTGCTGCAAGCCCACCAGCAGCGTTTGATTTACAAGCCCTGGGCACATGCAGTGCACTGTACTAGGGTCTGACAAGTAAACCAAACCAGCCAATCATGGAGTCACTAATCCATACATCAATTTACCATAGGGAGCACTTGCACTGTGGCACTGGATAGCAGTGGCACAGTGCCCAAAGCATCTATAACCAGCAAAAACATGTGAGGCAACAGCAAAACATGGGAGGGAGACCCACGCCAATAGTGCCAGGTCTAACAACTATTAAAATGAGTCCACAAATCATTTTCCTAGCTACTTCTTAACTGAAGTCAAGCATTATAAGGTAATGTAAAGTAACCTAGTGCTTTTCAATGGGAGCACCAGCCTCCTTAGGAAGTTTTTTACTACCAGGACATAAAATATACATGTTGAACATTTTAAATGCAATGCACCCTGCCCTGTGGGCACTTATAGCCTACCTTAGGGGGGATTTATAAGCACTGTTCCCGTTAACGTGCGCGCGCGCACCTCTGTTATCGAGAGCGTGCACTGCCGTATGGGCAGCGCGCACACACCCACGACATCCCGCGAGTGAATCGCGCCGCTGCTTTAAAAGAGCGAGCGGCGCGAAAATCACTCACTTCCTGGATGCAGTGTCGGGACTGGGAGTGAAGGTAAGGCGAGGGTTGGGGGCTTGCGGCTGTCGGCACCTGCAGGGAAGATTGTGGGCTTTTAAGTATTCATGTTAATCACAGCCCCTTCACGAGCTGTGATTAACATAAATACTTATACAAAAACCCACACTCTTCCCCACCAGGCCCGGTTCCAGCCAAACAGGAGCCTTGGCCCTCGCAGTGAGGGCTTGAAGGCATGCGCGCAACGCCATGGGGCTCAAAGTGCTCCAACTCCCCCCTCGTGTGTGTCAGCCCGGGACGAGACAGCTTCCCGGGTGCACACAGACAGCATTAGAGATTATCGCAGCCGCACCCGAGTACTTAACAGGTCTTTAAAAGACCATTTACATGTTAACCTGGCTTTATTTATTGTTTCACCCCTTCATCTTCACATGGCAAAAGGCGACAAATCCTTTCTTTGACAATGGTAACCATAGCCTACTGTTTTGCTGCGTGGATTTTTCTTTTTCTATGCAGCGCAGGAGAGAAGTAGTTTATTTACAAACATGAATGGTATAGTTAGAACTTGGCTTTTTTTGTTTTGTGATATAGTTAGAACTTCCGCAGTCTTTCATTATTCTAATGTTGCTAAAAAGAGTATGTTCCGGCAGATATAAATTTTTATCAGTAAAGCTGACCCCCATGGAATACTCTTTAAATCCTAAGGTTGTGTTTCCCCAGACCAAACCCTCTTAAAATATACTGCCCACCAGTATGGATGACATGTGATTCCTACACCTTGTAATCCTCATTGGCTTATGTGACATTCCCTGTAGACTGATTTACATACTTGTATGATTCATTGTCTCTGTATAATGTGTGCGTGGTGTAAAGTACTGACACACACTACACTATGAGTAGCGCTATACAACAAATGAAATGCATATGAGAGAGAGGCTAAGTAAAGATGAGGGGTACTGTTGGAGGGTGGCAGTGAGGGAATCCGAGGAGGAGGTCATAAGGGGGAGGGGCTATGGGGAGATGAGGGGCACTTGTGGCATGTGACAGTGAGGGAATCCGAGGAGGAGGTCAATAGAGGGGGCCATGGAGGGATGAGGGGCACTGTTGGAAGGTGGTAGAAAAGGTATTTACAGAGAAAGAGGTTATTGGTGTGGCACCAAAAAATACTTTTGTATCAGCGCTGAAGCCGGCGCTGTCATGGCCTTTCTGTTTTTGTTTATTTAATTAGCAGTCGGGTCATAAGGGCTACTGTGGAACATACTTTAAAGTGCGTGCTAATTATATTTACTGCTATATTCAATGTTTTAAGTTTGTAGGCGATTATACTAATGCTTGTACCGGGCAAAATGAAAGTGGAGTCCTATGGTGCCTGATATGGGGCTGGGGCCCAAGGTCAGCTGTGAGATAAGATGCACTAGAGAGGAGTAGTGGATAATCAAGCCTGTACATATCTTTTTAGCTGTGTGTGTTGTTTAATCCTGTGTAACTTTCTATGGCATTTTATATATATATGTATGTGTGTGTGTTTGAATTTAAATAGTGTTATTGTGCTACTTGTGGGTAAATAGTGTTTATGTATTATGTGCGATACAAAACTTACAGTGGTCAACTACTACACTTAGAAAGGGGACTTTTATCTGACATGAGGGGGGATTTTCTGGTGTGAAAATCCACGCAGTCTGGGCCCTTTTGGAACTTTCAACTAATATCTGCATTATTTTCCCACTGTGAGAAGAAAGTGGCAGATGTTTTTTCTTATGTGACATCCCTTTGATAATTTTCTTATAAACACTATTTGTTTTGCACTAAGTGTATTATGCAAACACAGCAGTGAAGCATAATTTGGGACCCATTTATTTATTTATTCTTTTAAAAAGGTAAACGTATAAATATTTGTTTAAGTGTCCGACATATTGGCTGGCTGTCCTGTCTAATTTCCACGACAAAACACATTACTCATAAATATTACTCTGTGGAGTTATTTCAAGTCTCTAGCAAATTACCTTTGCTCACCAAGGACTTCAGGAGCCAGTGAGTGCCATTTCCACCACAGCCAGCACCGGGAGACGGACTTGAGCCACCCTTGTGCCGACAAGGAATGGGCAGCCATTCTGTCATACTCGCTTTAGTCTCAAGCAATACCTGCTTTCGCCTTATTAAATATTATATACGCCACAGAGCTTATCTCACCCAAGACAAGGTAAATCAATGCTATCTTTGCACGGACACTGTTGGTCCCCACTGTGCCATGCCTGATGGCGATCTTATACACATGCTTTGGGCCTACACATCTCTTCGCCATATCTGGCTGGGTGTGAACACACATTTATCAAACTGTACGCTGGAATCCACACTACATACATGGGAATTGAGACTCTTAGGCCTGCACTGTAAGGATAAGAAACATGAAGCTACCACCCACTTCATTGATTTACAGCTTCTCCTAACCAAGCGCTTGCTTACCCACTGATGGAAGTCACCTACTCAACCAGAGGTCACTGCCTGGGAACAATCCATGCAAGCTTGGGTCGGGCCGTGTGCATTGCCCTTCACAGGGAAGATACGAAGGGTGTACGCAAATACCCTCTTCCAGCAAGTTGGCAGGCCATCCTAGCTGACTTCCTGACTGCTCTGTTGTCTGTCACTGACGTGCCAAGGGGGACCCTGACCCCTGTAGGCACTGGGAATTATCCTGTCACCAACCCCGCCTGCCGTACCTGATGTTTAACCCTGACTGCTCCTCCCTTCCTTATATCTGTTATGTTTGAAAGTCGTTATTCTGTAATAACGCAATTTTGTTCCTGAAGTGAAATGACTTCGATTTGTTATACAATTTGAAGGATAATATTTTATTTTAAATGTTTGCTGAATCTAAAACTGATTATCCTGTAACTTTACAACACCACTACTAGAAAAATGTACGAGGCATGTATATGCAGTAAAAGTTTATAACGTGAAAATGTAATAAAAAGATTTTTTTTAATAGGACATTTCCATTATTTTTTAAGTGAAAGGTCACTGCTTAAATGAACTTTTGGGGACAGTGGAATTAAACGTATTTATGTATTTATATTTGTTAAGCGCCACATGACCAACGGTCTCTAAGCACTACAAACCATTAAACCAGGGATGCCATGATGTTTGCAGATAGAGCAAACTAGGGTTTGAACTTATCTAAACACCTCAGCAAACAGGATAGTCTTACGTTTTTTCCTAAATGGTAGGAGAGATGCCTCCCGGGCAGACTCTCTGGTAGCTTATTCCAAAGCTGAGGAATCACGACCAAGAAGGCACATCCCCGAATGAGGTGCGTTAAAGCGTGGGCAGGCCAACAAGTGTGTGCCAGATGAACGAAGACAACGGCCAGGCACATAAGGCTTCAGACGATCTTTAATGTAGCTGGGCACTGCTCCATACATAGCTTTGTGTGCAATACACAGGCCCTTAAATATTATCCTCTGTCTGATAGGGAGTCAGTGTAGCTGCTGTAACAAGGGTGTAGCGTGTGTTCTTTTTGGCAGTTAAAGGATCAGACGTGCTGCATCATTTAACACCACCTGGAGTTTCCCCAAGTAGGGAGTCCTATGTGTACAGCATTGCCATAGTCCAGGCGGGATAGAACTAATGCTGACACCACGTGTAGGCAAGGTAGCAGATGACAACAAGGGTACAAGTTTCCGTAGTTGCATCATCATTCCCACACAACTTCCCACTACCGCAGCAACCTGATTGTTCATTGCTAGTTTGGAGTCTAACCTGATACCCAGGCTCTTCACAGCTGGCGCCGGTGATGGAGTGGTGCCAAGCTCTTGTAGCCAAAAAAGACCAGGGATTAGCCCCAGTGGCGATAGCGAGAATCTCCGTCTTATCAGGATTCACTTTGAGTGAATTCAAGGTCATCCAGTTCATAGTGAACCGAAGGATGTTCTGTACCTTAAGCTGTGCCTGGGAGGAATTCTCAATATGAATAATTAATTGGGTGTCATCGGCATAATTAAATACCTGACACTCCAGATTAGCCAGCTCATCTATCAAAGGATGGAGATAGATATTAAAAAGCAGAGGGGACAGCGCAGAGCCCTGCGGAACCCCGTACAGCAAGCTGCCGTGCCTGGATGTACATTCCCCTATTTGGACTTTGCGGGAACGATCCTCCAGAAAGGAGATAATCCACTGGAGGACTGTCCCACTAACTCCCAGCCGACGGACACGGGCCACCAATTCAAATGCGGCTTAGAGGTCCGTTAGGATCAATACTGAAGGGAGCTTCTTATCAGCTGTTAACCTTAGTTCATCCAGCACGGAGAGCATTACAAACTCAGTGCTATCGTGAGCTCTAAATTCCGCTTGCTTAGCATGTAGTAGCTGATGCTCTTCCAAATAGGATGAGAGCACTCTGAGCACATGTTGCTCAAGCACCTTAGCCAGGTATGGAAGTCTGGAGATAGGTCGAATGTTATTCGGATTCTTCGGATCAGAAAATCACATCTCTCTGGGACCCCATACATTGTAAACAAGACAGATCTAAAGAAGAACTGATCTTTATCAATCAGTAGACACTGTAATGTTGCGTTTGTCTTTTTGATTTTTTGATTGATTTACTCCTTCTATTTTTTGTATGTCAATTGTTTATGTATATCTATGTAATGTGATGCAACGTGCTGAGAACCAACAAAGTGTTTGAAAAAATATAGAGTGATATACTCATACACACTGATTCTAAACCTTGCATATTTGATTAAAATAATGCATAATTGGTTGCTAATCGGAGGCTCTTCTTTCAATTGTATCAGTACCTTGACCACTCCTTCATGAGCATTAACAGAATCAAACCCTGCTTTATTTAGGAAAACTGAGGTCCCTGTTTATGAAGGCCTTGCATGACTTATGCACCGCGTTTGTGTCACTTTTCGTAATGCAGTGGCTGCGTAAACAATGTGCCACTTTGCGCCATATTTAAAGCCCTGCACCACATTATACCTGTATGAGGTATAATGTATTCAGGGTGGGCGTGTCCTCATAAAAAAAGGTCGTAGGAGTGTCTCAGTGAAATCTATGAGATTTCACTGCAACACTTATAGGACGCCACTGCGTCAAAACCATACGCCTTGTTTATGGTAGGCGTAAGGGTACCACGGTGCAATGGGAATTGGCCTACCCAATTCTTTGCTGGAGTTGCGTCATGCTTGCGACACAACTGCAGCAATGCGTGACTTTTGCACCAACAGATACGTCAGGATTCTGTCATTTCTTATGACATGGAGTGTCGTGCATTAAATATGGCCCAACAAACATGTTGAAAGAAGGGCGCACTGAACACTGTTGCATCTCTGTATTATCGCAGCGATGCAACAGTTTTCATAAATGAGGCCCTGAAGGTTTTGCAGAGTAAGCAAAAGACACACAATTGAGGGACAGAATGCAGAACAAACCAAAACATTCACCCCCAGTCAAGAGATTTGGGTTAAATCCATCATTCCGTTGCTCACCATGCCACCCCAGTTTAGACCTGGCCATATGCAAATCAGTCTTGACCCTGTGCCTCATGGGAACAGTCCAGCCCGAGCTGCCAAGCCAGGTCCTCCCTGGACTTGAAACAAGAATCCTGGGACCAGTTTCGGGGTTTCACCCCTCTTCAGCCAGGATAGCTTGAATCCAGTGGCACAGTGAGCCCAGGACCCAAGTCTGGGCATACCCAGCACACTTAGGGCGAGGAAGCAAAAGATACACAATTGATGGACGGAATGCAGCACAAATCAAAACATTCATCCCAGTCAAGAGATCTGGGTAAAATCCATCGTTTTAGCATAGAAGGCAGGTTCCAATATTGTAAGTTCACCATCATAGGAATAACAGCCTCAGTGGATAAAACAAATTTGAACCAGTGGAATAGGCTCAGGCCTTACCCAGATAATGTGATTTAAGCTTTTCTTGAAAGTTTTATACAACTTTGTTCTTTCGCATGCTAAGATGGCACATATTTATATGTAAACAAATAATGAGAATCGCACTGAAGTTTGTGCACTAATCAAAATGATTTTTAGTTTTCACATGGTTATTTGGGATTTTAGTCAAAAGAGCTCTGAAGTGTTTGCAGCTTGTCATAATGTGATGTAAAGTAGTAATTCGATCATTTTGGAGTCCCAGTTTTTTATGAACTTTGTCACTGATTTTCTGTTTAATTTGCATTGCCTAAATGGCAATGAAATGCAAACTCGTATTAATTTGCATATATTTTCTTCAATAAAGCCGCACGCCTGGTTCTCCAAAGTATACAGAAATTGCAAGCACACTTTCAATCAGCGGATGTTTGCCGCCTACTTACACAACGTTAACCTAATCATTTTGAGCAAAACCTCCATTTCCTTCGGCCTCCTCCAATCTTTTTTAATGACAACAAGCTCACTTCCAAACTAAAATAAACCCAGTGTTGCTGTTCAAACATCGGCTGTGATCACAAGTAGGGCGGAGAAGCATGAGGTATTTACTGGAAGTGAAAAATAGGAGGCCGATTTAGATTATTATCGCAATTGATAAAAACCCGACATTGAGAGGCCTGGATTTTATTGGATGAAACAAATTAATGCATAGTCTACGTTTTTGGCGAATAACATTCCTTTTTTGTTTCTTACAGCACAAAAATCTGTGTGTTATGATAAACACTGCATATTTTTCACCAAAGTTTAAGGAAGGGTGAGGGTTTTACCTAGTTCAGTAAATGCTAAAGAAACTCAGAAATCCAACCTTCGGCAAACAGAAGTTTGCTCAAATTTGGAACATACCAAAAATTCTAAGTTCGAACTCGGAAATGTGGTATAGCATGCTGAATTCCTACCACACTGAACCACTCATGACCCAGTAACTAGGAGGAATTTTCTCTCATATCAAATTTTGACAGATTTTACCTGCGGAAATTGACCTGAGGTATATTGTGGAGTGTTGGAAAGTGAGTTATTAGTAGTGGTAAATGTGCATCCACCACTGGCAATAAGGCACCTAACACAGTCTAGGGATCAGTACCGGTCTCAATAACTTATTCCCATGCTCAACCCTAGGGCAGAGGATGTGGTCCGTTGGCTGCGCTGCCGCCTCTGGTGCAGGAAACCAGGGTTCGAGCCTCGAGGTCGTGTCCACATCCTGTGATTCTGGGCAAATCACTTAATCTCCCCGTGCCTGAATGTGTAATGTAAATACAGTGCTATGTAAAGCGCTCCAATACCTTCGGGTCGAGTTCGCGCTATATAAATATGCAAAAAATAAAAAACCTGGATAGCTTGGTGGCAAGCAGGCAGGTTTAACTTAGGAGACAAGTATTGTACATCATTTAAAGATACCAATCCGTAAATAAGTTTTTCCACAGTTGCTCCAAACTTCCGGAACTTCTTCCTAGAGTTCCTCTTGAGGGTCCAAAGTGTCCATAATACAATCCAAGGGACTAGAAGCTCCAAGATGGTACTTGAACATTTGGTACCACAATTTCCACAATGCACCTGGACAAAACCCTTACAAATCCACTGGACACACTCCAGGCAGGAGATTCTTGGTGGTGATAGCCCAGGTGAGCTCTGCTAACCTGTAGCTTGCAGGGAGTCCACTGTTCATTTTTCTTTAAGCCAAGTACATACAAAAGGGATGTAGTTCCAGATAATGAAGCAGGCGCAGTCAGTCAGAATGCAGGGCCCGATGGTGCAAATCATGGGGCAGTTTTACAAGCCACTTGTGACACTTTTACACCACTGTTGCGTCACTTCTGTGATGCAGCAGCGGCATAAACCATGCGCCACGATGCGCCTTATTTACAATGTGACGCATCTAGGGAGATGCGTCACGTTGTAAAGCCCTGCGCCACATGAAACATGCATTAGGTTTCATGTGCATTAGGTTTCATGTGCCAAAATATTGTAATTTATCACTTTTTAAGTGCTCGACCACCAAAGTCGAGTTTGGTCACAATTTACATTTAAAAGCAGTGCTGCAACACAGGGCTGCTTTGAAACTGGCGTCAGACTCAGCAGTGCACACATGCAAGTGCAGAAAAGGCTGCTGACCTTTAAACTGCCATTCCCTAATATATACTAGGGACTTATAGGTAGTTTTTATCCCATTGCCCTATTGTCTACTACGGACCTCTAGGGTAGGTCATGCCAATTATAAGTTATGTTATGTTATGTTAATTTATTTCTTCTATAGCGCTCGGCTACTCCCAGGAGCATCCCGGCGCTTTGCTGAAGAACATTGGCAGACACAACAGAACATAACCACAAAGAGGAGACAGAAAAAAGACCAGATTATCTGAAAGAATAAAGTTTATTTAGTGAAAAGCCACGTTTTAAGCTCCATTCTAAAGGCAAGGAGACTGGGAGCCTGTTTAAGAGAAAATGGTAATTCATTCCACTCCTTCGGGACTAGGTAGCGGAAGGAGCGACCACCCATCCTTGCGCGCCTAATGACCGGGACTGTCATTTTAGATAGCAAAGATGATCTCAAGGCCCTGCCCGGTACATATCGGGAGAGACGTTTCCTTAAGTACTTAGGGCCAGAGCCTTGTAGAGCCTTAAAGGCAAGAGTCAGGCACTTAAAGAGAATTCTTTTAGCGATCGGCAGCCAGTGTAAAGCATTCAATAGGGCCGTAGCGCCGGCTCTTCTCGGGAGCCCGTAGATAGCACGGGCTGCCGAGTTCTGGACCACTTGCAAACGGGTCAAAAGATATTTTGGTAGACCCAAAAAAAGCGCGTTTGCGTAATCCAATCGCGATCCGATCAAAGCCTGAACAATAGTCTTCCTATGCTGAAAAGACAAAAGAGGAAGGAACTTTCTCAGCATCCGTAAGATGCCAAAACATTTACCTGAAAGGCACGAAACATGTGGCCCAAAGGACAATTCACTGTCCACGATCACTCCCAGGTTTTTTGCCTTAAGGGACACACTGTCAGGTGGAAACAAATCTTGAGGCCACCAGGCTTTCCAGTCTGGCTCAGAGGTGCAACCAAAAAAGAGCAGCTCCGACTTGTCGGGATTGCACTTTAACCCATTACACCTAAACCACTCAAAGACCGCCCCCAGACAATCCTTGATCTGTGCGCCATCGAAAGTCCCGCCCCTGTCACAAGTGAACAGGAGCTGGGTATCATCGGCGTAAGATATGATCTGGGCGCCAAGAGACTCCGCGACTGCCGCCAGAGGGGCCATAAAGATGTTAAATAGCATGGGGCTAAGGATGGAACCCTGCGGTACCCCTACCTCTAGTGGAGCCATATCCGCGGAGAAAGGGGGCGCCCAGATCGTTTGTCGGCGGCCGCCTAAAAAGGATTTAAGCCAACTCCACACCGTCCCCCGAATGCCGCACTCCCAGAGTCTTACAAGGAGGCGATCGTGAGGGACGGTGTCGAAGGCCGCCGATAGATCTAACATTACCAGCATGGCCCTTCCTCCAGAGTCGAGTTCTTCCCTGATGGCATCCGTGACCTCTAAGAGGGCAGACTCTGTGCTAAAATTAGCACGGAACCCAGATTGCGTGTCATGCAGCAAATCGTGCTCCTCGATGAAATTAGAAATCGTCCGATGTGCAAATTTCTCGGCCACTTTCGCCAGAGCAGGGAGAAGGGAGATGGGCCTATAGTTGGCATGGATGAGGGGGTCCAAGGTGGGCTTCTTGATCAATGGCAGGATCAGAGCATGTTTCCATGCTTGTGGGACTACTCCCGTTAGCAATGAAGAATTCTAGAGTGGATTCAGCAGGGCATTTAAAGCAGGTGCCACTTTCCCCAGATGTTTAGCTGGGCACGGATCAAGTGGAGAGCCTGATTTCAAGCCTGACAAAAACTCCAGAGAGGTGTCAAGGCAAAGGTGTGGAAAAAGTGAAAGAGAAGGGCCTAAACTCTCCCTAAATACAGGGGGGGATGAAGGACCCGCGGCCAACTGAGAACTAGAGTGGAGAAGAGAGGCTTGAATAGTTGTAATTTTGCTGGTAAAGAAAGTTGCAAGCTGTTTTATCCATTCTTCAGAATGAGTATGAGATACAGTACAGATAGCAGGGGACGTAAAATCCAAAACAACTTTAAAGATTTCCTTACAGCCATTTTCGGCCTCATCAATTCGTCGCTCAAAATAAGCTTTTTTTTCCTTCCAAATTGACTGGTGATAAGCTTTAGTTATTGCTCGGAATTTCGCTTTCTCAGTCAAGTCGTAGGCCCGTCGCCAAACTCTCTCCGCCCTTTTACAGCCCTGCCGCTGCTCCCTTAACTGAGAGGTGAACCAAGGGGCCGACGCTCTACGTTCACCTTGTTTAAGCTTTGTTTCAGGAATTAAGGTCTGGAGTCTGGCTGTCAGCCAATTCTGAAAGAGACTGAGGTTCTCTTCCAAAGTACCCAAAAGAGGACATGGAAAGATAGCAAGGGCCTCAGATAGCATTTCCGCCGAAAGTAGATGGAAAGGGCGCGAGGTTCGCATGGTCTCTCTTGATTCTCTCACCCGAATAAGAGCAGTGGCAGGTACCGAGAAAGAGACCAAAAAATGATCCGACCACAGTACAGGTTGTATAGACTTTATCACAATAGCTTTTGTAGAAAAGATCTGGTCAAGAATATGGCCTTTATTGTGCGTCGGCTTCAGTAGAAACGGAGATAGTCCTAATGTAATTGTAATGTCACTTAATTTTATTGCATCGGGGTCCTCTACAATATCCATATGGACATTGAGGTCCCCAAGAAGAATACAGTGCTCTGATCTAAGACAAGGGACAGAGAGAGCGACTTGTAGTTCATCAAAAAAAGACCCTACCGACCCCGGGGCTCTATACAAGAGGATCCCGGTACAAGCCGGAGGGGGGAGAGCTGAAGGGTGAAGCCCAAGGCTTCGCATCCCTGAATATTTTCAACCGGAAAGATTGAGCAGGGAATGTTTTTATTAACCACAAGAGCAACCCCTCCCCCTCTGCCAGATATTCTGTCCCTCCTGAAGATGTTATATTCCGGAGGGATGGCATTGGCTAAGTCAGGTACAGAGCAGTCACTCAGCCATGTCTCAGTAAGAAATAGGCAAGATATATCGGAATTATGTAATAAATTCCAAATATCAAGAGAGTGACCGATCACGGATCTAGTATTGAGAAGAAGGCATTGGTACGGGGGCGGAATATTGTCCGGCGCAGTTCTGATAGTACTTGGAAGCCGCCACCCACAAGTAAGACAGCCTTTCCGAAAAGCACGGCTGCCAGGAAATGAAGGATGACATTGGCCACTAGGGGGGCGTAAGGCAAGTAAATCGGCCGTACTGTAACCTAACATATCCGTGACATAACACAAACGTATTACCTGCAAATACAGCTATAGACACCTCTCCGTCCTGCCCCGGACACTCCCGAGACGCGGACGAGCGCAGACGGGCAGGACTCTGGCACGACTCCGGCGCAGGGAGGCGCACACCACTGCGCGTCACCGCTGCGCGTGCAGAAGGCTGGTTTAAATACACCGTCGGAGCCTGCACTGCCCGCCTACTCCCCCAAAATGGCGCCCAACATACACTTGGCAGTTCCCAAACCAAGATGGCTGTCAAAGATCTCCCACGCTTCCTAATGACGTGATCCGCCAAAGAGCGGTGTTAATGCAAGGTTTTTATAGTGCAGGTAAGCGGGTTGGAAATGTGAATAAAATCAGGGAATAACAAAGAATATCAAATCAAATAGAATACAAAAGGATTTGTATTTTAAAATAGCGCTAACGCTAACGCGTTCAAATCTGCAACAGGTAGTGGTTCTGTCAGCTAATCAGCTGACGCGTGCAGCTGCCCGGTTTAAATACACCGTCGGAGCCTGCACTGCCCGCCTACTCCCCCAAAATGGCGCCCAACATACACTTGGCAGTTCCCAAACCAAGATGGCTGTCAAAGATCTCCCACGCTTCCTAATGACGTGATCCGCCAAAGAGCGGTGTTAATGCAAGGTTTTTATAGTGCAGGTAAGCGGGTTGGAAATGTGAATAAAATCAGGGAATAACAAAGAATATCAAATCAAATAGAATACAAAAGGATTCGTATTTTAAAATAGCGCTAACGCTAACGCGTTCAAATCTGCAACAGGTAGTGGTTCTGTCAGCTAATCAGCTGACGCGTGCAGCTGCCCGGTTTAAATACACCGTCGGAGCCTGCACTGCCCGCCTACTCCCCCAAAATGGCGCCCAACATACACTTGGCAGTTCCCAAACCAAGATGGCTGTCAAAGATCTCCCACGCTTCCTAATGCGTGATCCGCCAAAGAGCGGTGTTAATGCAAGGTTTGCATAAGTGTACCTAATATATAGCATACCCTTGTGTGTGTGTTTTCACTGTGTTTTAAACATAGCACTGGCCCTGGGCCTGGTTAGACAGAGTCCAGGGACAGTCAGAGTCAGTTACCACCAGTAACAGTCAGCAATAAAAAATAGGGGTGCACAGGACACACAGGTTCACTTTGCAACATGGAGTTGCAGAGCTTTTCATAGTCCGTAATGCTTACTCTGCATTACTTGGAATTCCTATCCCTTTGAAAACCTACGCAGCGGTAAACATTTTACGAGGCATTACCAATCAGGGGGGATATTCTCAAGAACGTGTGATAACCATCACCAATTAAGCTTAACGCATCTCTTCACATCACAGTCTATCGCGCTGGAATTGATGCCAGGCCTTAGATTTAAGGTGCACCTATAGCGAAACACACGCAACAATTGGCATGTATGAGCCACGGGCCCGATTGTCCTTTCGCTCCTTGTTCAGTCTCTCTCTCTCTCTTTCTCTCTCTCTCTCTGTCCTTTGATGAGTGCCTGACACACCTTCTTATCTTGGATATTGTCTTACAGGCTGTCACTTACAGATTGTCCGGGGATGACCCACCATGACTCTTCCAAATAGTTGTTTGGAGACATATTTGATTGTGATATTTTGTTTAGACTTTCAATGAGAAATGATTGATTCTGCTTTTTCTGTACTCACATGACTGTTAGTTGTTGTAATTCTGCAGCATCAGGCGAATGATTTTGTTCATGGTTTTGTGACATTGATGTGCAATCTCTTGGTCTGGGGGAGGTGGGTGGTGCCTGGGGTAGGGCCCTGAGGGGTGGGGGGTGGGTGGGGGGTGTTCCTGGGGTGGGTGGCGGTGGGTGTTGTGGCCTTCATGGGGTTCCGAGCTGCATGATGAGTAGCTCCATGGCATCTGTTGTTCTTCAGGTGTGGCTGTGGGCTGTGCTCCCTTTTCTGGTGCAGGTTGTCATCCGACTTTGCACCAGGTCAGAGCAGGTGTTAGTTTCCTGCTGCTAACGCGCCTTATCTCATGTTTTGGGATCTTATCCGAGAACTGGCTGGTCGTTGATTATCTTGCGGAGTGGTGTTGTCGTGGCTTTTTGCTCTGGAACTCCTGCTCTGCATGTCATTAGCGATAGTTGCCGGGATCATCCGTGGTGATGTCTTTTGCGGCTGCTATCGCAGGTAAATTGGTGTTATCGGCTGTTAGCACCAGCTTGTGAATGGGGGATGAATTTATCGTGACTTTGGCTAAGATAAAGTGCCGATAACTCGGCGATAGGTCCTTGAGAATATGCCCCCAGGTCTTTAAATATGAAGTAACTTATGTTCTACTTGTCATCTAACAGAAAACTGGTCTTTTAAAAACATTTTTCACATTTTAATTTGTTCCATTAAAGGCTAAATGAACAACTATAAATGTCTCCTAAAACACATAGGCCCCAATTCTGGAATAGCACTGTGTATGCATCTTAGGGTTGTTGAAACAGGATAGTCTTGTGCCTCCTGCGGCACATGGTTGTTAATGGGAATAAGAGGCTTCGCATCTGTTTTCACTTCACAAAGAAGTTGTTCCCTGTATCAAAGTGCAAACATGTGGGGTCAGTTCACAAAACATTTTTGACTGGTATTATTTCATGTCCTTTGCGGTAAATTAAGGGAGTGTGTGCCTGAACCACATTGTAGCACTACACTACAAAAACAATATTCTGGCAGCCGAAATCTGTGACAAGAACATTTGCTCCTATTTTTCGCATGGAATTTTCTAGTGCTCATGATGTGCTCTGCTGTTTTTTAGCTACTTTGTATTTGTGCTACATTACTGCAATGTGATTTTGTTGTTTTGTATTGCAGTTGTTGTGTTTTGACTGTGTTGTTGTGATGCGCCCTGTTTATGTTTTATTTGAGTTGGTTTGTTGCTTTGTGTATGTGACTTGTTACGTTGGGTTGCTTTCTTTGCATAATGTTAACAAATCCTGCTACCTTTCCAGCCAAACGCAGAGCATGCCTTTAACGTTCCAGTGACAAGCAAAAATGTACCACTAAGATGATAAAATGGCACTGATCTAGCCCTTCAACTACACAAGGCACCAGTCAGCCTAAAATTGTGCCAGATTCTGAGTCTCAAGGTAGCTCTCGTAGTGCTCACTTTATGTGATAAGGCCCGAGATAGGTCTTTAAGTCAAGGGCTGCTTGTGTTCGCCCCTTGTTTCCATTACAGTAGTTTTTCTTTATAATTATGGGCTATTACTGCCCATGGAGACATCATTTCCAAAAAGTGATCTAAAAACACACTCTCTAGAGAACATAGATCTGTGCACAGGGCCAGAAAAGGTGGCAGGGTGCAACATCAAAATAAAGTAAAGTTCTTACTTAGGTGCTGGGCTGTGACCCAGCTGTTGCTACATATAGCCTACAGCAGGGTTCTACACTGGTTTGGCATATTAGGGGGCAACAATCACTGAACAAACAAACAACTTGTACTATTTTCATGATTGTGAAAAAAACATGGACTCGTTCAGGACGCTCAATTTCCAAGTGAGTACCAAGTGGAGCCAAAGCCCTTCAGCAGAATAAGAGTCTTTTGCGCCCATGACTTTGCACCCTCGACTGGTAGCATAACTTGTGGTCTCTGCACTTAGTCAGATGCCTGGATGACCTGGCGGTGTTGCCCCTGGCCTCCTTCATGCACCTACCCCATCCTTCTCCTTAATCACAGCCTATTGACAGCTGGCCTTTTCCCATGCATAATGTAGGGTATCCCCCACAGCATAAAATTAGCTTTTATGCAGTTCATTTTAAAGGATTTTGTTTATGGACCTGGGAGTTGCATTGAGTTTTTTAGATAACAGCTCTAGGGTGCTCAGGCTCCACGGGTGGCTGCACCGCCCTCCTCGGCTGTCAATGCTCCATTCTTGTCCTTTTCTCCACAGGGCCGGAAGTGCAAAAAACAAAAACATCACATCACCGTCATTGGCCTTTTCACAGAGCAGACGACGCTGTCCTTCCCATGTGGCTTCAAGCATCTTCAGCCTGTCATGCTCCAGTGGGCGTCACCGCTCATACCTTCTTCTCTCGTCTTTCTTCTTCTCTTTTAATATTCTACTGTAACAAATAGATTTCATTTATCGTATTCAGCTAATACATATCTGAGATTGTATTTCATGAGGGATAGATAAAAATGAAAGAATGTTTAAACTGATTTGTTGAACATAAGTCAACCTTTATGAATGTGCAGAAGACGAATTTTTGACAGGAAGTTATAAATGCCATTACGCATCATGTCATCATAGCATTGGAAACAATCTAGTTACTGCCTTAGATCAAACTGCTTTGGAAATCAAAAATGAACAAGCAATGGCAAAGCCAATAGATCTCTCCTTTGCTTTGACAATGCAGATCCACAGGCTCTTCGAATGCTTTTTGCAGATGCTTTCAGAATCTGCACAAAGAAATGAAAATACTTGTGTACCAATAATGAAAAGGTTCTGGGGGGAAAAGTGAGAGTGTATGTGCCCCTGCATCATAATTCATGCACCAATATGTGATATGAAGATACACTGGCCAGCTGTGAAAAAGTATATGAGTGCATGCTTCACCGCGCATGCACTTGCATGCAGTGTTACACAGCCGTCATTTAATTTTTTAATTTACCATTTCAAGATGGGTACACTAATCTTGGAATATTATATTAAGAACAATTTTGTAATATGTGCCTTTTTTTTTTTAAAGACTCAACGGGGAGGGGGGAGCAACAGAGGAGTAGGCATCCAGTGGGGGAAGAAGGAATTGTAGATGAGTAGCAAGATTATGGGGAGCAAGGTGGGGGAGCAATGGAACAGGTGAGTGTGCTTGTATATTAAAACAATGTATATGTATATGTATGCATATGGTATTTGTATGAGGCACTCTAGCAAAAAAGCCAGCAGAGTGCTGTATAGGGCCAAAGACAGTCATACAGTCAATAAGTGATAGGAGAGGGATCTGGATTCTAGGAGCAGATGTCTACTGTTACTGCATTGTGATATAGTGCTCTTTAAAGTGGAGGAGTGTTCATGCAGTCTTTGTGGCTACTAAGATGTTGTTCCAGCTCCTGCGTGCAAAAGGCCTGCTGCCCTGCTTTTTTGTTTTTACACTTGGTCTCCAGTCTTATGGTCCTAGCTGCGGTGTACGAAGAGCCACCGGAGATGGTGAGTTTTAGAAATGGGGGTCTCTAGTTGGCAATGGTTTGCACTGTTGTCCAAGTAGAGACCCTTCTTCCTAGTCAGGTTAAGGGGGATCCACTTCTAAAATAACCCCTGCTCACCCCTTGGTAGCTTGGCATGAGCAGACAGGCTTATCTCAGAGGCAGTGTGTAAAGCATTTGTTCATGCATACAGTAACACCGTGAAAACGCTACAAATGGATACCACACCAGTTTAGAAAAATAAGCAAAACTGTATCTAAACCAACAAGGCCAAAAACGAAAAAAATACAACATACAATACTTGTAAAAATAGTGACTGTGGAAATAACCTTTGAATTGCAGGAATCACGTAAAAACACTGTTCCTCTGACTCGGTGGCTCCATTTGGGGATACCGCGATACTGAACACGACAGAGTCTGACTATACTAGCAAACCGCGTCGGTATGGGTTAGCTAAAGCATCGACAGACTCAGAGACAGTACCTTTCTTGTTGCAGCCAACGCGCCGATGCGAGTCAATCAGGGCAACCATCGGGGTTGCGATGTGAGATGGAAGTGTTGCAGCAGTCGGTTTCCTCACAGCTCGGTGCAGGCAGTGGCTTGTTGGCAGAGTCGGTGAGACCAAGGCCTGCGTTGCAGGGTGAGACGATGCTCGTTGCGGTACTGGCAGTTCACAGTGTGGCACCGGATCCAGTTGATGTTTGAGTCGGGCAGCGACGGAATCAGTGACATCTGTGCAGCGTGTAGCAGTGCGGAGTGCGGTTCCAACGGGACATGGTGCAGGCAGGGGCTCATTGGCGGAGTCGGTGAGACCAGAGTTGCGTTGTGAGGCGGTGCTCTCTGCAGTGCCTTCAGGACACAGAGTCTGCAACGGACTTGTTGATGGAGTCAGCTGCTCTTTTCTTCTGCAGCGACTGAAACCAGCGGAACCAGAGAAGGTGCCCAGAAGGATGGTGAGGTCTTTGCTGTTACTGAGACCTCTTGAACAGGGGTCAAGCTCCACTTCAAGCCCTTGGAGATATTTTCTCAAGCAGGATGCACACACAGTTCTTCTCCTTGGCAGAAACAGCCACTGCAGGCCAACCCCAGACAGCACACAGCAAAGGGGCAGTACTCCAGTTTCTCCAGCACTTCTCCTAGGCAGAGGTTCTTCTTGAAGTCCCAAAAGTGATCTAAAGTTCTGGGGTCTGGGCCCAAATATTTCTACAGCAACAACATTTGGCAGAGAAGCCCTGTGCTCAGTCAAACCCAGTTCTGTCCTCTCTGGTGGAGTTTCCGAGAGGAGGTGGAGACAACTTGTGGAAGGCAGACTAGGCCCATTCAGGTGAAAGGAAATCTCCTCCCCCTGCTCTTAATGCAGCCCAGGTCTATTCAGCCCAGGCCTTACTCATCCAGGCTCTCTGGTGCCACTGCACAACCCCAGCCCCTGTCACTCCAAAGCCAGACAGTCAATACACATCCTAGTAGAGGCACACTAGATGGCTAAGCAAAAAAATACCTACTTTCTAAAAGTGGTATTTCCTAACAAAGAATGTCGAAATCACCCTCACTAAAAGATGTATTTTAAAATTTTGATTTCAGGCATACCAAACTTTATTTTCCTACCTTATTCCAAGGGGAAGTTCTGTTTATAAGATGTTATAAGCAAACTGCCCATTCTATCCTATGGGAACAGGTAGCCTTACAATGGTGAAAAATTAAATTGGCAGTATTTCACTGGGAAACAACCTTTGCAATGCAGTCCTCACATCGCTTTACTTCGCAGTACCATTACAACGCAAGTCATCACAACGACTTGCTCTGGATGGTGCTCTAAACTAAGGAATAGTATACTTTGCTATATCCAACACCTTCCTACTGTTGCACACAATGTAGTTGGAATAGTAAATTATACTATTCCTAAGTCCAGCGCACCATCTAGAGCAAGTCGTTGTAACGACTTGCGTTGTATTGGTGCAGTGCTGTAACAATGTGGTCGTTGTAATGACCGCATTGTAAAAGCACGCAATGTAATGCCTCGGGTTGTAATGAGACATATTCTATTTCACTATCAGGACATGCCACATACACCAGGGCAGGTCATACCTTTCACATACACTGCACCCTGCCCACAGGGGTACCTTGGGCCTACCTTAGGGGTGACTAACATGCAAGAAAAGGGAAGGGTATGGCCTGGCAAGTGGATGCATTTGACAAGTCGACATGGCAGTACTAGACTGTACACAGATACTGCAGTGGTAGATCTGAGTTGCATTTACAGGCTGCCTATGTGGATGGCACAATCAGTGCTGCAGGCTCACTAGCAGCATTTGATTTACAGGCACTGGGCACACACTGTGCACTATACTAGAGACTGACTAGTAAATTAAATATACCAATCATGGAATCACTAATCCAGAACTACAATTTACAAAGGGAGCACTTGCATTTTGGCACTGAACAGCAGTGGCAGAGTGCCCAAAGCATCTAGACCAGCAAAAACAAAGTCCAACACACAGCGATAAAAACAGGAGGCAAAAGCACAAATACGGGGAAACCCACGCCAATGGTGCCAGGTCTAACAGTGAGCTTGTGTGCAAGATATGCAGGGGTGCTGGTTGTCATGGCTATGTAAATGACGCAGATGCTTTTGGAGAGCCAATGGAGTTCCCTCATGATGGCGGTGATGTGATCACATTTGTTGAGGCCCTGGGTTAGTTGTTCTGTAACATGTAGAATGCCCTTATAGGAAGCCATGAAAAAGGGTGTTGCTGCCATCCAGATCCAGAAATGGTTCCACTTTCATTAGAAGAGAGAGCTGGTACCAGGCGTCTTTTTTTATGGCAGTTTGTTTATTGAGGGCGAGGTTGATGTATAGTGGTGAAAACAAGTGACTTGATATTTGCTGAAAAGGAGGGGTTGAAGCCATCAAGATTCATGTTATTGAGGCATGTATGTTTTAAATCCTGAACTTCTTGGGTGAATTCTTGTACTAATTATTGTTTTTGGCTGGTTCTGGTTGTTTTTGAGGCATAGAAATGAAGGGATTAGAGTGTGCCATATGAAGCTGATTTCTTTTGTGATTAAGTGAATGGGGGATGTAGGAGAGTGAAAGAAGTTTAGCTACTACACTATGCTACTGTGGTATTTGATATTTTCATTGGTGGTTTGATTAAAAAACATTGGCAAAGGCTATTGGTCTGGACTTGGAACATTATATTATTGTATTTGCCATTGCAAATGGACACCACAAAAATAAGAATAAAACATGCTGCCTAAATGTGGTGTTGACTATGTCTTCACTGTCAGAGGGCAGAGAGATCCGATAGCTCATGCTATATTTTTGAAAAGTTGCAGAAAACATTTCAGGTTCACAAAATTATTTTCCTTGCCCCAAAAGGTGATACACAATTTGTGAACAATTTTGAGAGCAAAGCTTTTGTACATCAGTCCCCTAAATCCTTTTAATTGTTATCATTGTTATCATTATCAACCACTCTGCTTAATTCAATTTTTTGCCTTTAAAAAACCTATGCAAAATGGCCTACTGTGCCACAGATTTCATACCAAGCATTTGTAATAGGAAATGGATGATCAGACTTGAAACATATATTGTTTTGTTTAAAGAATTTCGGTTTTTCCTCCTTACCATTTTCTTGTAGTTACCTATTTTACATTATTATCCTGTGTGTTGATTCGTACTGCACAATCTTACATTAGTAATCCTATGTTGGAAATGGCCCTTTCTGCTGGTTCATCCCCAAACCTTTTGCCTTCCTCCTCATCTTTTTGCTGAACTCATGTTTGTTGCTCTTGGACTCTGGGCACTTAACTATTGCTAACCAGTGCTAATGTGCACATGATATCTCCATAAAACATGGTACCATCGGCATATCCACGATTGGTATATTTAATTTACTTATAAGTCCCTATTAAAGTGCACTACATGTGCCCGGGGCTTTTAAATTAAATGCTACTTGTGGGCCTGTAGCACTGATATTGCTAGCCACTTGAGTAGCCCTTTAAACATGTCTCAGGTCTGCCATTGGAGAGTCTCTGTGTGCAGTTTAAATTCCTATGCCGACCTGGCAAGTTAACTCTCTTGCCAGGTGTAAACCTTCCTTTTTAATACATAAAAGTCATCCCCAAGGAAGGCCCTGGACATCCCCTATGACAGGGAGTAGTGTATTTAAAAAGTTATGCATGTACTCTTAGGTTTTACATATTCTAGTAGTGAAAAACAAATGTTTCACTACTGCAAGGCCTACCTCTCCCATATGTTAACATTGGTACCACATTACATTTTTAAGTGTAATCTCTAAATGGAAAAAGGTAGATATTGGGAGTTTGGCATTTGTGGACTCACAATTTAAAATCACACCTCATAGTGAAGTCAGATTTTAAGTTGTAAGTCTGAAAATGCCACTTTCAGAAGGATGAAATTTTCTTACTTTAACCATTCTGTGCCTCTGGCTATCTCCGAACCCACGTCTGGAGTGAGTGATAGCTGGATTTTGTGCATTCCCTCTAGACAGCCACACACAAAAGGAGCTGGGGTGTGAAACTCACACCCTGATGACCCATCACCAGGGGTGAGCAGTCAAAATATCGAATTTTTATATCGACCTACACTAAAATCGATTTTTTAATATCGTAGGGACAGAATATCGATGTCAAGAATATCGGTGACCAGTAATATCGTTTTTTTTTTTATATCGAAGTAAGCAATATCGAAGTAAGTAATATCGTTAGCACAAATATAATTGTTAAATATATCGATATTTATATTACTGTTATGTATTTTAGAATATATTTTATATGTATGTTTAACATTTTTTAAATATATGTATTAAATGTTTATAGGGGAATAGGGTGGTAAGTAATTTAATTATAATTAATTAATTGATATGTTTTTATTTATTGTTATTGACTATTAATGTATTGTTAAGTAATTATTCATTGTTAATTAATTGCTATTAATTGATTAATTTATCATTATATTAATGTTAATGTATGTATTCATATTTTTTATTTATTGTTATTGTTAATTAATTAATTGTTAATTAATTATTAATCGGTAAATAATTTCTATTAATTGATTATTGATAATTAAATTAATTTTGTTCTTTTTGTATGTGTAGTGGGTTGTGTGTTTATGGGGGAATAGGGTGGTAAGTAATTTAATGTTATTTAAGTTAATATTAATTAAATGTTATTGGTCTTTATTATTAATTTGTTTGTTAATGAATTATTAATGTTATTTATAAAAAAAAAAATACTTAACTAATAAGTATGTTAATTTAACCCCTATGCTATCCTACATTTTCCGCACTGTTACACTCATTGGAATTGGAATAGTAATTTTAACCCCTACGCTATCCAACACTTTTCCTACTTTTGCACTCACTGCAGTGGGAATAGTAATTTTAACCCCTACACTATCCAACACTTTCCCTACTGTTGCACTCACTGGAGTGGGAATAGCAATTTTTAACCCCACGCTATCCAATACTTTCCCTACTGTTGCACTCCCTGGAGTGGCAATAGTAATTTTTACCCCCACGCTATTCAACACTTTCCCTACTGTTGCACTCACTGGAGTGGGAATAGGAATGTTTCCCCCCTACGCTATCCAACACTTTCCCTACTGTTGCACTCACTGGAGTGGGAAAAGTAATTTTAACCCCTACGCTATACAACACTTTCCCTACTGTTGCACTCACTGGAGTGGGAATAGTGATTTTTACCCATACGCTATCCAACAATTTCCCTACTGTTGCACTCCCTGGTGTGGGAATAGTAATTTTTACCCCTACGCTGTCCAACACTTTCCCTACTGTTCCACTGTTTAGAGTTGGAATAGTAATGTTTATCCTTACGCTATCCAACACTTTCCCTACTGTTGCACTGTTTGAAGTTGGAATAGTAATTTTATTCCCTCCGCTATCTAATATTTCTTGTATTATTTTAGTTAACGTTGTATATAATTTAATTTAAAAAATATAAAAAATAACTTTATCTTTTTAAATTTGTTATATATATTTTTACCCCTATGCTATCCATCACTTTCCCTACTGTTGCACTCACTGGAGTGAGAAAAGTAATTTTTACCCCTACGCTATCCCACTCTTTCCCTACTGTTGCACTCACTAGAGTGGGAATAGTAATTTTTACCCCTACACTATCCAACACTTTCCCTACTGTTGCACTCACTGGAGTGGGAATAGTAATTCTTGCCCCTACGCTGTCCAACACTTTCCTTACTGTTGCACTCCCTGGAGTGGGAATAGTAATTTTAACCCCTACGCTATCCAACACTTTCCCTACTGTTCCACTGTTTGGAGTTGGAATAGTAATTTTTATCCTTACACTATCTAATATTTTTTTCTATCATTTTAGTTAATATAGTATATAATTAATTTAAAAAAACAACATTTTCATTTTGCTAATTTGTTATATATATTTATTTACAGTTTATTTATATTATTGTTTATGTGTATAGATGTATTTATAATTTATCAGATATTTTTAACATGTCATAACTTATTACATTAAATATTGAAAAATATTAATAATTAAGTATATATATTATATATTATATTAATATGTTTAATTTATATTTACATTATATATATTACTTATAATTTTTAAACATTTTGAAATATTTTTAACTATGTTTATTTTAATTATATGTATTATTTACTTTATTTTACATTATTTTTTTAGTTGAAAAAAAACAATATTTTTAACAATGATATTAATGTAGATAGGATGTCAATATTCTTGACTTCGATATTCTTGTTCTGAAATTTCTGTAGGTCAATATTCTGACCTTCGATATTTTGTCAGTTATTCATTACCAGGCTGGTGGGCTTTCCTGAGCTAGATGGTTGGGAGGAGCTGATACTCGCACCTAAATAGGGCTGTGCCTGCCCCCACACAAAGAGCTGCACAGCCCACCTCTAGTGAGTCTGGGGCCAGGGCAGGAGAACAGGGACTATGTGGACTTCAAAGGCCTCTCTTTGAAGTATCCCCCATTTAAAAGGCACAACTGGGTATAAGAACTCGACCTCTGACACCAACAACTCCGTACCCTCTGGACATGAGGACAGGCTGCCAGGAAGAAGGACTGCTGTGCTCCTGAAAAGACTGACACTCTGCTGTATTTGTTGGACTCCTGCTCTGCTGTGCCTGCCCTTGCCTGGTGGTGAGAAGTACTGAACCTGAATCTCTACATACCCAGAACGAAATGACTCTAAAGGCCAGCTGACTGGCCTCCTGTTTTTTGAAGTCTTAGGGACACAAAAGACTTCCCACCAACCTGCTCCTGCACCTGGGCCATCCGTGAGTCTACCCTGCCAAGTGGTGCCACCCAAGTCCTGGACCATTGGAAGTGGGCCTAAGGTTCTCTGCCTCTGTGGTCCTCATTGGAACCATCGCAAAACAACGTGACGTCCTGCAAAGCCTTGCTGAACAGCTGCCAGCCTCACTGGAATTGACACCTGGCATCACGAAGCCCTGCAAAGCTTCATCGCTCACCTGCCAGTCCATTGGAACCTACACATAGTGATGCCCTTCAAAGTCTCACCACGAAGCTCCCTGGGATCAATACAAAGCTACATCAAGCCCCGCAAAGCCTTGCTGCACAGCTCCAAAGGACCAGCGCAAAGCGACGTCAAACCCTGCAAGGCTTTGCAAAGCAACACAGTGCAGACCACCTACCAGGATTTAAGGTACTGTGTTCAGCGGGCCCAAGTGGGTCCCAGTATCGGGCCTGTGCTCCATCGCTATTAGCCTGAACTTGTGACTTTATCTCGGTTCAGGTCGACAAGATAACCACAGTTGGCGCTTTGCACTTTTATGAGTCATTTTCACCGAAATCTTTAAAATTAAATATCTTTACTTCTACTTATTGAATTTTTGTCGTTTTGGTCTTGTTTTATTTATAAACTTAATCTTTATTTTCTTAATTGGTGTGGAGTCCTTTTGTGGTGTTTTCACTGTGTTGCTGCTGGATGTGTTGCACAAATACTTTACAGATTGCCTCCTAAATTAAGCCTGACTGCTCTGTGCCAAGCTACCAGAGGGAGAACACAGGTTACTTTATGGTGTGTATCTAACTCACCCTGACTAGAAGTGTGGTCCCTCCTTGGATAGGGTGCTTGCCTCCGCCAACTAGAGACCCCATTTCTAACATCCTACATTAGTGTTTTCTTTCTTAAATTCGTTTTCTAAAAGAGGCTTGTGATATCTCAATAATTTTCATTATTTCAGGTTCTTCAAATTCAGAAATTCTTTTATGTACATTCTGGTCCCTGCATCTTACAACAATTTGATCTCTTATGAGTTGTGTAGTGAAGGTTTCAAATTCGCAATCAGCAGCTGAAATCCTTAGAGCTGCTACATAGGTGTCTATAGATTCATCCTGGAATTACTCACTCAAAAAACACTTGTGTCTCATCACAACTAGATTTGATTGTTTGTCAAAATATTTTTCTAGTCTCAATATAGCTTCTTGGAATTCATATTCTCCTTTTGTCCGTTTGTATGATAGTAGGTGCTCCACGTTTGTTTGATCCTCAAAACCGAAATTGTGTTCTAACAAATATCTCTTTCACTCAGGACAAAACCTAGTGCCTCCCATCACACTATAATTAACTGAACCAAGTTTTCCAATGCTGTGTAGTTCACCTGGAAATTGTAGACATGGTGGTGATGGGTTGCCACTCTGCATAACCATACGTCGACAGAAATCAGTGTACAATTAAACGGGTAGCTAGTATTAAATATGCTGCCTTGTTAAAATGTATACAATATCATAGAAAATACTTGTTGTAAAATATAGATAGCCTTTAGAGCATGTAATTAAAACAAATGATAACAAACACAAAAAATACACTAAAATGTCCTGAAGTATACACTTAGAAAAAAAAGTACATCCTAATAAACCAAGTCCTTAGAGTTATAAACTATACAGTGCTTCTTGAAGTGTTTGTGTCACCTAAATTGTGCAAACACTGCACCAACATTTAAAAGACAGAACATTGAATACCTCAGGTAAGAGGCCTTCTTTAAAAGAGACATCACTACAGACTGTGAATGAGGCCCTATTCTCCATTTTATTTGGATGGCTTTAGCAAGGGTGTGGCAGTTTCCTTCCTGAGAATTCAATGGGCAGCTATCAAAGCCTTTAGAGAACCTTGCAGAGCTAAATGTGAGCAGCAGGTTTCCAGTGCTGGCATCGACACTTAGGGCTTTATTACAATGGAGGTCAGACTGCACACCGACAGGCTGTCGGTGGCGTCCGACTGCCTACAGCCCTTCGGTCTGACCGCTGGATTACAAACCCTTCAGTCGGACCCACAGCGGTTGGAGGATGACCACCGCCTCCGACAGGATCATTCATCCCCACAGGGTGGCTGTCAGAATCCTAGTCCCATATGTTGGCAGTGCCGAGGAAGGCACCGCTGTCTGGATTATGATATCACTGTCCTACAGTCTTTTCATGTCGGGAAGACCCCCTGAAAAGGCTGTCAGAAAAGGAATTTGTGGGCCCCACACAGGGCCCCGTCCATCGTGGGCCACTGTAAAGTGGCCCTGTGTGCACATGTAGTGCCCCCACTCACCTGCATGCACCATGTGCCATGAACTACATGGTGCATGGCACACAGTACATGCAGGTGCAGGAGGTGCTCCTTACCACTGCAGCTTGTGCTGCTGTCCTATCCCTTGGTCACAGCACAAGCCGCCGTGGTATGGAGACACTTTCTGATCACCAGCATGGAGGTTACATCAAAATGCGGCGGTCGGACCCCTGGCTGCTTGTCAGGCGGTCTCCTGACTGGCGCAATAGCTGGCGGCGGTCCGACTGTTTGCTATCATAATTGGGCCCTTAATTCTCATGAATGGCACTTGTAACAGTCCACCAGATGGTGGCACTGTCCGTCAAATTTTTAGATGCGCACAACAAACATTGTTTAAGAATTAAATATCCATTAAATATGAATAATACCTTTAGGTGGCCTGGAATGGTCCAAACTGTCACACGTTTAGGAGTGCATGTCAAGTCATGTGGGTACTGTCATTGGCAGCGCTGGCACGGGCAGTGGATGGTGCAAGCTTCTGTGGCCTCCTGAAAATGACTGACCCATTATTATTTTTTTGTTTTACAAACTTATCACTGGAAATTGGAGATGACTTAAAAGATCTGGAACACTATTATCTTCTTCTGTCCTGAGATTGGTCTGTGGCTTGACCAATTTCCACTTCTCAGATTTCTCCCTGGCATCTTCCTCTGGTTTTTAAGACCCTGTAGACTCATTCGCCTCTTGGCATCTTGGGCAGAGGGTTGGGGGAGAGGGGCATATATTTTTGATATCCACAAGGCTGCTTCCTGGGTCGTTGCGTCTACTTTCATTCCACAATCTAGGCACCAAAGTTGTACCCTCTGCCTCTAAAACTCGAAGTATTCTCGTTTGGCGACTCTTTTTACTTCATTAAACATTCACGTATGTTTGCATTTCTCAGAGTACTATAAACTACGGCCGTCAGCAGTAGCATTAATTATCCTTAATGAGTAAGGAAGGGGGCGAAGAAGCGACCCCAGTTTATAATGACCCAATTACCGGTAATCCTCATTACCGCTGGGGTCAGCTTCCTTCTTTCATTCCTCAATTCCCTTCCCTTCTTCCCCAGAGTGTTTTGCCCACGTCCAGAACCTATGACTTAAATACTTCAGGAAGTGGTTTGCATAAATTATGTATTTATGATTCCTTCTCCGAGGAGGGAGGCACAGGAGTAAACTAAAGTTTATAAACCGGTATAGAGGTGCCTGTCTGAGAGTCGAATTACAGTAAGTAGATGGCTGTCTGGGTAAGGAACTGGACAAGGACGATAACCCAAGGAGTAAAGTGCAAGGTTGTTTTTGTGCACATATAGTGTCATTATATTATTCTTTTCCACTTTCGATCTGCAAGCTAATATATTTGGCATGTTTTACTTTGGAATATATATTAATTTATTGGCTGCAACGTGTCTGTTCTAATATTTCGAGCAGAATAGTTTAATATTTAAGGTATGAATCTAAAAAACAGATGGCAGTTCGGTTCATAAACTTTATTGGGTTGAAAGAAAATAACCATGGGGCATATCTACAAGGCGGCGATATAAAATTATCGCCGCTTCGGGCGAAAAGCGGCGATAATTTTATCGCTATATCAGCAAGGTCACGCTATCGCGTGAAACCTTGCCTTAGCACCTGAATTCCTAACGCCCATCTTTTCATCTCTAATGAGATGCAAAGTGGGCGTTCCTCACCAGGATAACGGGAGAAATGTCGCTAATCGACATTTCTCCTATTATCAAGCCTCACACAAAGCAGCATAGCGACAAGAAAAGTAGTGATAACCTCTGTTATCGCTACTTTCCTTACGCCTGCTTTGAAACTGACTTAGCCATGATATCCTATGGAAGGTGTATATCATGGCTAAGTATGTGAGGCCCTATCAGCAAGCTATCGCCAAACTTCGTGGGATTAATCTCACGTTTGGCAGTTAACGCTAGGATTTTTATTGCTTTTTAGATAAGCGTTGCTAATAGCACGTTATCTCAGCGATAAAAATCCACGCTAGCCGGCGATAATTATCCTAGCGCTAAGTGCGCTTAGCGATAATTATCGCCGGTTGTTGCTGATATGCCCCCATAAACGTACATAGATAAAACTCGTACAAACATATAAATACAAATATAAAAAACCCCAAATCATCATTCAAAGCCCCAGCTTGCTTAGTACATAATACTCAATATGGTATAAAATCAACTCCTATAGTTTTATGTACAATTAATTGATCATATATGGGCAGCAGTCAGTAAATTAAATCTAAGATAAACAAGCATTTGCAGTGCAATCGCCTCTCGTCTGTGGGACCTTATATGTATTTAGCCTTGCAGCACATTAGCCTGGGGGGCTGAAACATCTACTGTTCTTTAACATGGAGGGAAAGTAAGCACCAAATTGCGTGACACACCAGGTATGGGAATACATGGAGAGAAATATTCCCTTTCAGCTGGCAATTGTATAGTCTAAAGCTCTGTTTTTAACATAAAATCAGGGCCTTCAGTGGTCATTTTACTGAAAATACAAGATTTGAAAAAAATACGGGTGCTCGTGGAAGACAATTTCTATGAACTGGAATCTAGAGAATGATAAAATATTTCTGGCATTGTACTGACTTCTGCTAGTCCTTTTCTATCAACAAAGTTAACTAGAGGCAGTTGCCACAAAATTAAAAAAAGAAAGTCCCTCAGCAGAAAGCAAATCTGGTATTTTACTGACCTCTGCCGGACGTTTTCTATCATGACAGATAAATAGAGGCAGTTGAACAGAAAAAAAGTCCCTAAGCAGAAGCAGACAAGTCCCAGGGCTGATCTCCAGAGCCCACAAAGTACATACACATATAAGTATATACTAAAGTATATAAGTATATACTAAAGTATATACAAGAGGTCTTGAATGCTCGACCTAAAAATCTGATAAAAGGGAATAAAAATCTGCATAAATATAATTTCCTTAGTCGGAATAGTATGCTTTTGTTAATTTCATAGCATTCAGTATAAAAAGTGCAATAAAGTAACACAGCAATGGGTCTTCTAGTGTCACCAAATATTTCATTGCGACATTATGGGATCTAATATTCTGGGTAACCTAGGATTCCAATGCAATTTGCAAAACAATAAAAAGTTCATGGTGCTTTGTTTACTCTGTCCATTACAGGGACAGAGATATGTATCGGAGGAGCAGGACGTCATAAGGGGGAAAGCAACAAGGTGATGCCCAATACCGCATCTCAGCACAAATCGGTGCTGCATATTGTCTACATACGCCAGGTGAAAAATGGATGTAAAAAATAATGAGGATTATTTACAAGCCCCTTGCGGCACACTTCCGACACCTTTGTGATGCTCCAGAGGCACTGAGTGCAGGTCTATATCTACGAGGCCACGGAATGCCACCCTGCGTGACTTTTCATGGCTGTGTAGATATGGTATGACGCAATGCAGCGCAAGTCCCTGCGTTGCCTCACACTGCTTCGGGGAGACGTGCCATGGGCGTTGCTATGGGTTTTCCCACTCAACGTCCTTGGTATTTGACACATTCCCAGATTTCCAACATAGTCGTAAGCTGGGAATGCGTTAAAACTGTGTGCCTTCCCAGGGCAGGCGCAACAATAGTTTCTGCGCACAAAGGCGTACCTTCCTACACAAAAACAACCGGGTTTTAACCCAGCCACTCTTGCTCCATGGGGCTAGGGTGTCCTTTTTGGTTCAAGACTGCCTAAACAGCGCCAGCGCAAAGGAAATGACAGGGGTGCATCATATTGCTGTAAATACGACTAATCCCTGAACTTTCCTTATGGCACAGCGCGGAGCGGCAAGCTGACTTGCGGCGCCACGTTGTGTCATTTTGTTGTAAATGAGCCCAAATGTGTTTTAGTGCAATGGTGAAACAATGGCTCACCATTACAGCAGAGGTATGGAAAATAATCTAGTCAGTATTAGTATGTTTTTGATAATTAAATTAAGAGCAATCAAATACATTTCAGTTATCTTTAAAAGGGCCCATGAACATAAGCTTTATCTGGCACACTTGCTCTCTTTAAATATGAAACGCTTGCAATGACATTACCTTTAACATTATTTTGACTGGAACAAAACGCAATTGTAAGGAAATCACCAACATAATTTGGTGGTTGATTATGTTCCATTTATTCCATTTCACTAGCTGCTACAGGTGATTATATAGGAATTAGCATATTAAAATCAGGCTAATTAGTTTTCCATTGTTTGACATGAACCGTTTGCGGCTGCTGCCAAACAGTGTGACACGGGGCAAAAGGGTAATTGTTGTTTTCTGAAATACATGCAAAATTACACCTCTGTGACCTCCAATAAAATTGAAGAAAGTTGTCAAATGTCTCTCTGGGATGTCATTTCTCATATATGTCACTGGCATTTGCATACATACCATTAAATCAGTGTACAGTTTGTCTAATTTAAGTGGTGGTACTCCCTGTCTATGGGAAACAGTAGGAAAAAAACACATTCAGGCTTCGAAAAAAAGCTGAAGGAACAACTAAAATATTTTATGTTTTACAAGGGGAGAACATTGCATCTCCTGAAAAAGCTGCGCTTCCTGAAGTATGGAGTGAAAAGTGGTAAATAAAACCTTACAAAATTAGCCGACAAAGAATTTTGAATTATGACAACTTCCCTGCCTATTTTATTTCACGATTAACCACTAGGAGCCCCTCTGCTAATTGTAGACATACTACTGGAAAGATTCAAATCACAACGCTTTTCCTATGAGTAGCTATGTCTTACTCCTGTCTTAGACGTGACTTACACTGAAGGTCCAGACATAATTCACACAATTTTATTTCTATGAGTAATCATGACGTATGCTTCAAAAGTCATGAGTAAGGCGTGTCTACATCTGGGGGCAAGACACAACTACTCAAAGAAAACGATTTATGAACCAAGCCTGGATATTGAGGGGCAATCTTCATGTAATATAGGTATAACAGACATCTACTTGAAGAAAATCCTTTGTGAATCAGCTGCAAAGTGACTCTTTCTGAAGAAAATAAAAATGGCTTTTAGGACATAGGGCAGTAAGCTTTTTCCAGGCATTAGCTACTCTTGGGTAGAGATGTAATGCTATTAAATGTAACATTCTGATTATGATAAACGTTTAAGCAGGCACTTACAAACATTAAAATGACGACATAAACTAATATTGCCACAGAATGTGCTGCATAAGGCTGCAAAGTATGCCTTTGCAGCATGATTTTGTGCTACACAGCCTCCTAATTCCAGTGGCAATGGTTAGAGGTAAGTGAATGATGCAGAACTCTCAGTATTTCATTGTATGGCCTGACTTGACAGTGCCGCTGTCACCAGACAATTATGTGAGCATCACTAAAGAAAGGCTGTGGCCCCGCCCACATGTATGGGATCCAGGGCTACATGTTTTAAGTGGAAGAAGTTGTGTGCTTCAACAAAAAAAGTGCAGGCTCTCCTTGCAACTGGGATCATTTTGTTTCTTTACCCAGGAGCCTGAGGTTGAACTTTCAGGGGCACACACATGTTATGTTATGTTATGTTATGTTATGATATGTTATGTTAAAAGAAACTTGTAGAGCGCACGGTCACCAGAAGGTTTCATGGCGCTAATTGTTGCAGAGTGACGCGACGGGCGGGCTAGTTGTATAAGGACGCAAACAGCCATGTTTTGAGGGCCTTTCTGAAACCCATCAAATTTTCCTCCGCTCTGATGCTAAGGGGCAGCGAGTTCCAGATGCCAGGTGCACATGGTATTGAATTGCTATTAAGGTGCCTTAAAATACCTAGATCATTTATGATTTTTGTCTTTCTCTGTCAGAAGCACAGATGGGAAGAAGGCAGTTCTTAACGTACATGGACTTTTAGACCTAGTTTGACAGCGCAACCGTCTCCTGACCTTTTAATCTGCATCAATGGGGCATATCAACAAGGGATTTATCTCTGCTTTTTTGGCTTTAAAAGCCAAAAAAGGAGAGATAAAACTAGCGCCCTATCAACAACAGGGTGCTAACATGCAAATTTGCATGTTAGCACCCTTTTACTCTACGCTTCCCCTTCCAGAGTAAAATAATAGGAGAAATGTCGCTAAGCGACATTTCTCCTATTATCAAGAATGTCGCTAACCCTGTTAGAGACAAAAAAAGCAGCGCTAACCGCGGTTAACGCTGCTTTTTTATGTCTGGTATTTTTCAGACTTAGCCATGATGTCCTATGGAAGGAGGATATCATGGATAAATTTGCCTGTCCCTATCAACAAGGTAATGTGAGATTATCGCTGGGTTTCCAGCGATAATCTCACGTTAGCCTGTTAGTGTGAGGATTTTTATCGCTATTGAGATAAGCGTTGCTAATAGCACGCTATCGCAGCGATAAAAATTCACGCTAGCCGGCGATAATTATCCTAGCGCTAAGTGCGCTTAGAGATAATTATCGCCGGTTGTTGTTGATATGCCCCTATATTATTCCACAGTTCTTCGCTTCCACAAAAATACACATCTATTCCCATGCTATTAGCTTGAAATGCATCACATTACCATACCACATTCCTTTAAAGTCAGACCTATTGTCATTGCCAATGCTTGTTAAATGTTAATCTCTGCAGCGGTCTGAGGTACACAAACTTGTGTTCATGTCAGTGTCCATACAAAAGGTGTCATTTCACGTTGCTTGCTCTGCACAGGGCTTGCAGTCGTACAAGGGTGTGTTAATTAGAGATATTAGAACATTACACCCATTAATCAGATGTCAGCAACACGAAAAGGCGGATTGAGAATGAGATCAGAATTTAACACTTGGAAATGCAAGATTGCAAATGACTCTCAGTTCATTAGTTCGAGTTCACAAGACATTATAAAATGGGAAGTGCCGAACAGAAGTTAATATCGGAGATGAGACTTCACACTAAAAAGAAATAGGTCTTGCCAACATCCACTTTTAACTCTTTGTCAGCATTTCTTCGAGTCGTGTCTAAGTTTTATAGAGCAGCGAGAATTCAGCACTTGCCTCTGCACATTACCGCACCTGCCAAACACAGTTCATAACAGCTGATATGATTGATTTACATAGATTTCTTAAGAACGGTTTTATGCAATTGCTGAAAGGCTGTTAAACAATTATTAATGGATCACGGTATGTTTAAGAGTACCCTTTCAGACGGGAGGTTTCTTAATTAAATGTACCTACATTTCTGTATGCAACGTTATTCACCACTGCACAGCCCACAGTAACACTACAATCAATTTTAGTTTTTTGCAAAGTACAAAAGCTAAGGCATACAAACACACTGACAACATGCATACCTTAGCATGTCCGGTTTGTTTCTTTCATGTATACTCTCTGGTACATTTCATATCAAACTTTGTCATAAACAACATTTTAATTGTATTTGTCATTCTTGAGATAAATTGAAAGGCAATCAAATATCGATACTAGCAGAATAAAAAGTACAAATATGACAGATTAACGAACTGGAAACTCTTCATATGCGTATTACACTGTGCTGTAGATTAGATTTTAAAGCAAACACAAGGAGATGATGAATGGAGCGCTGAAACTTTTAAGACACTCCCCGCCAGTCACAGATCTGGGTTGAATCCATCATAGTTCTTTAGCTCACTTCGCCACCCCAGTTCAGACCCAGCCATATGCAAATCAGCCTTGACCCAGTTTGTCATGGGAACAGTCAAGCCCAAATTGCCAAGCCAGGTCTTCCCTGGACCAGAAGCAAGCATCCTTGGACTGGTTTTGGGGTAAAACCCCTCATCGGCCAGGCTAGCTTGAATCCAGTGGCAAAGTGAGCAAGGGATCCACGTGTGGGCATACCCTGCCAACTTAGGGCAAACAAAGCAAACACAAGGAGATGATGGACAGAGTGCTGAAACTTTTCAGACACTCCCCCCAGTCATAGATTTGGGTTGAATCCATCATCGTTCTTCAGCTTACTTAGCCACCCCAGTTCAGACCAAGCTTTATGAAATCAGTCTTGACCCTGTTCGTCATAGGAACATTCCAGTCAGAACTGCTAAGCCAGGTATTCCCTGGATCGGAAACAAGCATCCTGGAGCCGGTTTCGGGGTAAAAACCCCTCATCAGCCGGGTTAGCTTGAATCCTGTGGCAAAGTGAGCAAGGAACCCACATCTGGGCATACGCTGCAAACTTAGGGCCAACAAAGCAAACACAAGGAGATGATGGATGGAGTGCTGAAACTTTTCAGACACTCTCCCCCAGTCACAGATTTGGGTTGAATCCATCATCATTCTTTAGCTCACTTCGCCACCCCAGTTCAGACTCAGCTATATGAAAATCAGTCTTCACCCTGTTCCTCATGGAAATTGTCCAGCCCGAATTGCCAAGCCAGGTCTTTCTGGACCAGAAACAAGCATCCTGGGACCGGTTTTGGGGTAACACCCCTCATCAGCCAGGCTAGCTTGAATCCAGTGGCAAAGTGAGTAAAGGAACCACACCTGGGCATACCCTGCCAACTTAGGGTGAACAAAGCAAACACAAGGAGATGATGGACAGAGTGGTGAAACTTTTCAGCCAAGCTAGTTTGAATCCAGTGGCAAAGTGAGCAAGGGACCATTGTATGGGGATACCCTGCCAACTTAGGTTCCAGGAAACCTGTTTCTGGTCCAGAGAAGACCTTCCTAATCTGAGAACAGCAATTGTTGTACATACAAGACCTGACCAGATACCAGCATAGCATTTTACAGAGGCTGTTGTTATTGTGCAATCAAGGTTCAGTGTGCAACCACACTGCTAAGCGTATTTGCTCATTAGCAATTTGAAATACAGAGTAGCTGGCACATAGGTAAAAAATTAGCACTGGTGTATCATGGACCATGGACCCTCCCACTGGCTAGTACTTCTCATACCTTTAGTAATGAGAAAGGAAAGCAGCGAGTCAGAGACATAACCACCCTGTTACATTGTTCCCCTACCTTATTGTTCCCTCCCCATCTTAAGCAGTACGATATGAGCAAGCATAGTTAGCTTGTTGTACTTTGAACACATATTTACGGTTGTATGATCCAACCACGCTATCCCCAGGCTGAACACCGCGGTTTCAACAACGACTGCGTTTTAACCATGCATGCCTTTACCAAGCATGCCTTTACAAGGAATTTGGTTGTAATGACATATTTGGTAAACGCATTAGCGTGGTTAAGGTTCTGCCCTAGTCCCAATCTATGCCTTAAAACGTAGTCACCTGTCCTGACATGTGACCCCTGCCCTAAAAACACCCCAGCCCCCTGCCCTGAATCCTAAAAGTGGTCCCTAGCCCTAAATATAAAACCCACCCCAGCCCTTAAAACACCCCAGCCCCCTCAGCTACCCAGGTCTGAAAACCCAGGCCCCATATTTGAATTTGCCCTGCCCCAAAGCCCTAAATCTTTCACCCCAGAGCTCAACCCTGACCCCCCACTCTGCCTTCAGAACTAAAACCTTCACCATGTAACTAGAAAACTCCCTTGCCCCAGTCCTAAGCCCTAAAACTGCCCCCAACCCTAATCCCTTAGTCCTTTACCCCAGAAATTGAGCCTGACCCCCTCTCTTCCCTGAGCCCTAAAACCTTTACCCTATGACTAAAAACATCCCAGCCCCCTGCCCTAAGCCCTAAAGACCGTCCCCACCAGCTGCGACCCGCGACCTTAAGCCGTAAAAAGTACCCTATCCAGCCCCCCACCCTGAGCCCAAAAATGGCCTCTCAGTCAAATGTTTTTTTTTTTTTAAAGTTAAAAAATCGTACTTACCAAGTTTGCCTTCTGGGCAGGAACTCACTTCTGACCCTCCGCCCAGATCTTCTTCGCCCACGGTCTAGCGTGCTAACTACCACGAAACGTCTGAACCAGGCATTCGCGTGGTACAGGCATATGCGTGGTTTAGACGTCCGTGGTTACGTATGTGTTGTTCAGCCTGCATGGTTCAGGTTTCCCCATGTTTACAGTTCTTACTGCACCACTGGAAATCTCACGAAGGGATGGCTCAAAAAGAAATGGACTTGAAAGGTGTTCTGCACATGGAACCCTTATTAATAATACTTTTAACCCCATATATAATTTCAATTCAGCCATTTCAATAAAAAGTGTGCATAGCGTATAGAGCATAAAGTTCTATGCTAACTAGAAATAGCATTCCACTTTGACTGGATTCCATCAACATCAGGAACTGTGGATTAATACGTCTATTGTTAATACCGACTGTGATCTAATGTGAGCATCTTAGAAACTGATTAACTACTGGTATTTGCTCTGAGCTCGTGGATGCCCACTTTGATTGTATATCCTGATTGATGCCTTCAGTACACAAAGCTATATAGCTGCAAGTGCAATCTGTCAGATGAAGAACTCAAAATTTGATTTAGAGAAATAATTCAATATAAAAAGCCGTTTGAGCTACCCCTGTTCAGTAACTCCTCAATTTAATTTATGTTTTATAATTTCATTAGATGCTTTAAGGACAATTATACTGCTAATGAACCAAACATCATGCTTGCGTTACTGCAAAAAAGTAATAAGTGTTTATTAACTTAACAATCAATTCCCATTTGCTGAACGATGCATTCTAAATAACTTTGAAACATTTTCAAATAGTTTATGATGAAAGATCCAAATGAGAACGTCTATAAAAGAGGCCCTTGAGGACACAATTCAACTTTTAATTGATTGTGCACATTTCAATCAACTGGTAATTGCTCTTCAACCAAAGTTGCTCTCTTTATTTACTTCCTGAATATTGTATGCCATTTGACTTTTCTTTTATGGTCATAGCATCGATTTTATAAAATTAGAATAGCAGCCGTTCAGTTAATTAAATCTATTTTTTTATGCAGCAGCATATTTTGTGAAAGAAAGGAATAATTTGAGTGCTGCAGTTGCTTCCGTTGCACCAACTGCATAATATGCAAATCATGTTTGCAAGACTTTGGTAAGGACGATTGAAAATCAAACACAGACTATATGAAACAAACTAAAAATCACAATCCTAGAATTTCGCTACGCTATTTGATTAGCATCCTCTGAGGGTATTATTTCATCAAAATCTTACTATAATTTTCTTCCCGTGCATTTAAAGGCGTACATAAGACTGCTCTGTGAAAAAGATACGGTTGGAGTGCACTAGACTGCCTGGATTATGTACTATTGAATTGAAGAAGAACAGTAATTACCGACAAGTAGGAACATTTGCAGTGATTGTGCCTACTTATCTTAAACCTTTACCCTGTAATATTCATTTAAAAAAAAAAAACCATAATAAATGGGTTTTTTAAAAAGTTTTTTATGGGCCAATTAGACCCATGTGTCGTCTGAAGCTGCTGGGTGGTAAACAGTATGTTGGTCTGGCAGGTAACTGTGCTGGTAGGTGTACTTTCTGTGAAGATGTGTTAAATGGTGGACTTCCATAGTGCAGCAGACAGCTCAACAGTGCTTTTCTGCCAGTGCGTGGGGACAACTGGTTATGTTTCCTGCAGAGGGCCAACCACACCTCGCAGCCAGTGGCGTAATGATAATTGAGGGGGCCCCCTGCAAGGTACATGGAGGGGCCCCTCCGGACTCTTATCAGGAGCTCCCCGGCTGAAGTGCAGTGCTGAGGGGGCCCCCTGGAGGTTGCGGGGGCCTGTGTTACGCCCCTGATCACAGTAGCTAGCTTGAGAATTGCATTTCGGAAGTTCGGATCCACATAGAGCACGAACAGGACATTTAAAATATTGCACTAGCATTCCTAGTATGGATACGCCATCAATTCACAGTTTTTTAATAGTCTAGCCAGCTGAGGCTCTCCATGTGTGACCAAATGGGTCCCCAATATCAGTATATGGAGAAGGAACGTCTATGTGCGATGGGGTAATCCTTCCTGGTGAAGAATCATTGCTTGAATTGCTACATAGGAAAGCTAATCCAGTAACCTGGAATTCTTTTCAAACAGGCCGCTCACAACCACACTTCCTAAAACAACTACATGTCTGCTACACGCATTAGGAGTGTCTCAAATTTCAGTTTAAGACTCCAATGGGATAATTTACTAAGGGTTCGATTTACAAAGGGCCTCTGCGGTCCTGGTTTTTTATTCATGTTGTTATCATTATAAAACCCTATGGGTGCAGTGCAAAATTGTACAGTGACACACCTGTGCCTGGGCAGCACTAAGTACATTTCCCAACAAGCTTCCTATATATATAGGTCAGTCTGAACACTGAACCAAAGGTTACCTTGACAACTGGCTGCAGTCTCGGCATCATTGGTGGGTCCCTTCATGGCTTCTGATCATTTGTGTTTCTACAGAGCACCCTCTTTTGCTAGTATGGCTTTTGAAGTTTTCCTGTCTGCTGGCACATTTCAGGCACCTCCCTACTCCTACTCCCTATTTCAGACATCCAGGCACTCCCTTTCTCACTGCCCTCAACAATCCCACTGTGCCATCAGACGCCTTTCTCATTGCATTGCTCTCATTGCTCACACTGCCACTTTCCCTGTCGTATATTGCCAATGCCAGTGTTTTCCTCCTACTGATGTAGCTCCTGTGCCTCCACTCTCCCTCAACTTAATTTTAAATGTTCTTTCATATCTCTGTGACTTTCCTGTCAATAGCCATGGCCAAGTGCTCTCCAAACACTCTAGGAAGTCTATTCAAAAATCTATTTTGTAGTACGTTTAGTAGCATTATAATAGTACTAGTCATGCCCTACAAAAATGCTACTCACAAACCCATGTGTGGAGGTCTCTGCCTGTCTTATTGTTTCTGTGTAGATATCTCTGCTCCGACTGTGGAGATCTCCAAACATGTACGTAAAAGTATTTTTAGTAAACATGGGAGGGGTGCGGGAAGTGACTAGAAAATGGGGAATACATCCAATTAAATTGGTGGGGTTTAGTGAGGAGTAAGAAGGGATTTAGGGAGGAATGGGGACTGGTTTGGGAAGGAACATGCACCCAACCCAAATGAGTAAGCCCATTCCAAATCACAAACGGCACTTCTAAAATCAATACAGCCAAAATAATCCCATAACAGTTGTAAATGAGCTCCAGCTCATACCCCGAGTAAGTCCAGCACATGGTCATCCACTGTTACTGCGACACCCTCTCATAGAAAATAATGGAGGAAGGGACTTAAAATGGAATCACATTGGCGATAATGTTAAAATGAGTATAACAATTAAAAAAAATATTAAATTCAAGTTAACGTTAAAGAAGTATATGCAGTAAAAATAAGTATTATTTCATTATAAAATACTTAATGTAACTTATTTTTCTATAGAATTATTGAATTAATTTAAATTAATTCTATACATAATATTTATTATTTCTAATTCACATTAAATATATACAGTACACTTTATGTAGGAATTTGTTACAAAATATTTTTTTTTAAATAATTCAATTTAATAATTCATATTAATTGAATACTTAGTTCAAAATGAAAGTATGTTTTTTATTTTATTCCGTATTTCAAATTTATTTATGAAATTAAATTCCATTAATCTGTAAAATAGTAATAGTTTTACAATTTTTGTATAGTTTAATAAACTTTTTTTCAGTAGGGAGATCTCTGCACCGGTGCCAGAGACCTCCTCCAACATGTGAAAATTTACTACTAGTAACTTTTCATTTGTAGTTTTGCTCCACCCACTATTTCAGGAGGTAGAGATATGTAAATCTACATGTTGTAGTAAATGTATTCTTGGGAAAGGGGAACTAGCCAAACGTAATACATTTACTTGAACATGCAAGAGTACATTTACACATGTATGTTAAATCATGTGTAACTTTACCTTTGTGAAAAGGTTCATAGGTTTTGTTTTGGGAGGCCTGTGTGGTGTTCGCTGCATATCAATTTATGACTCAATTACTGTTTAAATCACATTTAAAAACCAAGAGGTAAATCTGTTATGAAAATATAGTTGTATTCCTTGGTACACAAGTCAGTTATTGTCTACTGTGAGAGACCCCAACACAAACTTCAATTTTGCAAATTAAGGAGTGGTCGTAGAGGCTTCCTAAGATCATCACATTTGTGCTTTTAGAGACCATGCATTCAGAGTGACCAGATCTTATACTCTTTTGATCTGGAATGGCAGGTCTAATTCAGAAAGCATCTCATTATAGTTGTGAATGGGTAAGACAGTATAGCTAATCCATGGAACGTACTAATTTCCGAAAAAAATACATCTCCAGTGATATTCTCTAAGGAGCAGCATAATATGCACCCAGTTGCCCGTTGTAGTCTGAGATATTGTGACAGAACTATCTAATGGTCAAAATATCAGGAGCAAAATATTGAAAATCACAAAAGAGGAAGGTACAGCTTTACTATTCTCAACTTCACATCTGTGTAGCTTGAAAATATGTATTTTAATATTATATATTTTTTCAAAGTACCTTGATGTGAAGTTAAGAAAAGTAAAGCTATACCTTCTTCTTTGCACTTACCTTCTGATATTGTAATTTTCAATATGTTAGTCGTATCAGGATTCACAGAGCTAGGAATTGCTGAGATGTTTGCTTGATAATCACTTTGTCCCCATTTGACGAATCTCAATGCAACGTTCCAAACCTGTAGCTTTTTTTTACTTTCGATGCTGATAGAAAGTTTCATGGTGGTTCGTTAAGGTTGTGCAAAGAAAAAAAGGGGGTCCCTCACAGGCTTTTCCAATAATGCATTTTCCATAGACTTTTATGTATGAAATTTGGCACAAATATAGATTATGGTGCGTTGATGATCCTTTTTTGGTATTTGAAATGACTATTTTCAGTAATTGTTAAGTTAAAAGAAACATAATCCTAGTGCTATCGCAGGGCGTGTTATATTTCAGTAGTATCATGGAACTGCCACAGTATATCGCTATGACAAAACACAATATGATTGGTTGATGAACATCCTTCCAAAATGAAAAGGCAGTCATATTCATTACAACACACTTTTGATGTGTTGTGTGTTTCATTCTTAAACAGAAGTGTTTACTGATGCTGTACAGTGCAGGTAGGAACCAGCCACTGTTCCTAAGTCTATAGTGGCAGGGAAAGTTAGTTTGAAAGATTTATACCTTTTTTAATGATTTTACAGCGTACCACAGTACTACCACAAAGTATCTAGGAAGCACTACAAAAACATTTTTTTAAAACATTACATATGAAAAAATGTATTTACAGAAAATATAGGGTGGCTCTTAAAAAAAACCTTTGGTTAATTTTCAAAGTAAATATACTAAAATATGCTAGATGCACCATTTTTGGGGTTTTGAAAGTAAAACATGGTTTCCATAGCTTGTAAAATGGACACCACCTGGATGATACAGTGCTGCATCTGAATTTTTGAAATTCAAATGAAAAGTGGAAGACATTCAATGATCTCTAATATTGCAGTATTTAAAGTAGGCCACTTCCACTTTTCTCTCTGACAAATGTTGGAGAAGACAAAATATGTGTTTGGAAAAACAAATATTAAGGTACAAAATGTCTCCTTTATCTCAATATCTATTCTAACTTCAGTTAAGTGCCCTATATAATTCCCACCACAGTGCATAATCATAAAGTGCGCATGGTTACATGCACTAACAGAGGAAAGTAGGAGTAACTGATTCCATCTCAAATATCTTTCCCCAATCCATGTAATGTCTACTCCTTCCAAACCCAAATTAGCTTCAATATCTGCTTTTTTGGCATACTCTCTGGCCCAAACAATACAACTCTGCCCAAATAGCCAAGCATGAACCATCTTATCCTGCAGTAACATTCATGAATGAGGAACACTCAGCTAGAGAAAAACCAAATACTGTGTTACCTGATTGGCCAGTAGGAAAGTACTTAAAATTGACACATTTTAACCGCAGAACCCTGGTGAGACATAGAGACCCGGTCGGACGAACGGGGGATGATGTTGGAGCCCTCCCTCACTGTCACCTTTGATGCCGCTCCTCTGGCCCTCCACGCTGGGTGCAACCCTGCCATCGCCGCTACACCATCCTGCGGCCTGGAAGCGGGGGACTACAGCTCCCAAGCACCCAAGCGCCCCTTGACGCCACCTACGCGCCCGGAGGCGCACAAAAAGACCGCTGCTCCCTCGGGGGAGCGGGAAGTTTAACCGCAGAACCCTGGTGAGACATAGAGACCCGGTCGGACGAACGGGGGACGTTGTTGGAGCCCTCCCTCACTGTCACCTTTGCTGCCGCTCCTCTGGCCCTCCACGCTGGGTGCAACCCCGCCATCGCCGCTACACCATCCTGCGGCCTGGAAGCGGGGCACTACAGCTCCCAAGCGCCCTAGCGCCCCTTGACGCCACCTACGCGCCCGGAGGTGCACAAAAAGACCGCTGCTCCCTCGGGGGAGCGGGAAGTTTAACCGCAGAACCCTGGTGAGACATAGAGACCCGGTCGGACGAACGGAGGACGTTGTTGGAGCCCTCCCTCACTGTCACCTTTGCTGCCGCTCCTCTGGCCCTCCACGCTGGGTGCAACCCCGCCATCGCCGCTACACCATCCTGCGGCCTGGAAGCGGGGGACTACAGCTCCCAAGCGCCCTAGCGCCCCTTGACGCCACCTACGCGCCCGGAGGCGCACAAAAAGAACGCTGCTCCCTCGGGGGAGCGGGAAGTTTAACCGCAGAACCCTGGTGAGACATAGAGACCCGGTCGGACGAACGGGGGACGTTGTTGGAGCCCTCCCTCACTGTCACCTTTGCTGCTGCTCCTCTGGCCCTCCACGCTGGGTGCAACCCCGCCATCGCCGCTACACCATCCTGCGGCCTGGAAGCGGGGGACCACAGCTCCCAAGCGCCCTAGCGCCCCTTGACGCCACCTACGTGCCCGGAGGCGCACAAAAAGACCGCTGCTCCCCCGCGTCGCGGGACGCACGCGGGCGGCGCCGGGCTAAGCCCAGACAAAGGGCGGGCCGTCTGTGGCCGTCTGGGGTCGAAGGAGGTCGGGCCGGGCAACTCCCCCTGGCCCAAACGAGGTGTGGGTCTAGCTGCAAGAGATTACATTATATACTGTGACAGGGAATTATCTAGTGTTGTATAGCATACCCAGATATATATTGAAAAATGGGGAAAAGACCACCACCTGTGCCTAAAACTAATCGTAAGCAGCCAATTTCATCATCCACTGCCACAAACCCCACTCCATTGCCCAGTCTGACCGCTATTGACAAAATGCTCCAGAAGACAATTGGTGTTGTGGCCTCTGCGATTCAAAATACTGAAAGACGATTATCGCTCCCATTGAGCCTGCCACCACCTTTGCTGCAGGATAACTCAATGGAATCCCTGCTCGCTACATCGGATATAACATCCTATGCGGGGCTACCAGGCACAGAACTTAATGAGAATCGCAGAACTGTGGACACAGTATCCCCTAACCAATGTTTGACGGATAACAGACTCTCGCTAACCCCAACTATGCTAAGATTAAGTACTAACAAGAGCGCTGACTCCATTTTATCCCTAGTTCATGAGCAGGCATATTCGGACGGAATAGAACTATGTTCAGATACCGATGTGTCGATCATAGATAGGGAAAAAAGTGATAGCATACCAATGCGAACAAGGGGACAGAAAGCAAGAAAACAAAAAACAAAGCGAAAAGGGAAACAATCTGAGCCACCAGTAGATAAATGTAGAGATAATGGTGGGTGCCCCCAACTGCGGAGGCCTCCCGCTTCTGTAGAGCAAAACGATGGTAATAGCGAAGTCTACCCTAGCAAGAAGGATGAACAAATAACACTAACTAATGTAATGTTGGGGAATGAAGGGTTCTGGGGGAGAATGGAGACTCTGTTAACTACCCTCGTAGGACCTATCAACCAACAAGTCCTCAATATTGACAAGAGGTTGAGGGCATTGGATGATCATGTGTTAAAATTAGGTACAGAGCGTAACCCTACAACTACATCACACCTCGGCACAACTAACACCAACACAGATAAATTACAACCTACTAAGGCCAACAAGAAAAGTATAGCGCACATCAACGCCCCTCCCTTAACACCCAAACCGAGTACTAGTAAAGATATATCAAACTCGGAACTTCCATCTAAACAGGTATTTAATATTAAAACAACTAAGACAGCTAGCTCTGGAGGAGGGGATCAAATCACTGCTAGAATTAACAGGGCATCAACAACACAAGTGATTGATGTTGACCAACAACCCCCGACCGCCAAGCAGGATATAACTGAAGTGACTAACACGAGACAGATCCCGGCTCGCATTAGTCTACCCCCAGAATGTGGAGCATATGTCTTGGTTTTAGTCAATGTCCCAAAATTGAGGGAAACCCAAGAGGAAAACCATACAAGTTTAAGAAATATAACCCTCCATTGGCTCTCTGCAAATTGCAATTTCCCAATGGACGGAGCAGGGGAGATTATTCATACTCAAAGAGTAGGGTGGGTGGGCCCATTGAGAAAAAAGTTTGAAGGGGATTGTATAATTATAAATTTTAGATCCCCACAATGGGTACAATCCACACTTTCAAAAGCCCCATTGCCCTCACCCTGGGAATTTAATACTACTCTGCTTCCCCTTGGGTATTTTTATAGACATTTAATTGATTTTAACCCTGATCCTGGGTTTAATTTTCCAGCAGATCAACCCGGTATGAACTATAACATTATTAATGGTTATGGATAGCCTCATCAGGATCTTAATTGTAATCCTAGGAATGGCCGTTCAACAGGCCATCGACACATACCTCCATCGCACCAAATGCAATATTTACCTTTCCCCACTCCCTCTTATTTTAATCCAAGGGAGAGACCTTATGAAAGGCCTAAGCAAAATTTTAATATGCCCCTGAATGAGCCAAGGTATATATACAACATACCAACTCATAATCGTTTTGAACATGCTTTCTCCAACCTGGAATGTCAGGATTGACTGGGGAAGAGAGATAGAGGGAGTGAGGATGTACCTATCACCATCAGGGAAAATCCTCATTATATACAAAACAACGAAATCGAGATAATGGCACCATATGTTGCTCCGGTTATATCCCCAGCAACACATGAGAACATAATTATTCTACCAACCCAACTTAAGCAGTTTAGTGGGTATAATATCTCTCGTGCTTCAAGATGTTCCAAATTGTCTATTCTTAGTTGGAACGTCGCCGGGTTGGAACCAAGACTGCTTGACCCTCAATGGATCAAGCTATTGGACGATAAAGATATTGTTATGTTCCAGGAGACGTGGGCTGTTAGCAATTTATTTATTGAGGGTTACCACTGCTTTAGTGTAACTTCAAGCAAGCCTATTTTTGGCCGTGCAGTGGGAGGATTATTTATAGGTATTAGTACATTGATGGGAGGTACTATTAAAGATCTATCAGCAGGAAATCCGAATATCCAGGTTCTCGAGTTGAAACAAAAATCCAGGATTTATATAATTAATTTTTATAATAATGATTTTCATTCTACACCTAACACAAACTACATAGCACTCTCCAAGACTTTACGGAAACTGGAAATAAATCTGGAATCAGAGGAGGAGTTAGGGATTTTAATCGGGGGAGATTTTAATGCCAAACTTATAAAGAAATGTTGGGCCAAGGACATTAACAATATTACAGACCAAGCTGAAAGAAGGGGGTTCGAACTGGCAAAGATACTAAGTGAGCACACCCTCAGCAATGCCATGGAAGTGTCCCAATCACCTGTTATGGACTATGTCCCTACGTTTAGGGGGAGAGATTGTTGCTCAACTATTGACTTTATTTTTATGTCCCCCGATTTAGTGGACCGTGTGCTGGAATCAAAGGTAATGAAGACATTATTTGGCGATCATAATCCCCTCATAGTCACTCTGCATTTAGGCTCTGGCCCTGTATATGCGAAATTTAACGGCGCAAGAGACATTACACCATCAGGTGATGGCCTGCGGCTAAAATGGAGGGGAATTGATAGCGGAGCTATTTTAGAAATTGTGCGGAATGATTATCCTGAATTAATCAATTCTTGTTTACTTTCAAATGGAAATAATAATAGAATAATCACTGATTTTGGAAAACTGTGTTTAGTAATTAAAAAACTGTTGTCAGTCCCATTGCCAAAGACAGCGAAAGAACCAAGAGGGTTTGATTCCACTTGCTCCACGGCGAATAGGGAACTACGTAAGGCATTGTCCTCCAAACCAAGGTGTACACTAGAGGTACAGTTGGCTAGGAAAAATTATAAATTAAAAACAACTGAAAGGAAGGCCGCCCTGCTGACAGAACAGTGGGAAACACTGGTTGAAAGCGCTAATTTGAAGAGCAGTGGCCCCTTCTGGTCAGCTGTTAGGAAGACGCGAGAAATGGGGAAACATTTATCCCCAATCAGCTGTAACATAACTAGCAGTAGTTGGGAGGCTCACTTTGCTAAAATATATGCGACTCCTCTCAATGAAGTAACCATCTCTACTTTGGAGGAGTTATGCAGCCTCAAGATTGATCTCTCTGAGGTAGTTATAGCCATTAAAGAGAGCCTTGGTAATAAGGCCCCCGGTCCCGATGGACTTCCCATAGATATTATTAAGCATAACACGGATTTATGGGCACCAATTCTTCTTAACGTTTTTAACAGTTTACCCATGGTGCCTATGCCTGAAACTTGGGCCACTAGTACCATAGTTCCCATTTTTAAGAAGGGCGATAGGTCAGACCCAGCTAACTATCGTCCGATCTCGCTCTTGGATAATACTTTAAAAATCCTTGGACGAGTTATCTATAATAGGATGATAGAGTGGACTGAAGACACTGAATTATTGGACTCGTGCCAGATGGGATTCAGGAGACGTGTGGGCACGGTGGAGCAATGTTTAAACTTAAAATTGATAGTTGATAAGTATAATGTTGCTCGATCAAGTCCAATTAATCTCGCATTCATGGACCTTTCTTCCGCTTTTGACCTAGTTAATAGATCCAAATTATGGCTTATGCTTTCTAACTATGGTCTGGATGAAGCTCTTGTAAATTTTCTGGCTTATCTTCATACTGACCTCAAAGCACAAGTCAGGATCGGGTCCGGTGGCGATGTGTCCGGACCCATAAAAATAGGCAGGGGGGTCAGGCAGGGGTGCGTTTTAGCACCTCTGCTATTTATCATCTATATTAACGGTCTTGCCAAAGCTCTGAAACAAGTGACGAGAGATGTTCCAATTATTCAGGGGAACCCATTACCAGTCTTATTATACGCAGACGATGCGGTCCTTATGGGCCGCACTCCTAATGCTCTTCGTTTGCTTGTTGGAGCATTCGCCCAACATATGGAGACATTGGATCTGCGTGTAAATTTAAAAAAACCTTTTATCATGTCTTGTGGACCCGGGAAAAGGAAGCTCAATATTATAAATGTAGGCTCGGATAAACTAGAATCCGTAACCTCTTTTCCGCACTTAGGGTTGGTTTTCGCTGCGAGCGGCTCATGGAGTGGGCATTCTGCCCACGCCATGGGCAAGTTCTCGAAAGCCACCAGTTCTATATTGAGCCTCCCACGCCCAAAGAAAATAGGTGCCACTAGAGCTATTTTAAAATTTTTTAAACTACAGTGCATCCCTGTAGCCACGTATGGGGTGAGGTATGGGGTTCTGGGAGAAACCTAGGGATTCAGCGTGAGGAAAACCGTTTTTGCAGAAAAATATTGGGTGCACCTTTCTCCGCTTCTGAATTCATTTGTCATAAAGAATTAAACCTCCCCTATGTTTGTGACTTTATTAGAGCCAGACCAGCCCTATTCTGGATTAGGATCTGGATAAACGATTCAGTGACCTTAACAAAAAGCATTATTAAGGATTGCCTAAAATGTGATCACGGCATGCTAATACCTTGGTTAGCCGAAGTCTCTAACACATTAACCGCCGTGGATAAAGGCGATCTTTTCTCTGAACCAACTAGAATTGAGACCAAAGATAAGGTTGTGGTTAAACAAGCACTTTATGCACTTTTTAACTCAGAAAGAATGGGGAGGGAGTCACTTGAATCTTCTGTCATCACATACATGGGGAATGATCTGTGTAGGTATCCATTACCATCCTATTTAACTCTCCCCATGTCTAACTGGGAACGATCCTTGCTCTTTCGTTTAAGGGCAGGTTCTGTAAAATTCTAGTTGGCTTTCCCTCTGGGGTATCATCATACATTAGAATATAACCCCTGTCCATGTGATGGCACTAGTAAACAGAACGATATCCACTTCCTATTCTTCTGCAAATTTTATCTAAAATATATTGTTTTTTAACTCCCTATTTTAGAAAATTAAGACCCCTTTCTTTGGGGGAATCCTGTTCATTATTATTCTCCCTGGATACAGATGAATTAATCTTCCGCACTAGCACTTTTCTGAGACTAATAGTACGCGCACGCAAAACAATGGAAAATCCCTGAAAATTATCTCATGAGAGTTGCATTGAAAATGAATTGTCTTGATTATGGTGTTTTTATGGATTGTATTATTGTGTAAATGAATTGTGTTTTTGTTGTACTTTTATGGATTTTATGAAACCCGAATAAAGGTCATTTGAACTTGAACTTGAACTTGACACATTTTTATATGAGGATAATGATTGGCTTACATTCATTTTGGGACTACAAATGTAGCACAATTCTACCAAAATACAAATTGATGACATAAAATAAACTAGTGTGCAGATATAAAGTTTCTGAAGTAGTAGATATGCAGGTGAAACATACATTTGTGTTCACTTAACAATGAAAACCAACAGACAAATAGCTAAGAAATAAAATAAACAAATAAAGCAAAATGTGATTAGTTCTTAACAGACATTTGAGTGTAAACAGAGCCTAAAAATACCAAACACATTTCTGGTCACATGACTAGGAAAACAAATAGATACGTAGATAAATAACAGAATGAAAAAGTAAGAAAAATCTAATTGTTTAATTACACCAACTGGGCTATGAACACAGCCCAATAAGACTAAACAACAGAAACAACCCGAGCCACTCTGGTGACTGTCGGAAATCAAACAGCTGTATATATTCCCGAAACAGATTGCAGAAAAATTCAGCGTTACACCTCCTCATCAACATATTTTAATATAAATATATTTAAACCGTTCAATTTTGATGTCTCTTATAAAACAGATGTGCTGACATGTAATACAATGCCTACAAAACAGTGTCAAGAGAGGCAGAAAATGAAATTGCACAGCAGAGACATAAGACAAAAACAAAAGGAAGACTGAGAAGGAGGACATCAACAGAAAAACAACACTACTGGTAAGAGTATAACGAATGTTAAAGGTGTTTATACACACTCTAACCTTTATAGTAAAAATGTTAATATAAAGCAATTGCCAAAGAGAGCACAACTAACAGTCAGCTATTCTACCAATAAAAATGTTGCCTTTTCTACAAAAATATATATTTTGACAAGAAGAGACAAGTTTAGGAACATTACTGCAAAGCATTATAAAACCTGTGTCCTCACAAATCTGCTCCAAAGACTTTCGTTCATAAAGAAAAAGATAGATAAACATACAGAAACTATTTGTTCAACATATTGTTGAAGAAGCATTTCACATGAAAAGAAAACTCTTTACTTTGATCATGAATCGCACCAAAACCCTAAACAGTTTAATTTCTAACTATAAAATACATAAACCACGGAAGAAAGAACAAACAAGACAAAACTTCTGCAACATTGTCCAGGGAAATTGGAGACATGTGTCGAGTTCTGAACCATACTTTCATGAAGAGAGTTACAATTAATAAATAACTTGTGTGCTATCACTCACACAAGAAGGCCATTGCTTTGAAGTCCTACATGGAAAGGTGGTAGGAAAAGAAAAAAATTGCAAAAGAAAATACAATAGCTACTCACAATTTACAGAAGGAAAAACAGAAAAACCTGTATATGCATGGACACCCAAGGGCTTACAATTATGGAGACTTCCCCCAACCCCTTTCTCACCCCGCCAGTGCCATGAAAGAAAGAGGAGCCCCAGACCTCAGGGCCCGGACACAGCCACGAACCGGATCACCATCATGACAGTGATAAGGAACTCTTGAACCTTGATGCCACTTCACCAGCAGCTGGCTGTGTTCTGTTGACCTACCTTTCCCTTCCCTGGCCCATTTACATCTTCTCCTTACATCTTCATGGACTAGGGGTACCTTGTGGTGAGCTTTTACCCTCACTGAAAGTAAAAGTTAGGTTAGCCTTTTCTTGGTCTTTGTGACTGTTACCCTCTCTCCAATTGTCCCACTATGACTCCTCATCTTGTGGCGAATCTCTCTGTTTGGTCGCTTAATGTGAATGGCTTGAACCACTTAATTAAGCATAAAAAAACCTCACCTTCCTAGGCTCTAAACACCAGGACATTGCTCTTTGACAGGAAACCCACCTTTGGGTGGAAAAGTCAGTTAAGCTCAGCCGTGACTGGGTGAGCACAGCTTTCTTTTCTGTAGGCTCTGACAAGTGTCTGTCTGTGCATGGCTTTGGCACATCACCCACTAGGAAAAATGGTTTTGCACTTCTGTTCCATATTGGGCTCACAGCGTGCATTCTCAAATCCTGGTTGGGTGCCCAGGGTCTCCATGTCTTTGCAAAAATGAGACTTGTGGATCAGACTCTTATTGTGAACTCCATCTATGCACACGTGGGGCAAAACACCCTTGGATCCCTCACGTCCATCGGCTCCTTGTGGAATTTGGTCCTCATGTAATTGTCATTGGCAACGTTTGGAACCTTAGCCTGGATTTAGTCCTGTAAAAGTCAGGGTGACCGAATCTGTGCCGGGATAATGATAGGGCTGTGCTCCGCAATCTCAAGGGCGACCACTCCTTACATGATGTGTGCTGCCTCCTTCATGCAGCAGCCTGAGACAATGCCCGCCTCTCTCCAGCCCATGGTTCAGAGAACCAAGTCCTATGGGCAGTACGGAAGATATATCTCTGGATGAAAGAGGCTGGCATTGCTTGCTCTGAAACTGTTGCTAAGTGGACTTCATTGGAAAAGGATGTCCGTGCTCTCCTAGAATTCCCTTCTTACTGTAATGCAAGAGGTTATGAATACTGGCTCACTCCGTATGGAATTTTAGAGAGCACAAATTTCCCTCATCCCCAAGCTGGGGAAGCACCATCTCCGCTGGGCTTCCTACCACCCCATCATAATCTTGAATTACGATGTGAAAATCCTGGCCAAGGTCTTGTGACCAGTGATTACATCCCTGATACATGATAACCAGGTGGGTTTTGTGCCTTACCATTCCTCCCATAATCACCTTCTTACCTTGGCGCATGTCATCTGGTCCACCCACTTGGCTCACGATGAACGATTATGGCTCTCACTTGAAGCGTAGAAGGCGTTTGACTGGCTCAAATGGCCCTATCTTTTTTGCATCATGGCTCACTTTGGTATTGATCCTAAGTTTATCCAGATGGTCCGACGCCTGTACCTGTTGCCCTGAGCAACTGCAGCAGCCTTCCCTCGGATCTGGTCTGTATTACCTGGGCACCAGGCAGGGCTAGCCCCTCTCCTCCTTCTCCTGGAACTAGAACCCTTAGCTGTGGCTGTTCGATCCTCGGCAAGAGTTTTGGGGATTCAGACAGATACGGGAGAGCTTAAGCTACTGCTGTATGCAGAATCATTCTCCTGACCATGACTGACCTAGAGGTATCAATCATGGCCCTTATGGGTCTTTTTTGACTAATTTGCCCACTTTCTGGCTATAAGATCAACTGAGCCAAGACAGAGGCCATGCTCCTACCCCCACACATCACTGAAACCTCTCTGGCCTCACTGTCAGGAACGTGGCCCTGCAGGGCTTCCTCTATTTGAGGGTATCCCTTCACTGGGATTTTCACACCATTGTACAGGATAATCTTCATCCGCTCCAGGATTCACTGAAGCTGGACTTTGCTTAATAGTCAGCCCTCTGCTTGTCCATGTGTGGCAGAGTCTAGACGATCAAGATGGTGATGGCTTCTTGGTTACCTGTTTGGCATGCTCCCATTCCACATCCCAGCGGTCCTACTCCAGCAGCTTGACTCCTTGGTTTGAATTATGTTTGGGGCTCTCTGTCTTCGTGGCTTGCCCCAGCTAAACTCTATGCTGCCATGTCCTCTGGGTGGCTCCAACTTCCCCATTTTCGTTCCTACTATCGGGCCCATCAGTTGTCCCAGATGGCATATCATCTCCTTTTGCACAGCAAACTTCGTCTGTGAGTTCATATTGAGCGAAGCCTCCATGATGCTCTCTCTGGACTCTCGGTCCTCTACACAGGACTGACAGTATCCTGTGATCCTTGGAACCACATGATCCTTGGAACCCCATGCTGTTGGCCATGCACACGATTTGGAAGTTGACTCATGCTCTCTTTAAGGAAGACAGCTTTCTGCAGTCAAAGGCACCCCTGTGGCACAATGGCTCCATCACCAATGATCGCCTTCTGTTGTGGTGGCCCGAGTGGTGTCGGGCGGGAATCACAGAGATGCAACATTTTCTGAGTGGGGATGCCCTCCGGTCCTTCTAGAGCCTGGTTTCTGACTACAGTATACCATGCTCCCAGTTTTGTTGCTTCCCCCAGCTCCGACATTGCCTACATTTACAATTGCATACTGGGCCCCGCCCCCTCCTCGTTCCATAATTACCTGGTGCTCTGGGGTTCCAACAAAAAACTGGTCTTTTGACTCCGTGAATTACTCCGGCTCCGCTGACTGGAACATTTTCTCCTTGACTAGTCCCTGGAATGTTGATCCCTCCTACTGACATCCTACAATCAGGTACTCTGGGAGGCTAGGATGAAGTTCTGTTACTTTAAGATCGTGCAAGATTGGCACTGGTAGCCAACCTATCCCTGCCCCCTACAACCCCTTCCTGACTGTCCCACTGACTGTATTATACACCACAGCTCCTTATTGCTCCTACCGTCTTACCGCTTCTGTCCTGGTTTCATCCCCAAGGCTGCTGTTTTCTCGCTCTGGGCGACCCTGGCTGAGGTGTATTTCTTTTCTGAGCGATCCATCCCCTCCCCTCTGCCCACATAACCCACTCCACCCCTGAGGTGCTGCCCTTTCTTCTCTGTTTCTGCCCAGATGTGTATTTCCAACCCAGCTACCTCACCCTCATGCTCCCCACCTCATGGCTGCCATCTGTATTCCCTGCATGTTCCCTGACACCCTGGTAACAGGGACTGCCCAGCATTCATGGGGGGCTTGACCACCCCTTTCTTGGGTTGTTTGCTATTTATCCTTTCTATCCTCCTCTCTCCCTTCATCTTTGTTTCATGACTGATCTTGCGGCAATGCACTTTATTTGGTATTGTGTGCGTTTTGTTGGTTTTGCTACTTAATAAAAAGATTTAAACACAAAAAAATACATATGAATAGAATTGCACTCTGGTTTGCAATATTTGAGATACAGCCATTCTGAAGCTTAGGACATTTCTGATGACTTTTAAAAAGTCATCATTGCTTAAAAATAATTAAACTACTACAAACATTAGACATCTGCCCATTTCAGACCATTACTGACGTTCAAGTACATTTGTCAAAGCCCCATCGTTGCAATTAGAACAACTCAATTATGCTCTACTTCACTCTAATCCAGCACAAGTCATCAGTATGGTGGACTGCATAAAATGTAAATACTTTGATGCAGTCTTTGAGAGCAGTAATTGTCCAGAGGATGTCTTCACTTAGAATGAAGCAGAAAATCCATTAATGGACTTGGACAATTTTGAAATGGATTTTCTTGAATTTCAAAAACAATTTCGGAAATACCTAATCAGATTTGGGTTTGTTACCCAAGAACACATTATAAAAAAGATGTACAAAATGATTGATCTCCTTGACGAAACAGAAAATGATTTTTTTTTTAAATGAAGAAAATGTATTTTGTTTCTATTTGTTGAAGAAAGATTTGATGTCTGCAAATATCAACTAATCTGTACAGTTACTGTAGTGAAAAACTAGACGATACATAATGCTTTCACATGGGATTCATAACAATTTTAACTATATCCAATACCTTGAGAACTACTCCAATTGAATTTATGTGAAAGCATTTTAAACTATTGTTGGACCGTGTAAGAAATTAGGTTGTTGATCGAAGGGGGGGGGGGTGACTCCTCTTCAAGCAACAGCGACTATCTCCACCAGGGTGAACCACAAAATTCACTAAATTACCTGTGCTTAACTCTCTGGTAGCTTTATGCAACGGCAGGCAGGCGTCACTTAGGGGCAATGTGTAAAGCATGTATGCAGTACACAAACAGCAGCAAGTGAAAATAGAACACAAGAAATATTCCACACCAATTTAGAAAAATAGAGTACATTTTAATACTATTACACTATTGACACCAAAAGGACAAAAATCTCATCAGTAGAACCTGAGACATGCAATGTTAAAGATTTCAGTGAAAATAGTGACAAAAGCACAAAGCGCCAACTGTAGTCCTCTGGTCGTGCCGGTACAGGAAAAAGTCACAAGTTCAGGCCGACCATGATGGAGTGTGGCCTGGCTTCAGGATGCAAGCTGGGCCTACTGAACAAGAGTAGCTTAAATCATGGTTGAGAAGTGTTGTGAGTTCCCACGTCTATGGTGTGTTGTGCAGCCGAGGCAATGCGGCATCCTGGTATGGAGATGTGTCACACAACAACTGTTCTGGGAAACTGCGAGACAGCGATGCAAAGTCCTGCGCCGTCATCAAGGATTCCATCACCGAGGGGCATGCGATGCAAAGTCCTGTATCAAAAATGGATCAGCACTGGCTGGTACCAAGGAAGTTGCGGGGCTTGCAATGCGGAGTAGGGGCTTCCGATGCAAAGGTCTGCTTCGCGGATGCATCAGGCAGTGGCAGTTCCTATTGATTGCAGGGCTGTGATGTAAAATACGACATTGAGGATGCGTCACGCAGTCGTTCTGATGTGGAGTTGCAAGACGATGTGTTGTGCTGCTTCGGTTTTGCTTAGATCACAGCTGTGCTCTCGGAGCACCTTCAGACTAGAGGTGGGCAGAACTTATGGAGTGTTTCTCAGTGAATTTCCACAGTTACATAAAAACGCCACGAGATTCCACGGAGTTCTGGCCACCCTTAATGTTTACGATCTCCTCTCCTGGTACAGGGAACTTAGTTTTCACCTCCATTGTATGTACAACTCTACCGTCACAAATGGCTGTGTGCACAAACTCTTAGAACTCAGGGCTGCGAAACAAATTTCAGTTTCACAGAGATATGTGTATACACAACCCTCTTTGCACACATGGAAGTGTGAGGCACAAAAAGGTGTATGGTTCAAATCTCTTCTTGCACACAAGACTAAACACCCCACCCTCCTGGAACATAACACTGTGTTCATATTTCTCTTGAAGCACACAAAGCAGTTTGGCTCTAGACTCCCTTCTGGCACACAGAACTCTGCATCCCCCAGCACAAAAAATTGTATAACACATTTTCGTAACCTGGTCACCATCCTCTGTAGACTCCAGACAATGCCTTGAGTTTGTTTCCTTCAGATGAGCTCACAGGGCAGCATAGTTGTTGCAAATGGGGGCAAAGCTAATTTACTAATATCATTCCTATCCGGGATAGTTAAAAATTTCCCAAACTGTATTTAGTATTTAAGCGCAATACTGTGGGCTCCTTCCCTGAGGGAACAGATGAAGATAAAACAATTTAAAACACTACAAATATCTCACACTTCTAAAGTATACAGTACACCATCCTTCGAGCTGTTACTTCTTGCTGATTACGAAACAGGGTTGGGCGAACCTGTAGCACCATAACCAGGAACCCGAGTTCAACTGCTGACCCCCAGTGCTTGTGTCGTTGGTTTTCTTGGCACTGCTCTCATTTGCCTCTCGTGCATTGCCTTTCTTCGTACTGGATGCCCCTGCGCTGCTGTCATGAATACCCAGTGCTTCGGTACGAACCCCCTCGGTGTCCCTCAGTACACTAAACCTGTAGGGACCAAGGTAAGCTCAGAAGTCACCCTGTCCGAGGCAAAAAAGACCAGACAGGAGGCAGAAGAAACATGGCCGGTATTGTGGAAATAGAACTAAGTCCTGGGGTGGTTGCGTTTTAGGGTGGCCTCTGGCACCATGCTGACCCACTAATAATCTAGTGATTTATAAGCAGGTCAATTTGCAACAGATCAGTTTGCTATACCTGGACTCCACACGCAGAAGGGCCCTCATGATGACTTCTGTCAGCACTTGAAGGAGCACTGCTGACTATCGTCAGAACAGTAGCATGCACAAGTCGAGTGTGTGAAAGGTCATGGAAACAGAGAACAGACAAGTAGCCGAGACGCGACCACATTCGCAGAGTAAAAATCATGTGCAGTAATGCCAATAAAGCAGTATTACATTATCTCTAAAGTAGCAGCAGTCTTTTCTTTAGAGTAAAATATATGAAGGAGACTATCACAAATCTTGAGCTTATGGACGTATAAAAATGCCTCTCAATTGTGGCTATTTTCTTAGTGACTGACAAAGTGCACATCATTAGGTGGTAGAAGACTGCCGTTCCTGGAATGGGGAGGAACTCATTCTGTCGCAACCATCTTTAAGTGGGATAATGTCATGTTCGACATCATGAATTGCAGGATTACTAAATTCCTCCAATTCCACTGGCAGAATAAAAAACTCCACCCACCCCTAATTTAGACCTGCATCCTGGGGTTCTTTGCTGGGATGGCACCACGTGGGATGGAAGGACTCACATCTGGCAGAGTCCAGGTTCTTGGCTCAGGGTTGTTGGAGCCTGTTCTGTTCTTCAGACTCTGACCAGAAGGTCAGACATCTAGCCCTTGGAGTCACTCTGGTGGTCCTGGGGTCAAGATGCAGGCCAAGTCCTTCTCACTCAGGCAGGAGTGCAGGAGGGCAGCAGGACAGCAGAACGGCAGACCTTCCTGCAACAAAGCAGCACAGCAGTCCTTCTTCTGATTATTCCAGAGATCTATATGTGTACTGAAGAGTGGGTCTGAGGGTCCCTTTTTATTGCCTGGCGCCTTCTTTGAAGTAGGAGACATTTCCTGAAAAATCCCTTTGAAGTTTTTGAAGATCCCTGACTCCTCTGCCCTTTCCCAAAGCTGGCTGCAGGGACAATGCAGTGGGGACAAGTCCTTTGAGTGAAGGTAGAGCACAGCCAATTCAGTTGCAAGTGAGGCTGTGCACAGCTCCATTTCCCCTTTCTACTGGTTGATGCACTACCCAGGATAACTGATCCTTCTACTGTGCGACTGTCTGGGAGGAATAAACAAAGTCAAATTACCAACTACATCCAGTCAAATGATCTAGAGCAGGCTACAGGCACCAAAAGGCAAGTTTAAGAAAATGCCAACTTTCTGCACTTGTAATTTAAGATCCAACTATACCATTACAGAGGATGTATACTTAAATATTCTTAGATATCAAACATGAAATTCTACCTGTTCCCAATCAAAGGTTAGCACTTATTAAACATGATTAGACAACCCAACATTACCTATGGAACAGGTTGGCCTCAAAGTAGTGAAAAACAAATCTAGCAGTTTCTCACTACCAGGGCATGTAAAACGTAACAGTATATGGTCAACCTTTGAATTGTAATGCATCTTACCTTATGGTCTACCTAGGGCCTACATTAGGGGTAACATATATGCAGTTTAAGGCATGGCTAGGGGGTTATATTTCCAAGTCGAATTGAAAGTTTGAAGCAGCATTCAGGCTGCAATGACAGGACTAGGACATGTTTTAAGGGGCTGCTTAAGTGGGTGGCACAATTGGTGCTGTAGGCCCACTAGTAGCATTTACTTTACAGGAGCTTAGTTTTTTGTGTGCCACTTTACTGGGGGTTTATAAGTTAATTAAACATGCCAATCATTTGTCAGCTGTTACCACATTTAAAGGAGAGGGCACAAACACTTTAACACTGGTTAGAAGTGGTAAAGTGTACAGAGCCTTAATGCCAGCAAAAACAAATTCAGCAAACAAATAGGAGGAGTGAAGGCAAGAGGTTTATGGGTAACTTTGCAGAGAGGGCCAAATGCAAGTGGGGGCTAAGTCCTGGTCTAGTCAAAAGCCAAGGGAGGCTAATGAACACCGTGATGGGCTTCCCTGGTTAGGCAATAGAACATGAACAATGGCCCTCTATTACAGTGGCCTTTGACAGTTCTGTGCCCCTCTGAATTCAGTTGGATCCCTCTGTCTACACACTGACCGAGGGGGAACTCTTCTCTTCACCAGTGTACCCCATCTGTGCAGCACCTGACGTTAACTTGCTCACAGATGCACTCCAGTAGGCAGGCAATACCACGATGGCCAACAAAGTGATATGGCCCATTCCAGCCCTTAGAACAGGCTTTTGTCCTGAACCCAGAGAAAATTCTACCTATAAGGACCGCAAACAAAAGAGACCACTGACAGCTGTCTGTATCAAGAGCCAGACCTCAGGATCTCCAGGGATCTCTGACTTCTGAGGTGTCTCAGGGTGGGGGGGCAACAGTCCCAGGTGTTAGTCACCCTTCTTCCATTCTCCGTCCCACCAGTCCAGGGGTGTTAACCTGAGACTGGTCACTCAGCTCAGGGTCTGTACCCTAAGGCTGAATAGGTGCCTGGTGAGCCAGGACGTCTGGCTTCGAACCTGTCATGAATGCCGGTCCAGCCACGATGAATTGCTGGTACCGGCAGAGGAGTATAAAACTCCTCAGATAACCCACTGAAATGCTTCGCGTTTTAGTGTTCGGGATTGCGCCTCACTTCCAGGTAACTCCTGCTGGGCTGCAGGTACGCTGTTGGATGTTGCCGTCTCTGCTCCTCGTCCCATTGCAACCTCTCCTTGTGGCCTCAGGCATTTCTTGAATCCCTCGGCGGTTCTGGTATTCCTCTCCGACGGCTTTTGCAGTGCTGCAGTTCTGACTTCCCTACAACAAAAAGAGACACATCATTTCACTTTCAAACAAGATGGTATCAGCACTTTTTCACTGCACATAAATTGCTCCATATTGAAGTGCCATATACTTATCTTTTGGGAACCTGGGCCCCGGAGATTCGTTTTTGTTCTGTTTGTTTTTTCTTGTCTTTCGTTTACTGACTGCATTAGAGTATTCCTGAAAGTCTCTGTTATATCTTCCTGACACTAAGGAGGATTTAAGTAATGCACAAGAATAGAGCGTGTGTTTATTTGAACCAGATATTAGGGAACTAAAGTCCTTATCTAGATTCCTGCTTTTTAAGTTTCCCCAGTAGTCTTAGGTGGGTGTTAGAGTACTCCCCTTATTGATATCTGTTCTCTAAGTGTAGGTATACTTTATTGATATTTTTCCTTTCCCTTTCTGCAGACAAAGGCTATAACAGCACTGGAACCACTCTGTTATCATTTAGCGGAAGAAGGGTAACATCTAGGTACTTAAATACCACACATGTTCCTCAATATTATTATTTACTTGTTATATATTTCTGCATACTTACACACTCTATCTCTTTTTAGGCAGGGATTTCTCCTGGTTACCTAGTCCTGTCCATGAGTGGGGGACGTCTTGAAACATATTCTTTTTTCCCATCCCTGTTTTCCCTTCTTCCCCTGGTTTACTGTTGTTGCTTTGACTCTTTTGGGTATATCAATGAGCGGGGGAAGTTGGGACCTCTCATCCTTGCATGGCGTTCTTGCAGAAACATGAGTAAGAACTTGACAGAAAAAACAGGACCCTGAGAAGACAGTAGAATAACAAGATCCCATGCAGATAGGGAGCATATGGGGCCCCTTTAGTGAAGAAGAAAGACAGGGGTTGGCGTGACAAAAAATTATGTTTATACTGTGGAAAGCAGGGACACTTTCTTCGAGAATGTCCTGTGAAACCATAGAAAAGAAGTAATCCAGAAAACTAATAAGCCCGAATTCTGCAGTTAGAAAGATTTCGGGTGGGTCAGGGTTAATTGTCTCGCAACAATCTGTTCAAAGAGACACTATCTCCTCTTTTCCACAGCATTTTTTCCTTCCCTCTCAGCTGGAATGGGTTCAACATGCTTTAGAAGTACAAATAATGGTAGATTCAGGGCCACAGGCAATTATTTGGACCTTTGTTGGACTAAAGCCAAAAACATACCTTTTGTCACCAAGACCTCATGGAAGGAAGTTAAAACCATAGATGGCAGTAACATTAACTCAGGCCTTGTAACGCATGCTACTGCTGAACTTACGATTGTGATACAAGAATCACATCAAGAGACCATCTCTTTTGATCTCATTCAGTCTCCCCAGTTCCCTACCATACTCGGTCTTCCGTGGCTATGCCAACACAACCTTCTTATTAATTGGAGAGAGTTGTCTATAATCTTTAATTCTTATTTTTGTGAAAAACACTGCAGAAAGGAACAAAACCCCCCAGGATAAGTAGCTGTAATCCCTAACCCGGATACCCCAGAACTACTCTCTTGTTATCATGACCTGACGGTTGTCTTTGATAGAGAAAAAGCCACAACTCTATCAACCCATTGATGCTATGATTTAGTGGCTAGAGCCCGCATACTCTATAGCAGGGTCTATGCACTAATAGAGAAAGAGAACCTATACTTATGTGAGTATTTGGATGAGATGCTTAAAATTGGATTTATTTGACCTTCCCGATCACCTGCCTCATCATTGCTTTTTTTTATACCCAAACGTGAAGGAGGCCTTAGGTGTTGTACAGGCGCGTCACTAGGGGGTGCGGGTGGTGCGGACCGCACCGGGTGACGCCATCACATGGGGTGACACCAATCTGGTTACGCTGTGTTGGCTGCAGTGCTGGCCAAACTTTCTCCACTCTATCAATAGACAGCTCCGCAGCCTCGCCTCTGCTTTATAATCAGGAGGAACCCGTTACCCAGCCGCCGGGTCAATATTATTCTCCAATTAGGCTATAACAACGTGTGGTGACGTCGACGTTCGAAACACGTCACTCACGTGGCTCCCGCTAGTCCTTCCGGGTTTCCTGCCCCCGCCTTGGGTCCTCGTGCTCTCAAGCTGCACGGTGCCTTAGTTCATTCAGGTATGGCTCCTTCTTATTCTTAAAGATGGCCTTTTTAATCTATGGTTGATCGTTGCGCCTGTTCACTGCCTCCGTTGAGGTTCTGCCCTGCAGTATCTCCAAGGTACGACTTCCACACAATGAAGGTGGGGGGGGGGCTTGCAGCACTTCAGCGAGATCTCACCGCCCCATCCCACACGTAATTCCCAGTAAAAGCAGCTGCCCGCTATCCCTTGGTGGAGCAGCTGCTGAGGCTAAAAACGCCGGCGGCTCCCTTTAATCACTCCGGTCGGGTCCCTTGCTGGGCAGGGAAGCTTTAATGCCCATAGAAATACTCCCACAACAGTAGGTACCCTATGAGGGTAAGAAAACACAAAGGATCTCACCTCTGGAGATCAGCCTGGCGGAAGGTCTGTATGCCGCCACGAGCACGTCGTTCCTGGGTGATTCCGAGTGAGCAGGACAGCTCCTGCAGTGGAAATAAACTATTATAATATCAGCTTGGCTGTACTCTGTGAAGCCTGTGGGGAGAGGATATGTGCGGGGGGGGGAAGGGGGACCAGGAGTGCATACATGCCAACATTTCAGAAGAGCAAAGTGGGAATATTTGGGAAAAAATCAGGAGAATGGTGTTACTGTCATGTATGGGCTTTGGAAGTGTGCTGCTGCAGGATCGGACATTTGAAATGCAATTGCACGTTTTATTCTTACCTTTCAGAATCATAGAGCGCAATGGCAGGCAGAGAGAGGTTGATGCAAGTGTTGTGCACTGGCCTGGCAGGTTGCTGGCAGTGCATACACCAACCCCCCCGTGTGTGGCAGCTCGGGCTGAAACAGCTTCCCGGGCACACACACAGCCGCATCCGAGTACTTCACAGGTCTTTGAACGACCATTCATTTGTTAATGAGGCTTTGTTGGTTTTTCACTCCTTCTGGAGCCCCTGCATCGCCACTCTGACTATTGCTGGAAGAATTAGCACGTTACACAATACCCAGCCCTGTCAGCTGAAACGCCGAGGAATCGGGTTTCTGGATGCTTGAATCGGGAGGCGGGAGACTAGCCTTGAAATCGGTAGTCTCCAGCCTGAATCAGGAGGGTTGGCATGTCTGCAGGAGTGAGTGACAGAGATGGCAGACATTTCGTTCAAAATGGAAGCTTACACAGATATGTGGCCTATCTAAACCACATTAATAACTTCATTTCTAGACCTCAGAAGAAATTAGTTTCAATTGCAATTATGTCAATATGTCTATACATGTAGAATCATGTGTAAGAATGCATAGTACACGTTATCATTGAAACATAACACTCGAAAAACTTTTCCACAAGTGCACATGTAAGATGTTTACCTATAAGCCTCCTGATTTGGGAGTCCACATGTTAGATAAATCCTGGAATGAGCGTATGTGACCAACCTGAGTTTCCTGTGCTAAAGGTGCCTATGGTATAGTTTACTGTGTTATTATGGATGCTTGTGATGCATTTTTTCTATAGACATCTTTTATTGGTTTTTAGCAAAATAACAGTAACAAATACATAAACAAAAGCCATCTCCAACCATTTGACATAGAGAAGCAGGTCATCACAGCTCTTGTCATATAATAACACTGGAGTATTACTCCCAGGTCAAAAGTACGGAATAAGTCAGCCCTCTGTCTCTGTGAGAGTGCAGGGAGCACCTCACAGTCAGACGTTGGCTGTCTAGGGTTAGTTTTTGGGGGGCTCCATTCTCAGAATTGTCAACCCCTGAATCCCTGATCCTCCCCCCATGGAATCCTCCCACCTCCTGCCTCTCCATCTAGACTTGTGTACCCTCTGTTTGGGAGTGGTACCCCTAGAAGTCTGAGCTTTCAAAGCACCCTGGGCGACCACCCATCCTAGCTCTCCTGAAACGGACAGCAACTCATTCTGCAGAGTGCAGACTATGGGCATCTGGGGACTAACTATGACCTTGCTTTGGGTTACCTCTCCACTCCACTCCAGGGAGACCAGGGTCATAAGCTGTAAAAAGTCCTGCTCCTGGGCCCGAGTTACTCTACACACCAGGCCAGTTTACTGCTTTGGAGAACCACCCTTTCCACTACCATGGTCAGGCTGGACCCAGTGTCCCTCAGAGCAGTGACAGGGACCACACTGACCTTGACCTGATGGAAGTGATGACTCCCACCCTTAGGAACCACAAGCCTACCCTCTGAGTCTACCTCCCAACTAAAAGAAATTAGGGCATGATCTACCTCCAGCCCCTGGGTACTACTTACCCCTAAGGGCTTACTGCCCACCCCTGCAGAGGTCTCACCAATGAATGGTTTCTTAGGACATATAGAATCATCCTGCTTGAGCCTTAGTTGAGAACAATCAAAGCAGCACGGTGGAAAATGGGGAACCCCAGGCCACCGCCAACCAGAACCTCCTCCCTGTTTCTCAGAAGGGGCATGGGAACCATCTACTCTCCCCCCAGTCTGACACTTGTCTGTGTCTTCCTTGAGCTCACCCTCACTCTGCTGGGGGTAATCTAAGCCACCCGTCTTGGGGTACAGCCCAACATAAGTGTCAACTTTGCTGCCCCTCATCCAGCCAATTAGTGCCTTTCTGGAGTAATCTAAGAAATCCACCCAATACTGGTTTGGGGATTTGTAGCTATCCCTGAACCTCTGACGCTATTTCTCAAAGGTCCGGTATATGAACAGTGGTTCTACCACGTCAAAACTACTCTATTATGTCCTTGCAGAGAAAGGACCATCAATTAATGATTTAAGTACAGCACAACACTGATTATTAGACAAAAAAACTCAACTTAATCAATCTTAATAGATATAATAAAGAGAATTATATATCTTGGGAAATAGGTGATAAACAACAAGACTGATACACAATGTGCATAGGTAGAGTAAGCAGTTTTACAATACTTAAGACAAAAAAAGGGGGGAAAGGGTAGTGACTCAAGTGATACATCACATAATACAAAGAATTAACATAACAGATATAACACATGAAACACATATGAATTTGCAAAGCGTTCATTTAACATTGAAAACCTCCCTAAAGAGACCTGTGGCTTAACATCCTATATGTTGAGGTCTATTTGGGCAATAAAGCTTATATTACAAACGTTAATGTTTCGAGACCATGAATACGTGTGTGTTTTATTGACATCACCGTTGGGTCTTCATCAGGACTATATATCAATAGTGTACAGCCTTAAAGATAAAATCATGAGAACAGAGAAACAGCGAGCCTCTGAATCAATCTCTGTTGATGACCTCAATGACCTGGTATGTTTGACCCAAGTGTCTAAACATGAAGAGCTAAAGTGTAGTGGGCGAAGGTAATCTTCCGCCTCCCAGTCCGGAAAGCTCAGAAGTCCAATTTAACGTATGTAGCCAGTGCGGCTATCATTCTAATTCTCAAAGATTTATAACCTGGAGCAACCCGTGCTTCCTAGGATCCTCCGGCGTCTCGCGCTCGGAGCACATAGGCAAAGTGTTGAGGACACTTTGCCTATGTTCTCCCAGCACGAGATGGTCCTTTCTCTGCAAGGACATAATTGAGTAGTTGTGACTTGGCAGAACCAATGTTCCTATACCGTATCTAGCCCTAGGTTCTGCTTGTGACTGGGTTTCCCCATTACTATTATCGATTTCTCAAAGGTCAGCACAAATCTATCAACAAGTGGCTTTCATGAGGGCATACTTTGCTTGGTCACCCACAGCAAGTGTGAGAAGTGTGTCCCTCCCCACTGTATGCATGTGTTTCCACAAGCTCACCCTGGAATCCTGTGTGCCTTCATAGCTACCTCATATGCAAAAACAACTTATCTACATCATCTCTCTATACATTATTGGGCATCGGGTCTTGTGGTATGCGACCCTCACCTCTCATGAGGAAACTGCAGCTATTATGCTACAAATGTTGCTGGACTCTGCCTGCTCTGCTCTGATGCCCAGCTCCTGGAGAGTGATCTCAGGGGCTATTCTTCTCTCCTCCATGGCCAGTATCTCCCTTGCCAAGGCAAAATGTTTGGGGCTGACCCTGCAGAGAGGGCCAAGTCCATTAGAATGCATAAAAAAATAGGATCATTTCTCCTACATGAATTAGTTTGCGCACTGAAAGGTAAAGATTTTTTACATCTGTTCGATTTCACAAAAAACATGACCAGTCTTCCATTAGAACGTAAAGTAGAGGAACCTTTAGGGGTTTTAGTCAATTCATCTATTTATTTATTTGAAGAGTTTCATATAGCGCTGGCTAGACCCGGAGACATCAGAGCGCTTTACATGAGGTTCAGTGAGATACAAGTTACACATAACTTCAGTTACAAGATCAACTTAAAACATAGGGAAGAAAAACAGTGTTACACAGCAAAGAGTGAGTTACTAAAGAAAGAAATAACAACAACACTTAGAAAACGACATTAGACGGTCACATAAGTAAATAGAGCATAGTGAAAAGGAGGGAGGAGGGCAGGAGATCACCGATCACAATCGTGACATATATGTTCATAAGTTTAGGGCTGATAAAGGCTCCATTGTCAGTAGATCATCAGTAGTTCGGGGGGAGAAGGAGACATAGTGGAGAGATGAGGAGAACTGTGTCCAATGTCCGGCTGGGTAGGTGATGGCCAAGGGGGAAAGCAGAGCCAATCTCCTCTATAGCTGTCTAGGCAGCTCCACCGGGCATCGGCCATGTTGCTTAGTCTCATACATACATGGGTATGTGTTTGTATTGTTTAATTTTTGTATTATTTTGATGAAATGAGACTTTCGTTTTGACTGTAATTTTGCAATGCACTTTGAGTTTGAGAGTGCAAGTAAAATTTCAACCCTTTGCTTCCATCGATTGCTGCCTGTGATTAGCACTTTGGGATCGCCCTGTGTGCTTCTGGATGCCAGAGCAGGGCGCCTTGAGATTGCCGTTTTTGCGCCCATCAGTGTTCCTAACAGGGCAGGTCTCCAGGACAGTCCGTCGGTCCATGGCTCAGCCTCGGGCCGAGTCAGGGAAGAAATGATCAAACAGAGGGGGTCTCACTTGGTCAGACAAGCGGGAGACAGTTGCCTTACCTCAGGACTGCGCCATTGAGAGGCGCACTCGGCAGGAGGATCGTCAGTAGGGTGCAGGTGGCAGCCAGAGAAACCAGATAAGGCTGTGGGCTGCGAGGAGGCAAGAAGCAGACCCAAGATCCCAACATTCGGTTGTAGCTCAAAATAGCGGGAGCCCAACACAGCCAGGCACAAGATAGTAAGTAGCCTCTATGGGGCAATTAGGGCAGTGCCATTTTGCAGTGGACTCGGTGAGAGGATCATTGGCAGCGGCAAAGAGGCAACCAAAATGGACCCGAGTGAGCAGTGGGCTGCACGGTGGCTGGGCGCAGACCCAATATTGGGGATCCAGCAGCAGCTCAAAACAGGGGGGCCCTCATGGCCAGACCACATCTGACAGAAGCCCAGCAGGGGAGCCAGGGATTCAACACCCCTAGGCTCACTCTGAGGAAGGAGACAAATCAAGATGTGCTTGCCCCAGGGAGGATCGGTTACAACAGGAGAGCAGTGTGTTCGGTGGCGCCAACAACCCCAATTCGTCGGAGGCGGACGGGGTGCTGCCTGCCAAGCACACTCGGAGCTCTCGATCCTGGAAATGGTAGGCGCAGGAAGACAGATTCCTGGCGATCGTCGAGCAGGTGAACATAGTATCGACTCATCTCTTTAATACACGTCTCAGTATAATTTAAGCACTCCATATCCCATAATGCATCTGTGTGATTTTGCACTATTCTCTGCTGATTATATTCTTTTGGATGGCAGCATATTTTTTATACTTTGTAATGTTCAAATGTAGTTGCATTTCCTATAGCAGTAAATGGGCATTTCAGTGTCTGTCCTAATGTTGCCATCTGCGGCTGTGCCTGCATCGTCATTTGTTGGGCATCTGCTTCTGTAACAGCTGCATCACCGCTCTGCTGAGTCTCTGCACCAGATTCCATGGTGATTTAGCCACTAGAAAGGTTTAAGACAAAGAAATGTTGCTGAAGATCATTTTTTGATGGTGATGATGGCAGGTGCTATCAGCAAAGATCGTTAGGCCCAATCATCTCATCATTGCCTGAAAGATCGGCCCCTCTTGCTGCGCTGCCTTCACTGCTGTCATCCGCTCCCAGGATCTCGCTGAAGTGTTATCCTCTCTCTTCCCCCACGTAACACAGCGGGTCAAACTACACCTCGGCCGCGTCACTCAGCTGTAGCACACAGCAGTCTGGGTACGATGGCGAGCCTCCCAATAAAGTATCTACAAAAGACAAAAGACAAAAAGTTTGGCAAGAATTAATAATCATAGAGAAAGGTCAGAAAGCAATATGTTACAATAAGAAAAACAACATATACTATAAAGATGTGGACATTGTTAACTTTATCTCATCTACATACTTATCATTTGGGAAAGAAAATCATCAAACTGGCTAATTTCAACAGATTAATCGGGAACAAGCTGATCATTATAGTATACACCCACTACACTCCAGAGACATGATAGGTGATGCTTTAGAACTGTATCAGAGGAGGGAAGCTAGAGGAGAGCCAATTAGTGCATGGGAAAAACACAAGAATCCCAACTGGGAAAGGTGGACCATATGATGATCCTCCAGTCCAAGTTTCTGCATTGGAGTACCGAGCATTAAGGTTATATTCAGAGGATCCACAATTTTGTCAAGATATTCCTTATATTTTCACACTTCTATGTGAAAGTGATGTTTCTTTCACTTCTTATGTTGTTGCACATGTAATGCAAACTGAATTCACTAATAGAAATGCACAGAATTGTTTTGAAAAGATGCACAAAAAGATGAGAATCTAGAATATATGTTGATCAACATTATTGGATGTCAGCAAAGGACAAATGAATATTGGTTTTGAAGATACAGAGAATTAAAATGTATGCTGACACATTTAGGACCACTTACTTGGTTTATTAATTTAAGCTGTGCTGCCTACAGAAGGGATGCTTTGTATAAATATCTACTTGTAGCAAATGAATATATTCCAGACATTAACTGGAAAAAACCCACTGAATTATGTTCTTTGGATCCTGTCAATGTTTGCAGATATACACACAAAACAAGAACTTGGGGTCTAATGACAAACAGCACAAAAGTGATGACCGAAACTAAACCAAAGTGCAACAAACCAAAACTAGCCAAGAGCAGAGCATGGATTACCATCAATCTTACTCGAAGGACAGAGCAAATAGTGAGAGAAAAGTAGCTCTCATGATCATTAATATCATCTGGTGATCCAACTATTGGCAGAGGTGTGTCCCTTGATCATGGGGACTGCCTCGCTAGTTTGAAGCTCTGTTGCTCAATCAGACTGGTGAGTATTAACCAGCAAAACACCAGGTGTAGAGAGTTATAATGAACAAGGATAGTAATCCTATAGTGTGCAGTGCAAAGAAAAGGAAACGGTGAAGGCTAAAAAAGGTTGTGTAGAGAGGATAAACCTTAATGTTTGCAGATATTTCAACCATACATTTCAAACTATGCACTTAACCAACAAAAACAAAAAACAAATAGTTGTAGAGGTACTTGATTTCTAAAATATTACTCTAAATGGCACTTTGGATTTCCAAGATCAATTCTACAGAAAGGAAGACTGAACAATTTAATGTCATCTGTAAGACTGCCAAGTCACTCAAAAATGCTTGCAGTCTTAGGAGACCGCAAGCATCACAACAGATCAATGACTACAACCCATTTGTTCTACATATGTGAGGTGCTAACATGTATATACAATTTTTTGCAGATAACTCTACAGCGGTTGACTGTTATGTGGCTTCATACATTACAAAGGCTGATAAAACTGATATGAAGGAAGTATGGTAAAAGATTCCTGCTGAGCAATCCTTACTTAAATGATTATCCAGATTCAGCCTGCAAATGCTCTCCCACCATGAGGTCAGTAGCTATAAAGCATGAGACTGATTGAGTTCATCAAGCTTATATGGTAAATCTTGGGCAATTATGTACACATTTTAGACCACTGACAAAGACATTTGCAAATCAATGTGCTGGACACATACAACCCCCCAAAAAGTCAATTGTTGGAAAATCAATTGCGCTAAAAAGATGTCCAGTTCTACACATATATAATATGGCAGAAGATATCAATATTGGAAAATTTTGAGTTGAAGGGACGAATGGATGTTTAAAACATTATTCCAAATCTGCTCTTACTAATTGCCGCAAACTGAATTGTAACATGGGAGAAAATGAAGAATTCTGCTATATAGCACTTTTCTAACTATTTAAACGATGGCACAAATAAGAAGAAATTCTAGGGCTCTTTGAATCCTATGAAGATGCAGTCAATACTTGTAAAAATAACAGTGCCTTTTCTCAATTTCACACATACTTACAACTGTTGGAACAAGGAATAGCAGAAGAGAATAAAAATCATGCAGAAATTTAATAATAACTAATTAATACTTCTAATTCCAGGACTGGTGACCCACTTGGACAACCAATGATTATTAATGAATCTATGGTTGCCATGGAGGTTCAACATACAACGGACAAAGTGAAAAAGGACATTACGAATTTGTATTACTTAGTATCTCAAGTAAATTCAGAACAACTACAAATATACAAAGGCATAAAGCAGTCAGTAGATTATGGATTTCAACATGAAAATTGATTATGTGAATGTGGTACTTTTGAACCTACATTACAATACGTGATTGGCCAAGCTGTACCCGGGAAAATTGTTCCTATTAAGGTGATTACTGCTTAAGTGCATACATTTATGACTTCAAATTTATCTTCTGTATTTACTGCTCGGACTTGATTAGCAGCAAATAATAGCAAATGAAATACTGTGCATCTACTGTTACTGCCTGTGGAGCATGATAACAAGTTGGCATAATTAAAATTGAATACTGATATGTGTCAAGAACTTGGGAGAGGTCTAAAAATAAATAAAGTTTTGATCATGAAGTGATCATGGTTTCCAACATGAGGTTGGCATTTGTTCATTTGCTGGTGCAAGTAGTACTCAGAAGGACTGATTTTCAAAAAATCTTTTGCAAGAGCAAACATAGAATTCTTTGGAAAGTATAGGAAATGTCAACATTTGTTCACATTTTACATACAGAGAACTAACACAGAATATGAGGCAAGCTAATGATGAAGAATATGGCAAGATATTAAATGACATTTGCTTTGGCATTGTGACATAAAATGCAACGATTATGCTAAGGGAATGAAAGACAAGTAAAGTCGTGATTTGTTTAATGCTAACTGTTGAAAAAGTGTGGTCAAATAAATAATGAAATGCTAAATCTAGAAAAAGAAGAAATTGCACATCTCCCTTGTAAAGATAAATTAGAGAATCAGGGATTGAACATACCTATAACAAAAAGTTTTGCTACAAAATTACAAAAGATAGAAAAATAAGTGTCAATTACAGCAAGATTTACATCTTTGTAAAATTATTGTGTTATTTTAGGTTTCAATTTACATGTAGAAGAAGGACTTGTAAATGGAGATGTGGGATTGTAGTGGACTTTTTGACATCTGTAAAAAATGCAGACATTGAATTTATTGTGGTGAAATTTGACCACATTAAAGATCAAACACAGATCTCTAGGCATGCAGCAAGATTCTTACTTATCAAAGATTTATATATTTGAAGACAGCAGTTTCCTCTTTATTTGGCTTATGCAGTAATAATATATAAATCACATGGACTAAGTTAATTCACTAATTAACATTGGCTTTAAAGTAGTCAAAGAAGGGATGGCATACATTGTTCTGACCCATGTAAAACAATTACAAAACTGTATTTTATTGATTTTGATGAGACAAAATTAATGCATGTAAGAGAATGGGCTATTGATTGACTGGGGTGTTGGCCCTGGTCAATTAGCAACTACATTCCTTGTCAGGGTGAGCAAAAACCAACCCTAAATTAACCTATGCTCAACCCTCTGGTAGCTTGGCACAGAGCAGTCAGGCTTAACACAGAGGCAATGTGTAAAGTATTTGTGCAACACTTCAAAAAGTAATAAAGTGAGAAACTTGACACAAAACGTTCACAAGCCAAGTTATGTTAAGAAAGAGAGCTTTCTTTAATAAATAAAACAAGACCAAAATGACAGACATCAAATCAGTAGAACTCGAGACATGCATTTTTTAAGATTTTAGTGAAAATAGCACTAAAATGCACAAAGCACCAACTGTGGATATCTTGTTGCACTGAACCAGGACAAAGTCACAATCTCAAGCCACTCACGATGGAGTGCGAGCTGGCTAAAAGGGATCCAGTTAGACCCGCTGAACAGAGTACCTTAAATCCTGATTTGCAGAGCGTTGCAAGCATGCTCAATGAAGATGCGTTGCACAGCCGGAGCAATGCATCGGTTCTGGGATGCAAAAAGGCTGCAATCTGAGGGCCTGCGTCGCCGTCTAGAGTCCCTTCAACAGGGCTCGTGATATGAAGTCCGATGTCGAGCATGCGATGTGCATTCGGGTCAATGCATTGGATCCAAGGAGCTGTGAGGTGCGGTGAGGAGTCTGGTGTTATCGCCGAGGCTGCAGATAATGAAGGATGCAAGAGCCTGTGCTGAGGATTCATCATGCAGCGGCGGTTCCGATGGCGTTGTGAAGGCAATGCGGGTCTTTACAACAGGTTCAATCCATGCAACAGCGGCAATGCGTCTGCCCTGTTTGGGTTTGAGCAGAGGAGATGTATCATTTCTGTATGATCCACAGAGGCTGGCAGAGCACCATAAGTCCAGTTCCTGGGGTCCAGGACTGGGGTGGCACCACTTGGCAGTGTCGACTTACAGGTGGTAAAGTCCAGGTGCAAGGTTGGTGGAAGACTGTTGTGTCCCTGAGGCTTCAAATTAGGAGGCTAGCCAACTAGCCCTTGGAGTCAGTCTGAGGTTCTTGGTTCAAAATCTGCAGGTCCAGTCCTTCTCACCTAGGGCAGAGAGCAACAGTTCATCACAGCAGGGCAGCAGTCCTTCAGAACGATAGCCCTGCAGAATGTCATTCCTTTCAGCAGCATAGCAGTCCTTCTTCCTGGTAGAGTATCCACAGGTCCAGAAGTGTACTGAAGAGTTGGGGCCTGATTATGTGTCCGACCGCCATTGTTGTGGTAGTGGGACTGGCCGCCTAGGAGGTGGCCTACCCACATACCGCATTATGATGCGACTGCCACCGCGGCGGTCGCATGCCCTATCTCTTGTATTGCAGCAGCAATGTGGTTAACAGACCCTGCGGCTATACAAAAATAATGTAATTTGCATATCACTGTACTACATGGCAGGCACCATACAGCATTTACCACATGGTGCAGGGCCATGTAGGGGGCAGCATAGGTGCCCCCCAGTGACCTGCCCCAGGCCCAGGGGATAAGGGGGGCTCACTACAGGCCCCCAAATCTGTTTCCACCTGCCGTTTCGTGGCTGGATGACCGCCACGAAACGACCAGCAAAAAGGGATATCATTATCCTGATGGTGGTGCCTGATAGGCACCGCCACAATGCTGGGCAATGCGGCTGCTCCGACAGACAGTCGGAAAATTACCACCTGGCGGAACCGTGGTGGTCAGTCTTTCTGGCCGCCACATTTCCACCCGCCAATGTCATCTGGTGGGTGGAAAAGTGCAGTGCGGTGGCAGACGGCCCGCCACTGACAGGCTGTTGGTGGCAGGCCTTCCACCATCGTAATGAGGCCCTTGGTGTCTGAGATCCAGTATTTATACCCAGCTAGCCCTTTGAAATGGGCAGAAGCTTCTAGAGGCATGCCCTTGAAGTGTACAAGTGCCCTGCCTTACTGGCCCTGGCTTCAGACTAACCACATATGGTATGTGGTCCTTTATGTAGAGGTTAGACACAGCCTCTTTAATTGTAAGTGGGTTAGGATCTAGCTCCTCCCACCCATCCTGCCAGTGAAGACCCATCCAAAAACACCTTAGCTCTCAATTGTGTGTGGTTTCCCAGGAGGAATACACAAAGCCCAACTGTCAAATACACTGAGTCAGGTAGCTCAGAGACAGGCTGCATTCAAGCAAGAAAAAGCCAACTTTCTAAAAGTTGCATTTTCAAAATTTTAATTTAAAATCTGACTTCACCATAAGTTGGGGTTTTTCATTACAACATCAAACATGAGCTGGTTACCTATTCCTAATTTGGAATTTGCACTTACAAAATGTAATAAGGTGACTCCAATATTATCCTATGGGAAAGGCAGGCCTTGCAGTACTGAAAAAACACTTTCAGAGTTTTTCACTACCAGGATATGTGAAACTTAAACGTGCATGTCCAACTTTTCAAATACACTGCACCCTTCCCTGGGTGCTGTCCATGTCCTACTTTAGTGGTGACTTATATGCATTAAAAAGGAAGGTTTGGGCTTGGTAAAAGGTTTATTTTGCCAGTTCGACATTGCAGTTTAAAACTGCACACACACAGGCTACAAGTCCGGAACTGGGACATGTTTAAATTGCTACTTAAGTGGGTGGCACAATCAGTGCTGCAGGCACACTGGTAGCATTTAATTTAGAGGCCTTGGGCACCTGGTACTATCATTTTACTAAGGACTTACAAGTACATTAAATATGCCAAGTGGGAATAAGCCAATCTGACATGTTTTCAGGAGAGAACACAAGCACTTTAGCACTGGCTAACAGTGATAAAGCTCTCAGAGTCCTAATTTCAGCAAAAATGAAGTAAGAATAACAGGTGGTCTGAAGGCAAAAATTTAGGGAGAAACCACACCAAGGAGGCCAGGTCTAACAATGCAGACAGTGGCTGTGTGAGTGAATGCAATTGTTTGCGAAAGACATAAACTCCTCATCTTGATAAATATGTTGAATATACAACTTTTACAAAAAGTAAACTGTCTTTCAAAAGAAAAATTGAATCAAACTACAATTACAAACAAGAATTGGAACAACCGAAAATTAAACATACTGAAATTACAGGACATCAGTTAAAAAAGCATAATGGCATTAATTGCTATACCAATTGTTAATCTACTTTTATACTTATTGCCAGTCAAAGAACTAATAAAACAACATGCAAATCAACCTTTCTGAAAAACCTTGACAAACCTTCATCAACAAATTTCGTTATGCAACCACATGTGCCACTATATAAGGGGCATTAGATATATGATAGATATATGTAGAGGTGCTATTCAGTTTTCTATGAATGAACAGCAAGATGCTTAGGAATTCTGTATGGCTGTTCTACAAATAATAGCTAATGAGACTCGCCCAAGTTCTGAGCACTTTGGTCAAAGCACTCTTGGGAACATGAATGCCTACATTCAAGCTCCACTGTGTCACAATTTGAAAGATTTTTATTTGCCACAATAGCTGTCTGTAAATCAATTCCATTTCTGAATGTAGTATATACGGCTGTGCAACTAGACCTTTGTACAAACTGTAAATCAGAGCCTGTCTCAACTCTTATTTTAACAATGGTAACAAAATATCTCATTTTGATGATTCAAAGATGTACTCTCACTAACAGAAAAATCAATATGTGTATTTCTATCTTTACTGCTTGTCAAATTTATATTTCAGGGCACACTTTTACTACTAGTGCTATTATGTTTCATCATGGAGAGACTGCAGCATCAGGACACTATTCTATCTACTTAAAGAACAACACAGGTTGGACAGAATGAAATGTGATGATAACACTCTAACTTTCAAGCACAGACTGCAAACAAATTTACAAGACAGTTTCATTTTGATTTTACATCCTATATTTTAAGTCATAATGTTACCATTATTATAAAGCTAGAATGCTATTTTAGAGTTGGACTTATATAATTCAGTAGATATATCATTATGTGGCATGGTTGATGACATTTGAAGAAATCTACCCTAAATGTTTGTGTGTTCTATGGTTTGGCATATTCCCATTACTTATACTGATATGTGAACAGTTTGATATGCACAGCATGTATGGGATTTTTAACAATCCAATTGATTTGTTGGAAAGGGGGTTATTATTAGTGGTAAATGTATATCTACCACTGGCAATAAGGCCAATAACATAACATATGGCTCAGTACAGGTCCTAGAAAATTATTCTCATGCTCAACCCTTGGTAGCTTGGGTGCGAGCTGGCAGGCTTAACTTCAAAGACACGTATGTAAAGTATTTAAAAACACCAATTCAGTAAATAATTAAGACACAACCCAAAATAAAAATCCAACACCAATTTATAAAAATAGTAAATATTTGTATCTTTAAAATGACACCAAAATGAAAAAGATCAAATGTAAGGAACTGGAGATATTAAATTTGAAACATTTAGCACTATAAAGCACATAGAAACCTATAGTGCCTATTGGGACATCTGGTCACGCTAGATCGGGTCAAAATCAAAGTTTCAGGCCAACTGCCATTGAGCCATGTGTGGCTACCCCTCGTGGTCTCGGTCAAAGTTTTCACCTTCTGACTCAGAAACTTTTCTGGAGCTTTTCTTCCCTAGATCCTTCGAAGCTCTCAGCTGAGATAGGATTCTGTGAGGGTTCGCGGGCTTGTCTTGCGACAAGCCCCCGGTCAAACTTGTGGAAGTCCAACCTCCGGAGTTTTCCAGCAGGGCAAACCAGGGATCCAGGCCGGCTCAAGGCTGAAGGTGGGTGACTTGGCTCTCGAGGTTGGTCCTGGTCACCTTTTCTACGTTCGGACTTAGAAACGCTTACAGTGCTTTTTCTTCAGCGGTCCCTCAATGCTCCTCACCAGTCTGGCTTTGGTGAGGGTTTGCCAGCTTGGATTTCAGCATGTTCCTGGTCAAACTCTGGAATTCGGACCTCATGAGCTTTTCAGCAGAATGAACCAGGATGGTAGGCTGGCTCGTGGTTGAGGTCCGCCGGCTTGGCTGGCCATGTCGAGTCAGTCCTCTTATGGAGCTTTTTTCCAAATGTGCTCCAAACTTCTCCAAACTTCGGAAACTTCTTCCTGAAGTTCCCCAAAGGGTCCCAAAGTGTCCACAATGGCTTTGCAAGTTTGGGACTTCAGTTCCCACAATCCACTTGGACAAAATCCTTAAATATCCACTGGTAGTACTCCAGGATGAGGATTCTTGGTGGTGATGTTCCAGGTGAGCGAACCAGGGATCCAGGCCGGCTCACGGTTGAAGGTGGGTGACTTGGCTCTCGCAGTTGGTCCTGGTCACCTTTTCTACGTTCGGACTTAGAAACGCTTACAGTGCTTTTTCTTCAGGGGTCCCTCAATGCTCCTCACCAGTCTGGCTTTGGTGAGGGTTTGCCAGCCTGGGTTTCAGCATATTCCTGGTCAAACTCTGGAATTCGGACCTCATGAGCTTTTCAGCAGAATGAACCAGGATGGTAGGCTGGCTCGTGGTTGAGGTCCGCCGGCTTGGCTGGCCATGTCGAGTCAGTCCTCTTATGGAGCTTTTTTCCAAATGTGCTCCAAACTTCTCCAAACTTCTGAAACTTCTTCCTGAAGTTCCCCAAAGTGTCCCAAAGTGTCCACAATGGCTTAGCAAGTTTGGGACTTCAGTTCCCACAATCCACTTGGACAAAACCCTTAAATATCCACTGGTAGTACTCCAGGATGAGGATTCTTGGTGGTGATGTTCCAGGTGAGCTCTGTTATTCTCTAGCTTACAGGGAGTCCACTCTTTAGTCATTTTGAAGCAAGTTAGGTCTACAGGGCCGTAGTTCAGGTTGTGCAGCAGGTGCAATCATCAGAGTGAGGGTCCGGGTTGGTACCAATGAAATTACTCAGCATGGACCCTTCTTTTCTCTTAAGTTTCAAGCCGAAGATCCTCCCTCCATAGTGCCCTTAGCACAAAAGTCAACTTTGTGAAGCACTTTATCACAATGTGGGGTGTGAAATGTACATTTTCACTTAATCCAGGGTATATAAAACACATTTTATAAGGGTATTCCTTATAAATACGTGACCCCCACCCCTGGGACACCTAGGGGTGATCCTGGGGGTACCTAATATGCCCAAACATTGTAGTTTATAGATTTGTAACTGCCCTAAACACCAAAGTTGAGTTTGGGCACAATTTGCATTTTAAAAGCAGCCCTGCAACACAGGGCTGCTTTTAAACTGACCTCAGGATTCAGAAGTACACACATGCAAGTGCAGAAAGGGCTGCTGGCCTCTAAACTGTCATGCCCTATTTTATACTAGGGAGTTAAATGTAGTTTCAATACCCCTGCTCTACTATGTACTAGGGCCTTATAGGGGAGGTCATGTCAATCAAAGGGGTACCTATTTGAGCATAGCACTGGCCCTGGACCTGGTTAGGCAGAGCCCAAGGCCAGTCAGTCATTTCCCACCTGTACTAGAGAGCAAACAAATTGGGGGGGTGCCCAGGGCACAGGATGACTTTGCAACATCGAGTGTTTCATGATGAATACCACATTATGATCATCTTGAACTAAAAAGGTTTGAAATTATGACATATTTCTGTCACAAAAATGTTACTTATGTCCGAGAAACACCTAAAAAGAAAATCAACCATGGATTAACTTATACATCTATTTTTGGCATACATTCAGATATCACTATAGTACTATGGTATAGACTCGCCATTGCCGGGCATTGCAGGTGTGTATTAATTGCAAGGTGGGTTCAGAAAACACTTTTTTGTTTTTCTAGGGTACCCTACCATATAGTTGCAACATTTACATTGTCTGCGTATATTGGATATGCAAATCACGTTTAATATAATTTGGATAGTACTAAGCTAATGAAAATGTGTTTTACAAATTAGTAAGCACAAATATTATACGTTTTATAAGACAGAGACTAGGCATACTCCTCTACAGCATTCCGCTGTACTGTCCTTTTGAGATGCCAATTTACTCTACTGAATGATATGGCACTCAACTGCGTGAGATGTAGGCCAGGGTGTAAAATTCCACTCCGCTCATGGAGTTTGCAGAATTTGGCAACTCCGCGTTCTGCAAAGAATGCAGAGTTACCAATAAACTACACACTCCGCAACAGAGTTGATTTTTTTCCCATTGATGTGTCCGTCATATTATTTGATGTGTGTGGGGAGCATGATGAGACTTGACTGGCACTCGTGAGCAGCCAGGCAACTCTCAGCAGCCAAGGGGACTACACCCCCTAACCAATAGTGCATCAATCCCACTGTGGGAGACTTACTTGACACAACAATGGGGTTTCTTGGCCCCCAACGACCCTCAGCACCCAAGGGGAATTCATCCCCCAACCAGTAGTGTACCAGGAGGCTCCTTTGCAGAGTGTTTCAGAAAGGGGGTGGGGACTCTGATGACATCCCAGCAACCCCGCTGTGGGGAACTTACTTGTAGCAACAATAGGGGTTCCTGACCCCCCTAACAACCCTCAGCAGCCAAGGGGACCTCATTAGTAATGGCTGAGCAAAACTCCGCCCACTCATGGAACTCCACGGAATTTGGCAGAGTTTTTCGGCAACTACGCAGAATTCCAGAGAGTGAACCTCCAAAAGCTCTGCCCAGGCCTAATGAGATGCCACTTTAGTGTACAACATCCCACTCCACTCTATGGCACTCCACGCTCTCAACTGTAACGCACTGTACGACACGCCACTGTTCTACGTGACACTCCACTATATGTCACTTTACACTCAAAAACAGTGTTTACAGAGTGTTTACAGTTTACACTTTTTAACAATATACCCAACATACTTTACTAAAAAAGACTTCACTCAATGACCCATCAGTGAACAACACTCGACTTAACAACAGTTGTCAGTATGACACCCTTCTCTACTGTACGCCATACCACTCAAATCAACTTCACATGCTTGACTTACCTTATACTTGCATTTTATCATTAGATTAAATTCAATAATATTTTTCTGTTACCTGTATAAAAAATATGGTTATTATTTACTTTTTATTGTAGGAAATATTTGGGTAGTTCCTAAAAGTACTTTTTTTTCTTCTTTTTTCTTTTTGCAATGTGTCTGTAATTTTTGTTTTTCCTAACAGGTCAACATGACCAAAATGGAGTGGGTGGTGGTGGATGTCCAGCCGATGCTGCAGAGGTAGATGGGGTTGCAGCATCAGGAGCTGTGGCTTCTAGTAATGTTGCTCCAGCAGCCTCATGCAACTCCTGCACCCACCTCCTTTCCACCTGTACCAGTCTTTTGGAGTGCATGGACACCAGGCAGGTACTGAAGAAGTATTGTTGCAGTGTGCCACACAAAATCATCTTCTGGCACAGATTGCAGGTGACCAACAGAGCACTTACTTTCTGCTCCCCAGTTGATAAGTAAAAACATTGCCACACCACTGACTCTTTTAGCTTCTTTTCCTCTACTCTATTCCTCTTTTTCTTCCTGCACCAGGAGTTGCTCCTCTTGGTCTTTTTTCTCCTAATGCTGGATAGGATGTTGTTGTTCAGCCATTCTACAGTAAAAGCAAGCTGCAAGGCTGGGTATAAATAACACACATTTCCAGAAGGAAAAAAACAACACATTGCCCTTAGAGATACAGAGTGAAAATAAGTAGAAAGGGGTGTACATTTCCTGTTTCTTGTAATTGACACTGTTTTAAGCCAATCAAAATTATTGTTCACTCACAATGTACTGCAGTACTATCGCAATAGTATTTAGTAGTTACCACAGTACCAGAAACTAAAAGAAAACACTGAAAATTATTATACACATCATATAGCAAAGCTGCCACATCATCCTTTGTGTTTGTTTAGTAATTATCTTCAAACCAGAAATATTTTCAAAGAAACTATTCCTGGTTACTGGATGAACGTAACAATAAATGGGCTATAAATATAGCCCAATACTACTACATTGCAGCAGCAACCATGGCAATAAAATTAAATGAAACTAAGCTATATAAAGCACTTGTTTGCCCAAGGGCATCTTGGTGCTAGCCAGTTATGTAGAAAGGAGAGAGAAAATAGCAAAGAGAACTTATCTAAAGAGTAAAAAGCCAGGTTTTGAGATTGTTCCTTAAAGAAGAAAGGGAAATACAAATCTTCAAAAGTACAGGCAGGGCAATCCACTGCTTAGTGGTGCCATGGACAAACCTTCTGCCGCCCTAATGGGCTCTCTTAGATTTCAGGACAACCAAATTACCAACTGATGAAGATCGCAGAGCTCTGGGTGGAACATACCGGACAAATTTATTTTTAAAATATTTGTGTCATATGCCATACAGGGCTTTAAAAGCAATGTCCAAGCCCTTAAAATCTATGCGCTTGTGCAAAGGTAGCCATTGCAGTTGGACTAGGGTCTGAGAGGCAGAAAGATGCTTAGGAATTCCTATCAACAGGTGTGCAGTCGCATTTTACAGAATCTTTAACTTATTAAGTAGACACTTCTGTAAGTTAATGTACAGGGCGTTGCAAATACCCAACTTTGAGCAGATGAGGGCAGTGACCACTAATTTCCTCAGTTCTAGTGGAATAAGAGGGAACACCTTTCTCAGCATCTTTAAGATAAAGAAAGATGACGAAGTCACTGCATTTGTCTGCTTATCAAATGACAAATGATCATCAAATACTATCCCCAAGTTTTTTTACTTTGGGGACAGGAACAGGTAAGTTCCCCATGTCTAACAGCCACCAATCTGGAGACAAAAAGGAGGTATTTTTGCCTAGAAGCAATACTTCAATTTTGCTGGAGTTTAACTTTAAACAATTATTGGTCATCCAGTAACTAATCTGTTGCATACAGCTGCGAAAATTGGCAGTTGATTCCTGCTGGTTTCTAGCCATGAAGCCAATGATCTGGGTGTCATCTGCATAGCTTATCACTGAAAACACAAATGGATTGATGAGATTGGCAACATATAAGTTTAAGAGAGTAGGGCTTGATGGAGGGCCCTAGGGTACACCACAAGGAAGAAAGAGTGGACTAGAAGAGTAACTATCCATAGTTACAAACTGCTCTCTCTCGGATAAAAAGGATTTAGACGGTATGAGAGCTGAGCCTCTAGTTCCCAGAGAATCAATACAATTGATCAATACCTTGTGATCAACTGCATCGATTGCAGCTGAGAAGTCTAACAAAATCAGTGCTGTCCGATTACCACCATCCAAGATAGCTCTCAGTTCTTCCGATGCTGTTCTCAAAGCAGACTTGGCGCTGTGTTGGCTCCTGAAACCATATTGTCCATGATGCAACAATTTATTAGATTTCAGAAAGAAAGTGAGTTCTTTGTTAATTGCCTTCTCCTCAATATTGGATGGAAAAGGAAGGCGGGATATGGGCCTGTTGTTGCTTGGATCCAGAGGATTAAGATGAATTTTGTTTTAGCAGAGCTAAGATAGAAGCTAATTTAAATATGCTCATTTTTCAGAGAAAATCAGAACTTTATATTCTGAGATTTTAGTTTATATGAGATTTTTTCTCTGGGGTTGTAATGTTGCCTCCAACTACACTCTTGTAATCGACAAACCTGTTTCAGTTGCATGAGTTTCTCAGACCGTGACATGGGACGCTGCTAAAAAGGAGAGTCTGTATGAGTAGTATCAAAATTGTGCTTCTGGTCAATGCAGTTACAGTCTTGCAAATGCAGCCTCGGTGTAACAAACAAAAAGGAAATAAAAACAATAAAATGATTTGATGAACACAATATATATGTAGATATAGCTCAAGGTGAAAGATAAATATTAATAAATAAACTGGTAGTTTAATAAAACCCAGTGCTTTTATAACTGTTTATGTAATGGTGATATAGACAAATGAAAACTGAATAATGTCAATTAACACAATATAAGTGTTCATGCTCAAGGCAGACTAGGATATCATTGTTGAGACCAACTATATGACTGTGCAGTCTGTAGACCCATCTCTGTTCCATCTGAAAAAAGAAAATGCTCAAAATCATCTGTTTGCCTTAAGACATATGGATTTCCAATGGTGGTTAAACAAAAATTGTCTTCACTGTGATCATGTTCAAGATGCAATGTTTGATTATTCTTTTCCTGACCTTCAGAGTCACCAGCCCAATATAGTTCAAACCACAGGAACATTTCAGCAGTTGTATTACACCAATGTCCTTGCAAGTTTTAATTTGAGATTGATCATTATAGTGGTTGTCATGAAACAACATATGGGACAGGAACCACAAGGGAAATGTCCTCTCACTCTTTCGAACGCCCATAGGGCTCTCTGGCTATCCAGTGTGATGTTACAGGCTTCAGTATGTACTAAAGCATCTTTAAGATTCTTGCTTCGTCTAAATGCAAACATGGGTTTATCCAGAGCTCCAATGTTCAGGGTATGCCGTTTTTCATGATACTCTTCTCATTGGTGTTAGTCAAACTGCTATAGGTATTCACACAGATCGGCTGGTCTTTTTTATAGGCATTGGTCTGTCTCTAAGAGGTCTACTCTGTTGTTATTGTGCTCTCTTTTCTTGGCTAGTCTCACCAAATGTAGTGAGTAATTTCTGATGGTGAGCTGTTTCTTTAGATCATCAGTGTTGATTACATTTCACTGTTTCAGAACAGTTACTTCTAACCCTTAAAAACTATCCTACTGGAAAATAATCCCATAATGTCGTAGAGAAAATGTGAGTTCTGTACCATAGGCTTTCTACTCAAAATGTACTCTGCCAACTTTGGGGTACAGTAGAAGATCAAGAAATGGTAACCTTTCTTTACTGTATTCACAGGTTAATCTAATATGGTAATTACTAGTATTAGCTCAACGTTCAAAGTCAAGAGTGATATCTGAACTGCCTTACCAGATTACAAGTCCATCATCAATGTAGTGCTTCCACAATCTCAGATTTGTCTGGAAACGGACGTGATGAGGGTAAATATGTACACATTCAAGGTGATGAATATAGAGATTCACAAAAGAGTTAAAGTCCGTGCACAGACTTTAACTCTTTTGTCAATACTATTTTCCGAAATTAGAATGTAGCACGCACTGCTGACTCGAGCAAGGCATATGATGAAATGTCAAACCTTATAGATCTAGGAGCTGACACATTTTCTTTTGCGAATGAAGAGGCAACCAGGATTTACGCTCTCATACAAGAGGAAACCACTCAATTTTCAACAAATAGCAACAAGGAACAAAATGTTAAACAACTGTTATATCTCTCTAAAAGGGAGATCAATCAACGGCTACATGCTAGTACCTTAATAAAATACCCCAGGGCCCAAAGAATACCAAGGGGCCTGAGAATTCCCCTTAAGCCATCATTATGCAAAAACGCACAAAAATTCAAAGATCGCTGGTATGCCATATTAAATAAATGCTCCCTGGATTTAATACTCTTGATAATCAAGGAATTATCCAGCATATTGGAAGAACTCACCAAAGAAATTGCTAATGTCAAGTCTGAACTCACTCAATCAATGCCAGCGAAAGATTGGTCTAAAGTATTGGAGGACATTTACAACCAACTGAATAAGCATACCCAAGAAATAAAGGAGAGGAAAATTCGCAAATTCCGTAGGGATACCGTGGACTTTAAACTTGGAGAAGCTTACAATTGGGCGGAGATATATGCTTGAAGAAGGCAAAATAAACCATATACTCAGAACACTGACACGTCATCTTCAGAAAGTGATACTTTCAGCCAACCCCGTAGGAGACCGGATATTCCTACACCCACACCTCTTGAACCACCTCAGACATCTGGAGTATCTTTTTTAGAATTAGGCCAAACAGATCGAGACGACCCAGGCAGAGCAAAAGAAAAGAAAAAAGAGAAAGAGACAGAGAAAGAACATCCTCAAACTCGTGGGAAGAAGGAGAAAGGCAAAAAGACAACATAGACCAAAATCTGGTGATTAACATATCTGATTACTCTTCTTCTAACTTAGAGTTGAAGACATTACAGAAAGGAACATCATTTGTTCCCATCTGTCACACCAACAGCTTAGAGCTTGAAATTAGTCTCTTTAAATTCATGAGGAACCTTCGCTTAAGACATTTTTTTGATAATGTAATGATTGAACGACCAGATAATGAAGAGGATCCACTACGTGGATTGAAGTTGAGAAGTACGTTTATGGCACCCATGAGCCATAAAGGTTTGGATGTCTTTGAATCTCTTGTTAAACAGGATATATCAAAACTGAATTTCAAAAATAAAGAAACTTCACCCATAAGGAGTTTGGCATTTTATTGAAGCTATCGCGGAATCAGACAATCGCATGTCAAAAAGCAGACAAAGGTGGTGCATTAATGGTTATGAATACCACTTATTACGAAGGACAAGTGGAAGCTCATATCACGGATGAACACACATATGCCAGACTCAATACAAATCCCACTAACCAATTCGCAGATTTATTGAAATCCATCGTTGGTAGAGCTACTGACAACAGACTGATAAACGACAAAGTCAAAAGGTACTTGATACAATCACATCCCAAAAGTCCCACAATTTACATGCTCCCAAAAATACATAAGGACCCTATAAATCCTCCATTTCGTCCTATAGTGTCTACGAAAGGTAACATGCATGAACCTGTCGGAAAACTTCTGGACCGCTATTTACAACCTAGCGTGATGAAAATGAGTACGTTCATAGGAGATACCACAGCCTTCTTGACAAAAATCAACCAAGTCACGATTACCGAGAAGGAATCTATCCTATTGTGTACAATAGATGTAAAATCGCTATACACCTCCATTCCACATCAACTGGGCCTGGAGGCTGTCGAACATGCACTTCTGCAAACCAACATGGACTTGGATTTCAAGGTGTTCCTCATGCACCTATTACAATTTACGTTACATCACAGTTATTTTAAATGGAAAGAGGAGTGGTTTTTACAACTAACTGGAACATCGATGGGCAATTGTGCAGCTCCTGCATATTCGAATCTCTTTATGAATAGATTTGAGGAGGAATATATCCTTACTGTACATTCGTGGAAATCACACATCAAATTGTTTTTACGCTACATAGATGACATCTTCATCTTGTGGAACGGCACACAATCAGAATTGTTAAAAATCATAGAAAGACTGAACCAAGTGGATGAGAGTATTCAGTTCACTCATGAGATTCAGGAACATTCCATTACCTTTTTAGACGTCAGAATACTCAAAACAAAGTCAGGTTTGGAAACTGACATTTACAAGAAACAAACCAACAGAAACAACACTCTTCACTACAGTAGCTTCCATCAGCTATCCTTTGAAATCACATCTTCCATATTTCCAGCTACTCAGAGTAAAACACATTGTGTCTAATTCGGATACCCTGACAGAACGTATAGAGAACATGACACAGAGATTTAGGGAACGTGGCTACCCGGAATCTATACTCGATCAAGCTGAGACACGAGCCCAATCGAGAAAGCGTGAGGAATTGTTAACTACCACCAAGTACCAACGCATAGCCGGATGGTTGTGGTTTCTAAATTCTCCACCTTAAATGGTTCTTATAAAAGAAACATAAAATGCCATTGGCCAATTTTACAACTGGAACCAGATTTCAAACAATTGTTTACCCAAGAACCCATCTTTGCATATAAAAGAGGGAAAAATCTTGGAGAGCTTCTTAAACTGTGATCAAATGGAATACAAAGGAACACAGCCGTGTTTGAATTGCAGATATTGCCATAACATAATTAATGGATCCAACATGAAGGTGTACAACATCAAACTAAAAGTGACTGCAACTTGTGACACCGCAAATGTCATCTACTTATTAAAGTGTCCATGTGGCAAAGTATACGTCGGCAAGACCGAAAGAAAGATTAAGGTCAGGATCAACGAACATAAGAGTAATATAAGAAGCAAACAGCTTAAATCTACGATTACCTGCAATTTTTTAGAGGCCAAACATAACTTCAGTCAATTGAAATTTTTAATCCTTGACGTTGTCATCAAACAGGAAGGAAGGTACAATCACATTCATTTATTGCAACGTGAGAACTTCTGGATCAAATACCTTGACGCACTCAAACCTAATGGCATGAACAATAGGATGGAATTTCAATGCTATTTATAATTGTCACTATACCACTTCTGAGGCCTTCAATTGATGCACTCTTGATTACCATTTATAATGACTGTCATTCTAGCCTGTTGAATTTCAATGCTATTCATAATTGTCACCATACCACCTCTGTGACCTTCAATTGATGCACTCTTGATTACCCTTTATCATGACTGTCATTCTAGCCTGCTGATTTGGTTACATCTTCTCCCAAGGAGAGTATATTCATTACTGTTACCACTGTTAACCCGTATTGTTTATCATCCATGACTTTGCTTGGTATAACTTGTTCAGTAACTTGTTTAAACATTAATCACTTTTTGTTGATCTAAACTTTCTGTTATATCACAGTACGATGGGTGCATGTTTACATTTTGCTTGTTTTGCACCGAATATTCGCAGGTTAAGATGGCCGCCATCTTATCCCTCATCACACCTTCGGTTTTAACATTGTTCGTCTTTTATTTTTACGGATTGCTTTTGAACACGCTTTATTTCCAGGCCCACTCACCCAACTAAAACAATCGCTGGAATAGGAGTTTTGCACTTACTTTAGGACAAGCGACTTCACTCTAAGTAAGTACACTATACTGACAGTTTGAATGCACTGAGGTAGTTTTATTCCTCTTCGTGCACATCACTAACGGTCGACCTGTTTTAATTTGTGATTTTTTTTCACTCAAGTAGTGATATCGATTTAAAGCATAATGTTGGCATGTTGGTTTCCACCGTAATCCTATTGACGCTCACCATCACGTTTTGGTCCCGTTTATAATCATGTCAAGCACCTTTCAATTTTTTGAGTTCAAAATGCACGGTTACTGCAGATGAATTCTTTATACTGAACTCCTCGTATCCATTTTGGATTATACAGCCTTCGCCACACACTTGATTGTAGTTCTTTCTGTTAAGCGGTTTAATTGACTATTACGTTTTGGTTTCACAAGGGACCTATATTTTCACCCACTGTGCACACTTTCTTTTAATCACATGTTTTCCATGTTCACTTACATGATTACTAATAGATTTTGGAAGAATTGTTTATTCATTACTTGTAGGTTTCCCCTTTGTATGTTACATTGTATCTTAATTTACTTTGTACTACAGATTTTTACCCCTGAAGAAGGGCGACATGCCCGAAATGCATTGGCATGTATAAAAGGGATGTGCAAAACCCTGGATAATGAAATCCACGTTTGAACTTCAAACTATTAGAACAATGCATTATGGAGACCGTAGTCTTCTGGATAAAGGCTGCGAATATGATGTTTAAAAAATGAATTAAAAAATGAATGCAATATTTTGAAAACGACAATACATTCAGTTGATCAAAGAAATCTCTAATTACTGTGGTTACTTTAGATCTCATTGAACTTCATTAAAACCCTATCCAGGGTAGATCCAGTGCCTAGGGGGACACACCACAAGTTTAGGGGGAGCTACATCAGAATATAGAGATTCGCCATACAGGAAATGAATGTGCTTCCCATGGAAGTACAGGTAATTTGTAAATACAGCAGATTTTGAAACAGAAAAAAGGTCTCCTTCATAAATAAAGTCACGAAATCCCTTATGAAGGAAATGGGAGTTCTCTGATCAGATAGCTTTTCTTGTAAAAGAGTCTCAAACATCCTGAGTGCCTCGTCCTGAGGAATAGTAGTATGCAGAGATTCAATGTCAAAAGTGACTAGAAAGTCATTATTTATGGCAAATTAAAGGTTTCTCTGGATATTTTGGACGTTTGGTGTCTTGTAGGTATGAAGGCATCTTACTGATAGATGGTCTCAAAGAAATAGTTTGTAAATGGAGAGAGGGATTCTAACTGTGGTGCAAAGGTTTGTGTAAGGCACTAGGGAGTCAGTTTGTGTGCCAGCACTGGGGAAGGAGAGCAGCAGCACCATATCTTAGTAGATGTTGGTGATGCTCTCTCCCCATAATTCAATGCTGTGCATCATCTTTGCTTGCTGCCTGCTTTACACAACATTTTAGTAAATCTGCCCTGCAGTACCTAATGCACCCCCTACTTTTGCACTAGGGGAGACACTATAATTTTATTCCCCCACATTACCAGGGAGAGTGCCACATGAGAGTGAGGTAGTGTGAGGGATCAATAGCGATAACTCACATAGGGTTTTCTGAGAAATGTTTTATAAGAAGCAATGGGATTTTCATTGGGGCATAGTGACCTGCTACACTTTAGTATATCTACACTTAGTCCTTTTAGATAAAACCTTCCCTAAACCATACAACACTCCATCATATGACAACAATAAGTAGAGATTAAACTATGACAATGGGCCATCATTCTCAAACGAGCAGAAATGAAGCAATAATATCCCTGAGCTTCACTAGTCCACACATTCAATGACACTCTAAACATTAGGGGAAAATCTACCGGTATTAAAACCCTTGTTTGAAAGAAAGCCTTGACAAAAACCTTGAGCCTTCCTAAAGCAATAACCACAATCCCAGTCAGAGTGAACCACAAAAGTCACTAAATTAGCATGTGCTTAACCCTCTGGTACCTTGTCACAAAAGCAGTTATGCTTAACTTAGAGGCTATGTATTAAGTATTTATGCAGTACTTGAACAGTGATAAAGTGCAAACACAACACAATACAAATCTGACATCAATTTAGAAAAAGTGAGTAAAATGTATTAAATTATTTAACACCAAAATGACAAAATTCCAGTCCATAGAATAGAACCAGAGTTATGAATTTTTAATTTTTTTAATAAAAACTAGCACCTAACAGATCAAAGCACAACTGTGGACATTTAGTCACACAAAACTGGGGCAAAGCGAAAGCTACGGCCAACCACGATGGAGCGTTGTTCAGATACACGAGGTGGATTAGACCCTGTCTCAGCTTACCTTCAGACTTAGAAGACCTTTTTAAGAAAAATGTCAGAGAATGGAAAGTTCAGCAAGGCAGCCGAAGGTATCTAAGGACAAAGCTTCGTCATCGGGTAGCCTCTGGATGAACTTGTGGTGAACTCTTTTGTGGAAGTCATACATCTTGGTATGAAACTGCAGGCTTTAGCTAACGAGGGCTCCCCAAGACGTAAAACCCCTTCTTCAAGGAGCTGCTGAACCTTTAGCACCACTTCCAAGGGCCCATGTCTGTATGGACATCACTCGGAGGGTTGGACTAAATTCAGGCAGGGTTGAGGTGTAGAGTTCAAGTTGTAGGAGCTTTTTGTGTCCCTGTAGCTGTGGAAATATGGATTTTTCTGGTCAGTTATGTCCCCTATCTTGGACCCCAACGGTCCCATGTGCATGTCACAAGTACATGTATGTTTCCCTCCAGTTCCAGTTATGAAGACGCAAACACATGTGCGTCCACCGTCAACATGTCCTTTGACAGATCCGCCATGAATAGGCCGGATATTCCATTCCTAAATATGAAAGGCCACCGGCTTTATATGGTTCACTTATGCCACTTTACAGTCCAGGCAAGTAGGCCCTGATTCTGTCATCAAAACTCCTCTTGCCTTCTGCCTCTGAAAGCTCCAGTCCGAGCCTGCATCTGTGACCATGAACTTTGTCTCATTCTCTGCGCGGCTCACGAAGCCTGACATCAGCCTACTCTCTGCCAAGAACTGTATTTCACCTTCGAATTATCTGCTTCCCCCTCAGCCGATGCATTCCTGCCTAGTAGTTTAAGTAAACATTCTTCCAGTTACCAAGCAAAAAGGCCCAACTTCTCTGTCCTCATGCAAGTAATTCATAGCCCTGTCACCATGGAATATTCCTACCCCCTCGCATTCAGTGTAGACACTTAGACGCTTGTACACGCACGCACAGTCAGTATAGAATAGATTCTGTCCGAGAGTCCTTCTTTTGTGGATAACATAGTTCTTTAAACATAGGATGTTAGATATGATTTGGGATTAGGTTGACTTGACCCCCCAGACTTCTCGTCTCCACATATAGAGCTAAATGTCAAGTCCCCGTCACCCCCTAGTTACACGTCAATTACACGTCATACTGCTGCGCGCGCATCTATGCCAAGTATTATCTTATAGATCCACCTATGTATTACATCATAACCAATCATGTTTCTTTTTACTCATTATTACACCCATTTTCGGTTACGCAGACCAAACGTCAATGTCCTTATCAATTGTTACGCCTACTGTATTCACTTCATTATAATGTATGTACTATAAAAGTTACTTCTTGTCAATAAAGTATGTACTTCACTTCCTGAACCCCCGTGGTGATGGAACTTGAAGCATCCGATTATAATCGATTATTGGAATAAAGCCCATTCCGAAACTCTAATATCACGGATTCTGCCTCTCATTTTACCGAGCTATTTTATAATGTTTCTGTATCAAATTCAGTCCCGGTAAAGGAATTTTTATTTACCACAAGATGGCGCCCGAACAGGGACACTTTCTCATCTCACGCGCCGGCGGTGAGTTGCAGGCCCGGTCTCCTGCCACAGCTGGACGGACAATAACGCGTACCAGCAGGATTTCCTGTATCTCCCTCCGGTCAAGCGGGGGCGACTGAGACTGCGATCAACACCCAGACGAGGCGGTGAGAAGTGCGAAGTATCCCGACCAGAGCCTAGCTGAGAGAGCAAGATCCGAGGTATACAGAGACCCACCAGTCCGAAGTCAAGCCCAGTGTCCGACGAGTCGAGTCGAGTCGAGTCCAGTCCGGTTCAAGTTCAAGTTACTGAGGCCTTCCGTTTCCGAAGCTACCCGGTGAGTACCATTGCTGGGGAGGCATTTCTGACGTGCACATAGGTTGTGCCGGTCAAGACGGGTTTGGGTACACAAATCCGGTCTGCACTGTTTTAGCAGTGTATCTGTACTGTTTAGCAGTATATCAAGTGTTCCGAAGTATCTAGTAAGTGTCAAGAATTAAGCATGGTGATTTAGTTATGCAGACGATCATCATTGTTGTTTCAGTTAAAGGTTTAATGTTTAATGTTTAAAGTGTTTAAGTATGTTCTGTATATCGTGGTATGAATGACTGTTCATTATCGTGTTTATTGTATTAAGTCTGTTCAAATTCAAGTATCAGGTCAAAATCAAGTATAAGGTCAGTTCTCAATATGCCGCTCTTTTCGAAATTAAGACAGATCACTACCAGAAAAGGGGTTCTCGAAGAAGCCGTCCCTATTCCTCCTAGGGACACTCCAGGGCACTTTATGTATCACAAACATGGCTTAGACGCTATATTATTTCTTGATTTATGGGTAGACTACACCAAGGGATTACCAGAAAGTCAGAGGTGGCCCACAGCGGGGACCTGGGATGCAGAGTGCATCATGAAAGTCGAGGAGGAGTTATGGAAAAGGAAAGTCAGACAGTCACAGAAAGACGCCGTTGAGTTATGGCGTAAAGAATCTCATAGACGTACAGAAAAAGCACGTAGACAGGAAGAGAAGAGTAAAGAAAGTTCAAGCAAAGTTCGAGAGAATCTATTAATTGAGGAAGGTATCCGAGTGAAATCAGAGCAAGTAGACAGACAAAGAAATGCCCTTATGAATGGTATGTATCCCCTTCTGGCCGAAGGATTACCTAAGGCTACTCCAGAGATACCGAAAGACTTGCCACCCCCATTATTCCCAATCAAGGTACATCCTAAGGGGCATCCTAGAACCGCAGAGGATGTTTTTCTTTCCTCATATTTAGATGACGCAGCTCCCGAGTATGCTAATTCCGCCCCACGTAGACCGCATACCAGGGAGGTCCAACGCCAAGATCCAGCACCCGTATCCCTACAGCAACAAATCGAGTCACAAGTTCCGGCAAGCACATCTGTTTCTGCATCTGTTCCTACAGGTACTTCTATAGCTGAGTCCACGCCTATAGTTGCTGTGTCACGTTCGACGAATCCTTTCACACCCGACGCCCCAGACGGGGCCACGGGAGGTGCTACCAATATTTTTTCTACGCCACCTAGAATAAATAAACTTATTTTTCAAGAGTCAGCGCATTCACGTACACCCAAATTCGTAAGTGATCGTACGCTTAAGGAACTTCTTATAGATTGTAGATATGACCCGGTGCTCGGTAAAGAGGACGAAATGATCCTGGCATCATTACGTATCAGACGAGCCGCAGGGTATTTAGCGAAGCTACCAGGAATGACTGCGCATCTAGATAAAATATATCATTTTGTTCAAACAGGGCGAGATCCAGAATGTATTAACAGAGCTATGGAATACCAGAAAGTAGAGATACAGGGGGAACTGTTACGTTTCCTCATAAACTGTGTGATCAGAAATCAAGACCGACCGGGGGTAGATCCGGAAGCAATGAAAATTCTTACAAAATGGAGCCAGAATATATCAGAAGGGAGACACGATAAGCAAAATTGTATAATAGCCATGTGCCGAAAGATCCGTAAAGAAATAGAACGCCTACACGAAGAGAGATTAGAGACAGACGAGTTCGAGCAAAGCGAGGAAGAAGGGTCAGGACTGCCCGCAGGACAGTCGGACACCATAGCCTATGTAGGTAGAGGAAGATCTTGTAATAGGAATCAGACTAGATGGCATACTGACCAAATACGTCCAATATGTCCAGATAATGACAGGAATTTCCAAATACCTATAATTAACATAAGGTCTAACGAGCATTCGTTCCAAACCGCCGACAAACTACTCCGAGAACGAAGGGGTTATCATTTTCTCGATTCTATGGATGAACAAGATTTAGCAAGGGCAGCTGTTCATTGGGTGGACAGTCCCGGAAAATATAGTGATGAGACAGTAGTACGCACATTTTTGAATCTCACCCCAGATGAGCAGAGGTTAGCTGGGATTTATATGATTCAACAACTCATTATACTATATCAGAGTCAGCATTCGGACCCTGGTCCCTTACCTGACATATTGACTGAATTGCTTATGAATAAATGGAGAGGTCCAGGTACTAAATTAATTAAAGAAATTCTAGTATCAAGAAAGCAGTATATTCTTTTTGTATGCTCAGAACATGTCTCATTGCCTGTCAAGGAAAGAACTACGTATCACCTGGATAGACAGAATCCCTTACGAGAAGTACACCCAATAAAAGGCGAGGACAATCAGTTTAAACGCGTATTCGTATATACGCCCATATCGAAAATAGAATTGTTAGAAATAAAGAAAGTGGTACCCAGTCATGACAAAGACCCAGCGGGTTTTCACCGAGAAATTAAAGACATGTTACTCATGGGAGAGTATACCTACCCCGACATCATGACAATATTAAAGGTGTTGATGCCTGCTGGCATTTATGAGAAACTCAAGGAAAAAGAGTGGGAGGTAGGTGACCAAAAGATAGAATGGTCAGCATTAGAAGCAGAAGAAAGGGCCCGAGGTCCAGGTTCGGGGCTTGGGGACAAAACTAAAGCACTACCAGGTCTACTAGTACAGGTACTGCCACGTTTATTAACTACGAAAAAGGAAGATTGGGGTACAATTTCAGCCTGTAAACAGAAGCAAGATGAAGACACTAGCGATTACTATGCCCGATTCGAGAAATGTTTTGGTATAAATAGTGGCATAAAAGCAAGTAGCGAATCATACCCGCATCTGTTTGTAACAAAATTAGTGGAAAATGCCCTGCCCCCAGTAAAGAATAGAGTATTAAAATTCGAGAGTACCTGGCAAGGTAACACTCCAACACAAATGTTACAAATGTTACAGTACCACCACAATAGAATTAGAGAGGAACAAGAACATGAACACAGACGCATGAAAGACACGAAAATGAAAATGCTAGTTTCCCAGACAGTTCCAGCTGAAGGACATAAAAAGGGTATGACACATTCCGATTCAGCAGGACCTGTAAAAGGGACATGCAATTATTGTAAAAAGCCAGGTCATTACGTACACGATTGTCCAGTGCTAAAACATAATATCGCCATAGGTAAAACACAAGAAAGATCACGGCCACTAAGACAAGATCAGAATGAACAAGGAGCTCCGCAGCATGCCCAGGCCATGCCAGCCGCACAACAGCCAATAAAGTTTGTGCCAGATGCACCACCGTTGCCTGTTGCTGCCACACAGACAACAACACGACAAATGTATCAGACCGCACAGTATGAATATCCCGAGTATCAGCGTTACGCATGAACTAGCCTAGAGAGGGAAGTTGACTTACCCCTTATCTAGATTCCTGTAGATCAAGAAGGACCTTATGTACATAGTAAATTATTAGGTCAAGATAGAAAATTTTTACTCGATACAGGGGCAAGTCGAACAACTATAAAACGTAGTGAAGTTCCAGGGGCACCCCTCTCAGGCTCACAGAATATTTCCCTTGGTTTTTCAGGAAAACCTATTGTTAATGAAGTGTCACAGCCTCTTCCACTTACGATAGGACCTCTGACCCGAACTACAGATCTATTGCTTACTAAATCATGTCCAGAAAACTTGTTAGGAATAAAAACGTTGAAAGCCCTAGGAGCCATAATATGTTGTTCTCCGGAAGGAGTAAGGTTGTTTTTACGTGATTTTAAAGGTCACTATGTATCTAGAGACATGGATCCCCGACTGCAGACTTTACCTACACATCTATGGGCACAAGGCCCTACTGATGTTGGTTGCATGAATATTACACCATATCGAGTCACGCTAAAGGCAGGAGTGGTGCTACCACGAATGCGACAATACAAGCTACCACCAGATGCTGTAGCGGCTTTACTACAAATCATTGACGAGCTCATTGCCCAAGGAGTAGTTGTAGAAACAGACTCCAATGTATGTAATTCACCGATAATTCCGATTCTTAAACGAACAGATCCTACAGCGCCGCCAGTATATCGATTGGTTATTGATCTGCGCGAGTTAAACAAATGCATTGTGCCACAATTTCCTGTGGTCCCAGATATCTCGTCATTATTGACAGCTATTGATTCCGAAGCAACATTCTTTACTGTAATTGATCTCAAAAATGCCTTTTTCAGCGTCCCAATAGATCCGGAAAGTCAATATTTGTTCGGATTTAGTTTAAATGGGCGTAGCTTTAAATTCACCCGCGCACCTCAAGGATTTACAGAAAGCCCCAGCATCTATAGCCAAGCACTGAAACGAGAACTTGACAGTATCCACATGCCAGTTAACACCGCCTTGCTTCAATACGTCGATGATCTGCTGATCACCGCCCGAAGCGAACCCGAATGTGAAAAAGCATCACTGACAGTTTTACAATTTCTAGCCGAAAAAGGGCACAAGGTGTCCCCTTCTAAGCTGCAATTCTGTGTCCAGCGAGTTGTTTATCTTGGACACTCGCTGGACAAGGAGGGAAGGCAGCTTACACCCGACCGCATTCAGTTGATAGCTAACATGTCAATACCCAAGACACAAAAGGAGGTGCGGGCTTTCATAGGCCTCACTTCATATTGTAGGCAGTGGATCCCTCAGTATGCATTTCTAGCAAAACCCCTCATTCAGTTAACCACACAGGAGGCAGCCACATCGACTGTTCTCCCTTGGACTCAGGAACACACACAAGCTTTTGAAAGCTTAAAGAAAGCTTTATGTCAAGCACCCGTTTTAGCAACGCCATGTTACAGAAAACAGTTTACACTTTTTGTTACAGAGCGCGAAGGTACTGCCTTGTCAGTACTCACACAGGAACAAGCAGGAGCACACAAACCATGTGCTTATTTTTCTAGTACATTAGATCCCGTAGCTCAGGCTTTGCCTGCATGCCTAAAATCAGTAGCAGCAACAGCTTTAGCAATCAGACAAAGCGATGCCATAGTTTTAGGACATCCATTGACAGTTCAAGTACCACACGCAGTAGAGGTTCTTGTAAATAGAACGCAAACACAACACTTGACTATAGCGCGACTTACAGGATACGAGCTTACATTGTTTCAGCCACATATAGAAATCAGACGCTGTAACACATTGAATCCTGCCACACTTTTACCAGTAGTCGGAACAGACCCACTAGCCCACGACTGTATTGAAGTTATTACTATAACGACAAAACCCAGACAAGACTTGACAGATGTCCCATTGTCAGATCCAGACCTGACCTTGTATGTAGATGGTTCATGCAGGAGAACAAGTACAGGAGAGTTAGTAGCCGCCTACGCAGTCACAACAGATACTGAAGTCATTGCAACTAATCGTATAAATACTTTGTCAGCTCAAGCCGCAGAACTTATCGCTCTGACACAAGCCTGTATTCAAGCCACGAATAAAAAAGTCAACATATACACTGGCTCACGTTATGCATTCGGAGTTGTACATGACTTCGGCGTGCTGTGGCGAGAGAGAGGTTATTTAACTTCCCACGGTGCCCACATTCAGCACGGACCCCTCATTCATGCATTATTAGATGCAATACATCTACCCACTGAAATATCAATTATGAAATGTAAGGCCCATACGAAGGTTACTGATATCATTTCCCAAGGCAATGATCTAGCCGACAGAACAGCTAAACTGACTGCTCAAACTCAAACCCCCGACATGACAAAGACAATAGTCCCGACACCGACACATTGTATGACAGTTAAAGATCCTACTCTTGACGTAATTGACATACAGACACATGCTACACCAGACGAAATAAAGAAATGGACTGAATTAGGAGGGATCCAAACGGACCAAGGATGGATGATGAAGGAAAAGTCTGTATGGTTCCTTCCTGATTCAATGGTCCAAGTTATAATTAACACTATACATAGTCCAGCACATCTAGGAGAAAAAGCTATGCTAGACAGCATTCAACACATTTGGTTCAATAAACATTTACGAGCAGCAGCAAAACAAAAGGTCCGTACCTGTATGATCTGTTGTCAGTTCAACCCAGGAAAAAGCGTTCCCGTAGAACAGGGTGGATTTCATACTCCTAATCATCCTTTTGAAGTACTCCAGATGGACTATATCCAGATGGAACGATGTCGAGGATTCAAATATGTTCTCGTAGTTGTCTGCGCTCTGTCCCGTTGGACGGAGGCATACCCGGTTTCAGATTACACTGCCCCGACTACTGCCAAACAGTTGGTTCGAGAATTCTTCCCACGATACGGTTTACCACGTGCTGTTTACTCAGATAACGGCCAGCCGTTCTCATCCGAATTAATGAAACACGTTTCACTTCTGTTAGGATATCAGTGGAAATTCCACTGTGTCCGACATCCCGAGGCAGCAGGTCTCGTAGAAAGACATAACCAGATACTGAAAATTAGAATGTCCAAAATATGCAGAGAGAAAGGTGTCGACTGGGTAGTAGCGTTACCAGTTGCACTCTTTTACATGAGAATGGTAGCACACTCTCGAACAGGGCTATCCCCGTATGAGGTGATCTTCGGTAGACCACCGAATATGTGGGGGACGCCTATACCACGCAAAATAACTGATATTGACTGTAATATGCTGACAGATTACTTGGCTTCCTTGATGTCTGCACTACAATCTTCTCGTTCACAGGTAGCTGCAGCCTTTCCCGACAACACTGAGGTGAAACCCCATGACGTTGTTCCGGGTAATCTTGTATTTGTGAGGAATTTCGACCGAAAGACTCAGCTGGAGCCCAGGTGGAAAGCACCCAAGTTGGTCCTGTTGACCACAAGAACAGCCGTGAAGATCGAGGGCCGCAAGGGCTGGATTCATTCAAACCACATCAAGAAATTTCATGGACTATCTTCGGATATAGACATTGTGCCCTGCACCCCCTCACAGACTGATACAAAACTCCCTTTTGTTGAACCGAACAAATCTGAAAATTACAAACTAAAGCTTAGGCCCACCAAGTCGAGCAATTTGATTGTTTAAGTCCTCTCCAAGGTGAAGCGGTTGAATTGTCTCTGACATGTATCCCTTGGACCTGAGTAGAGAAAATACCCGAAAAATGTTGAAACGACAGGCGTATTGTAAATCACTGCGTAGCCACTGCATAGTGACATTATTAATTTTGTTTTTATTGAGTCTTTTAATAATTATTACAAGTATGTTGTTGCACATATATTACCCTATTTCTAGACATGTTTATAATGTTGCTGCTGAACATTCTTTTAGTGACTTACCTCCGCATGAATTGTCTTATAGACTTGCGCTGCGCAATAACACTTTCATTAGTATGTTACATCATTCCCATCAGACTAGTAATGCCACCAATTGTTGGGTGTGTGGCCGACTCCCTCCCTATCAGAATTATGAAGGAGTCCTGCCTTTCTTTCCACATCCATTTACACATAATGGCTCCTGTGGAGCATGGTTTAGCTTAATTAATTCCATAGACTCAGACACAGCAGTTTACCGAGATCATTGGGTATGGGGAAATCTGAACCTAGCTTTACTCAAGGTCTGTTACCCTGACAAGGAGGGTCGCCCCAAAAGAACAGGAACTGATCTAGAAAATGAAGTATATGGATTAGGTAATTTTACACCTAATCTCATGATTCTAAATGTCGTATCTGAAATTGAACTAGTCTTACCCACCATGTCAGTATTTCCAGCGAAGGGTGAATTGTGTGTAAGAAAGGTTGGTTCCATACATATGGGCCATAGTAAATGCACTACTATAGTAGAATTCAGTGATCAAGGAAAATCTTCATTTAGAGCTTCTCGCCACTCCTACTTTATATGTGGTCAGACTGCATATATGCGTCTACCCCTAGATTGGGATGGTACCTGCTACATTGCATTCCTTTTGCCACCTGTTTTCCTAGCTCCTCCTGATTATTACAGAAATATTCATTTAGTACACAACAGAGAACGGAGAGATCTCCCCATTGTCGATTACACTGAGACGGCATGGGACAAGTATGTAGATTTTAATAAAGGCATCTTTCCCTATATAGGTACTGTTACTAACAGTAAGCTGATACGTAGATTAACTAGAACCCTTGAAGCAGTAGTAAATGAGACTATTTCCGCCTTAGGCAATTTAACGGAAGAGCAGTCTGCTATGCGGATTGTTGTGCTTCAAAATCGTCTTGTCCTTGACGTCATCCTGGCTGATAGGGGCGGAGCTTGTAGGGTCATCGGATCAAGCTGCTGCGTATTCATACCAGAAAATTCGCCATCTGTATATAAAGCCATCACTCGCCTTCATAAGATTGTAAGCCAGATACACCAGAACCCAGGCACTTGGACTTGGTCCAGTTGGTTTTGGAATGCGGTATCAGCCTGGGGATGGAGAGTTTTATCCTTCCTAGGTATTGGCCTTCTCATACTATTCAGTTGCTGTCTATGTCTACAATGTGGACCAGCGATTTGTGGTCTGTGTGCCACATCGTGCATTCCACATCAAGATTTTCATTCAAGATCCCGGAAGAAGAAAGAAGAACAAATGATGCTATATGAACAGATCAATGGATTGATGAAGATTGATATCTCTTGAAGGGCAAGTAGGGGACAAGGAGGGAATGTGGAAATATGGATTTTTCTGGTCAGTTATGTCCCCTATCTTGGACCCCAACGGTCCCATGTGCATGTCACAAGTACATGTATGTTTCCCTCCAGTTCCAGTTATGAAGACGCAAACACATGTGCGTCCACCGTCAACATGTCCTTTGACAGATCCGCCATGAATAGGCCGGATATTCCATTCCTAAATATGAAAGGCCACCGGCTTTATATGGTTCACTTATGCCACTTTACAGTCCAGGCAAGTAGGCCCTGATTCTGTCATCAAAACTCCTCTTGCCTTCTGCCTCTGAAAGCTCCAGTCCGAGCCTGCATCTGTGACCATGAACTTTGTCTCATTCTCTGCGCGGCTCACGAAGCCTGACATCAGCCTACTCTCTGCCAAGAACTGTATTTCACCTTCGAATTATCTGCTTCCCCCTCAGCCGATGCATTCCTGCCTAGTAGTTTAAGTAAACATTCTTCCAGTTACCAAGCAAAAAGGCCCAACTTCTCTGTCCTCATGCAAGTAATTCATAGCCCTGTCACCATGGAATATTCCTACCCCCTCGCATTCAGTGTAGACACTTAGACGCTTGTACACGCACGCACAGTCAGTATAGAATAGATTCTGTCCGAGAGTCCTTCTTTTGTGGATAACATAGTTCTTTAAACATAGGATGTTAGATATGATTTGGGATTAGGTTGACTTGACCCCCCAGACTTCTCGTCTCCACATATAGAGCTAAATGTCAAGTCCCCGTCACCCCCTAGTTACACGTCAATTACACGTCATACTGCTGCGCGCGCATCTATGCCAAGTATTATCTTATAGATCCACCTATGTATTACATCATAACCAATCATGTTTCTTTTTACTCATTATTACACCCATTTTCGGTTACGCAGACCAAACGTCAATGTCCTTATCAATTGTTACGCCTACTGTATTCACTTCATTATAATGTATGTACTATAAAAGTTACTTCTTGTCAATAAAGTATGTACTTCACTTCCTGAACCCCCGTGGTGATGGAACTTGAAGCATCCGATTATAATCGATTATTGGAATAAAGCCCATTCCGAAACTCTAATATCACGGATTCTGCCTCTCATTTTACCGAGCTATTTTATAATGTTTCTGTATCAAATTCAGTCCCGGTAAAGGAATTTTTATTTACCACATAGCTCAGCCCGTGGAGTCACTCTGGTAGTCCTAGGTTCAAGCAGCAAGGCAATCCTCCAGTAGGAGGGCAGTCATCTGAGCGTTCTAGTTGCTGCCTTACGTCACTCTTCCTTGGGAAGGCATTCCATGGGGGAGCATAGGGTGTTCCAACACATCCATCTATGAATTTTGTCGCATTCCCAAATTTACCAAGACAGGTGGACCTGGGAATGCCTTAAAATCCTATGCCTTCCCAGGGCTGGTGCAAAAAGGAGAAATATCTTTATTTCTGCTCATTGTTTCCTCATTCTAAGTGTGCTGCAGACTAAAAGAGAATAAAATGACTCTGAGGATTGTTTTGGTGGAGGAAGGTGCCCTCCCATGTACTAAAACAATCCTGCCTGCAATACAGGGACCCTGGCGCATTGGCGAAAGGCAGTACATTGTGCGCCAGCGCAAGGATAGGACAGAATACATTCCTGCCCTCTTTCTTTTACGCAGCACAGCTCAGCAAGGTTTCTTGCTGCATTGAGTGAAAGTATGGTTAATCTGACCCAGTATATCTATAGCGTGAACCTAGTCAAAAAGCAGATGAATGCTGGACACGGTCATTGGCAGGCCTAAAGTCAGTGAGTAATAGAAGAAGCTAAGCAATGGAAAGTTAATGCACTGTGATGTAGTGTTCTTTAAAGTGGTTCGTCTTCAAAACTTTCGTAAATTGGAGCAGAATTGCACTGATACTGTTGATTAACTCTTCGATTTTTCCACATCCTCTCCTGTCCTGCTTCCCTGTTTCTCCATCCTGTTTTCTACTTTCTTCACCTGTGGCTTCCATGTTGACCAGGCACCTAATATCAGATACCCTCTATCAATCCATTTTGGAGAAGATCAGCCCATTCACAAGGCTCATATCTCATTCCAGATCTTGTTCTCGCCTTTTGGGTCCCCTTTCACCACTGGCACATTGAGGTAGAATTAGAACAGTATAAAATGTTTTGTAAGCAACCAACAAAATGTGGTATTCCTACATGATTGAATGTATGTCAGGTGGTCTGAGTGCATGGGGGCCAGTTTATCTGTTGATCTCTGTGTCTTTGAATGTCCTTATAAGTAAGTTGCCCTGCCTGCATTTTTACCTATATGTGTGATCTATGTTATTGTGAGTTTGTTTGCTGGAGCACGGGGTTACACTGCCACTTACTCATCACCATGAACCCCGTGTATAGGTTGATGGATCTTTGATGTCGATAGCATTGAAGCGCTGAAGTCAATATAAATCGTTATCGAGTATCATTACTTTTTGTTCAGTCAATAAGAAGAGTTAAGTGTGAGTTAAAGGGTTTTATTCACAAATCTTTTAGTTAGACATTCTTTTATTTAAGAATTATTTTCCAAGTTTCCTCACTGAAGGTTAAACTTATCAATCACTCAATTTATTGTAAGTAGGTAAGTCAATTTAGCAAACATAATAAAATATCAATGCAATTAAATGCAACAAGCGTGTTTCATAAAGAAACATCCCAATTCTAAACTAAGTCAAATCCAATACGAGAAAGATTAAAGGTGTCAGTTCAGATTCCCATGAAAGGTCCCCATGAAAGAATCAAGCCTAAGCATGAAGCTTTAGCAGAATATGCTGGTAAGTAATCTCAGCTCAAATAACAGTAGATCAAAAAATAAACTAAGACTTCTCACAAAGAGATGTCCTAGAAAACTCAGTAAAGAGTCTCGTCTCAACTGCTCTCTATCGGAATCTGAGGCTAGTCTAGGACCACACACAAATATAAACACACATTTTCTATTTTGTAACATTAATATTCTTTCTTCTTCTTGTTGATCAATAAGATTTCAGTACGTTCCTGTGAACTGGTCTACTCCCCATCTTCTCACCAGGGTACAATCGTCTTTTCACCATGTGTCCTTGAATGTTGTGGCATATCCTTTCTTGTTTCCCAAAATGTCTTCCCATGAATCATCCTCCCTGTCTGCTACATCTTTTGCAATGAGAGCCTTACTATTAGTAGTCTAATACAACAAATGTCTATTCAGTAACTACTATACAGCAGCTTCTGAAATTGCAACATCCGCAGCAAAGAGAAGAACAAACATCTTGCACAATGGCTGTTTAATGTGAAAAACAATAATTTCAGTTTTAGTAAGTCTTCATTTTAAATCATGGCGTCTTTGTTATTTAAAGTTAAGAGTTCATGCTTCATTTCTAAGTTAAAGGCCTATAGGTTTTCAGCAGGGTTGCCTGTTGCAGTTTTTGCATTTAACACACTTATCAGCGCATCACTTTTTTGACGTGCGAGCGGCAGTGTGCCTGCCCATATTTACAAAGCCATGTAAAGCCATTCATGGGAGTTGTGGGGAGGCACAACAAGGAGAAATACCTTTATTTCTCCTTGTTTTATCCTCATTCTATGCGTGCATAGAAAGAGGAAAACACCTCTCGTGATTGTTTTTGTGCAGGAAGGAGTCCCATCCAGGACAAAAACAATCACCCCTACAACGCAGACACCCTTTGTGTAAGGATGCCTGTGTTGGCGCATGGCAGAAATTGTACACCCTGCGCAGGGGAAAAGGAAGAAATGCACCATATCCTGTGGATACAGCACATTCCTGCCCTTTTCTTTTGATGCACGGCAGCGCAGCAGGAAAGCTTGCCGTGCTGCCATGCGTCAGAATATTGTAAATGAGGACCTTCATTTTTAAACATAAGTGCTGCACATTCTTTTTTTAATAAAGCATTTTGCAAATATTTAAATTCATGTTAGCAGTGTACATGACCTATTAATTAATCTAAACCTATCCACTTTGTTAATGTTAGTTATATGACCAGTTCATGTTTGAAATAAAATCATTTATGTTGTTTGATAAGTTAAACATAGACATTTCTTTGTGAAGTCGTTTTTTTGTGAGTACACAGATTAAAGAGGCAGAGCTGATACCACAAGCATCCTTTTTCAAACTGACTATACAAAACATTATATCCTGTTTAGGTTCACAAGCTGTTGAGATGGAGAAGTGCTTCGTTAATTTATTTTATGAAGTGTTCACATTTTAAATTGTATCTGTAGGAGAGTAGGGTCTGCTTTCTATGTTCACCCCCACTTTTTGCTTTTGCTTCACTGGTTTTCGACTTAGATGTGGCTGTGGGCCTGCTAATCAGACCCACAGCCTAGCTGTTCTCTCTCTAAACTGACACTATGTACTTTAGGTGCATAACCCAATTGGATAGGATCACCTTATTGGCCCCTGTACAGTGTACCTTAGGTACCCAGGGCATAGGTGTACCCTAGGCCTACCAGGGGCTGCAGCATGTATTATGCCACCCCTGGTCTGGCCTTCCATTATGACACAACTGGCTGATCACTCAGCTGGGGCAAGGTCGTGCAATCACTCCTTACTTAGGTGTAGTATTCCTATACCTACCTTATATATAGACACATGTGTACCTATCAGCCACTCCTATGGCAGGCCTTAACAATCCTGGAGGCAGAGTGCTTGGTAACATGTGAGATGGTGCTCTAGCATGAGCTGAGCCTGTCTGCAGCTTTCGGAACCATGTCCTTATAGCTGTTCTATGATATAGCCTACCATATACTCTTAAAGTACCTTATAATCTTAAACGGTTATGGTAACTATGGTTTGGCTTTATCGAAACATGTCGTGTAAGGTGTCTAACACTTTGGAATAATACTCCCATACCATTTCTGGCAATGAGGATATTATTCCTCCCTTCTAGAGGGAGAAGACATGTTGAAACCTACTTACCCGGTTAAAGTTAACCAGAGCCCCAGCATCACAAAATGGATGCTGCTGCCACAGACACAAGTCTGACCTCCTGCTGCTGGGAGTCCTTCCAGCGAGGGAGGCTTGGATAATAGGTTTCCTGCCTTGGGAGGTGCGAGCACCACCCCAGACAGGAGTTAGTGTATTGGGGCAGGGAGAGATGAAAGAAACTAGACACTGCCTGGGGCACACGTGGTGTCCCATGCATAGTCCAGCTCAAACCGGTGCTGGGGCACTCCAGCCCCAGCTCTGGCGTGAAACTGGACAAAGCAAAGGGGGTGTAGCCACTCCCCTTCCTGGTCCCACCCATAGGAGGGACCTTGCAGGTAGCCCAGCCCACTAGCCCAGTATATTAGTAGCTAGCTGAGCCCTGCTAAATCAGATTAACCTGAATCTGCAACTTGAACAGAAACTCTGGACCTTCGACATTCGACCTCAGGAAGAAGACTGAAGAAATCTCCCTTGTGGCCAAGGAGTGACCACCCTGGGCAACCAGGCACCATCCAGCGACCGCTGCTTGCTTTGTGACTGAATCCTACGAGGGACGACTGCAGAGACTGACCAGCGCCGAGACTTCCAGACACCTCTGAACCAGATCCACATCTCCAGCGAAGCTGAGACCCGTGGAGGCGACGAGGGACGTGGGACCGGCGACTTGGGAAAAGTGGATAGTAACTGACTAGCGCGACTTCTGAGGCTCCCTCGAGGCTGTCCTTGGGGAATTGAGAAGCCCCACTCCCGAGCACCATCTGCAAAGAAGACCAGCTCCCCACACTTCACGTGTTCTACGTGGGGCCCTTCTGCACCTATGTTGCTCGACGTGTTGTCCGGTTGCTGGCCCGTTGGCTAGTAGCCTCTGCGACGATGAACCTTTACTTTCATCTTGCTGGTCCGGCTCCTCCAGACTGGCACCCGCTCCTCTGTGAAAGAGAAGCACCCCAGACCTTCCTGGTCTGCACCAGAAGCAAGTCCTCCATCCTGCGTGGGTTCCGCTTGCCAAGGCTTGTTGGGTCCTGACTCGACTTCGACACCGCCGACAGCAAGAGCCTTCGTGGGACAGCTCACCTCCTGGTCGTCCTCGACGTCTCCTGGTACCAGTGGCAGCTGCGACAAGCTTCACCTCTTCACCTGCATCTTCACGACATCGCCTGGTTCCTTCCTGGTTCCTTCCCGGCTCCTGGCTGGTGACCTAGACTCTGTCCCTTCTGCTTGAAGGTTCCTTCCTTCTTGATCCCCACCTTGGGATCCACCGGACACTCTTCACTGACTGCCTGTCAGCAACTTTCCTTCAGGCATCCATAGAAGTCAACGACGAAACCCGACGCAAGTTCACACCTATGCACCCGCAGCCCATGGGCTAGGTAACTTGGGTACTTCGGTGCTCACAAGGGTATTGACTATCCTAGGGTCTAGTTTCCGAGTCTCGACTTTCTAGCTATACCAGAAGTGTCCTAAAACTGTTAATTTCTAACTGCTAGTAATTCTATCGACTTTTACGCATTACGCGTGAGTGTTTCCACTCTGCACCTGAATCCCGTGGGCCTCCCACTTCCTAACCTTTGGTAGTTTAGTGTAGCCCCAGCGATTCCCTAGGCCTAGGCCTATCCTGTGTTCGTGACAGTGGTCCTTATACCACTTACTTAGTATATGGTTTGCGTGGCCCCTAGGGCCTAACTGTATTACTTACCTGTGTGACTTAATGTATGCTTAAATAAGACTGTGTTGTACTTACCTCGAATCTCATAAAGAGTGCTGAGGGTTTGACTAGAATAAATACATTCTATTTTTATATATATCTGTTGTGGTGTCCTTTCATTTGGTATTCAAGGGATTAAAAATGGTATAACAGCTGGCTTCTCATGCCATACAGAGTTTAGCCTAAGACTGCTCTTGTCCATGCTACCACTAGGATAGCTGGTCTATAAGGTTGACTTTACAACCAATCACCATAAGGGTTGTTTGGACTAATACAAGGTATATCAGGCCAACTTCTCACATTGGTGAGCAGCGGTTGGGATCTGAGCTTGCTGTTGTAATACCATTGTAATCTTGAGATACTAAATTGAAAGAACACACAGATATTGTTTAGGTACATATAACATAAATACTTAAGTCCTACTGGACTTAGTTGTTGTAGGTTGAAGGGCCTAGCACACCCTGACTACAACTACTAGAGAGGTTTAGTAGATACAACTAGTGTAGGTAGGTGCACACACCACACCCTCACTAGATCATGTCTCTGAGAGGAGATCAAGTTGATTCTCTCCCAGGAGGGGTAGATCCTAGAAAGATCCCCTCTAGATATGATACCCTAACTTTTCAGGAGATGAGACAATTGTGTACCTCCAGAAAGTTAAAACACCCTCATTCAGCTAGTAGAGATCCTAGAGGAGTATGATGCTCGTAGGGCCTCCCAGGCTAGTACCCTAGGTACAGGTGAGGGTCTACCCACTACAGATGAGTCGGATGGGACTTCAGAAGATGAGGTAGACAGCCAGGTCAAAGTTGGGAGACTTAGCCAGGCTAACTTAAGCTTGCATGGGAGTCTGAATGGGGCCCCCCATTCAGACCCTCTAGTGGGCTTAACCAGAGAAGCAGGAGAGACAGATCCCCTTCAAGGGAATCCATCCACTCCCATGTCTCTAACAGCTCCAATGCCTCTTTTCACAGGGGAATGACTTCCCCACAGAGAAAAGAGCATGAGGCCAGAATGAGGGAAGCTAAACTGAGGATTGAGAGGGAAGAACTTGCCCTTGCCAAGGAGAAGCTTGCTCTGGCCAGAGAGCAGAAGTTAAGTGGGTTAGAAGCCACTGGTGGCAGCAATATCCCTAAGGATAGAGACAGGACCTATGATAATAGAAACCTGAGTAAGATTGTCCCTCCCTATAAGTCTGGGAATGACATCCACAAATGGATAACTGCTTTGGAGAGGGCTTGCAAAGTACAGCAGGTACCCCAAAGTCAGTGGGCAGCTATCTGGTGGCTCTCCTTCTCTGAGAAAGGTAGAGACAAGCTCCTCACAGTTAGTGATGAGGATGCTGACAATTACACTGTCCTGAAGAGTGCTCTGATTGATGGGTTTGGCCTAACCACTGAACAATACAGGTTGTTGTTCAGGGATACCCAGAAGACACAGACTCAGGACTTCACTGACTTTGTAGATTGTGCCACTAAGGCTCTGGAAGGCTGGTTATTGGGAAGTAAGGTTAAGGACTATACAGGATTGTATAATTTGATCATGAGAGAAAAAATCCTTAATAACTGTCAAAACCAGCTGTTGCATCAACACTTGATTGACTCTGACCTAACTTCTCCCCAGGAATTGGGAAAGAAGGCAGATAGGTGGGTCAGGACTAGAGTTAAGCAGAAAAACCAGAAACAGGGCGGTGATCAGAAAAAGGCAGACCAGAAGGGTAATGATCAGAAACAAAAAGACCAGAAGTCTTCACCAGGCCCCCAAAAGGCTTAGGGGGAGGGTGGTCCCAAAAAGGATAAAAAGAAAGATGGCCAAAAGAAACCATGGTGCAACTATTGTAAGTCAAACTCACATTGGTTTAGTGAGTGCACCAAAAAGGATAAGCCCCCAGCCACCATTGCCCCTAAGGCAACTGTACCCCCTAGTCCAGCTGTAAGTGGTGGTTCCCAGCAAAAGGGTGTAGTAGGGTTAACCCTTGGAACTGAGGAGGGTCCTGGCCTAGTCAGGATACCTACTCAGGCTGTTCTGATCTGTGATGGGGACATAGCTTTGTCCTCTACTGTAGGCCCCAGTAACCTTGGCAAGTACAGACAGACTCCTTTTATCAATAATAGAATGGCTCAGGCCTGCAGGGACACTGGGGCTAGTGTCACAATGGTGACACCTGCCTTTGTGGACCCTGGACAGATCATGCTAGGTGAGAACTACCTAGTGACCAACGCTAGCAATGCCACTACCTCCCATAGTGTGGCAATTGTTAACTTCTCCTGGGGAGGGGTAACTGGCCTCAAGAAAGTTGTGGTAAGTTCAGACCTTCCTGTCGAGTGTCTGTTGGGAAATGACCTTGAAACTTCAGTTTGGTCTGAAGTGGAGTATAGGACCCATGCAGAAATGCTTGGGATAGATGCACATGTCCTTGCTGTGACCAGGTCACTGGCCAAAAAGTGTAACACTGAACAAGTGCTGGATCCTGGGACAATGGACCAGACACAATCCAAGAGAAAGAGCAGTAGGGTAAAGGCTGTGCCTTCCCCCCTGCCTCAGGTGGTGGATCAGCCCTCCCAGGAGGATGATTCTGAGAGCCCTGAAGGAACTGTCCTAGAAGAACTGGAACCTGATCAGGTTGAGTTTCTTGGGACAGGGGGACCTTCAAGGGCAGATGTGAGGCAGGCTCAATTAGACTGCCCCTCTCTTGAACCCCTCAGACAGCAGGCTGCTGCTGAGGCTGCAGGGAATGCTCAAGGTACCCATAGAGTGTATTGGGATGAAGTGCTGCTGTACTCAGAGGCTAGAGACCCCAAGCCTGGTGCGTCCAGGAGGTTGGTCATACCCTTGAGTTTCAGAGGCTTCCTTCTTACCTTGGCCCATGATATTCCCCTTGCAGGACACTTAGGCCAGAATAAGACTTGGGACAGGCTTGTCCCTCACTTTCACTGGCCTCATATGTCAGAAGATACCAAGGAGTTTTGTCGCTCCTGTGTCACCTGCCAAGCCAGTGGCAAATCAGGTGGCACCACAAAGGCCCCCCTCATATCACTACCTGTGGTGGGGTTTCCCTTTGAGAGAGTGGGGATAGACATTGTAGGACCAATGGACCCCCTACAGCATCTGGGCACAGATTTATACTGGTGATAGTGGACCATGCCACCAGGCATCCAGAAGCTATTCCCCTGAGGACCACAACAGCACCTGTTGTGGCAAGAGCCCTACTTGGAGTCTTCTCCAGAGTGGGTTTTCCAAAGGAGGTTGTGTCTGACAGAGGTGCCAACTTCATGTCAGGATATTTGACTGCAATGTGGAAGGAATGTGGTGTCAACTATAAGTTCACTACACCCTGTCACCCACAGTGCAATGGGCTTGTGAAGAGATTCAACAAGACCCTAAAAGGGATGATAAAAGGTTTACCAGACAAGCTTAGGCGAAGATGGGACATCCTTTTACCCTGCCTTCTGTTTGCTTACAGAGAGGTCCCACAGAAGGGGGTTGGCTACAGCCCTTTTGAGCTTTTGTTTGGGCCTCCTGTAAGAGGACCCCTATGTTTAGTAAGGGAAGGATGGGAGAGACCTCTCAGACAACCCAAACTTGATATAGTGGATTATGTACTTGGTCTCCGCTCCAGGATGGCAGAGTATATGAAGAAGGCTTCTAAAAACCTTGAGGCAAGCAAAGAACTCCAAAAAGCTTGGCATGACCAAAAGGCTGTGCTGACTGTGTACCAGCCAGGGCAGAAAGTGTGGGTGTAGGAGCCAGTGGCCCCAGCAGCACTCCAAGACAAATGGTCTGGACTGCACACTATTGTTGAGCAAAAGGGAGAAGTCACCTACTTGGTGGACCTTGGGACTCCCAGAAGCCCCACAGGGTGCTTCATGTCAACAGATTGAAGGCATATGTTGACAGGGCAGACATGGGCTTACTCATGGCTACAGATGAGGGGCAGGAGGAAGAGAGTGACCCTCTCCCAGACCTGTTGACTCAGAACCCTGATGATGGCTCAGTTGATGGTGTGGTCTTTTCTGACAGCTTCACTGTCCATCAGCAACAGCACTGCATACAAGTTCTGCAATCCTACAGACATATGTTCTCTCTGACCCCAAGTCAGACAAACTGGTGCACCCATGAGGTGGACACTGGTGACAGTCTGCCTGTGAAGAGTAAAATCTACAGGCAACCTGACCATGTCAGGGACTGCATAAAACTTGAGGTACAAAAGATGTTGGAGCTGGGAGTCATTGAACCTTCAGAGAGCCCTTGGGCTAGTCCTGTAGTTCTTGTGCCAAAACCTCACACCCAAGATGGTAAGAGAGAGATGAGGTTTTGCGTGGATTACAGAGGTCTCAATGCTGTCACTAGGACAGATGCCCACCCAATACCTAGGGCAGATGAGCTCATTGACAGACTGGCAGCTGCTAAGTTTTTGAGCACATTTGACCTGACAGCAGGCTACTGGCAAATCAGACTAGCTGAGACTGCAAAGGCCAAAACTGTTTTCTCAACCCCAGGAGGACATTATCAATTTGTGGTAATGCCCTTTGGTTTGAAGAATGCACCTGCCACTTTCCAAAGGTTGGTGAATCAAGTCCTTACAGGCCTGGATGACTACTGTGCAGCTTATCTTGATGATATTGCTGTATTTAGCTCCACCTGGGAGGATCACCTGGTCCACCTGAGGAATGTTTTAGAGGCCCTGCAAAAGGCAGGCCTCACTATCAAGGCCACTAAGTGCCAGATAGGGCAGAGCAAGGTTGTATACCTGGGCCACCTAGTCGGTGGGGGTCAGGTTCAACCACTGGAGAGCAAGATCCAGACCATAAAGAACTGGACTCCTCCAATTACCCAGACTCAGGTCAGAGCTTTCTTGGGCCTGACTGGGTACTACAGAAAGTTTGTTACGAATTATGGGTCCATTGTGACACCAGTTAATGCCTTGACCTCTAAGAAGATGCCAAAGAAAGTTCAGCAGACAGTGAGCTGTCAAAAAGCATTTGATGACCTGAAGCAGGCCATGTGCAGTGCACCTATTCTGAAAAGGCCAGACTACTCCAAAGAGTTCATAGTCCAGACAGATGCTTCTGAGTTGGGTGTGGGAGCTGTTCTTTCACAACTGAATGTAGATGGTCAAGACCAGCCCATTGCTTTTATTAGTAGAAGGCTGACCCCTAGAGAGAAACGTTGGTCAGCTATTGAGAGGGAGGCCTTTGCTGTGGTTTGGGCCCTGAAGAAGCTGATGCCATACTTGTTTGGCACTCACTTCAAGATTCAGACAGACCATAAGCCCCTCTTGTGGCTAAATCAGATGAAGGGTGAAAATCCCAAACTTCTTAAATGGTCCATTTCCCTACAGGAGATGGACTTCACAGTGGAACATAGACCTGGGACTGACCATGCCAATGCAGATGGACTCTCCAGATATTTCCACTTAGAACATGAAAACTCAACTGGTCAAGGTTAGTTTAACGTCCCTAAGTTTGGGGGGGGGTTGTGTAGGAGAGTGGGGTCTGCTTTCTATGTTCACCCCCACTTTTTGCTTTTGCTTCACTGGTTTTCGACTTAGATGTGGCTGTGGGCCTGCTAATCAGACCCACAGCCCAGCTGTTCTCTCTCTAAACTAAAGTAAGAACAAGGCTGAAGGTTGATTTTCTTTATCAGTTTACCGAACTTCCATCCAGCAGGCATTGTGATGTCACAACTCAACAGTATTAAGTTACTGGGTGCATCACTAGTCACCTGTTATAAGGACATTTGAGGCAGGTTTTTATAGAAACATGGCAGACTCCCATGTGTGTTAAAGAAATATATCAACAAGTAAGACTCGCATAACATTTTGACTCCCATTTTAGAATGAAATCCAGTAAAAGGTCAGGGAATTTGTTGCTCTCACTTTTCCATGGTTAGAGGGCTACTCAGCTTGGAGGACTCTGAAGGCATCCTCCTGCACAACTAAGAAATTGTGATTTTAACAGCAATTGTGGTATATGCTACAATGTGTGCCCTATCTTCACTTTCCAATAAAACAAAGAGTGATCATAGCTTTCTCCCAGGAAGAGGGACCTTGTCAGTTGAGAAAAGGCTTTCCGGAAATGGGGCAACGCAACTGTATCCACTCTGTGTAGTAAAATAAGGAGCAGCTTGTACCAGGTGATTTATGAGACATTTGTTTAAATGAGAATTCATGATATTCTCAGCGAGACATAGGGAATAAATCTTCTTCGTGCAAGGATCAGGGATCCCAAGGGAGGATCTTCATCCTCATAAAGACTAGTAAAAAGACTGATGAATGGTTGAGATGGAGTACTGCATGATACAAAATAGCCTTTTCCTCTCGTGTATAGCTGATTGCCATCAGTTTCAAAAAAGACTTAGGACTTTTTTAGTCTTTTGTGATGTTGGGACGGCAAATCATATTGTCTTCTGGTTGGATCTTTTACTGTCATCATTATGTTAAATATACCCACAATGGAAAATCCGATTTTTCCATCTGCAGTCAAATTCATTTACTTTACTGAAAGTAATCCACTGATAAAGCTAATACAGTAGCTGTAGCTATCCTTTTTCATGGAATGATCACAAAGGCGATACTAGGCTCAGGCAAAATTCTAATTGTTCCAGTGTAAACCACATAATGGCAGCAATCTGGTGATTCATCTGTTATGTGAAGATCCCCTATAATGTAATTGTGGGTAATTATGTCGTCGTTCATGGCAAAATTATAGAATTTTGTGTAATGTTCCTGACATTTTGCATAATTAAGCAAAAGCAAATTATGGAAATATGGCACATCAATATTGACATTAAACAGAAAAAGTGGGTGTAACATCCCACTGACCAGTGAAATTAGTGTGTAAAGTGAACTGAATAATCATTAAATATAAAAAAACCTATTTTTGATATAACAGCACAGCTTAGAGTTATACATAAGTTCCATAGTCATTATAATATATAGCCTGTTCAAAAAAGGGCTTCAACGATTTGATCCATATTGTCAGTCAAATAACTTTATTCTGTTTAAATAAACCATAAAAGTAAGACATTCATACAGAATATATGCAAATATTTTATCTCGAATTAATACAATAAAATATCATTTGACTCAGATAAACCACAATTTCTCATAAAATTATTAAAATACAAAACTCTAAAAATCTACAAATATAAACAGGAGACGTCAGTTTTGTTTATGATTCATACCGTTTCCTTATTATGAAGGCATTCCTGATAAAATTTATGACTACAGTGCAAATTGCTTCATTCGATAAGGATAATAAAAGATTAAAATCCTCCTGATAGTTGCAAGGACGAGCTTTTTTTTAAAACAGGAATAAGGAACCGGGCCCTTGGTTCCCTATAAAGTGCTCAGAATAGAATAAGGTGCAAGGTGCTTTGTTTTGTTAAATTGTCACATGGGCAGGGAGAGAGATTTTTGCACCAACTGGCCTGCTTAGGAAAGGCCATTAAAAAGTGCAAAGTGCAGAGCCAAAATCTAGTCAAGAAAAATCTAAAATGTGCGTTAATGGTAAAAGAGAGGGAAAATTGGGGATGCAAAAAGCGCTGGTTAATGTAGGGTTGCAGCCCTACTATCCTCCTGGGTTTATCATGCTCATTACGATATGCATTTTTAATGATTTGGTTCGCGTTTGGGTCCATGCTGTCAGGATTGTCATATTAATGCCCAAGGCCTATTTCTTTGAATTTTCCCTTTACGTAACTGAGCCATGGAATAGCCTCGGCATTGTCCAACATCATGCATTTCCTGACAATCTCTTTTGTTAACGTTAAATCTTCCGACAGCCAAACTTTTGCCCAGAGGATTAATGGGGCAATGTTAATCCGATACGCAATGAAGTCAACCCCTACCTCAGTGTGACAAAATACTGAAGGGGCGCTTTGGGGAATCATCAGTAGTCTCCTTAGAAACTTATTCTCTAATATTTGGAGTTTTGAGCTTTTATAGTATCCCCATACACCCACCCCATAAGTGGCAATAGACAAACATTTTGATCTATATAAAGTTATCAATTCCACAACCGGATTATGGTCCAATTTACTCGCAAAGAGGAAGTGACGCTCCACTGCACGGCTAGTATTCTGCACCCTGGATGTGATAAGCTGTTCTCAATTCAATTTGTCATTAAAAACATTCCCCAAATAGTTCAAATTTGAGACCTTGTCAATTTTCTTATCGTTTACCATAAACTTTCTTAATTTGGTCTGACTAGGGCCGCAGACAATAATATAAGGTTTATTAAAATTTACTTTTAGGTCCAGAGCTGAAATAAATTTATTAAAAACATTCAATGACTTCTGTAGGCTGCTAGCAGTTAAGGCCATTAAAACCGTGTCATCCGCATATGACAACAACGGGATTGGCTTCCCCCCTATTCTTGGCAGATCTAACTCCTGGTCTTTCAGGGCAGATTCAAGGCCGTTAGTGTACAAGAGGAAGAGTAAGGGGGCCAATATGCACCCCTGACGTACTCCCTCCGTGGAGACAATGGGCCCCGTTCTTTCACCCCCTGGACCATATTGTATGGACACCGTAGTGGATGCATGCAGCCTACGTAATAAAGTGACCAGGGGTTCCTCAAAGCCCCTGACCCCCATCATGGTCCACAGTTTACCCCTATTGACAGTGTCAAAAGCACTGGACAAGTCCATGAAGGCAAGGTGTAAGGACCCCTTCCTTACCTTTATGTACTTGCCCATGATCAGTGCTAGGTCCAGGGACTGTTCATATGTCCCCATACCTCTTCGGAATCCATATTGGGTTTGGGATATCATTCCTTCGGAGTCTGCCCACGTCTCAAGGCGCTCTAAGATCACCCTCACTAACACCTTGACCGTGGTGTCAATTAGCGAAATCGGCCTATAACAAGCAGGATCTTCCTTCTTTCCCTTCTTATACACAGGGACCACTATGGCCTCTTTCCATGATACTGGGATTGGGCCAGTTATTGCGGCTCTGAAGACATTTGTCAGAAGGGGTGCCCAGAGTTGAAGGTTACTCTTAAATAGATCGAGGGGCACCCCATACGGGCCTGGAGCTTTTAGAGGTATACCTTTTTTGAGGGCCTCCTCCACCTCGCTCACAAGGAGCGAGGTGCTCAGAAGTTCAGCAGATAATATGTTAAGTGGGACCTCCTGACTTGTTTCCAGATTAGTAATACCATTCGGATTAAATATTTTAGTGTAATGGGATTCCGACATATCACCTGGTATTAAAATATCCATGGCCCTTGAGTCCTCAGAGAACAAGGGCCGATTTATTATCTCCCAAAAGCTTTTAGAGTCCCTTAGTGCACCTGCTCTCTCTAGGTCCTCCCAAGCCTTTTTTCTTAGATCTTGTTTCTTCTGTGTGACTATGAATTTAAAGGACTGCCTTGCGTTCCTAATAAGAGCTCGATCTCGTGGGCTGGTTTGCAGAGGCTTCTTTAGGTCCTTTCGGGCCCTTGTACACTGGGCATCAAACCATTTGGTGCCCTTTGGTTCCCTTGATACCAGCGAGCTCGTCAAGTTATTTGCTACATCTCTACAAATTTCCTGGAATCCATGCACAACCATTTCAGGGGGGAGTCATGGTCAAGGCATTTCAAGATCTTGTATAAATTTGCCTTAACCGTTTTCTCCTCAAATTGAATGGAATTTGTCTTATTCCATTTTAAAGAGGCAATGAGCGGATTGTGGTCGCTAGCGTTGTTTGGCTCCACCTCAAAACCATCTACCAAAAAGGCGTGAGTTTTTAGATATTAACATAAAGTCAATAACACTTCCCTTTCCTCTATCCATATAGATGGGATAGGGAGTTTCAGGATTGCTAAGCAGTGTACCCATAAAACACAAATCATTTGCGACAATAATATCATTTAAGGCCTCTCCCTGTGGAGTATGTAAGAAATGGGTTAAGTGTTGACCCTCAGTATCTGTTAACCCGCATACTTTTTCTGCATTGTGCCTGCACAGAGCGCAGTTAAAATCCCCGACCCAATAGATGCACAAGGGTTGCCACATCCCCACAGTTTTCTCAATTTCCTCTTTGAGATTTACAATGATGTCACATCTATTTGAATCGAAGACATTATAGTACCAGTTAATTAAAATAATTTTTACCTGTGACAGATTTGAAATCAAGATCAATTGGTACCACGGTGAGTTAGCTACAGATTTGACATTAATAGACCCATACTTTACAGAGATCAAAGTCGCCAGGCCTCCGTTCACTCTTCTGGCAGGCGAGGCGATTGCATGCACATGAAGGAAACGGTAACCATCCAATTCAATATTCTCCCTCGCCCATGTTTCCTGGATACTGATAATATCGAAGGGGTTTACATACTTTAGCCAACTCTCATCCTCAAGTTTTGAGGAGAATCCCACGATATTCCAGGAAATTATTTTCAAAGGTCTGGTTATACGCTGCCTTCTCCCTTGCTCCTCCCTGTTACTAGGTGGTACAGGATCTAATCCAGTCCCTCCCCTGCCTAGAGCTAATAAGATAGAAGGGCCTGTGCAGTCATCCACAGTCGACCGCCTCTCATCACTAATAGATGTGTATGGAAAAGTGCATATGTTGTCGACCAAGTGGTGTAACCCCTTCCTATTTCCTTCTATTCTACTTACTGAGCAGTGTATTTCCCTAGGTAACACTTGTATCCCTATCAACTCACTTGGGTTATCTGGGTTATATAAATCTGGTGATAGTCAATCAATGTCTGTTAAACCCGACAACACCTCAAAGCGGTTGGGGTGAAGCCATGAGGCAGGCTGAGGAGGGAGGATTCTATATAAAGGGCGCTGGCAGGGCGTGAAGCCCCCAGCTGGGGGAGGATAGAAGTAACCCACGGGGTGGGCTTTTATGTGCTGTGAGGGGGAATCTCTAGCATGACGTAAAGCAAGTTCCGCCCATCTCTTATGGTAAAATTCACAACTACGCAGTCACCTTCTATGTCTTATTGTGTTTTCCCTAACCAGCTCACACGTCTTGCCATTATGATGTGCTTACCCCAGTTTACATGGGCCTGTGTGTCACTAGTACACCAGTGGATGGATTTATTTATAAGGCTCTGACAGGTTTCCTGCCGATCTAAATAAGGGCTTGGGACCCCCGTCAGAATCAACGTGTATGGAGTACATTCTGGAGGAAGGTCTAGGACCGCATTTCCATCCTGGCGGGTTTGATCTGGGCCCCTACTAGGCACCTGTTTGGACCCTTTGCTCCCACTAGAGTCCCTTTCAGTGCTCGGGGTATTAAGGTCCCCTTGAGCATTGCTGGACCTCCACCCTGTGCCACCCAGCCCACCTGCCCGAATTTGCCAACCAGTTTGGGAGTCTGTGTGGCTAGCGTTATTATGATAGTTACGTGGTATGTTAGGTTCTACTCTTGGGATTGTGAATCTATCTTTAGCTAATCTGTCACTCACACTACCATTTGAAGTAGCATTGGAAATAAAATGTTCACCTTCATCTGTCGGGCAATTGCCCATTGGACATCCTACTTCCCGCCCAACTTGCTTAGCCAAACACCTTGTTGCCCCCAGACACCCTGGCGTTGGCAGCAATTGGCTCAGTTGATCCTCAATACGCCCTAAACTACGTAAAATAGGCTCTAAAGAATCCGCCACTATTTTCCCAAGTTGGGCTACCACCATGTCTACATCAACCAGGAATTTTGTCTTTTACAGCTCTACCCCTCCCCCTCGGCTTTTTCCCACAGGGCCCGGGGGATTTTGCTTTGTCTGCTTATTCCTGGGCAACTGTCCCAAAGTTCTCTGTTCAGGTGCAGTTGGGTCAATGCGCTTCCTTTTACCCCCAAATGAGTTTTGATCTCCCTTTATTGAAGGTATTACAGTATCCAAGGCTTTAGGCTCATCACCCAGGGGGCCCTGGCTCAGGATGATGACGGTGGGTGAATGAACAATTGGAGCTTCGCTATTCCCAATAGGGGAGTCAACATTTACTGTTTGTTTGGGGTCATCTGTAGTTGCTAGGGTGACAATCTGGGCAGGGTGCATATTAACATCTTCGACGACAGATGGTGGGGCCAGCGATAATCTATGCTCTGCTAGTTCAATTTCTTTGTTTAGCTCCCGCACAGCTTTTTGCAAGAAGCCATCTAATGTAGAATCATAGCATTTCGGCGCGGGGTAGGTTTTTTCCTTCCTATTTCACCACACTAGTGTCATCAGACAATGTTACAGCTTTTCCCCAGGCTTTACGCCCCCGCTCCTTACTTTTATGTTCGTTATACATCCGTTATCAGGAACCAAGGGATGTTGCCCAGCCCAGCCTCTACCTGCCGTGGACGGGCGCAGACGGGCCCGCCATTTGCCCGGGCACGCCCACGCGCATCCCGCGCTGTGGGAGACTGGTGCAAGCTTTAAGGCGCCTCGGCGCGCAAAAGCTGAGGCATCACGGGTGGCCCCTCGTGCTGCTGGGGGCTGTGGTCTGGTGGCGCTGAAAGATCCTGTTAAGCTGTTCCACTCACGGTGCTGCTTTCTCGCGTCCCGCGCTGCGGGAGACTGGTCCAAGCTTTAAGGTGCTTCCGGGCGCGAAAGCTGTGGCGTCACGGGCAGCCCCTTAGGCTGCTGGGGGCTGAGGTCCGGTGGCGCTGCAAGATCCTGTTAAGCGGTAAGCCGTTGCCCTCACGGCGCTGCTCTCTTGCGTCCCCATATTGTCAGAATTACAATGCACCTACCGCTCTGGTTATGATTCCTGGCAGATGTAATCCCATTTACTTATGCAGAAATCTACACCATGAGAGCAGAGTTCTCCATGCCTGTAAATCCCACTCAAGCGGTGGCAAAAGGTCTTTCCAAGTCATGGTTAGCCTTGGGGGTTTGTGAATGCCCACGGGTATGTAAGTTTGTAGGCATTCATTCCCCTTTTCAGCCTGGAAACGGCAAGATTTTTAGCCTAACCAAGGTGTGATATTATTCCCTTTCCAGGGTGGGATGGCCAATGAATCAGCCCCAGATTTGCATGGGGTCTTGGCTTAGGAGTTTCTCCACATGGAAAAGTATTTTTCAAAGGATGACATTAATGAACGTTTGCACAAGGGATCATATTTCCCCTTCTTCACCATAGAAAGCTTCTAATCTCTGGTACAGGATCCTTCTAAGAATGTCTCAAGCCCTTGCAAAAAGTAGGCCTCAAAACCTGCACCTGGTGCAGCTTTCCAGGCATATCACTGGGACTACTGAGTGTGCCAGAAAGCCAGAAAAGTACATCCAGGTGAAAGCAAAGATCCCTCTCTTCGTCATTAGTGATTCATTCAGCAGTGGACAGTGCATGTAAGCGTGGTGGGCGGTGCAGGGGTGGTGCAGGAAGGTGAATCCAAATGACAACTGAATATGTAAAATGAAATAAATAAATCAATCCTATTCCGTCATCTGTCGACATCCCCCCGCCGTGCCCTACCGCGCTTTCCCATACCGGCAGCTGCTGGATTGATTGCTCTTAAACCCACTGATAAAGGGAGAGGGTTGTACAGTAAATAGCAAACAAGAAATAGACATGTTAAATCAACTTGTCCACAACCTACATTACAACTGCAGTAGAGTTGACCTCCTACAAGAAATAAAAGAACAGCAACCATTACGATCGAAGCCCTTGAAGATTGATGGAGTAGCCAAAAGACTTATGATTCATTCATTTAAAAATATCCAGGTTTTCCGACAAGATATACACTTTGCAAAACTCACAAAGACCATACTCGGACCTATTCCAGCTAGATGTGGCTCAGTATTGGCATCTATAGGCAAATACGTTGATTTGTTCCTGAAAACTTTACTTTTGTTTATAAAACCAAACCCTACATATATGAGGATCTGTACGAAATGTTCCCTTATGCTCACATGTCAGTAACTCAGTACATTTTGTGCTATGCAAGTTGCACAAAATCTCAGAAATTAGTCCAAGGCAAACTTTCACTTTTTTGCTTTAGAAAACCGGTTCTAGCAGGAAACATGATGTGAGAGACATTTTCGCCATCAGACAGTCAAATTGTCGGTACCTGGAGTGAGGTATGCCTTCGCCTTTAATTTTCACTCAAGGTACTCAAAAGTTAATTTCACGCAATTTATACATAGGTTTGTGTAATTTTTCTGACATTTTGCATAATTTGTAGAAAAAATTATCAAGGCGAAAAAGTACTAATCCCCTATATTTAGGAATAAAAATACAGCTTTACCCTGTGGAAAATAAAAACATAAAAATGTGCCTGATAGTTTCTGCAGCGATACGCTTAAAGTTTGTGAGAACTGAGCATTGCCTGGTAGACAGCCTTGTAATATTCACTTGGGGAGTTGTGGGAGCATATCTCACTCCTCCCCTGGATTAATTACATTCTCATTATTTTGCTTCTAACAGCACAAATATCCGAGGTGCTCCATTAACAAAACGTAGTGTCAACAACATGACGAGACATACGTGAAACAGGAAGGCTTCAAAGTTCCTTACCTCGCAAAATATCCAGAAAAACAAGCCTTCCTCTAGTAATGATGACTCAATTGAAAATTAATTACCTTCTGCGTGGAGTATACAGCTGTCATTTGATGTTATTAAATTCCTTTCTTTTTCCAGGGCTGTGCTAAAAGGCACTGATTTAAAACAGTGGTCCGCAAGTTATATTTGAACCCTGCACAATTGTATCGGCGTTTGATTACATTTTTCCCAGATACTTTAATTAAAATAAGTACATCGCTGCTTAATAACTTCACAATCTTGCAGCCTGTCACGTGAAACGTTCACTCTGTATTATTGTGCTAAAAGCTCACAGAATACTTTAAAGTATCTAGTCACAAGGAGCACATTTCTAATGCGCGAGGGGAGGTGTGAGGATGAAGTAAGGTTTGCAATGCCATAAAACAGTCAGTGACGTATATTAGTGCCAAGTGATTAAAGGAAGCGTTTTTGCCAATAATGTCTGATGGAACCCTGTCAAAAGTGGGCTGCAGGGGACAATGGATAAAACTACCGATTGCTTGTCAACAGCTCAGAGCAAAAGCTACTGAATGTGCGAACATCTGCCAGTTAGGACTGTGTCAAGCACAGATATTTCTACACCAGATGGAAAGGAAGAACTCGGAAAAAGTCATGTTTAAAATAATCATTAAAATAAGAGTCTAAGAGCAAAACAAATTAAAATCTCCATAAAAGAAGACTCTAAATGGCCATAGAAAAACAAACATAATTTGTCTTTATGAGGAAAGGAGAACTTAAGACTTTGCAAAATCCAGGCCATTTCGTATACTATACTTCTCTTTTATTCAACTGATGCCCAAAGGCTTGTGTACTTAATCGGTAAATGCGCATCAGCCTCTGGGGACTCTAAACTAACAGAAGGTTGCACTAGACTGTAAGGGGTCAAAGATTCCAGAGAGCAGAGAAATGAAGAACTATAGGAGTAATTGCCTATGGTCTAAGTATAGTTGAAACTGGCAACTCAGGATATGAGCTATGATCCTCCAGCAGGTGTGTTGTATTTACACCCATAGTACTTGTTGGCGACTGCCACAGTATAGTTATAGGTAGGTTGGAGTTTCCATAGGAAGAACATCTTTTGTTTTCTAATACCTTTGGCGTCTGTTGTACCATAAGACATTGCAGTAGTGCATGGAGCGTGCAGCACCTTTACCCGTTCAGTGCTCACGACGAGCTCGGCTCGTCATGAGTCACAGTGAAGCTGTGCTCATGACGAGCTGAGCTCGTCATAACTGCCGCGGCCCGCCCATGCGCGATTAATTCCGCGCCTTTACTGGAGAATTAATGAGTGGGCGGATTCGTAATAAGCTCAGTTCGTCATGAGCACAGCTCCACTGTGAGTCATGACTACTGAGCTCGTCACGAGCACAGCGGCGTCGCGGCGTCCCCCGCACTGCGGGGGAATTACCCTCGCAGGGAAGGGGTTAAGAACTTGTTATGAGGGAGCGAGCGCCTGCTTTGCTGAGCGAGCTCACTTATCAAAAGTAAATGCATTCTGGATGCTATGTTTCCCTTTAAGTTACAGCTTTATGGCCCGCTCTGATGTCCTGCATTTGTTGTTAAGTCTTCGTTGTGCATCTGGTGCATGAGGACAGGCTGTGTGTGGGCTCCTTATTTATTAGCTTGTACTTCATGAAATAAACACTGTACTTATCTCCGCTTGGCTACCAAAGTCTGTATGTAACATTTGGTGATGATTTATCAGGAAATGTGAGACTTTTGAGAATGTAGAGCCTGAAGAGTACTCCGAATAACCCATGCTATCATTGGTATCATTCGTCAAAGCTGTTTCCTGGTGAGTGCTTCTCCTATATGTCCTGGAGCCCACAAAGCCCAAGGCTACGTTTGGGCTATTTCAAGAGCAGCTCTGCACATTTTCTCATTTTGGCTCTGTGTGCTCTGCTTCCTCCTCAACACAGGTGAGCCACTAGGCAAGCAGACTGTGCTTGATATCTTTTTATCAGTTTACGTGCCTTTCCTGAGAGTAAATACTTAGCTACCCTATTTGCATATGTCCTCCTGGTACTAACTTTACATTTCTGATCTGATTCTGCTTTAATTATTGATGCTGTTCTAATGCACTCACGCTCACGCTGTGCGAATACACTCATATTTCAATGCCAGTGCTAGATTGCGGTGGATATTTCAGCAACGTGGTTTGAATTGGTTCAACTGAACTTGCAAATACTTATTGACTTCTCAGAACTGTGTCATTACGTGTGTCAACTCTTCATTGAATGGTGACATCATAAACACATGTTTTCAATGGCTTCTAACAATTTGGCTCAGATATCACAATTTCTTCAACTTCCTGTCAAGTCTTGGATTAAATGGAATGCTTGGTTAAGATCCTTCAGAACAATTTTATTGCAGTTGAAGCAGATGGCTTTGAACCTTAAAGAAAGGATGCTATTTTTTGGGAAATGAAGGGCAGCAGGTTTTAGATAATTTGCTACTGTCACGTCTGGACAATCTGGACATTCTAATGAGTTCCCAGAAGCAATTACAAGATGTAGAGTCAAATTCTCAGAACAACCTAGTATTAGCTATTGGAGAGATTGAATTCTTTCAAGAAACAACAAACAACAGATGAAACAGTTGAAGAATTCATACTAGCATTAAGGGCATTTGCTGCTAAATGCAATTTTGGAGCGTCCATTGACATATACATTCGAGATCAGTTTGTGTATAGCTGCTTTTCAAATAAGATACAAGAAAGGCTCCTCAGTTGCCGAGACTGTCAGAGGTTGTAGATCTGGCCAAAAGCATTGAACATTCAATAATCTCCAGTTGCATGATGGCTCAGGAATCCACTAATACATTTTCTCCAATTGTTAATGCTCTGGGGTATTCTGAACATGTTGATGCCATACAAATTAAGGGCAAAGTCATTAGGAATGTTCAACATAATACTAAAACTTTTTGTTTCAGGTGTAAATCAAAATCCCATTAGAGCACTTATATGCAATGGCCAGCAGTAGGTAAACGATGTAATAAATGCAAGAAATTAGGTTACTTTAACAGTGTTTGCAGATTTGGTAAACACCAAGTTAAAGTACATAGTGTTGACTTAAATGACTGGGACTGTCCTTTTGATTTATCAAATATGGTCCTGAATCTGGAGATTGTTTCCTTGTTCATGATCAAAATTAAGGAATCTTTATGTCAGGTAAATCTAGGTTCCAAAATAACTCTTAATATGATGTGTGACTCAGGTGTACCTATTACTATTATATCTGATACTTTATTTTACCAACAGTGGGGGTCTAATGTTATCCTGAGCACACCGGAAAAACATCCTGAAGCTTATATTGATCAGAATATTGATATGGTTGGGTTCATCATAGACACTGTGTCTTGTCTTTGCAGGTCATTGCTAACTAAAATCTATGTTGCAGTCAAGGGTAGAAATATAGTTGGTTGAGAAGACCTTCCTAAGCTTGGTCTTATGCTTGTGCCTGATGCTGATACACCAGTCAGTGTAGCAGAGGTTTATTTACTCACTACTGATGATTTTAATCCCACTGAAGATATTGTTAAAATATATCCTGAATTTTGTTGTGATAAGATTGGGCTTATTCAGACTTATGTGCACACAATTAAGTTGAAGAGGCATGCTTTACCTCTTACACACAAAGCCAGACCCGTCACCTTAAGTGTTAGAGCTGAATTGAAGCACTATTAGAGAAGTTAGTTGGAGGTGGCATGATCAAACCCACTGACTCATCTGAATGGGTAAGTCCCATTGTATTGTGCGCAAAAATGATGGTGAGATTTGCTTGTGTGCTGATCTGCGCCGTCTCAACAGGAACATTGTGGTTGATTGTCATCCTCTGCCAAAGGTTAAGGACTACCTTGTCAACATTAGAGACTTTAACTTTTTCACACTTTTGGACCTCAAATTATCTTACCGCAAGATCCCATTAGATGAAAGCTTCCAAGAGTTAACCACCCTTGTAACTCTTTTAGGAGAATTTAAGTTTTGTAGACTCCCTTTTGGATTGGCATCAGCTGCTGGTGTTTTTCAGTGCCTCATGGATAACATATTGGAGGATGTAAGTAGAGTCCAAGCTTTTCAAGATGATGTGCTGATTTTTGTAAAACCGTTACCTGAACATAATCACATTCCTGAAATAGGTTTCACTCAATTTAAATAGTTTATTATCACTCTTTGCACAGGTAAATGCAGATTTTTAGTAGAAAACCTTGACTACTTAGGACACTCTATCACTCCCAATAGTATTTCTCCAACATTTTCATTATTAAAGCTATTGAAGATGCACATCCACTCAGTGACAAAGATACACTTTACTTCTTTCACAGGCTTAGTAAAAACTATTCAAGGTTTGTGCAAGGGTATGCTTTTATTGTGCAGCCCTTGAGGAATTTGCTCTAGAAAGGAGTACAAGAAGCGTTTCAGAAAGGGAAAAATCTCATTATTTCAGCGCCAGCTTTAACTCCATTTGTAGCAGGCAGAAAGTGTGTAATAACTGTTGATGCCAGTAAAGTTGGAGTGGGGGCTGTGTTTTCACAGTTATGTCAGGGTTAAGAAAATACCATTGCCTTTTCCTATTACTTTATCAGTAGTGTGGAAGCCAATTACAGCACCATTAACCGAGAGGCATTGGCATTTTGTTGGGTGGTGGAAACGTTCACAACTTTCAATTGGGGTTTCCCATTTTGATCTATTCACAGCTAACAAACCATTGATCCAACTGTTGAGTGGCAATGGTTCAAGGAGAGCATCATCACAATGTATCAAATTGTTATCAAAGCTGCAAGAATTACATTTTATGATGAAATACATACCTGGTGGGAAAAACATAAGAGCGGACTGTCTCTCCAGGTCACCCATCAGATGAGAAGAATCCAACACACTTCAAGATTATGAGAATGGGATTGCTTTTGTGAAGGATATACTGCGGAACGAAGGGGTGATCACACATGAACAGTGGTTAGAAGCTTCTAAGCAGGATACCAGGTTACAGTCTGTTTTCAAATTCAAGAAAGAAGGTTGGCCCAAGGAAAGAAATGTTGAGGACCTATCAGTTGTTAAAGGGGTGCTAGTTTGTAATGATGTGTGTGTGCCTCCAGTGCCTATCAGAGATTAAATTAAGGAGGCACACAAGGGCCATTTAGGGGTCCGTAGCACATGCAAATATTTTAAACAATTTTACTATTGGCCTGTATTGGAATCTAAACTTTTGGAGTTTATTGATGATTGCACCACCTGTTTGGTATCTGTTGGACCTGGCCCTTTTTGCAGGGTCATCCCTAAACTTTTTGCCTTCCTCCTGTACTTTTCCTGACCTGTTGTTGGCTGATTTTTGACTATGGGCACCTTACCACTGCTGATCAGTGCTAAGGTGCATATGCTCTCCCTATGGTAAAATGTATACATTGATTGGTGTCCATGTTTGGCTTATTTGGTTTACTATCAGCCCTTAGTAAAGTGCACCAGGAGTGCCAGGGCTTGTAAATACAAATGCTGCTGGTGGGCTTGCAGCACTGGTTGTGCCACCCACAGAAGCGGCCTAGTAAAATGTGTCTATGGTCTCCCACTGCAGAACCTGCGCGCGGTCTGGTACTGTCGCGCTGATTGCGCAAGTGCACCCACTTGCCAGTCCCTAAACCTTCCCTTAACTACATATTAGTCACCCCTCTGGTAGGCCCAAGGGCAGGGTGCATTGTAGGCATAAGGTAGGACATGCCCTGATGTGTGTGGCATGTCTTAATAGTGAATTACAGCCATTTTCGTTTTTCACTATTGAAGGCTACCTGCTCTCCATAGGCCAGAATGGGCTGCTGGAATTGCTACACCCTGTGATCCCAGTGGACTCATAGAGCATGGTAGAAAGTCATATTTAGTATGCCTGAACTCAGAATAATAAAATACTTCTTTTGGTAAAGTTTATTTTAATATCCTGCGTTTGTAAATACTACTTTTAGAAAGTTAGTATTTACTGACCTGGCCATTTCAGTCCGCCTCTGCTGTGTGTGTGTGTTCTGCCTAGCAACAGTAAAAGAGCAGGGCTGGGGAATTCCAGGAGACAGGCTGGCTGCCAGGTGGTGGGTAGAGAGATTACACCAGGATGGGTGGGAGGAGTGCACCTTTGACTCTGAAAAGACCTGTGCTCTGCCACCACAATGCTGGCTCCGCCCCCTGTGGAGCGGCTGATGTCTCTGCCCTGCTGCTGAAAGGAAAGAGCAGAGTCACCACAACAAAGTGCTCCAGAACTGGACTGAGCCAGGCCCAGGCCCCCTGGCGACAAAGAACAAAAGAATTGTGCTATAAAAGAAGGAGCCCTGCTCCTAAGAAATCAGATCCTGTTTGCGCCAAGAAGAAACTCTGCCTGAAGGAGAAGGACCTGGAAAAGCTGCATGGAGGAGTACTGTCTCTATGCCTGAGAGACTGGCCTGCGGTGGGTGCCTGACTGCTGGAAGGAGAGGAAGAAAAGACTAAAGGAAAAGGCTTTTATTCAACTTGTGCTTTGAAACAATCTCCAAGGACTTGCTTGTGAACTTGCCCCCTGATCTGCGCCCCAGGAACAGTGGGCGCTACCTTTCCCCCAGAAGAGGAGAAGCTGCTGGACGCAATCCCGTGACGCTGACCCCCAGAGAACCTGTGTGCCTTTCACTTTCTCTGCACCGCGACATCTGCCACCTGGGGCTACCACGAGCACCGCCAGGACCTGCCTAGCTGGTCCCAGCACCGCAAGTACCTGCTCCTCCGAGCCGTAGCTCGCACCGCGAAGAAACGAACCTGAGTGTCCAACCACCGAGCCTCTGCGACCCTGCGCCGCCGAGATCACCGCGAGGACCTTTTACACACTGGTGATCCCCGGGAAAGCCGATCGCGCTGCAATGCGCTAAGAATTGCCCCGGAGCTGCTCTCCCCTCCTCTGACCTTGGTCGTGTGGCTAAGACCTTCTGCAAGTGTGCCTCGAAGCACCGCTGCCCTCTGACTGTGAGGGACGACATCGCGACGTGGGACACCCCTCCGTGGAAACCCGAGGCTGCCGTGACCATCCCCGTGAAGGATAGAGATATTTGGGACTGTTTGCGCTAAAGTACGGCCCGTACTTGCCTTCGTACGAGCCGTACCTACATTGGGAATATTTGGGACTTGTGCGCGTGATACGGCCCGTACTTGCCTTTGTACGGACCATACCTGCTTTTAAAGTAACTTGTACCCCTTGGGACGGCCCGTACCTGCCTTCGTACGGCGCGTCCCTGCCTCTGGGATAACTTGTGTCTGGTACCGTAGTTCGACCCGTACTGCCCTTGTACGCACCGTACCGGTGCTGCCGTCTGTGTACGGCGCGTCCCTACCACTGCACGGACCGTACAGCATTGAAATCTATTGCCGGCGCTCACGCGGGAAGCGTGAGACTTGGCAAGCGAAGCCTGTAGCGAGTTCGACGCGTACCTATGTAGGTACGGCCCGTCTGGTTCAGGGCCTGCATACGCGTACTCACGCGAGAAGCGTGAGAAACGGCACGACGGACTAAAATAGCGGTACGAAGTGTACCTGAGGCGCTACGAAGCGCACAACCCCCCAAAAGAGCCTATTTTGAACAGAACTGTGACATTTTTACAACTGTGGACTGCCTTTAAGCCATTTAAGAGTAACTGGATTAGTACTTACAAGAGAACTGTATTTTAGCAACCTGCCTGCAAGAAATCTTTTATATAAAGACATATATTTTTACAGAAATACAGCCTTGTGTCTTTGTGTGGTGGGGTGGTGATTATTGTGTGGGACAACTTGAAACGCTTAACCTAATGCCCTCTGGAAATCTAGCCTGACTGCTCGCCCCACGTTACCTAGAGGGTGAGCAGGGGTTATTTTTAAAGAGGTGATCCTGCGCCCTGACTTAGAGGAAAGGGTCCCTGCTTGTCGCAAGTGCATACCTGCGCCAACCAGAGACCCCGGATTCTAACAGTATCTGATAAGCACTTGTAGTACATCAGTCACCTATTCTTATGAACCCTCTACTGGAGGAAGGTTGGCAAAAAGTGGCACTTGTTTGTGCGGGTCTATTTGAGTTATTGCCTATTAACAAAAGATACAAGATGGTTTTGATTGATTATTTTTCAAAATGGGTGTATTTTGATTTTACCTCTGTTCCCAGCTCTGACGCGATAATCACATTTTTAGAAATATTTTTATATGTAGAAGGAGCACCCAAATAAATTGTTTTTAGACAATGGCACCCAATTCCCATCAGCACGCATGTAGGACTTCATTGCGGGTTTTCACATTACTCACCTCAGATTTGTGATTCATTCCCCTTCTGCCAATGGTTTGGTTGAACGCATGAATAAGTTCTCAAGAGAGAGTGTGCAAACAGCCTTCACCATGGGTCTTGAGGTTGAAACGTTTCCCAGGAAGATTGTTTGGTCACATCTAGTAAGTCCACCAGGCAACAGGTATGTCCCCATTTACGATGTTACGCAAAAGATTTCCAAGGGCTTCAGTTTGTGCTGACTGGGTGAGAAAGGTAAGAACAAAGAGCACACCTGACTTGAAGACTATTGCATCCAGAGTTAAAGAATTGCAAAGTCAGCTTAAAGAATGTTTTGACCAAACATACCATGTCAAAGAATTAACTGTGAAAGCAGTAGTTTGGGTTTTGACAAGAAATTGCACTAAGGTCAAGAAGGGTTTATTGAAATTTTCAAAAACAGTTTGCATTGAAACAGTGTCTTAAGGCTCAGTACCTACAAAGGACAAAGGCTGGTCGAGTAAGGGAATACTAGTCAATATTGCTCAGGTGCAGGCAGCCAAAATTAAAGCTGTGCACGGCTATGATGGCAACAATTCCTCTCTTGGAAGCATTTAGTGGCAAGCAACTCAAGAACATTCAACTGACAGTCAAGGGTCACCTCAGATTGATAATCCAAATGATTTGTTATTTACACAAACGCAACCTGGTACAGATACTTTTCCTGAACAATCTAATGATGATTGTATTATGTCCCATAACACCAGAGCTGGATGCAATAGTACTATGCCTTCTAAATGTAAGGGTTACTATATGTCTCATTAAAAAAATAATAGATGTATAGATGTACATATTGTGTTGTTATGCTTATTATAGAAATATGTTCTCTACATTTTTTCATACAAATTATTTAGCTTTGTTTTTTCAAAAAGGGGAAGATGCTGTACCTTAAGACAGTTTAGTAATGTATGGAGTGCACTGTACCTTTAAGAACTTGTTATGAGCGAGCGAGCGAGCTGCTGCTTTGTGAAGTAAGCTCACTTGTCAAAAGTAAATGCATTTCAATTGCTGTTTCCTTCTAAGTTACTGCTTTATGGCCCTTTCTGCTGTCCTGCATCGGTTGCTCAGTCTGCGTTGGGAATGAGACCAGGCAGTGTGTGGGCTCCTTATTTATCACCTTGTACTTCATGAAATAAACACTGTACTTATCTCCACCTGACTCCTGAAGTTTCTATTTAACAACACTGTTTGACAAATCTTCACAAACCTTTCCCCCAAAAAATTATTCACCTCAAATACGTCCTGGTAAGTTTCAGGGTGGTCCTTCAAGTGTAAAACAATAAAGCATTCTGACTGAACAAGAGGGCTTTTCTCCCATCAGCCATTTGGGCCCTGCAGGATCTGGAAGGTCATGCAAGACTGAGCAATCTGATTGGCAGGCTGCATCATTAGCATCAATTTTACGGCCACCATTTTAAGGACTCGAGGACTCAGTCCTCCTGAGTACAAAACCCCCCACAAACCATCATTATTACTGAGTCATGTTTATTCATTAACGCTAGTAGGGTTGTGGAATCAAGGCCCACTGAACTCCAGATGCACCACACATTAAGCAGCAACACAAACCATCTCTGGAAGCATTAGCAATAAAAACCTGCTAATGCAGCTGGGTCACAATTGCCTTCCTCACACCCTTTCTGTTAGGTACCAGATGGAAGTTGAAGGCAGGGCAAGCCACCACGTCATAAATGTACTAGATGAAAGGACACGCCTGTGGAACTGCATGCAGGCTGAGGTAGTGACAAGGTAAGCAAAGTAGAGATGAAGAAGAAAGGATATTGGAATGTCTCAACACAGAGGAGACAGAGGACTGCATGGAATCATTCACCTGTTTTGCCCTCCTTTGAAAGGGGGCCAAGGAAGCAATGTAGCTGCACCTGCATTCTGCAGGACTTTCATCTGACCACCACTGATCTCTTGGATTCCTCATCATGTTCAATCCCACTTTCAAAATCTGAGTGGTGGAAAGGGAGTAGAGTGGATGCTTGCTTGCTTCAGCCTCAAACCTCTTGTCTCTAACGTACTCATCACATGTGCCTGACCTTAGAGTGGGGAGTTGGAAAACATGCTTTGGAATACAGGTGTGCTCGTAGCCCTGGTGCCTTTTTCTTTTTTGCATGTGAAATTTTCTAGCAGAAATCAACCATTTTGACCAGCATGTCATGACCAACTGGATCTTCCAGGGATGGCCTGGAAGCAGGAGATATGGGCCCAGCACATGCAGAGGACTGTATCCATAAATCATATTAGGGTCCAAGTGTGGACTACCTTGCCTTACCAGATTTAAGAACAAGCAACATGTCCAATGCAAGATAAAAGGATTAGGCAATAAGCAGACTAGAGAGTGAAGAGAAGCATCAGGTTTATTTCACACACCTCAGCCACAGCATATCAACTGCAAGTTCAGGAGCAAACAGCCTCCTCACCGTGCATTCTAGAAGTTTGCGACCACAATTTTCCACTGTTCTAGTCTCTTCTACAATGTTTAGGTATCTCCTACAGTGCAAGTGACATAGATGATGGACAAATAACACACAAAATATATTTTTCTCAAGTTCCATCCCCAGAAAGCATAGAAACACATAAGCAGTGGATAATACATTTGAAGAAAGATCCATGAATTAAACAATATGTTAAGTAAGGATTTTAATTCATGGCTTCACAGATTTGAAATTAGACATTAAGTAATCTTTTAAGAAACTCGGGGGCGAGTCACCCGTTAACTTGATCTGACTTGAACAGCAGTGTTTTCCTCTTATGTAACACAGGACTGTCATTCTTGTGTCCACTTTCTGAACTTGCTTCATTGTTGTTTTGACATGTCTCCCCATTATGTCCAGAACCATAATGTTTCACCACCCTCCCCAGGTTCCATATTTTATCATCCCACTCCCAGCCCAGGCATAATGGGACCGAACAATAGATGAACCTCTGACAGATAAAGAATAGGAGAAAATACACAAGGGAGTTAAACGGGTAAGCTCAAATGCGAGGTTTAAACTTATACAATATAACGTTATACACCAGACATATTTAACCCCGAAGGTCTACACTGAATATATCTGGACTGTGCAAACCAATGCCCTAGATGAAGACAACCAAGCGCGCATTTCATCCATATGATATAGGACTGACCAGCACTGATACAATACTTGGAGAAGGTAACAGATTGTGTACAAACTGCCACATGGTGGAAAATGCCAACCACAATAAAAGTTGTAATACTGGGATTGCTCCTTATGCCTGAATCCAAAAAGCTCAGCAGAAGGTTTGTCCACTTAAGGCTAGTGCTGGCAAAGAGAAGAATAGCGATAAGACTTTGCGAATTGCTTTCCTTCACTATATTTTCATTTTTATGCTCATTGCACCCTATGCTCTGCATCATTAGTCTTACACCTGCTGTCATCACGTACTGCACATTCAGTGGATTGCTTCATCATTTTCTGTATTTAGTCTGGGCATTGTATTTATTTTGACCTTCATCCTCATATTGTTTTTACCCTTCTGTTATATTCATGCATGAATATGATATGCACGTCATTCGTACACTGTACTTTGTCAAAATAATGTAAGTTTCGATGTTTCTAAACCCATGCAGCTACTAGCATGGTTTACATCTCATACATCGTTGAGAGATGTATTTGAATCGTTATCATCAGTTCGAGGAATTTCACATTGCTCAATATGTCATGTTTGTTTTATATTGTCTAGATAGTGTTGGATTGCACTTGTTTAACGATTTCCATTTTAAAGCTCTCAAATTCTCAATTGTATTTCACTTTGTAACATTTTTATTCGCCTGTTATACTCGCAATGTGTTGGACTTGGCCCTTTTTGCAGGGTCATCCCTGAACTTTTTGCCTTCCTCCTATATTTTTTCTGACCTGTTGTTGTCTGTTTTCTGACTCTGGGCACTTTACCACTGCTGATCAGTGCTAAAGTGCATATGCTCTCCCTATTGTAAATTGATGTATGGATTAGTGATTCCATGATTGGTTGGTTTGGGTTACCTGTCAGACCCTAGTACAGTGCACCAGGAGTGCCCAGGGCTGGTAATCCAAATACTGCTGGTGGGCTTGCAGCAATGGCTGTGCCACCCACAGAAGCAGCCTATAAAAGTGTGTCTAAGGCCTGCCATTGCAGAGCCTGCATGCTGTCTGGTACTGGCATGCTGACTGGGCAAGTGCACCCACTTGCCAGTCCCTAAACCTTCCCTTTTCTTCATATCAGACACCCCTATGGTAGGCCCAAGGGCAGGATGCATTGTAAGGATAAGGTAGGACATGCCCTGGTGTGTGTGGCATGTTCTAATAGTGATTTACAGCCATTTTCGTTTTTCACTATTGCAAGGCTATCTGTTCTCCACAGGCCAGAATGGGCAGTTTGATTATTACATCCTATAATCCTAACTGACTCAGGGAACATGGTAGAAATTCGAATTTAGTATGCCTGAACTCAGAATGATAAAATACATCTTTTAGTGAAGTTGGTTTTAACATTCTGTGTTTGAAAATACCACTTTTAGAAAGTAGTTATTTTCTTGTCCAACCATTCAAACCTGCCTCTGCTAGGCTGTGTGTTCCTTGTCTGGCGTTTGAGTGACAGGGCTGTGGGATTCCAGGAGACAGGGTGAGTCAGCCCAGTGGTGAATAGAGAGATATGCATCTAGATGGGAGGGAGGAGTTGCACCTGGGACCTGAATAGGGCTGTGCCTTCCCTCCACAATGCTGGCTCCACCTCCTGTGGTGCGTCTGATGTCTCTGCCCTGCACTCTGAAAGGAAAGAAGGAGTCATGTAAACAAAGTGCTCCAGGACTAACCAGAACTGGTTTGGACTAGGCAAAGGCCTCTCTGCCTTCAGAGAAAAAAGAGAAACTTGGTATAAATATTGGGACCCCAACCCAAGAACTTTAGATCACTATGGGAAACAAGAAGACACCTTTGCTGAGGAGTGGAGCCAGAAGAAACTGAGGAGAGACTATCCCTAAGCTGCAGTGCTGCTTAGGGGATTAGCCTGCAGTGGTTGCCTGACTGCCAAAGAAAGGAGAAAGGACTTTGTGTGCATTTTCATTCAACTTGTGTAAGGATCTCCAAGGGCTTGGAAAAGAGCTTGCCTCCTGCTGAAGTCTCAGGGACAACAGACTTCAACCCCCAGCTCCCCAGAGTTCCTTGGAAGTGCCTGCTGCTGTTTTGGGCCTTCTGAGGGACTGCGTGTCGCAAGGAGCTGGAAGCGCGTCTCACAGAGAAGAAGCGCGTTGCCGTCGCATCTCTGAACAAGGGTGTCGCCGCTGTAGCTGTCACATTGCACCGCATCACGAGAAGCGCCCCGCAACACCAAAGAAGCGGGTCGCCGCGCAGCTGCTGCCGTCGCATCTCTGAACAAGGGTGTCGCCGCTGGAGCTGTCGCATTGCACCGCATCACTAGAAGAGTCTCGCAACGAAGAAGAAGCGTGTCGCTGTCGCAGCCGCTGCCATCGCATCTCTGAACAAGGGTGTCGCCGCTGTAACTGTTGCATCGAGCGGAAGCGTCTTGCATTGTTGGAGAAGAGTGTCGCTGCCAAAGCCGCTGTTGTCGCATCACTGGACAAGGGTGTCGCAGCTGCAGCTGACGCATCGAACCAAGGCATCTCTCAACATCGGAGAAGCGTGCCGCATCAGGAAGATCTTCACGTCTTTATTTCTTTGCACCAAAATCTTCAACGCATCACCGTCCTTGCAACACTTTCGTTGCCCTGCGTGTCGCATCTAAAGGTACATTGAGCTAAGAGTGTCGCACTTTAAGAACTAAAGATAACTAAGCTAAAACTATCATTTTAAGTAACAGTATTGTGGATTTTATCGTTTATGGTCTTGTGTTAAATCTATATAAAGAATACTTATTTTTTTATATAAAACTTGTGTGGTGTCCATATGTAGTGTTGTCACTTGATTACTGTATGTGTTCACAAATGCTTTACACACTGCCTCTGAGATAAGCCTGTCTGCTTGTGCCAAGCTACCAAGGGGGTGAGCAGGGGTTATTTTAGTTGTGTACCCCTTTACCCTGACCAGAGGCAAGGGTCCCTATTTGTCAGAAGTGCATACCTGTGCCAACTAGAGACCCCCAAATCTAACATTGGTGGTCAACGGTGAGGATTCTGGACTTGCATTTGTGACTCATGTTCATTGATTGGTGAACACTACTAGTGAGTGCAGACCAAACCCACCACATACTGTTTTTCTGTTTTTTGGTGCCCTCCTGGAAGTATTTTTGATACTATGACTCTGGTTAGTTGTTGCAAAATGGGACTTGACTTCTGGCACATGTTTGCTTACACAATGAAGGAGCTACGTGTGTTTTGCAAGGAAAGAGGGCTGCCTGTGAAGAGAAGGTCCAGGGAGGACCTAGAGGCATCCCTATTTCAGTATGAGTTACCCAGCTGGAAGGCAACACTACCAGTTGTGTCTGAGAAGGAGGAATTCCCTGAAAGTGAGGGAGAGACACAAAAAGATAGCTGGCTTCTGGCTCATGAGGAGAGGCTGAGAGAAATTGATGAAGAGCTGAGAGAGATTGAGGAGGCTCAGAGGGCCTTAGCCCAAGAAGAATACATTTGGGAAGCTCAGAAAGTGAGTTTTGCTGAGTTGGAGGTGGAGTCCAGCTCAGATGGTGGCAGCAAAATTGAGGTATCCAGTGCTGAGGGAGCAGTCCACACACCCAGAAATGTGGCGCCTGACTTGAAGGAGGGGGTTAGCATACACCAGGAGGTACAAGGATATGAGGTAGCTCCAGTAGTGCACAGTGTTCCTGAGGAGAATGGAGAAACTGACACAGGGGTTCATGGTCCTAGTGGTGGGCAGGATACTCTACTGACTCTAGATGAGAGGTGCAGCGAGAGGGGTTCCCCCAAAGTTGAAGTCCTGGTAGGTGAGTGTGAAGACCGCCCAGAAGAGTGTGGGTTGAGTGACAGAGACAGTCAGATACTGTCTTGCCAATCTCAGGAGAGTGGTGTGGAATATGTGTGCGATTGTGAGGCAAAGGATAGTTTGGTTAACCATTGTAGGGAGCTGTGTGATCCAAATGTGGGAGAGCATATTGTAAGTCCCTGTTTTCCAGAGCTATGCCAACACCTGTTGGAGAGTGAGTTCTCTGACCCCAGGGAGCTCACATTGGAGGCAGACCTTTTGGTGGATTCCAGAGGGTCTAGAGAGGCATTGGGGAGTGACCCCCCGAGGAGTGGCTCAGGTATCTTCCAGCCCAGAGTTGGGGAAGAGGTTCAGTGTAGCCCAGGTAGGTCCCAGTGTAATTGGAGGGGTGTAGGGACTCACGTCCTGTCTCAGTGGAGAAGGAGTGAGTGTGGGGCTGCATGTCCCAAGGTGCCCGAAACCCAGTCTCAGGGCCTGGATGGTTCTTTAAGGGAACACCAGGTAGGGAGCCTAGGCTGTCCTGAGGGGCTGTCCATTGTGGGGATCCCCTAGTGTCTGGTGAATTGGGAATGTCTGTAAGCAGGCCTCCTTCAGTTCTGGTGTCTGGCAGTGCCACTCCTAAGTGAAGGGTGCAGAAGTCCAAACTGTGGGGTGAGAGGGGGAAAGAGTCCCCAGTGGAAGAACCAGTGGGTCAGGGGCCAGCCAGAAGGGCTGTGTCACCAGTGAATGACCATGGTGAAACCACTTTTGTCCTGGGGGATCTTCGTGCACTGTCAGATGGACAGGGGTTGGAAGCTCTGCGCCAGGCAGACTGTCACACGGCACATGAGTTGTGTGTTACCCTCGGGGAGGGCATAGGTGCTCCCCAGGAAGTCCTGGTGTGCCAGGTGAGTGTTCAACCGCAGGGGTTGGTCCCTGGGTTGGGAAGCCAGGTTCAGGTGTTGTCTGACCTGGAGGAAGGGGCAACTGTAATCAGTGTCCTGACCGATGTAGCTTCTAGGGGTACCACTCCAGTTGGGAGGTTACAGCCATCTGGAAGGGGGTGCAGAGGGAGGGAGTCCTCTCCTCTGACCCCAGTGCAGCCCGAGGGTTTAGACCCTAGGTTGGAGGGCCAGGATTGGGGTGCCCCCCCTGACCTGCATGCCCAGTTGCAGGATAGAACCCCTGAACTGGTGGGCGAATTGTGCAGGACACCTGCCCCAGGTGCCCTGGCAATTCTGGAAGGGGATACCGCTCCAGGTGGGAGGGTACAGAGCCCTAAGGAGTGTGGGAGAGCCCACCCCAGTCTCTTGTCCAGCCTCCGGGTACAGGCCTGGGGCTGGTGGGTCAGTACCAGGAGGTCATACCTGAACAGACAAGAGGGATAATGGACAAAGGGTGCCAGGCACCTGGGGCTACTGCCCCCTCTCTCTGACGCCACAGAGGTTTGAGAGCCCTGAGAGGCATAAGGCTTCGGTCTCATCCCTGAACACTGTCATTGGCCACTGTGGCATTTTTCTGTCTGTCTGTTGGGACACACCTGTGAGCAAGTTAAGGTTAGATGCTGCACAGGTGGTGTCCACCGGTAAGGAGAAGGGTTCTCCATGGATTAGCTTGGCGGGCCCTGAGAGTATGGACAGAGGGATTCCAATAAGTTCGGATTGGCGTAGAACTGGAGTCTGCCCCTGCAGTTGCGGACCAGGTCCATGTTCTATCGCCCAAAGCAGGGAAGCCCATCAAGGTAGTGATTGGTCTACCCTGCGTTTTGGCTGGAAGGGGGTTGTGTTGGACTTGGCCCTTTTTGCAGGGTCATCCCTGAACTTTTTGCCTTCCTCCTATATTTTTTCTGACCTGTTGTTGGCTGTTTTATGACTCTGGGCACTTTACCACTGCTGATCAGTGCTAAAGTGCATATGCTCTCCCTATTATAAATTGATGTATGGATTAGTGATTCCATGATTGGTTGGTTTGGGTTGCCTGTCAGACCCTACTACAGTGCACCAGGAGTGCCCAGGGATGGTAATCCAAATATTGCTGGTGGGCTTGCAGCACTGTTTATGCCACCCACAGAAGCAGCCTGTAAAAGTGTGTCTAAGGCCTGCCATTGCAGAGCCTGCGTGCAGTCTGGTACTGGCATGCTGACTGGGCAAGTGCAATCACTTGCCGGTCCCTAAACCTTCCCTTTTCTTCATATCAGACACCCCTATGGTAGGTCCAAGGGCAGGATGCATTGTAAGGATAAGGTAGGACATGCCCTGGTGTGTGTGGCATGATCCAATAGTGAATTACTGCCATTTTCATTTTTCACTATTGCAAGGCTATCTGTTCTCCATAGGCCAGAATGGGCAGTTTGATTATTACATCCTATAATCCTAACTGACTCAGGGAACATGGTAGAAATTCGAATTTAGTATGCCTGAACGCAGAAAGACAAAAATACATCTTTTAGTGAAGTTGGTTCTAACATTCTTTGTTTGAAAATACCACTTTTAGAAAGTAGGTATTTTCTTGTCTAGCCATTCAAGCCTGCCTCTGCTAGGCTATGTATTCCTTGTCTGGAGTTTGAGTGACAGGGCTGGGGGATTCCAGGAGACAGGGTGAGTCAGCCCAGCGGTGAATAGAAAGATCTGCATCTAGATGGGAGGGAGGAGTTGCACCTGGGCCTGCATAGGGCTGGGCCTTCCCTCCACAATGCTGGCTCCAACTCCTGTGGTGCGTCTGATGTCACTGCACTGCACTCTGAAAGGAAAGAAGGAGTCATGTAAACAAAGTGCTCCAGGACTGACCAGAACTGGTTTAGACTAGGCAAAGGCCTCTCCGCCTTCAGAAAACAAAGAGAAACTTGGTATAAATATTGGGACCCCAACCCAAGAACTTTAGATCACTTTGGGAAACAAGAAGAAACCTTTGCTGAGGAGTGGAACCAGAAGAAACTGAGGAGAGACTGAAGTGCTGCTTGGGGGATTGGCCTTCAGTGGTTGCCTGACTGCCAAAGAAAGGAGAAAGGACTTTGTGTGCATTTTCATTCAACTTGTGTAAGGATCTCCAAGGGCTTGGAAAAGAGCTTGCCTCCTGCTGAAGTCTCAGGGACAACAGACTTCAACCCCCAGCTCCACAGAGTTCCTTGGAAGTGCCTGCTGCTGTTTTGGGCCTTCTGAGGGACTGCGTGTCGCATTGCACCGCATCACGAGAAGAGTCTCGCAACGAAAAAGAAGCGTGTCGCTGTCGCAGCCGCTGCCGTCGCATCTCTGAACAAGGGTGTCGCCGCTGTAACTTTCGCATCGAGCTGAAGCGTCTCGCATCATTGGAGAAGAGTGTAACCGCCAAAGCCCCTGTCGTCGCATCACTGGACATGGATGTCGCCGCTGCAGCTGACGCTTCGAACCGAGTCATCTCGCAACATCGAAGAAGCGTGCGGCATCAGGAAGATCTTCACGTCTTTATTTCTTTGCACCAAAGTCTTCAACGCATCACCGTACTGGCAACACTTTTGTTGCCCTGCGTGTCGCATCTTAAGGTAAATTGAACTAAGAGTGTCGCACTTTAAGAACTAAAGAGAACTAAGCTAAAACTACCATTTTAAGTAACAGTATTTTGGATTTTTGTCGTTTATGGTCTTGTATTAAATCTATATAAAGAGTACTTATTTTTTTTATAAAACTTGTGTGGTGTCCATCTGTAGTGCTGTCACTTGATTACTGTATGTGTTCACAAATGCTTTACACACTGCCTCTGAGATAAGCCTGTCTGCTCGTGCCAAGCTTCCAAGAGGGTGAGCTGGGGATATTTTAGGAGAGTACCCCCTTACCCTGACTAGAGGCAAGGGTCCCTATTTGTCACAAGTGCATACTTGTGCCAACTAGAGACCCCAAATCTAACACAATGAAATTACCTATCTAAAATAGCACCCTTATTCACATACTTACACACATGTCCGTCCTTTATTATTACACTCTTGCACATTAGCGTTCTGTTTACAGACTTTCCGGTGCATCGTCAGCGTTCGGTACAAGCCAACACCTCTACGTTTAAGTAAGTTCACCCGCCGGTTTTCATTTCTTTTTAGCCCGACACTTAGCCCGGTATTCATTCACATTGTGAGAGCGAATGTATTTTCTTGCATGTTTTGCATTTTTGTCAGCCGTCAATTTATCACCATTCAGCTCAGCCATCACGCTACTAATCACCTTGGTTTTGACTTTTTTAGAGCACACTCGTTAGTCACATTCACGTCATTTACGTTTTTTAAGAGCCCTTATTACTATTTCTTGACAGAACACCTAGCATAGCAATTGTGCAATACGCATGCAACCCCTCACTTTTCGCCATAACATCTGGGAGAAAGTGGTGGCACACCTCCTTCTGGCTGGTTACTAAATATATCTCTGCCGTTATGTTTATTTAGATCTTGATAACTTGATTAGATTGCATTGAGCGACTCTGCTACGCAATGCTCAGGGGGACATTGCCTAACCCAAGCAACGCTACATTTCAGCTTGGATCCCCCCACAATGGAGGAATGGTTGAAAGACCTGAACGAATGGGCAAAGGCAGAACTAGTTCGAATGAAAAGAGTCAGAAGGGACGATAAGGTAGAAGAGGAGGCACGGGCATGGACCCTCATGTTAGCATATGCAAAAAAAAAAAACTACTCCGGATGAGGAACTGACTAGTGACGGATGGGAGGAGACAGACACGAAGGGGAACGGCCAGATGATCTGTACATAGCGAATTCAATGTGTATATAAATATATCTATGGAAAGATACGTTTTTCTTTTAACCTGTGAATTGACACGACAAGAGGGGGGGAAATGTTTTCTTGTTGTTAAAATGGCACGATCAGCATGTGATATACATGTTTCATGATGAGAGCTAAATGGAAAGTAATGCTGTGAAAAGAAATAAGGATGTTTCAGAAGACGGTATACATGAACGTTGATATGACAAATGTAAAAAATGCTTTGATACTATGCAAAAATGCCAATAACAAATACAAAATAAGAAAACCCTCACCCAACCTTTGTGCCACTTCATCCACCTGGTAACCAGTCTAGAATTGGGCTTCCTACTCTTTAACAACTCAAAGGGAATCATAACTGTTGACTGATGAGCAGTTAAGCGACCAGCCTCGATTCACCTCCAAACCTCATAATACCAGCCCAACCCATTTGATCTTGCCAGGTAAATGCCCTCTTTGAGTGTTTTGTTAAATCTTTCTACTGCCCCATTGAGGTCTGGGTGATACAGGGTGCTACGTTTGTGTGCTATGCCATTCCACTTCATAAATTCTTTCATTCCTTTGGAGCAAAACTGAACACCATTTTCATTTAACAGGGTGTTGGGTAGTTCCTCTCATAAAAAAATACCTCTGCCAGAAAGTTTATAATTGAGGTCGAGCTGATTTCAGAGACAAATTTGATTTCTGGTCATCTTGAAGATAAGTCGACTGAAACTAGATTGTATGGGGATTTCCTTTCTCACCATCAGTGTTCCAAAGATATCCATTGCTACATTCATCCAGGGACTTTCAGGTAGAGTGTGGGTGGAGTGTGCAATTTTGCTGCCTTATCACTGGTGCAACAGTCTATGCAATTCTTTAGCTCTTTCTCAATCAGAACATACACCCTCAGCCACCAAAAGTCTAACCCCAACCTTTGCTTGGTTTTGGTGATCCAGGATTGGCTTTCATGTGCTAAGTCAATCAGTTTCTTCGAGAGGGTTTCAGGAAGTTTCAATGTTGTTCCTCTGAAAAGGTATCCATCTACTTCTGATAATTCTTCTCTGACCAACCCATATGGCCTCAGCCCTGGATTAACAAATCTCATACTTTACTTAGAATGGGATCAGTTTCTGAATCTTTTTTTCCAATTTTCATCCTCAACCACCCCTTTTCTGATCACACACACATTTTCTTTGTGCAATTCTATATCATCAATTTGGTTATCACAGACTATCTTTTCCTTTTCCTTCTCATCGACCAATAAGGGCTAGCAATCTGCTACAATGCAAAGTTACCTGTACCAGGGATATATTCTATGTCAAATGTGTTCTTTTATGGATTAAAGACCATCTTTAAATTCTACCGTAAATTGCCTCTAGCCCTTTTTTTGTAAATACCTCCCTATGTGACTTGTGGTCTGTTCTTAACGCGAACACAGTACCCCAAATAAAGTTCTTTAATTTGATGAGCGCCCAGTACACTGCCAATGCTTCTTTTTGTTACTACGGAATAGTTAACCTCAGATTGCCTAAGCGCTCTTGAGGCAAAAGCAACGTTTCCCTCTTTCTTGAGGAAAGTACAGCCCCTACCCCTTTTGAACTGGGCACCCAAATAAGAAATGTACCCACCCTTTACACTGACTTTATAAGTGGAGAGTGGCATCAGATAGTCTTGCCCAGAGATATCAGACACAAGTAAGTTACCTGTTAGCTATGCTGCAAACAAATGTGTTCAAATTAACTGGGGTAATGTCGTCCCAAATACATTTTTTTAGCAATTTGATCACTGAAACCACCAATGACTTCACTTGCTGCCTTTCACTGGATAGGACTCCAGATGACTCCTGGAGAGTTTACCTAAAATTAGAAGGTTTGTGGCTAGTAATTTATATATCAGTAAAACAGCAAAAGAGCTTTCCACTAAGTCACGGTTTAGACCTGAATGTACAGTTGCGCTTAAGGTGTTAAAAAAGGTCCCAAATAAAACCCCATATAATCTAAATGAAATTAGAGCAGCTAGAAATAATTACAAGTATGCTCTCAAGAGTAGGAGGCAGGAAATTAGAAGTAAGGGATAGGCAGGTTTAGAAAAAGAGGCCCATCTCAGAGATAAGAGCCTTTTTTAAGGAAAAGTACAGCGATCTTTCTCTGTGGGCAAATGAACTACTGGCATTAAGTGCCAAATTCCTGAAAAAGATTGGATTGACCATTTTTCCTTCATTTTTAACTCAGGCTATGAGGAGAATGAACGAGGACATGGCCCTATGCCAGATTCTCTTATAGTAAACAAGGTTTAGATACTAGACCTCATAGACTTAGCATCCATAACAAAAGCCATCTACTGTGCAGCCAGTGGCAAGGCCCCTGGCCCCGACGGGGGCCCAAGAGACATATTTAAACACAATGCAGACTTTGGGAACCCTCTTTTAACTAATGTTTTAATGGCTGCAGTTAGGGGTAATTTAATTGATTCTTGGAGAGAGGCTACCATAGTCCAAATTTACAAACGGTGACCGGAGTTCGCTGACATGTACCGTCCAATTTCATTCTTGGGCGCAACATCCTGCGTTAACTGGAGGATTGGACTGAGACTACCTCTTTCTTTTTGACAGTCCACTATGGTTTTAGAGTAGACCGGTTTAGGCACTACAGAGCAGGCTCTTAATTTAAACTTTATTTGGGGGAAGTGTGTTAAGGCCAGGAGAGGCGCTCTTCACATGGCACTTATGGACCTCTCCTGTGCCTTTGACCTGGTGGACAGGACAATATTGTAGGACCTAATGGATCAGGCCGACATTGACATTGACTTCCCTTTGTTGGATCTTATAAGGCGTCTGCACTAGGACACCACCACAAAAGTGTGCTACACACAATTGAGGACTGCACAAAACCTATAAGGGTTACTAGAGGAGTTAGACAGGGATGCATTTAAAATCCCTTTCCGTTTTTATTTAACATCGACTCCCTAGATTCCATGCAGTCCCAGTACTTTTATAGTCAGACTACTTTTGATAAAATTAAATCTTTTTTGGTGTGAATTTCTTTATTCACATTTTTAAAAGGTTACAAATAGGGGTTAGCACATATGCAGCCATAAGTTAGGTTTGGAGCAAAAAACATATGGTCAAGGCAACAATATATCAAGAGTACAAGTTTCTGGTCCTGCCCATTTGCTATGGAGTGAGGTCGCAGCTGTAGAATGGTAGCCGGGGCTGAGAGGAGACATGTGTGTGATGACAGGACAATATGATGGGTGCTGGTGGCCTCAGACTAGCTCAGATCTGTATGAGGGAGGTTTGGGGTGTTTAATTGGGGTCTCGAAATCTCCAAGTGTACCGAGCTATGTGCCCAAACTATTCACTGTGCAGTTGTGGTTGCTATTAGAGTACTGGTTGCTGACCCGTCACCCATGCGGGGAGCTCATGTGTTGTTGCGTGATAAGAGTAAAAGTGCTGCGGAGACGTGAGAGGGCCTTCCCATTGGAGGTAGTAGTGGATGCTAGTATCAGGGCACTAGTCTGATGCAGTGGAGCTGAGCATCTGGCTTGGGTTTATAAATCTCTGAGCAGGGCACCCAAGCTGTCCCCAGTGGGATTTGGCGGAGACCCAGTGCATCCTCCAAGCGTAATGCCACACTGTCCGCTTGCGTTCAGTTGAAGAAAGAACGGTGACATGCTTCCCAGGGGGGGGGGGGGGGGGGGGGTCGTAGAGTTTCCAATGACTGGTCATCAGGCATTTAGCAGTAATTGGGCCTAGATCGATGAAGCCTGACAAAGCTTTGTTCTGCTTGGTTCTGTGATACAGACCCAATATGCAGGTCTCCCATGTGTTTAATACCGTCCGTTAAGTGCAGTCTGTGAGTTGGGTGGTGACGGTGTGCCAGTAGGTGGCCAATGTGGGTCAGTCCCATAGCTTTGGTATCAGGTTTACGTTCACCAGGTGGCAGCAGGGGCATTGGGCGACCCTGCGGTGGAAGTATCAATTAATATTCTCTGGCGTAATATATGCCCTGTGTATTATGTAGAGTTGTGTGATGTGGAACCGTGCATTTCCAGGTATGTGGACTGGCCCCTGTAATATAGCCTCCCAAGTTTTGTCAGTACTGGGGTTATGCAGGGCCATGTCCCAGTGATTTCTGAGTGAAAGTAGCCGGTGCGCCTGATGCATGTGCAATGAGTCAGCAAACCATTTGATTAGCTTTCTCCCTGGGCTCATAGTGTGAATATATTGTATGGTGTGGTGTATTGCCGGTTCTTCCGATATGTCGCCCCAGCACTCTCTCAGTCCTGCTATTAAAGAAGCATGAAGCAGGAACTACCCATGAGGGAGTCCTTCCTCCAACACCAGTGTCAGGAAAGGGGTCAACTATCTGTCCCCGTAGAAGTCTCCCAATGTTTGTAGTCCCACTGTTTCCCAAGTGGAGAGGTCTGCACTGGTGAAATGTTTTTGCCCTCACGGAGTTCCCAGTAGTGGGAGGGCAGGGGCGTAAGGGATGCAGCTTTTTGTGAGAAATAAGGTGTGCTTGAAACATCTATGGGCCACTACCAACATAAGCTCCTCTGGAGTCTTGTCCTGGCTTCCCGGGTGGAATAGCCGTAGAAGGGATGGACTCGACCAGGCCTGATGTTGCATGGCCATGTCCTGCATTTGTTGTCTGCTCATCCATTTGGTTATCCACTGGAGTTGTGTTGCCAGATAGTAGTGTTCTGTGTGAGGCACCCCGAGCCCCCCTTGGTCCACCGGAAGGTACAGTTTGGATAGTGCTACTCGGCAGCGAGAACCATTTTAGATCAACTTGTGCATCATTCTCTCGAGTGAGAAAAATATTGGTTTGTGAATGTAAATCAGTGAATTCGTGAAAGAGTATAACAACCTGGGTAGCACCATCATTTTCAGTAGAGTGATACAGCCCATTACCATTAGCGGTAAGGTGCGCCAGAATGACATTTGCGATCGGATGGTGGTAGTCGCGCGTGTGACATTGCTTTCTAGAAGGACATCAGAACGTTGATATATCCTGATACCTGGGTAGAGGAAACTATCTGGTTGCCAGCGGATTTGTTGACCGGTGATGGATAGTCCTGAATCTGTGAAGGAGGCGTTAAAGGGATAAAGGCACGATTTGGCCCAATTGACTCTGAGGCCAGACAGTAATGCAAACTCTGTGAGTGTGGTGTCGATGATACCTCAGGGTGCCCCTATGTCTCTGACATATAGCAATAAGTCATCTACATAGAGCGAAATTGCATGCATTGCGTCTCCAAGCGGTATTCCCCATTCTGCTCCCCCAAGCCGGATAGCAGCTGCTGGCGGTTCCAGGGCCAGAGAAAATAATAGGGGCGACAGCCCTGTCTGGTACAGTGTCTAATGGGTAATGGCTTGGACAGATAGGGTCCGGTTTTTACTCTTGCTGAGGGCAGAGTGTATAGAAGTTTGATCAGACTGAGGTAGCGTAGGCCCAGGCCATACCTGGCTAGCACTGGAAACAGTTATTTCCATTCCAAAGTATTGAATACTTCTTCCAAAGCTAGGAGTAAGCACCCAGATCGCGGCCATTTCTCTGGAGCATATCTGGCCGCACGGAAAAAGCGGTGCAGATTTAGTGACGTGTTACGGGATGGTACAAACCCATTTTGTTCAGTGTGCATCAATGCAGGGACTAGAGGGGCTAGTCGTTCCACCAATATTTTCAGCAATATTTTATACTCAAGGGGCGATAAGAGCCTAGCTGTCCCTGGTCACAATCTGGCTTTGGTAAGGAGACCAATAGGGACTCACGTAGTGATGCCAGCAATTGGGAATTATCCTGCACAGTCTCATAGAGGGCCAGAAGGTGAGTAGCCGGCTCTGCTGCGTATGCCTTATAATATTCGGCCGGTAGGCCATCAGGGCCAGGTGCTTTCCCGGTTACTAGTGATTTGATCGCAGCCTGTATCTCATGGAGAGTGATCCGTTCATCCAGTTCGTCTCGCTGCTGTGGTGTGATAGCAGGTAAAGGAAGGGGAGCAAGGAATTCCTCAAGGTTGTGTGAGTCCAGCACTGTATGTGAGCTCTTGAACGTTATGAACTCAGCGTGTATGTCCGGATGGGTGTAGAGCATGTTTCCTGTGCATGAGAGCAGCACGAAAATTGGCTACGGCAGCTGCTCCTGCCCGGTTAATCACGCTAGAAGGTGACCCACTCTGTCTGCTGAGGAGTGGGTGCATCGCAGTCTCTCTAACAGCTTCGCATGTTTGTGTTTTTCTGCCCCCGCCAAAGGGTGGGCTTCCCAAGGGTCAGCCACTGCAGCATTTTTTAGGTGGAGAAGCGATCGCCCTATGTGTGATAGCTCTGTGTCTAAATGTTTGTGGATGCCCCAAGTCAGGCCCATGCAATGGCCCCGGATCACTGCCTTGTGCACGTCCCACTCCTAGCTCGCATATGTTCCCGTGCCCAAGTTAACATCAAAGTATGTGGGTATCGCTTCACCTAGGGATTCCCGATAAGGTAGGTCTTCTTGGTTGAAAACGCCATGGGTGTGTGGTTTGGTCGGGAAAGGGCCATCTAAACTGGACAAGATGGGGATTGTGATCCAAGCATGTGCGCCCCAGTTAGTCGGGATGGTGACAGTCGGGGAGCAGTGCTGCCGATCCTACAAAACAATCAATACAGACGTGCAGGTTGTGGGAGTGGGAAAGAAATGAGTAGAGTTTGGTCATTGGGTGCTGGGCACGCCAGATGTCTGTCAGCTGCCAGTGAGAGAGACAGTCGCGTAGAGTTTGGTCATCTGAGACCACAGTTGTGCTTGTGGGGGGAGGATCTGTCTAATGATGTGTCAAGTACCACGTTAAAGTCCCCACCTATAATCAAAGGTAAGGAGCTCCAGTGCGCTAGGGTAGCTGATAGCCAGTATGAGGTTTGTTTGGAATTCGGGGCATATATCGCTCAAATTACCATGTGTCACCCATCTAAACAGCCATGTATGAAAACGTAGCATCCATCCTTGTCTATCAGTGATTCATCAAAAATAGGGTGCCTGGTCTCACCCAAATTAGGACTCCCCTGGCGTGTGCAGAGAAGTCTGTGGCAATCACCTGCCCTCGCCATGTATGGCGCAGCCGATGCATTTCCTGCAAGGCAAGGTGTATTTACTGTAGTAGCACTATGTGTATTGAGTGTTGTTTGAGATAGCCATATGTGGTATAGTGATGTGCGGGGTTATGCATACCCCTCATGTTCCAAGACAGAATGTTAATGGACAACATTTTCTAATGAGATGTCTATGAATGTAGCATTGGTCTGCACCTGGGGAAGGCCATGCAGTGTAACAGGGTAGTACTGCTTCGGCATGTGTGGCATTGGTCTGTGGTCAGAGATTTTGCAGGAGTAGAGGAAGGAGAACGTGTGAATCATCGGAGCAAATTAGGGAGGAGTAAAACGTAGGGTAACTGAATAGGGGCAGAGGGACAAAATGTATCCGCCCAAACTGTGCAGGTGAGAAGAATGACCCACTACAACGGAGCATAAACGTTGTTCGGAGAGGGTGGCAATGCATCATGTCAGTGGTTTCGCATGTGTTGTGTGTGTGCCCGCACTGCCGGTCCCCACGTGTCTCGTGGAAGTGCCTGTAAGGAAATATATCACGTGTGCTTATGGTAAGGGAAAAGTGACCCCTGGGTGCTAGTGAGGTATCTCTGTGAGGGTTTAGTTAAAGTCAGGTGGGCGAGCTGTGTTGTAGAGTTAGAGGAAATTAGATATAACACATTTCCTGCACAATACTGAGAAGGAATGATTTCTTTAGAGCAGCTCCTCTGCTGTACGAGGTGTGACAGCTGGGGGTGGTTCGGACTCCTCTCAGGAAGGCAAAGCCACAGTGGAGCTCTCATCGCTGAAGGGGAGATCAGGAGTAGTTTCTAAGTCCACATCCAACTTCGGGGGAGCACAGCGTCGCCACCGCCTGTATGGCCTCCCTGCGTTCCTGGATCACCTGCTCCAGACTAGTACATGGGGCTTGGAGGGTCAAGTTGGCCAGGCCCGAAGACGTCGTCTCCCACATGCATTTGAATTGGGATGTGTGGGGGTGTGCCTTCCCCATGGCTCGGGGATGTTCCCTGCTGTCTGGTTGATTCCAGTCAAGACCAGGCCTCTTCGGCCGCATCGAAGAAGTGTGTGGTTCCATCAGCTGTGATTCTGAGGTGTGCTGGGAATTGGAGGGAATACAGTATGTCTTGTTCTCGCAAGCGGCTTCTCACTTCTAAGAAGTAGCCCCATTTCTTCTGGACACCCGTGACGTAGTCAGGGAAAAAAGATGACAGCAGCATTATCTACTTGCACCCCTCTCAGTCTACGGACTCCTCGCAGGACCTCATCACAGTCTTTGTAGCTGAGAAGGCGGAAGAGAAAGGGGCGAGGTCTGGAGCAAGGTGGGGGTCGTCTTGCTGGTACCCCATGTTCCCTTTCGATTTTGCAAATGCGGGTGAGCGAGTCTGGCGGGAGCAGAGCTTGCAGCCAACGTTCAGTGTACTTCACTGCATCCAATCCCTCCACTTCCTCAGGCAGGCCAATAACGCAGACGTTATTCCTGCGAGAGTGGCCCTCCGCATCGTCAGCTTGCCTCTCCAACATGTGGACCCTTCTGGTCGGCTCACACAGCTTGGTGGTTGTGTCTGCAATGATAAGACTTTCTTCTGTAAGGGAGGACTCCATGTCTCGCACTTTGTCCGCTAATTTGCGGTGGTCATCGTGTAGCAAGGTAAAGTCAACAGTAATTTGTCTATGAGGTCCTGGTCTGAGTTAGAGAGGTACCCAGCTTCTCCACAGCGTTCAATACTGAGTCTAATTTGGTGTCTAACACCAACGAGGACACTGCGTCTGGACCATAGTCTCCCCGCAGCTGAGGGATGGAAGAGGTGTCTTGCTGTGGGGCGACCATGGTGGAGGGCCTCGCTGTCAACCCATTTCTTGAGAGTGATCCAGAGTGTTGTCCACAGGGAGTATTAGATGAGGTCGGTGGTTGGAGGGAATCAGGTGCTGCCCATGGTTTCCCACCACAGTGGCGAGCATAGGGGCGTGTGTTGAGGTGGGAGTACTTTGGATCGGTTGGCATCTTTGCTGATGCCTCCATCAGGGATATGTCACAACCCGACCCGTACCCACAGGTCCATTGGGGCACATGCATGGGCCGCAGATCCCCACAAAACAGCGAACCAGGTCGGAGGTGGAGAGTGACGGCAGAGGATGAGGGCATGATAGGGAGAGCCGCCTGTAGTTATGTAGGTCCAGCAAAGCAGGCTTGGCCAGACTGTGTGACAGGGTCCCACCGTGGACGGTGCCTAGCATTTTGCACCTCACAAGGGAGTGGGCCTGGGCCTAATCTGACCCCCGTGCCCTGCAGAGCCTCCCCCAGGTCCCCTAAACGTGGTAGTGGAGGCTCAGGATATCAGGTGGATAGAGCAGAGGTGCTAATGAATGGGAAAGTCACCCAAGCAGCGGCCCCAGCCAGGCCCTGCAGCCAGGAGGGCCAGGCCCAGCACGACCCCCACACCCAAGGACCCACTCTCCACTCTCCCAGCACTTGTGATACTCAATGGCCAGGAGAAGCACCCAGAGTTTGGTAGCGGGGGATGACCAGCCCCAGTAATATCTACCAGCAAGGTTGGGCAGTCAGGTCCCTCCTGCTCTGCTTCATGACCGGTAGTTCAGAAGCAGCATGATCGGCTGGAGCCCGGGCGGGCCACCCCGGTCATCTGTCTCCACCTCACTCCACTCCTCGCATGGGCCAAAGGAGGAGCCCAGTGCCCCACAGCAGTCACAGGGCAGTCCTGGCTGCACGGACCAGCAGCGGCAGGAAGGTAGGGCTCCCACGAGCTTCGGCCACAGGGCAGACCAAGCTGAGGCAGCCAGCGTGTCCCATCCGGGCCTGGGCCCAATACGGCCCCCGTGCCCGCCAAGATTCTCAGGTCACAGAGGTCAGTATCACCCGCCACAGTGCAAGGGTGATACACCACAGATCCATTGCTTGGCTGGCCGCCAGCAGGTTCGGTAGGAAGGGAGTCACAGCAGCTGTAGACTTCAGGGCCCGGCCACCTGCTGGGTCCTTCACCAATATGGCACCTGGTGGTGTTACCAGTCCCGGCAACTTCCACCTGCAATTGCAGCAGGGTAGGCATAGCAGAGACAGCCCTGGGTGAGGCTTATTGCACATCGGTTTTGTGGATTCTCGGTTGTGAGGAGCTTCTCGCCATGGGCCAGCCTCTCCGCTGGGTTCATGGAACATCAGAAGCTCACCAGTCCACCGGGAGCACCACTGATCACTTCATTGCAGCTTACATTTGGGTCACACGGACACCATTCAGGCCAAGGCAATCTCCAGCAGTCGCGGCATCTATTATTTTTTATTTTATTTTTATTTTAATTTTTTGAGTTAGCATCAGATGGCCTTACAGACAACGGATTACAGCCTGATTGAGGGGACTGGAGTGCGGAGCGCGTTCAACATATGACCGCCAAGCTGGGTAGTTAGCCATGCTCCCATAATATAGTTAAATCTTAAGGTGAATCACCAAAAATCATTTGTAGTGACCTGTTGGCCCAAATGTACAAAGTATAATACTTTTAACATTGGGAGGACGCCTATAGAAAAGGTATCCTTTTTAAATTATTTAGGCATTCTGCTTGATGCTAGTTGGTCTTTGGAGAGGCTAATCAACCAGAGAAAGCAAAGGCAGCATGTGAATTGATATTTAGATTTACCAAAAGATTAAGCCGCAAACCAATTAGGGAGATGACCCATCTCTATAGGAGCAAGTGCTTATCCATTGGTGTTTATGGTGCAGGAGTGTGGGGATGTGCCGCTCCAGGGAAATTGCAGTTAGCAGATAACAAGTTTCTCTGTAGATGTTTTACTACACACATAGAACTAGGAATCGATTTTTGGGAGGATTTGGTTGGGATAGCTCCTTTATTATTGTGTTTGAAGATATGGAGCACCCCAATGGCCAGCTTTTCGAGGGAAGTGCTGGAGGATTGTTTGGATCTTGATAACATGGCTGACATTCTGTGGTTGGCTTATGCTTAAAATTGCTTTTAGAAAGTTAGGCCTGAATACCCTTTTTGATTCTCCTGAAGTAATAGGCCCTCAAATAAAGGAGAGGGTCAAAACAATTTTTGCTTCAAAGAGAGAGGAGGGTCGAATCGAAAGGTCCCTTAGCATGGGTACTAATATTATCTATATGCATTTATCTAATGCCTCAGGTGGATTCCTATTTATGGCTTATCAACCCTCAGCATAGGTTTGTTTGACCAGGCTAAGACTAAATATGGTCCATCACCTAGTTGCCTTTCCTTTGGACGGCTCTTGGGTTGCCTTTTTCTCGTGTTGCCCATGTGATACTGTGTCTGCACAATCAACAGCGCATTTTATGTTATTTTGCAATCCGTATAGCTCATTAAGAGTCCAGATTTTACATCCTATTTTATTGTACAAGCACTTTAGCTCATACAAAGATGGTCTGAGATATTTGCAATCTCTAGCTACTCTGGAAATCTGCTTTTCTGTACCCAGTTACATTAGTGCTGCGATAAAGTTAAGAATAAATTATGAGTCTTAATTTAGGAATGGTATTGTCTAAAATGCTGTATTTTTTAGGATTTGTTACATATTTTCTATTTTTTGCTTATGTTTTTATTCTTGCAGACAATGTGAAGATTGTGTTTATTTGTGTGCTTTTATGGCCTTTAATTAGACTGAATAAAGTTATTTTTGATTGATAGTCTTCTCTCTTTCTAATTTACCCACTCAATGGAGGTTGAAATCACCACATCCCTCTGGCACACAGTTTCTTTCACTAATCAATAATTCAAGTGGTGAACAGGAGTCATGTCCGGGTGACCGTTAAGTCACCACAGCGACTGCTGCCAGTAGCCAATTACTCCCTGCTCAGGCTCACAGCCAGGGAGCATCTACAAAAGTACTCATTGTGTACCAACCAGAGTCAGTTTGACACAGCAATCCTAGACTAAGGGGCTGATTACGATCTCATTAGGAAAGGCTCCGAATGGGATTCAGTATTGCAGAATCCAATTCAAAACACAAGCTTCCAAACGAATAGTATACATTTCCCAACGACCAAATAGGATGCCTGGAAACCTTTTTGGCAGACCGAATCTGTTCCGAAAGGCATTTGGACAGCCTGATTCTTTCAGAGCCAATTCATACAGCCAGTGGCGTCACTAGGGTTGGTGTCACCCGGTGCGGGTAACTCATGGTGTCACCCCCTCACGACTTACCGCATGGACCTCCTCCGCCGCGAGTCCGCCAGTGGACACAGTTGGCAAATAACAGGACCATACAGAATCCTTAGTAACGTTTGTAAATGTAGGTCCTATATTTACAAAATGTGCCTGTTAAAAACAGTGTGATAATGATTCATTAATCAGGTTGTACAGTGGGCTACCTGCTAGTCAACAGTTTATTGGAATTTATAATATCATAGGTATGGTACTTTTTACTGGTGTGGTGTTCCCACTATCCAGCAACACGATATATCAGTGGTCGAAGTGGGGGGAAAAAAGTAGGGGAACTGTGGGTGGAGAATCAGAGGGCGGGAATAACCCAAGGATTGGATCAGTGGGCAGAGCCAGAGGCGTGGCCAGAATGCGCAAACATCCCAATTTTTTGTATTTGTTTGGTTTCACTGCCCTGTTTTATCAACCATTGGATACACATGATTATTTAAGGTTATAAGGAGTTATTGACAGTAAAATGTATTCACAAAGTGGGATATGCTTCTAAACACAGAATGTCCCCAAATACGATAAAATGTGGAAGCACAAGCCATTTGTCTCCGAGCCATGGAGTTTCTGTCATCAGCACTTCTCCCTTTTCCAAAACAGCATTTCAAACATGAATGGCTAAAAATCCTAGTTTGCAAATGTTTTCTAAATAATAATGGCTCTGCCATTTTGCTTCATAATGCAAGATCTGCAGCATGATCTGACCATTTAAACTAATAAATTGTTTGTAGCTCAAACGTATCAAAAGTTAATAAAAAATGTGACTTGTGTTGCTGCGGAGTAGATGACAGTTAATAGCTCACTTTTCTATGTTAGGATTTTAACTTATAAACTGCAAGTAACAAAAGGATCTCTCTGACAAAAGCAGTAGCCCACTGGCCTATTTACATTATGTACACTTTGTGATCTGCATGGTACATTTTCTTTGCCGCAGGTACATTAACCCTCTGAGCTACCTTTCCATGAGTCAAATCTTCCATTAGACAAAGTTCCGATCTCTCTCTAGGAAGAACATTAATCACCAGAGTCATCATGACATTTTTATTGTTACCGAAAATTACTGGAGGCCAGGAAGGAGGCAGCAAGCACTTTTAAAAGCATAATATACTTGCAAAAATGATGCCTCCACCTAAAGTGAGCACCTGGTGCGGTCACACCGGTTGCAGCGCCCTAGAGCTGGCCCTTCTCATGGGTCCTGTGATCTCAGTGACAGGGTCACTGTTCTAGGGTGTACTGCTTCATAGGCCTGCCCGCAAGACTGGAGGTGAATTTCAGTATGAATAGTGGTGGACAAGCCTTGAAGGTTAACCAACACTTGTCACAGTGCAAAGGAGGGTGAGCATCGTCGCCGGCTTCAGTGCATCTCCTTTGAAAAAGAAGTGTAACCAATAGGTGGCTTGCAGGTAATAGAAGTGATAGTACAGGAGTGGTGGGGAGTACTGGGCAGAGGTAAGCATCACAGGAGATTTGGTGGGCTTACAGAGCGATATGATAATATGTACTGATGGGGCTACATGGCATAACCTGAACAGTGTCTACATCAGGACGTTGGTATGAAAGCAGCATCATCTCCCACATCTGCGGGACAGCTGAAATCCTGAACACTGGGGCTGGCCTGAGGCTACTTGTTTTGTGTGGGAGCTAGACTTTCCTTGATCATGGGGTCCTGATGCGGGGTGAACTCTCTGGTCGCCTGTAAGTTAACCCGAAGATGTGTTTATTTAACAAGCAACAAAATTCATACTTCCAAAAAATATCCGTATGGAGTCCTTTTTTGAGCTATAATCTTATATATAACTAAGAATACGCTGGCTATGGTGCCCTAATGCAGCCTGCGCGCACCCTATTGTACCTAAAACATGAGCACCACTGTCAAAAGATATACTAATATGTTACATTGTAAAATTAACCATTGTCTGTCTTGTTTATCATTATTGTGCACATACACCAACGCAGGATGCAAGCAACTGCTTCAGAAAGGTAGAGGCTCCTAACAAGGTTACTTAGGCGAAACTGTGCGCCTAATCCTTGTCCACTCTCAGTGGTATAACTGTGACAAATAGCAGAAGCCGATTTAACATTTGTACGCGCTGCCGTGAGCTCGCCTGCCACCCAGCTGCTAATTTCAGCCGGGCGGCCAGCGAAGAGTGGGGCTCTGCAGGGGTCGGGGTCGCAGTGTCAGCTATGGATACTGCCACACTCCCTCGTGCCGCATGCAAAGGCATGCCCAGGGCTCTTTCAAGCTTCTGAAGTCCACTGGCCAATAAGAGCTCTCGGACCCAGGAATTCTCCCCCCCCACAGTTTTTGTTCAAAACTATGGCCATGCCTCTTAGAGATCACAGCCCCTCTCCATCTGCATGTCAAATGACTCACAATACAACACTTTTGCACGCCGCAATAAAACGAGTCTCTAATGGCATTAAAAAACACAAGAACATTCAATAAAACAGACGTCACTCCTGCAGCTTGTACGCGTTATGCCTACTGAACATTTTACTTTCAACATTCCTTAAATGAAGATCGAAAACACATCACAAGCGTACATGGAGAAAGAAGGCAAGCCACACCAGCCCGTCCTTTTAACCAGTGTTGTCTATGTCAAGGTAAAGCTCCGAGAAGCTGTTTGCACACTGCCGTTCCATAGCCTACATCTGTGCTTGGTGAAGACAATGTGCTAACTCACAGCAGCCGGCCTAAAAGAACCTAAAACAGGCCCAAAAACAGTCCAAAAATGCCCCACACACTCACTCATCTGTTAGATCAGCTCGTCGGGCACTGCCAGATTGCTCTACAGACCAATCCCGAGCCTGTTTGCTACTTTTGCCGGTCTTGCAAGGAAATCTTATTTCATGATGCGAGTTTTTGTAATGTACGTCCTAATCATTTTGTGTAATCTTTGCACCGGAACTGCCTGATAGTTTATTATATATTTATCACAATCTACATACAGAGGTAAAGCACAAAGCAACTTTACATACGCAATAAGCAACCTGTAAAAGCTAAGCTGCAAGCGGCTGAAAAGTGCACTCACATCGCGCCTTTCACAGTGCAACCACCACAGCCGGTCCTCGGCACTGCAGGAGCTCCGTATGTGAAGCCATGACCCGGCTGCCTACGCCCACCACAATGACTTCCTTTTGTCCGCTTTTCGACCCCGCAAATCACAAATAACTAAAAGAGAAAGTGAGGGTGGAGGTCTACAGACTGCGCATGCGTAAAGAGTAAATCCGTAGGAAGGTGAGCTAAATACATGGCGCATCCTGCAGTTGTCCATGTGTTGACGGTATGCTATACAACTCCTACAATTAAACAAGTAATTTTATCTTTACCGCATTGCAGAAATACTTTTAGTGTAGATTTTCCTCACTATTTTTTCTGCAAACAAGGAAAGAGTCGTGATCACTGAACGCGTGTGCGAGAAGTGTAGTGCCCCGTACCTCCGCACTTTGCTCTGCCCCTACCGCCGCAGTCCCCTGTACCCACTGTCACCGGGTGTCACCCCATGTGATGGTGTCACCCGGTGCGGTCCGCACCCCCCGCACCCCCCTAGTGACGCCACTGCATACAGCTCTATGGACACATTTCCCGGATGAGTGAGTACAATGACCAATTCGGACAGCTGTTCCAATTCGGTCTGCCTGACACGAAACAGCTGTCGGAATCTGACTTTAGGGGCCGTTGCGCCCCCTCCCCTTCACCCAGAGGCGTCCGATTGGGGCCCATGGGAGTTCCGAAGGGACTCCTCTTCCCAACCATGCACAATGTGACAGGCACCATGGGGTGCCCACCACAGGATGCAAGGTTTTCCTCACCCACCCCTTTTTTCAATGGAAGCCTGTGTTCTCGTTCGGAACACAGGCTCCCATTGAAGTCAATGGGAATCCTGCCGAACGATGTTGGGAAGCATCGTAATCAGTTGGTTGGACTCAAAGAACCTGACTCATTCGAAAACGATTCCGAAACCGATTCGGTCGGAAGAGTTCCCTAACAAGATCGTAATCGGCCCCTAAGTCGTGTAACCAGGGAATCTGCCTGAATACCCTTCAGTTCCTGAGAGTGGCCACACTCCTTCCTACTGCATCAAGCGTGTGTTGATGTTTACCTGGACGTATCCAGTCCTCGTCGACAGCGTCCAATGCAAGATAAAAGAAATATGCAATAAGCAGACCAGAGAGTGAAGAGAAGCATCACGTTTATCCAATGCACCTCAGCCACAACATCCCAACTGACATTCTCGAACTTTGTGACCACAAGGTTCCACTGTTCTAGTCTCTTCTACAATGTTCTAGTATCTTCTACAGTGCAAGTGACATAGGTGATGGACAGATACCACACGACATTATTCTGTGATGTAATGCTAATTTTATAGGTTGTGGTACTTTAAAATTTGGGACCGCGTAGGAGGCAGGGCCCTACCCTGCCTATTCCGGTATTAGCGAACCGCGAATGACCAATGCAGTATATACAAGTGCTTTGTATAGCGTTTTATCGATTAATGCACTGTGTATACGATATTATACATTAACTTCGTGGGTTCCATCTTGGAGCGGTGGCCATCTTATGGTTGCCCTCACATAGGCTACACATTACGAACAAGCACAGGCCTTCAGATTACATGTGCTCTCTATTTGACTTCTCTGTGACCTGTGCAGCTTGGCTCCACTGCCCCAGGTCAGTCCGGTCCCACGAGCTCCCCGTCCTACGGCCACCTGTGATTAGCATCAGGGTTTGACACACCATAAAGCCTTTTCATCCCACACAAGCCTCCGGCTAATCTCTTTCACACCTGACTCTTCCTGTTTTATGGCTTGTTTTCCAAACAGGAGGTGCCCGTGTTTATTGGGGTCTGTTGATATCTGATGTGGGATCTGAGCCTCGCTGGGTAAATAATTGTGGGCTGGTTTAACTGGAATGTGGGATGGTCATCATGACTCTGCCTTTTCGTTTGTAATGAATACATGTGAATGACCATATCGTAAAACAAGGAATGTGTGCCTGAAGCATGATATTTTGTATATAAGGAGAAGGCCGTTTCTGTAAGTTTAAGCAGTCTCCTGAGAACATACATTGTGTTGTACTTCTCGGACACCTGTAATTGGTCTGCAGCCAATAAATCGATCTTTGACTTCACCCAGAAGACTCTGTGTTTCTGTAGGTCTGAAACAGGAAGAACCCGAAGTCTTAGGGCGTGTTCCCCTGCACCGCTGGGCTTTAAATTCCCAGTACTTCAGTTGGCGCCCAACTCGGGGCGATTTCAGCGGTACCGGTCCAAGCCAGAGGTTCGTGAGGAGCTTCGTGTGGAAATTCTGGAGGAAAGCCGCCACTTCATCGACCCCTGCATGTGGACGTGGTCCGAAAGTCTTTTCTGTGAGGTTCTCCGCGTCCCGACGGCTACGAAGGACTGCTGCCCTGATTAATCGCCCTGTTTTGGACCCTTGACGATTTTGGTAGAGCGAAACAATCGAGACAGTCTTCTGGTGACGCCATCGCTATTCAGTTAAGTATAAGTGGAGCGTCTCCCAGTTTGTTTGGTATCCTTCGGGAATTTGGTATCCTTCGGGATCGTTTTGATTTGGAGCTTGCAAGTGCCAAAGCCAGAGGACTCGTGTATTCACGAGACTATCGTATTCGATAATCCTTTGAAATTTGAAACTAGACTAGTGAGCGAAGATGCCTGGTTCTAGTGTATTTGGAAGATTGTTTTGTTTGGGTTGTAGAAGGGATTCCCAGTTGGAGGATTCGTGTCCGGTTCCTCCAATTGGAACTCCAACTTATGAGTTTTATGTAAAACATGGCGTGGGCCCCATTGCATGTAATGAAGTATGGATCCGATACACCAGAAGGGACGGTGTTTTAAAATGGCCCCAAAATGGTAGCTTCGATACAGATATCTTAGATAATTTGGAAGTTAAATTGTTTAAAAAGAAAGCCCGGCCGGCGATGTTTGATTCTTTCCGCCTATGGCGAAAGGAAGCCAAACAGAAGGAAATTAAGCTAGCGAAAAGGAATAAGAGAGAAAAAGGTATGTCAATGATGCAAGCAGCTGTGCAATTTAAAGATAATGAGGAGGAACAAATGAATGAGCAGTTACATAGACAGCGCAAACTAGGGATCGATAAATGTTACCCAGTTTTGTCACCCCTTGTACAAGATGAGACAAAAGAGAAAGAAAAGGATTCCCTAATGTCCCATTTGCTAAGTTCACCACCCCCGTATGCGAAAAATGCCACAGCACCTCCACAGCTCGTAAATGTGCAGCCTCCAGTAAATATGCCGCAAGTCTTCCCACAGCCGCCAGCTCCTCCTCAGCTGGCTCCTATCCCTACAGTACAGCCCTCTCAAGGGCCGCCAGTTGTGTTACCTGTTGCCCCCGCGCTTCCTGCGACTTTGCCTAGCACATCAGCTGCCTCCCCTGGCGCTCTTTCTTACACTACCCAGGCACCTGTATCTGCATCCGCTTTTCTTCCCTCTGTCTATCCCCCCGTTTTCGCCTCAACTTCTCCTTCAGCACGACAACGTCTAGCTAACGTAGTTACTAGTTTAATGTCGCCCCTCTTTGGGTCATCTAGTGTGACCCCTGGTTTACAACGTAAGCAATTGCGCAGTCAGCTGCCTGGTCCTGAAGAGAAGGAGGTGTTAGATCATCTGGCGCGTAGGTGGATTGGTTTCCCTTCACTCTATGAGGTGGAATCATTTGTTAACGTTTTTCCTTAATGGGATGCCCCGAAACAGAGGTATGTGTTTGACAAAATGTGTGAATTCCTCTGTGAGGAATTGGAGGATCAGGGTTCAAACACAATCCCGCAGGAATTGTGTCGCGTGCGATTTGATTTTGAAACAGGTACAATTGTGTGTCCCGATGTAGATAGAACAGTTGCAACTTTACTGTCCTTCAGGAATGGCGATTGTCAACAATCATTGTTCGAACAGGAATTTCCTGTGGGGAAAAAGGGAAAAGTGCGACAATACCCTATGAGAGAAGTCCCTCCGGTATGGAAGGAAGCCATTGCAGCTGATGCCGCTCGAGGTATTGCTGCTGCCCCAGCTCATTTTAAGCGTGTTTGGGTACATGTCCCATGGAAGCGTTCTGAGGTGTGAGCGCTTAAGCAGACATTGCCTGACCCCCATAAAAACCCTGCAGGATATTATAAGGAGTTATCACAGACTGCAGAATCGTGTGTCATGAATCTAGCTGACATAGATATGTTGTTCGGGAATGTTGTTCCACAGCCTTTATGGGGATCCATTCGTAATACGGATCATGCTGCAGAACTAGGGGGCACATGGGCTAATATCATTGCCACAGACACTAGACAAGTTGGTGGTGCAAAACCTGAGCCCCTCGTAGCAGAACTCCCTGGTAGAATTATTACATACATGAAAACTATAATGCCCGCGATGCACGTTAATTGGGATAAACTATCCGCATGCAAGCAGAAGAAAGATGAGACAGTGTCCGATTTCTTTACAAGGTTTGAAGAAACGTTTATCGACCACAGTGGTCAAGACATGAGTACTGAAGGTGGCCAGCGGTTATTTGTGGATACATTTGTGCAGAATCTACTTCCCGAGTTGTGTAAGAAATTAAAAGATTCAGAGAGTTCGTGGGCTGTTTCCTCTTCAGCGCAAATACTGGCTACTGCACAGTATTATGAAAATAGAGATAAAGACGAGAAGGATAGAACAGACAAGAAAACGAAAGAACTGAAAACGAAGGTCCTTTTACAGCAGGCTTATCCGCAACGTGGAGGACAGAATAATTATAGGCAAACCCAAGGTATCTATCAGCAGCCCCAACAGTTTCAGAATAACCAGCAAATGAATGGGTATTATCAACCACGTATCCCTATAGGTCCCAATCAATGTTCATATTGCAGAGAGGAGGGTCATTTTAAGTATAGTTGTCCTAAATTAATGCAGCGTACTAGTAATGCGTATGGCGCAAGAGGTAGAGGTGGTCAGCAAGCTCCTAGAGGTAGAGGGCGTGGAAATGTTCCCCAGAACCCGCGTCCTCTTCCGCCTCAAAATACGATAAATAGCTTTGATCAGCAAGCCAACGCAACTGGTAATACAGCTCAGTACTATAATAATGATTATTATGCAGAAGACGACAATGTGGAAGGTAATGATTACTAGGACAGCCATAGACAGAGAGAGGGAGTTGTTTCAGTGCCAGTGGACCAGAGTGGACCGTATGTTAAGGTGACTACAGCGGGTGTAACAGAGCCTTTTCTGCTGGACACTGGTGCTGCAAAGAGTTCAATCATGCATTCAAAACTCCCTGGCGTGCCTTTGTCTGGCGAAATGAATGTTTCAGTAGGTTTTTCTGGCGCCCCAGTTAGGAACCCGATTTCTAGTCCTATGCCCCTTTCTGTTGGACCTTGCGAGTTAAAAGCACCCCTCATCCTAACGACAGGTTGTGGTGAAAATCTGTTAGGGTTAGATTTGTTAAAAAGATTGCATGCAACGCTATATTGTTCTCCCTCAGGAGTACAACTTACATTAGGTAAGGAAGTGATTTCCCCGGTGTATTTGTCAAAGAATGCAATGCCACCTGAATTGTCATCCCTTCCGGATGACCTTTGGGCTACTGGTCCCAATGATGTGGGTCTCTTGGAAATACCGCCATATGTGGTCACTTTAAAAGCCAATGTTAGATTGCCACGTATTCCCCAGTATAGGATCTCCAATGAAGGTCAGAAAGCGTTGTTAGCAATTGTCAGTGATTTGATTAAAAAGGGTGTAATTGAAGAGACAAGAGGCAACGTTTGCAATAGTCCTGTTTTACCTGTCTTAAAACGAACGGACCCTTCACAGCCACCTGTTTACAGATTTGTGATTGATCTTAGAGAGGTTAATAAGATTGTTGTGCCACAGTTTCCAGTTGTCCCTGATATAACTGCCTTGTTAACCATGATTCCAGCCTCCGCTGCATGGTTCTCAGTGATCGATCTAAAGAATGCTTTCTTTAGCATCCCAATTGCAGAGGAGAGCAGGGACATTTTTGGCTTTAGTTTAGGAGGCCGAAGCTTCCGCTTTAAACGCGCTCCACAGGGCTACTGTGAAAGTCCATCAATATACAGTCAAGCTTTAAAAGCGCAGCTTGATGCACTTGTTTTACCTAGTGGCGCTATCCTTATTCAGTACGTTGACGATTTGCTAATCACCGCGGATACTGAAAAGATCTGTAAAGAAGCTACATTGTCATTATTGCGCCATTTGTCTGCCTCTCATCATAAAGTGTCTCTCTCCAAATTGCAATATTGTCGACAAGAAGTGACCTACTTAGGCCATCTCTTATCGAAGGAGGGAAGGAAACTGACCCCAGAAAGAATTCAAGCCATTGCACAATTGAGTGTGCCAAGAACACAGAGAGAAGTGTGTGCTTTCTTGGGCATTACTTCATACTGTAGGCACTGGATACCAAATTTTTCTTTGCTGGCAAAACCTTTGTTAGCATTAACATGCAAAGACACACCGAATCCTATCCCATGGTCTGAGGAGTGTCAGAAAAGTTTTTTGGAATTGCGTGATGCATTATGTTCAGCTCCTGTGTTGGGTACCCCTGACTACAGCAAGCCTTTTACACTGTATGTTCATGAAAAGGACGGTTGCGCATTATCAGTGTTAACACAGCCTTTTGGCGACAGACCGCGTCCATGCGCGTATTTTTCGTCAACCTTGGACCCGGTAGCGAGGGCATTGCCAAGTTGTCTGAGAGCTACAGCCGCAGCAGCTATGTCTATTCGACAGTCTGCTGGACTAGTAATGGATAATACATTGATTTTAATGGTTCCACATGCTGTGGACACATTGTTAAACCGGACCAAGACACAGCACTTAACTAGTGCTCGATTGTCAGGATATGAATTGACACTGTTAGCAAACCATATACACATAAAAAGATGCAACACGTTGAATCCAGCTACATTATTGCCGATTCCAGCAGACCTAGATGAGATTGAGCAACATGATTGTCTGTTCAGAACAGAAGAAGAGACGAAAGGGAGAATAGATCTTAAAGATACTCCCCTAACTGAGTGTGATGGTACCTTATGGGTGGATGGTTCGTGCTTCAAGCTTCCGAATGGTGATACGACTGCTGCATATGCTATCACGACTTTGCACACGATTGTTGAAACTGCACGTGTGCCACATAATTCGGCTCAAGCAGCAGAATTAATTGCCCTTACAAGAGCATGCGTGTTGTCTGAAGGAATAAAAGTGAACATATATACTGACAGTCAGTACGCCTTTGGCGTGGCCCATAGTTTTGGGAGATTGTGGAAGGAACGTGGGTTCCTGACTTCGCATGGAGCTAAAATTCAGAATGGAAAGTTGGTGAATGATCTTCTTGAGTCACTGACCCTACCGTTACAAGTTGCGATTATGAAATGCAGTGCGCAAAAGAAAGTCACTGATGATGTTGGTCGTGGTAATGCATTTGCTGATGAAATCGCGAAAGAAACAGCAAAAGATGTGAAGACTCGAATGTATGTTGCAGGTCCTGCAAGATGGGTTGGTGATATTGGAATGTGCGAAGACACGATAGAGAGTGTGAAGTCCCTTCAAGCTGAAGCCACAGAGAAAGAGTTGAGCAAGTGGAGAGAAAGTACGGGTAAATTGGATGAGAATGGTTGTTGGGTTGATTTGTCAGAACACCGGCGATGGTTGTTACCTGATGCATATGTGCTGCCAGTGGTTACTATGGCACATGGAATGGCACATATCAGTATGAAAGGAATCTGTAAGTTGTTGGCTCCAGTATGGCAGAATGCTGGATTTCCCAAGTGTGCAGAGAATGTGGTCAAGAATTGTATGGTATGTTTGAAGTACAACCCTGGTAGGGGAACCCCAACTCCAGCTGGTCATTTTGCGCCTCCATCATATTCATTTGAGGTTTTGCAGCTAGATTTTATCCACATGGAAAGGTGCAACAACTTGAAATATGTACTGGTTGTTGTTTGCGCTTTTTCAAAATGGATAGAAGCATTTTCCCTAAAAGACAACACTGCTTTATCCACAGCCAAAGCCCTTGTGAAGGAATTTTTCCCTAGGTTTGGAATGCCAAGAATGGTGTGGAGTGATAATGGGAGTGAGTTTGTGGGTCGAGTGATGAAGAATGTGTGTGAGGGATTAGGGATAAAGCAAATGTTTCACGCTGCAAATCACCCCCAATCAGCTGGATTAGTAGAGTGCTACAATGGCACTCTAAAGCTAAAGCTGGCCAAAATCCAGGCGAGCTCCGGTCTTAAATGGCCTGACGCTCTGCCTCTAGCACTCCTATCCACCAGAATGACTGTGCACTCACGAGTGGGACTTAGTCCATATGAGATGGTTTTTGGCCGCCCGGCCAATATATGGGGTGTGCCAAGACCGACAAAATTCAGCGAAATCGAACATCCAGTACTGCTTGACTATCTGTATGAATTGACGGCTAAATTGCGTGTTTTACACCAATAGGTGCACGATACTCTTCCCCAAGCCTCTGAAGCTCCAGGACACCCTATCGACCCTGGCACGTGGGTCCTCGTGAAGAATTTCCAGCGGAAGAGCAATGATGAGCCCCGTTGGATCGGCCCTCACCTCGTACTTCTGTCGACAAGATCAACGGTTCGAGTAAAAGGGAAAAAGAATTGGATTCACGGCGCCCACTGTAAACGGATCCCTTTGCCTCTACCATATGACCAGTGGGTCCAGGAGGGTATTGCTGATTCTGAAACAGACACTGTACCCCGTTTTGTACCATTTAGTGATGCACGCGTGAGAGGCACAACTTCAGAACAAGAGAGTGACGATATTTTGCAAGAAGCTGTGCCACCGTCAATTCGATTGGACACCACAGAGCCTGAACTCTTGTTTCAAGACCAGACAGTAGCTGGTAGAAACGGCTACAACCTGAGACCAAGGCCTATGGACAAACAAAAAATTCCTTTCCCTTACTATTTTTTGATATTATAGCTCTCCCATCTGAAGGACTTTTTGATTTTTATTTTTCGAACCACCATCCGGGTTCAGCCGTAGGGTCGCGGTGCCAAGACTTTGGGGTACAGGCCGAAGACGTTAGGTCAACGGTTCTGGTTGGTCTAGGGCGTTCCCTGGACTGACAGGCGTACTCCTTAGCAGAAGATACTCACCCGCTGCGAGCGGCACGATTAGAGGATGGAGTTTTTCAAGATGGAGAGACTCGCTGAGGAAATGAACTTTAAAGCGAAAATATGTAAAATAATGAAGAGCAAACGTTTTATATTATTATGTTTGTTTATACTATGTAGTATGATGGTGTTTACTGTAGGTTATGTATTCTTCTCCACTCAAGTACCATTTGCACCCACTGAACAGCCTATACCTCCTCCTACTGTCTCCTCACACTCTTTCCACCCTCTGCCTGAACACGAACAAGCTAGACGTTCCGAGTTTGTAAACAATTCATTCATTCAGCTCCTGCACCAGCACCAACTAGTTATGAATACAACCAATTGCTGGGTGTGTGGTTTAATGCCACATACCATTAACAAAGGTATTCCTTATCTAGTGCTGCCGTTTAGTTACAATGGATCGTCATGGGCATTCCAGACCATGTTTCTTTTTGCATTAGATGCCTACTCCCCGCGACAACCACGTTCCATCACACCTAGCACAAATAATAAAGCCTTGATGAAAGGAGTTGCCGATATGAGCAGAGATATCGACGCATACTCATCTATTCCCAAGGAGGAATTGCGAGCTTATGTAGGGTGGAACGCGACGGGGTATAGTATTAGTCTGGGTGAAAGGCAGCGAAAAATCTCATCCCCAATTTGGGTCGTACCCCACATAGGTCGGTTCTGTTTACAAGGTAATGGTCAGAATCCAAGAGCTCAACTGGGGAGAAGTGACTGTACTGAAACGTACACTTTTCCATCACAGTTTTCCCCTGCGTTTTTGGCTGCCAAGGGTACATATTTTGTCTGCAATGACCGAGCATGTACATGGTTGCCCCCTGATTTCTCGGGCACATGTTATATTGCAAACTTGCTACCGCCAACATTTACCGCTGCCTCTGATTATCACAAGACCAGAGTTGTGAGAGGCGTGATTAGTAAGGAGGATACTGCCGGTCAGGAGGCGGGAGACTTCTTTTTGGGTTTCCTGCCGTTTTGGGGACCGATGGTCAATAGTAGGAACCTGAGACAACTGACTCGTGTGGTTGAATCCACTGTTAATGTAACGGCTGGTGCCCTTGGCAATTTTACAGCTGAGCTCCAAGCGGATCACCTCATGACTTTGCAGAACCGTATGGTTCTAGACGTCATACTTGCGGGGAACAACCTTTACAACGCAACTTTTACAACGCACTACACTTACAACGCATTTTTTACAACGCAAAATCCATTACAACGCATTCCATTACATAGCATGACACTACAACGCATTTTTAAAAACTACCTTTACAACGCATTCCATTACAACGCATACTACCTTTACAACGCATACCATTACAACGCATAATATTACACTACACTATCCAACACTTACCCTACTGTTGCACCCCCTGGAGTTAGAATAGTAATTTTTACCCCTATACTATCCAACACTTACCCTACTGTTGCACCCCCTGGAGTTAGAATAGTAATTTTTACCCCTATACTATCCAACACTTACCCTACTGTTGCACCCCCTGGAGTTAGAATAGTAATTTTTACCCCTATACTATCCAACACTTACCCTACTGTTGCACCCCCTGGAGTTAGAATAGTAATTTTTACCCCTATACTATCCAACACTTACCCTACTGTTGCACCCCCTGGAGTTAGAATAGTAATTTTTACCCCTATACTATCCAACACTTACCCTACTGTTGCACCCCCTGGAGTTAGAATAGCAATTTTTACCCCTATACTATCCAACACTTACCCTACTGTTGCACCCCCTGGAGTTAGAATAGTAATTTTTACCCCTATACTATCCAACACTTACCCTACTGTTGCACCCCCTGGAGTTAGAATAGTAATTTTTACCCCTATACTATCCAACACTTACCCTACTGTTGCACCCCCTGGAGTTAGAATAGTAATTTTTACCCCTATACTATCCAACACTTACCCTACTGTTGCACCCCCTGGAGTTAGAATAGTAATTTTTACCCCTATACTATCCAACACTTACCCTACTGTTGCACCCCCTGGAGTTAGAATAGCAATTTTTACCCCTATACTATCCAACACTTACCCTACTGTTGCACCCCCTGGAGTTAGAATAGTAATTTTTACCCCTATACTATCCAACACTTACCCTACTGTTGCACCCCCTGGAGTTAGAATAGTAATTTTTACCCCTATACTATCCAACACTTACCCTACTGTTGCACCCCCTGGAGTTAGAATAGTAATTTTTACCCCTATACTATCCAACACTTACCCTACTGTTGCACCCCCTGGAGTTAGAAAAGTAATTTTTACCCCTATACTATCTAATACTTACCTTAAATGCAATTTAATATTATGCGTTGTAATGGTATGCGTTGTAAAGGTAGTATGCGTTGTAATGGAATGCGTTGTAAAGGTAGTTTTTAAAAATGCGTTGTAGTGTCATGCTATGTAATGGAATGCGTTGTAATGGATTTTGCGTTGTAAAAAATGCGTTGTAAGTGCATGCGTTGTAAAAGTGTGCGTTGTAACGACATACATCCCATTCTTGCAGACCGCGGTGGGGTTTGTAAGGTTATCCAATCTAGCTGTTGCATTTTCATACCAGATAACGCTCCAACAGTTTATCAGGCCATCTCCAAACTGCATAAAATATCTGAATCCATACACTTGGATAAAGGAGATTGGTCACTGGTGGGGTGGTTCTGGGAACTGATATCTGCCTGGGGTTGGAAAATTCTGATGGTCATTGGAATGATCTTAGCCATTCTTTTCCTGTTCTGTCTGTGCATACAGTGGGCTCCTGCGATATGTGGCCTCTGTGCTACATTATGTGTAAGGAAACCTGTATCGAGGGACGAGCTAAGTAATAGGATGATGCTACAGCAACATCTCCATGACTTCATGAATATAGACCTAGACTCGGATTGATATGAGTATAGTTATTGCCTATGTAAGGGCAAAAGGAGGGTCTGTGGTACTTTAAAATTTGGGACTGCGTAGGAGGCAGGGCCCTACCCTGCCTTTTCCGGTATTAGCGAACCGCGAATGACCAATGCAGTATATACAAGTGCTTTGTATAGCGTTTTATCGATTAATGCACTGTGTATACGATATTATACATTAACTTCGTGGGTTCCATCTTGGAGCGGTGGCCATCTTATGGTTGCCCTCACATAGGCTACACATTACGAACAAGCACAGGCCTTCAGATTACATGTGCTCTCTATTTGACTTCTCTGTGACCTGTGCAGCTTGGCTCCGCTGCCCCAGGTCAGTCCGATCCCACGAGCTCCCTGTCCTACGGCCACCTGTGATTAGCATCAGGGTTTGACACACCATAAAGCCTTTTCATCCCACACAAGCCTCCGGCTAATCTCTTTCACACCTGACTCTTCCTGTTTTATGGCTTGTTTTCCAAACAGGAGGTGCCCGTGTTTATTGGGGTCTGTTGATATCTGATGTGGGATCTGAGCCTCGCTGGGTAAATAATTGTGGGCTGGTTTAACTGGAATGTGGGATGGTCATCATGACTCTGCCTTTTCGTTTGTAATGAATACATGTGAATGACCATATCGTAAAACAAGGAATGTGTGCCTGAAGCATGATATTTTGTATATAAGGAGAAGGCCGTTTCTGTAAGTTTAAGCAGTCTCCTGAGAACATACATTGTGTTGTACTTCTCGGACACCTGTAATTGGTCTGCAGCCAATAAATCGATCTTTGACTTCACCCAGAAGACTCTGTGTTTCTGTAGGTCTGAAACAGGAAGAACCCGAAGTCTTAGGGTGTGTTCCCCTGCACCGCTGGGCTTTAAATTCCCAGTACTTCAAGGTGGTGAGTGAGGTTGAGGTGTTAATTGATCTAAGCAAAAAAGAGCGAAAGTCCCAAAATTGACAATTTTTTTAAAATGAAAACCCATAACTTGATAGTTGGTTCTCTCTTGACATCTAACAATAAGACCACTCCCTGCAAACTTTTAGAAATGAATGGTTATTTTCCCTTAGAACTTACGCAGGCATTCACTGGCGTGCTTTATATACACGTTTTGCAACACCACAAACATTAAAGGCTGTCGTAGCAATAGTTGGAATTGAAACCGTTACATAGGTAAACTCAGAAAAACTAGCTGCAAACTGCAGGAAGGTCAGCTTGGATTTCCAAACCTGGGCTCCTTTGTGTGACATGGACCATTCAATATTATTTTATCAAAAGCTTTGCCTCTCTGACATTAGACTATTCTCTTATTTTATGTCATCTGTTATGAAACATACCACTTATCCTGCAGCAGTAATTATGAAATCCCATAACTGTTTTATAAAACGTGAATGTCAAGATCGCATAAAAAAAGCTTACGCTCGTGCAATTGCTCAAGGTCACTCTTCCCTTTCATCTGCACAATTAACAGCAGCCCATAGCAGCTGGGCAATGGCACGCGCACTGAAATAGAACCACGGTTAAAAGCTACACCATTCCGAGGCTGAAACTGATGCCGTGGGCTTCCCGAAGTCTAGACATTTGTTCTCAGCAGTGACACGCGCTGCCTCCGTGCTCTTTGGTGCCTTCCGGGTGTCCCCGTCGGTCTCTCAGAACACTGTAATGTCAACCATTTTGATATCTGGAGCTAAATAAACATGGGAACACAAATCACGTTTAATGCGTATTGCACAGGCTGGGATGACGCGTTTGGAAAAGGCTACATCTCTGGTACACACTCCTTCGAGTTCGTAACGAATGCAGATCAAATACATGTATACACCTTCCAGTAGCTACTCTCGAAACCGGTGAGAAACTCGCCACGTGCAACTCTCAGAGAACTGGATAATACTTGTATTAAAAGGCTTTGCCCTCTTACACCCATATGCAGGAAAAGCATGGTATTACAATTTTTAGAATTCATAGCTCTGAGACATAAAGTGGTATGATTTCTTTCCGGAGACATTAAATGTTGAATATGAATTGGATGTCAGTGTTTGAAGAATGACCTTTTCGGCGTAATAAAAGAAATTGAGTTTAAAAAAAATATATTTTAATGCTTCTCTGGCACCCTTAATCTGATGAACGCGGCTATAATTTTTAGGAAATGGACAGCGGATTAAATGTCTCCACTCCAAGTATTGCTTCCAAAAAGTGAATATTGCGAAACGGTTTAAGGGTGTTAAAGTAATGTTTATAAAACTATTAATTCCGCCCAATCCATCATCAGGGTCTTGTGGCCACTATTGGGAAGGAGCTAGTTAAAGATTTTCACTTTAATCTCATTGCACTCTCCCTTCCAGAGTGGAAAGTATTATGTTGAGAACTTTGTGTGCATTTTGTGGTGGCGCTATTGTCGCCATGCAACCATGATGTGACAGGACATTGCTTCCCGCTCCTCCAACATGCCTTGCTAGCACTGAATTAATCTGAATCGAATTTCTGCCCGAGCCACTTAAAAGCTCTACAAAATCTCATTGTTCAAGTACAGCCGCACTCATGAAATTCTCAGTGGAATGTTCTGAGAGAGACAAGAAGTGCTGCACACCTGCAGGAGGCCTGGCACTTATATGTTCCCGCGCTGGAGCCAGTTCCGCGCCAGCTCATTAGCCTGAGATATCTTTATAACCCATGGTCTTTCTCGGTGTAGTTGAAAATGCGCGATTTCCTGCCAACGCTGTGACTGCATGCATGTTGTCCGAAACCAAACAGGCCCGTTATAAATAAATCACCGCCAAAAATATGTTTAGGCTCTAAGAACCTCACAAGGAGGTTGACGTCATTCAATTCACAGTATGTAAATCAGTTCATTTTGTTAAATATATGTTTTTAGGTAACTGGAAACAATATTAGGAACGCTCGCATACAAGTTCATACAAAAAACCTTGGGGCAGATTTACAAGCCCCTTGCGCCACTTTTTCGTCACTTTTAACATGGGAAAAGTGACGCAAAAGTGGCAAAAGGGGCTTGTTAATCTGCCCCCTTGTACGTGTGGATATCGTAAAATAAAGATATTAGTTTAAAAAACCTGTTTACTTTTTTTTTAGGAAAGTAGAACACGTTTTCATGGCCTAATTAATATGTATTTGCTATGTGACCGTCAGTCTCTAGCTCAAGGGGCTCCGTTTTTTACAAGATCTGTGCCATTACTGAGGATGAATGGGGCCTTACTTTTCTTAAATAAAGATGTTTTGCTTTGCAGCTAAAAGAAGAGTTAACGGGAATGTTTTAAGATATGAACGATGCCGCAGATGTTCATAACCAAACGTGCTCTGTTTTTTGTTACATTGTAGGTATCTGGTGGATGGAAACATAACATGTTTCTTTCTAGTAATGACAGGTCCACCGGCATGTACACTCAGAAACTCTATGCTGTATATGACTATGGTTTTATCAATAATGTCATCGATGATATTATCATCAGTGATGTAATCAATAATCATTTAAAATGTCATGAGTGATGTAATATGTGACGTCATAAGCAGAGCATGTCAGAAACACAAGTTATAGTTAGCTCAATAACTAACGGGTGAAATTTAGCGTTTTTATTGTTTTAAAATTATAGTTTTCATATTATTGCAGGACCTATCCTTAATATCACCATACCTAACTATAACGTCTTTTAACATTTTTGTTAATTAATTTCTAAATTTTTAAATGCAAAATAAGATCTTATTTCTATTCCTAACTATAACATCACTTTAACCTTTATTTTTTCAGTGATTTTTTGTTGTTGTCCATATTCACCCAACTGCCACAGTGAGCAAATCTTTTGACTGTGAGCAGTGGAGGGTTGGATGCCAGGCCATTTCTTTAGCAGGGCCCTCCACCTAAACGCTGTTGGAAGCCAACCCTCTGTGCACGACGAGCGGATGACTCCCAAAGCCTGGCCTGTGACCCAGTCCTGAACCCAACCTCCATAGGCAATCAACCCCCTGCTGTTCATGACCAAATGCAGTGTGTGGTGGGAGATTACCTGGAGAGCCAGGCCGGCGGCCAGGCCCTGCACTCAACCCTCCACTAGTCCCCAACCCACACTGCACATAGTCTCCAGCCGCGGGTGGTAAAGGGCTAACCACAGGGCCTGGCAGCAGCCAATGCCTGACAGTTGCACAACCCACAGACCCCTACCTGTCGTTTAACCCCTTCAGTGCTGGACTCGTCATGGGCCGCGGTGGCGCTGTGCCCATGACGAGTCCAGCTCGTCATAGACCCCGCCCGCTAATGCAACGGCCGGCACTGGGCGGGGAAAGGGGCGGGCACTGAAGGGGTTAAAATGAAAAAATAAATATTGTGGTACTCTTACAAAACCATATATGGGAGAACCAAGCTGGGTCCTGTGAGAGTTTCAAGGTACCACCAGGGGTCCTCACTGAGTCCCGTTGGAATAAAACAAAGGCAAATGGGTCAGGTTACCTGCACCCATTTGTCTTTCTTTTTCTGAAGTTCAGGATTCTTGACTGAGTCCCCTTGTCCTGTAAAGTTGCTCACAACATTCCTGTTTATGTTGCCGCCTGATTGTGGCAGACAGGAAGAGTAGCTCTCTTAGCCAGCCAAAATGCCTTTTAAAAAGAATTGCGGTGCTGTTGGAGTACCACGCTACTTGCGTGGGACAAAGCGTCCGATATCACTAAACTTTGAATCTGCCTTTCTCAAAAATGGCAGAACAGATTTAAACCAGATCACAAAATGACCCTTTCCGAGGAATGATTTAGCTTTCTGCCAACTTTGGTGCAATTCTGGTCAGCCGTTTTCCAGGAAGGAGCACAAGTGGATGAACCTTTTTTTCTGAAAGTTTTGTGGAAATTCATCAAATTGTGCTAAAGTTATTATCAAACGAAGAAACGTTCTTCTCTTTAAAAACTCTGGCGGAACTATATATAAATTGCATAGTTCCATGTTCCCTTGTGAGAATATTTAAAAACCCAGTATCTAGGCAAATAGACATGTATTTTCCCAAGTTATACACTTTTACCGTGCAACGTAGAGGAGAGCTTTAAGTCTATACCAATATTCAAAATCATTATTTATTGAGTAAACAGTAGCATTACAATCTGAAATATAAATGCCAACTCTTCAATGGAGCAACCATACTCCCTTCTGTGGTACAAAGTGTCACAGCCTTCATTATGTCTGTAATAGACAAAAGAACCCCCCCCCCAATACTTCAAACATCTAGATCGATGGATTACAATCAGGGAATTGTAATGTTAAGATTGTGAATTTAAGTGATTACATATTAATCTGTCAAAAACATGTGTAATCTTCAGGAAAATGTTGAAATAGCGCTGTTCCTGCATGCATGTGTCATGAGTAGACCCTGTAAGGCAAGGCGCAATTGGGTTCAAACTGGAATGGCATGGTGAAGAAAAAAAGTGATGGATTTAGGTCCAGATCTCCTTACTGGGGTGGATGTATGACATTGTTTTGCATTCTGTCCATCAATTGTTCTTTTTGCATTTGTCACCCAAAGTGGGACAGGTATGCCCAGACATGAGTCCCGTGCTCTCCATGCCACTGGAGTCAAGCTATCCTGACTGATGAGAGGTGAAACCCCGAAACAGGTCCTAGAATGCTTATTTGCAGACCAGGGAGAACCTGGCATGGCAGTTCGGCCTGGACTGTTCCCATTGGTCGCAGGTTCAAGACTGATTTTCATATGGTTGGGTTTACACTGGAATGGCATTATGTGCAAAAAAATGATGGATTTAGGCCCAGATTTCGGTACTGGGGTGAATGTACGACATTGTTCTGCATTCTGTTCATCAATTGTTCTTTTTTCATTTTTCACCTCAAGTGGGACTGGTATGCCCAGACGTGGGTCCATGCTCTCCATGCCACTGGAGTCAAGCTATCCTGACTGATGAGGGGTGAAACCTCGATACCGGTGCTAGGGTGCTTTTGTTCTTTTTGCATTTGTCACCCGAAATGGGACGGGTATGCCCAGACGTGGGTCTCGTGCTCTCCATGCCACTGAAGTCAAGCCATCCTGGCTGATGAGAGGGGAAACCCCGAAACCTGTCCTAGGATGCTTGTTTCCTGTCCAGGGAGGGCCTGGTCTGGCAGTTCAGCTGTACTGTTCCCATTGGGCGCATGGTCAAGACTGATTTGCATATGACTGTGTTCAAAATGGAATAGCATGGTGAGCAAAAAACGATGGATTTATGCCCTGATCTCTATACTGGGGTGAATGTATGACATTATTCTGCATTCTTTCCATCAGTTGTTCTTAAGGTACAATTAATGCCAGAGGTCCAGAATTATTCTGAGTGCTTTGCTTCTGCCTGCTTTCAGCTGTGACTCAAAGCTTATGGCTCATACCTAAACTACTAATAATCCTACTCTGATCATATGTTTTTTATAAGCCATAACTGAAATGAGTGGTATTGTACAGAACAGGACGGAACATTTTGTTCTTCACTATTAATGAACTCATATCACTACGACAGATAGAGATCTGCAGATTGGATGCTCAGGTGAAAGATTCAACATGAATTCATGTGCTGCTTCAAGAAAACTCAATGTGGGAAAGGAGTGGCAGTAATAAATGGATATTAAGATGAGAAAGTCAGACATTAAAGAAACACATAGGTAGAAAAAGTTTGCGACACAATAAGCATGTTAGGTCAGAGAATAATTGCAATGGTGCTGAGTGTGACCATTGTCTTGACATCTGTGAAGGACACTCCCAGACAACTTACCCATTTTGTTGGTATTGTGTCTGAGGTTGTGCAGTCACTAGCTCAAAGAAAGGATGACCATCCTTCAAGGAGGAGACCCAGCAGTGTAGCTGTTGGGAGTCTTTCAAATCTGATATTGATATTCACCCATTCACCCAACGTGTACTTGACAGACTGGGACAAACCAGCAGATTCTCATATGACATACAGAGTACATTCATTCATGCAGAGAGAATAAGCATGTGTACCCGATTACATGTTGTTAGAAATTGGGTTTGTGGTTGGCAGAGGTATGCATCCTGTCCAAGCAGGAACAACAATCCTAGTCAGAGTAAGTCTGTAACACACTCTAAATTAACCTGTGATCACCCTCTGGTAGCATAGCGCAGAATAGTCAGATTTAACTAAGGGGAAATGTGTGAAGTATTTGTGCACACAACACACATTAACACGGTGAAAATACCACAAAAGGACTCCATACCAGTTTGGAAAAATACAAAAAACAAGACCAAAACGACATGAATTCAAAAGACAGAAGACAAGAAATTAATTTTCATAGAAAATATGTTTTTTTAGTGCTTAGAAACAGATAGTCCCATGACCATAGCAAATTCAAAAGGTCAGGCCGACCACAATGGAGTGCTGGTCAGATACAGGGACCAGACTTGGCCCGCTAAACAGTACCTTGGATGTCTCGACATCGAGGATGATGCGTATAGCAAATGTGGCGATGCATTGCTGTGGATTTCGCAGACGAGGAGATGCATCAGTTCTGAGCTGTGCAAAGTTGAAAATGTGTCAAGAGTACAAGATGCGATGAACTTGTGGGTGATGTGTCATCGTCTAACAGCTTGGCTGTAGGCAATGTGTGTAGCACAAAGTGATGCTTTGGCGCTGAGCTGCACAAAGGTGTAAATAGGGGACAATGTGTTGTGCAGTCTGCAATGCAGTGTCCATGGTTCATGCAGCAGTGGCAATGCGCAGGTGTCAAAAGAAATGTGCCAGTTCCAATCGGCGTAACATCATTGATGCATTGATTGTCTGGGTTGCAGCACTGAAAACTCACTTCTAAGGGCCCAGGACAGGATTCCCACCCCTTGGCAGAGAAGGACTCACAGCAGACAGATTCCAAGTGCTGGTTGCAGGTTGCAGAATGAAGCCTTTAATATGCCTATTACTTCAGAAACAGGAGGCAAGCCAACAAACCCTTGGAGTCACATTGGTTCAGGAATGTAGAGATGCAGGTCCAGCCCTTCTCCCTCCCAGGCAAGAAGAGGCAGGCAGCAGGCAAACACAGCAAAACAGTTCAGCAAAGTGGGGGTCCCTCTTGGCAGCCCAGCAGTCCTTCTTCCTGGTAGAATATTTTCCATTCCAGAGTGTTCTGATCTGGTGGTGTCAGGGGTCCAGTACTTTTAAACAGTTGGACCTTTGAAGTGGGGAGACTTCAAAGAGATGCCTTTGAAGTGCACAAGACCCTGTCTTTTCTTCCCTTGCTCCAGATTCACTAGATAGACGTATTAAATCCTTTGTGTGGGGATCAGACACAGCCCTCTCAGATGTAGGTGTCATCTCCTCCCTCCCATCCTGCTCAGAATGACCCATCAGCATGCAGATGGGCACTCAGTCACACCTACCCTTCCTTTGTGTGTGGCTGTCTAAAGGGAAGGCAGGAAGCCAGCTTTCACCTGCCCCAGATGTGTTTTCCAGGGATAGGCAGGTGGCACCAAATGGTTACAGTAAAAAAATACCATTGTTCTAGTAGTGTCATTTTAAGAATTGCAATTTAAAAAACAACTTCACCACAAGTTGTCTGTTTAAATTGTGATTCTAGAGACACAAAATATGTGGGTCCCATCTTTTCCCAATTGAAAATTACCCTTATGAAATGTAATAAGGCAATCAGAATATTATCTTATAGGAGAGCCCAGGCCTTGCAGTAGTGAAAAATGAATTTAAGTGTACTTCACTACTAGGATATGCAAAACCTAAAAGTACATGTCTTACCTTTTAAATACACTGCTCCCTCTCCATGGGCTTTCCGGGGCCTACCTAGGGGTGACCTATATGTAATAAAAAGGATAGCCTGGGCCTTGCAAGTAGGTTAACTTTCCATACCGAAATGGCAGTTTAAAACTGCACACACAGGCTCCACAGTGGCAGGGCTGAGACATGTGTGAAAGGCTACTTCAGTGGGTGGCACAATCAGTGCTGTAGGCCCACTGTTGCATTTGATTGAGAGGCTCTGGACACATGTAGTACACTTTACTGGGGACTTATAAGTAAATTAAATATGCAAGTTGTGGATAGGCCATATGTTACCTTGTTTTAAGTAAAGAGCGCATGCACTTTAGTACTGGTAAGCAGTGGCAAAGCGCCCAGATTGGTAAGGCCAGCAAAAACAAAGTCAGCAAAAACATTAAAAAATAGGAGATCAGAAGGCAAAGGTTCAGGGGAATCCATGCCCAGGACACCATGTCTAATATGTGTCCCCCCCCCAAAGGCAGTGGGGAGTGCTATCCGACCCCTTGGGAGTTCTCACTAAAGCAGAAGAACCTGGAGAGACCATCAGCATTGGTGTGGTCTGTTTCAGGATGGTGTTCACCATAAAGACCATTCACTGTAGGGAGACAGACCACCTCAAATGTTTGGGGTTCTCACCCCTCATTTGCATAAACCTTCTGAAGGGCCTGTGATCTCTCTGATCCCGGAAGTGAGTGCCAAACAGGAATGGCCTTAGCTTCTTCGGCACCCAGACCACAGCAAAGACTTCCCTTTCTATTGCGCTCTTCCTCTGTTCCCTGGAGGGATCTTCTAATGAAGAAGGGTACAGGTTTGGCTACAGGTTGTTCCAGGCCCTCTTTGTTAAGCTGTAAGATCGTGGCCCCTATGCCATGCTCTGAGGCATTTGTCTGCACCACAAATTCTCGAGAGAAGTCAGGAGCGTTAAGCACAGGAGCTGTGCACATGGCTTTATTCAGGGTGTCAAAAGCTTTCTGGCATGCATCTGTCCAGACCACCTGATGTGGCTGCTTCTTGGAAGTCAGCTCGGTCAAGGGGGCAACAATGGTGCCATACCCCTTGACAAATATTCTGTAATGGCCAGTGAGGCCTATGAAAGCTCTTAGATTTGTCTGGGTCTCCGGGGGTTCCCAAGTCAGAATGGTTTCAATACTTGGCTGAAGGGGCAGCACCTTGCCGCTCTCTACTTGGTGCCCCAAGTAGACCTCAGAACCCTGCCCTATCTGGCACCTACTGGCCTTGATAGTCAGTCCAGCACTTTTTAAAGCCTGAAGCACTTCCTGGAGGTGGTGCTAATGGTCCTCCCAACTAGAACTGAAGACCTCAATGTCGTCTAGGCAGGCGGCACTGAAGCTCTCCAACCTAGCCAGGACCTGGTTGACCAACATCTGAAAGGTGGCAGGGGTGTTCTTCAACCCAAAAGGCATGACCCTGAACGGGAAGTTCCCTTGTGGTGCTGACAACATTGACCTCTCTTTGGTCCCCTTGGTCAAAGCAATCTGCCAGTACCCAGGCATTAAGTCAAACGTACTGAGGCACTTGGCAACTCCAAGCTGATCTTTGAGCTCATCAGCTCTGGGGATGGGGTTGGCATCAGTGTTGGTGACCACATTGAGCCCACCGTAGTCCACAAAGAACCAGAGTTCAGGTGTGACACCTGGTGAAGCAGCCCTGGGGACCAACAGCACTGGGCTGGGCCAAGTGCTGTTTGAGGGCTCAATAACCCCTAATGCCTGCCTCTTAGAGACCTCATCTTTGATGCTGGTTCTCACGTTGTCAGATAAACTGTAAATGTTGTTCTTCACAGTTATGCTATCCCCAGTCTCAATATCATGGGTGCACCATGTAGTGACTCTGGGGGTAAGTGAAAACAGAGAAGCAAACTGTCCCAGCAACTGGTGGCAGTCTCTCCGTTCATCTAGGGTCAATGTAGGGGACAGGCTTACACCCGCCACTGAGAACCCTGCTCCTTGGAAGAAAGGAGGTCAGGGAGCGGGTCACTCTCCGCCTTCGTCCCAGCATCAGTGACTAAGAGCTTGGTAAGTTCCGACCTTTCAAAGTGGGGCTTGAGTCAATTGACATGAAGGGCCCTTAAAGGGTTCCTGGGAGGCTTGAAGTCCAACAAGTAGGTTACATCACTCTTGAGCAATAAGTAGGTGACATCACTATTGAGCTCCTTCTCCTCATAAAGCCCAGACCAATGGTCTTGCAGGACCCAGGGACTTTTTGACCAGACTGAAGCTCAATCAGAATGGTATTCTGGTTATATTAGCATTTCATGTTCTCCTGGCTATCTTCCATATTCTCCTGTGTGAGTTTCTGGAAGCGAGTTGTCTGGTTGCAGAACACCAGCATGTAGCTAACTACATCCTGAGTAGGCTTCTTGGATCTTACTCCCCGCCTTCCTTAACCAAAAAGAGTGGTCCTGTCACATGGTGCTCGTACAGAACTTCAAAAGGGTTGAAGCCATCCTCCTTAGCTGGTACCTCCCTGTAAGTGAACAAAAGACATGGCAGGAGGACATCCCACTCATGCCTTATGGATTTGGGCAGACCTGTATTCATGCCTTTGAGGGTACGGTTGAATCTTTCAACCAATCCATCAGTGTGGGGGTGGTAAGGAGTGGAGAATTCGTAGGTTACCCCATACTCCTTCCACATGATCTTCATGAAGTTGGTACCTCGGTCATATGCCACCTCAGGAAAACCCCTGTGGGTAAAGATTCCCATCAATGTCCTGGCCATGGCAAGCACAGTCACAGTCCATGGAGGGATAGCTTCCAGGTACCGGGTGACATGGTCCAACAAATCCAGAACTAATCTGTTGCTCATGACTATTTTGGGGTCCAGAGGCCCGACAATATCGATGCAACACACTCAAATGGGTGCTAACGACTGGGAAAGGTTGCAGGGGAGCCTTGCAATATCCCCTTGACTTGACATATTTTCCTGGCAGGTATGACAGGACCTACGGAGTGCATCTAAGGCCTTCCTCATTTGAGGCCAAAAGAGGGTGAAAAGCTTCTCAAAGGTCTTGTCTTATCCCAAATGGCCTGCCAGTAGCACATCATGAGCCAGGCCCAGTAGGAAGGCCCTGAAGCACTGTGTTACTACCAACACATGTGTTTCACCAGGTCCAGGAGCCTTAGGCTCACTATACACGCAACAATTCTTTCAATAACTCAGGTGCTTGACAGGAATGTACGACGATACAACGCAAACATTTACAACGCATGCCTTTACAACGCAGTTTTTACATCACAACATCCTTTACAACGCATGATTTTACATTGCATGACTTCACAACCCATTTTTAGAAACTACATTTACAACACATTCCATTAAAACGCATACCATTACAACGCATATAACTTTTAGGGCAACAGTAGGGTAAGTGTTGGATAGTGTAGGGGTAAAAATTACTATTCCCACTCCAATGAGTGCAACAGTAGGGTAAGTGTTGGATAGTGTAGGGGGAAAATTACTATTCCCACTCAAGTGAGTGCAACAGTAGGGTAAGTGTTGGATAGTGTAGGGGTGAACATTACTATTCCCACTCTAGTGAGTGCAACAGTAGGGTAAGTGTTGGATGGGGGGGATAAAAATTACTATTCCCCATTACTTACCTTATATTGCCTTGTAATGACATACGTTGTAGGGACATGCATTGTAATGACATGTGTTGAAGTGACATGCGAATTAATGGCTGCCTTGTAATGGCATGCGACGTAAAGGATGTTGCATTGTAATGACTGATTTGTGAAGGTAGTGCAATGTAATGAATGCGTTGTAAAGGTTGTTTCCCCTTGACAGAGGCGTCACTAGCTGCCTGGGGCTCAGCCTGCACCTGAAGACCCACAGGAGTAGTGCACCCCTTCTGCACCTTGCATAACTCTTCCTGTTGGACAGCTCATGTAGGTTTCCCAGTTCAGCCACATCCTCCCCTGTAAGTACCTGGTCATGCCCCTCAGGATTAGCCTCCTCCCGAACCTTGGTAGTTTCAGGAGTAGATTTCCGTCTCCTCTTGCCCTTCCTCTTTTTCGCAGGTACCTGGGCCATTCTTCCAGGCCATCCTGGCCACCCTCACAAGCTGCCTAGGACCTTGTGGTCAGTCACACCCACTCAGGCAACCCTAACATCTCCAAGGGTGACCAAGCTTAACCTACTCCCATGCGGAATATTCCAGGTCATTACCAAGCAGACATTTCACAGGAATGGATGGACTCAAAGCTACCCTCAAGGAACCTGAGACCACGCCCCACTCAAAGGGAAAAAGAGCCTCTGGATAGTGGCTCTTATGTTTGTTAGAAAAAACAACTTGGTGGAACATTTTAGGGCCTACCTGTTCTGAAGACATCAGATGAGACTGGATGGTTGTCATGCTGGCTCCTGTGTTTCTAAGATTCTCCACCCTTTGTCCATTAATGGAGACTCACTGCCTGTTTACTAGACATGTGGGTTCTCTGTACCATCTCTCTGTCACCCAGGGACACTAGAGTAAACTAAACTCTGACCCACCACTAGCTGGGAAAAACTCCGCCACAGGTGCTACAGAAGCCAACCTTAGTTACTGCCCACCAGTGGGGGGCTGTAGCTGCTTGGGACACTTGGCATCACCCTTGTAATGCCCTTCCTGATGACAGTCATGCCACTTAGGTGGTGCCTTTCCTGCAGACTTACTATCAGAGAGCCACTTCTTTTTCTTCTCAGCAAGGGATGGGAATCTTGAAACGTGGAACTAGTTTGGGACCCTTTATAGAACGCCTTACTTTTGTTTTTCTCTCCCTCCTTCTTCTGGTGAGGACTCTCCCTATCCTTGTGGTGACCCCCCTTCCTCCAGATATCTTCTTACGGACCCAGGTGCTGATTCAGTGATCTGCCTCCTTAGCAAGCTCTCTGTGGTCAGAAAACTTACTGTCAATCAAGTGCTAGCGCAGATCAGGAAAACAGATTTCAAATGTGTGCTCTTTTGCAATCAATTATACAGCCCCTGATGATCTTTAACATCACTTTCCTTCACCTAATCATCCATAGCCTTGCAAAAAGAAATAACACAATCCCCCCAGGTCTGTTGGGAATGTTTCATACTGTCACTAAACTTCTTCCTGTACTTTTCTAGGATCAAACCATATTTCCTGATTCAAGCTTCTTCATGGAGGGATCCTGTTACTCCCCTCTAGGGCCAGTAGGTTGTCCCTCCACTCAGTAGGGATATGCTTCCACAGACTTGCCCCACAGCCCCTCTCAGCGATCTCATGCATCTGCAAAGTAATCTCATAAGCCTCAAACCATCTGTCTATGTCATCTTCCACTCCATAATCAAGCACCGAGTCTTGGGCAGTGTACTCTCTTGTCAAAGGACAGTGATAAAATTCTGTCAATATCTTGGCTGGACTCAGCCCTCCTGGCCTTTATGTCCAGCTCTCTCAAGCTCACCTCTTGAGACAAACTCTTCTCCTCCAACTTGAGCTTAGCAAGCTACAATATTAATATATTTCCTTCCGCCTGTCCTCCAGCTCCACTATGGACAGGCCTTTGGATGATATGCTACTCCGTGCCCTAGGGGGGCACTATCTCTCTTTGCAGGCTGTTGGCCCCTGCCCCAAAGGCAGTCCCAGATTCTCCAGCGAATCGTGGTCCAGCTCCTCATTGCCATCCAGTTCCTCCTCCTCCTGGTTCACAGACCCTGCTTTGTGAGCTTCTGCCCAGACCCTCAGCTCCTTTTACAGCTTCACCTTCATGGTGAAGCCCTTTGTAGAAAGCTCAACCTCCTTGCAGAAATCCTTGAGTTGGGCTGCAGTGTAGGTCTCCAGCTTGGACAGCTCAAAATCAATGTTTGCAGGTGCAGATACTGCTTCTCAAGTAATAGACATAATTTTGGAAACAAAATGCAAATCAGGGAGAATTTCAAATTTTTGAATTGGTCTGAGATATGGATAGAAGTGTACACTAGTTACTGTATGTATTGCACAAATAGATGTCCTATCCTCACTGCTGATCACCAATATTAGAAATTGGGTTTGTGGTTGGCAGAGGTTTGCACCCTGTCCAAGCAGAAACTACAGTCCTAGTCAGGCTAAGTCAGTAACACACTTTAAATTAACCTGTGTTCACCCTCTGGTAGCTTGGCACAGAACAGTCAGGCTGAAATAAGAGGACATGTGTAAAGTAATTGTGCACACAACACACAGTAACACAGTAAAAACATCACAAAAGGACTCCACACCGGTTTAGAAAAGAATATTTTTTTTTATAGAGCTTAGAAACAGATATCACCGACCAGGGCTATCTGGTAGTACTTGACCGGGCCAAATCCAAACGTTCAGGCCTATTGCGATGGAGCACGGGTTGAATGATACAGGGGCCAGCCTTGGGCCTGCTGAACAGTACCTTGAATGCGTCGACTTAGAGAATAATGAGTGGAGCAAAGGAGGCGATGCGTCGCCGTGGATCTTGCAGATGGGGCGATGCGTCTGTTCTGAGCTTTGCAAAGTCAAAGATGCATTGAGAGTCAAGATACAATGAACATCAGGGAGATGTGTCATTGTCGAACTGCTGGGCTGCAAGCGATGCGTGCAGAACAAGCAATGTGTTGGCACTGAGCTGTGCAAAGTCGGAGATGCATCAGAAACAGGGGAGGATGAGTCACACAATGAGTGATGGATTGTCTGGGGTTCATGCAGCAGCAGTGATGCATCCGTGGCGAAGGAAATGCATCAATTCCAATTGGCACAACATTGTCGGTGTGTGGAATGTCTGGGTTGCTGCACTGAAAACTCACTTTCAAAGGCCCAGGACTGGATTGCCACCACTTGGCAAAGCAGGATTCACAGCAGACAGAATCCAGGAGCTGGTTGCAGAGTGAAGCATTTGATATTCCTGAGTCTTCAGAAAAAGGAGACAAGCCAGCAAACCCTTGGAGATACTTTGGTTCTAGGATGTAGAAATGCAGGTCTAGTCCTTCTCACTCCCAGGCAAGAAGCAGCAGGCAGCCATCCAGCACGGCAAAGCAGTTTAGCAAAGTGGCAGTCCCTCCTGGCAGCACTTCAGTCTTTCCTCTTGGTAGAATGTCCTCCGTCTTAGACGTGTTCTGATTTGGTGATGTCAGAGGTCCAGTACTTATAGCCAGTTGGGCCTTTGAAGTAGGGAGGCTTCAAAGAGATGCCTTTGAAGTGCAGAGACCCTTCCTTTTCTGCCCTGGCTCCAGACTCACTACAGAAAGGTATACAACCCTTTGTGTGGGGACCGGACACAGCCCGTTCAGGTGTTAGTGTAATCTCCCTCATGCTTAGGGTGACCCATCAGCATGCAGATGTCCACTCAGTTACACTTACCCTACCTTTGAGAGGCCGTCTAGAGGGAATGCAGAAATCCAGCTGTCACCTGCCACGGACGTGTACTCCAGAGACAGGCAGAAGGCACCAAATGTTTAGAGTAAGAAAGTGCCAACTTTCCTAAAGTGGCATTTTCAGAATTGCAATTTAAAAACTAACTTCGCCATAAGTTGAGGTTTTAATTTGTGTTTCCAGAGACACCAAATTTGAGGGTCCCACATTTTCACAATTGGAAACTACACTTACAAAATGTAATAAGGCAATCCCAATGTTAACCTATAGGAGAGATAGGCCTTGCAGTAGTGAAAAGATGAATTTGAGTGTATTTCGCTACCAGGACATCTAAAACTTACAACTACATGTCCTACATTTTAAATTCATAGCACCCTGCCCATGGGCTGTCCAGGGCCTACCTTAGGCGTGACCTATATAATAAAAAGGAAGGTTTGGGTCTGTAAGTAGGTTAACTTGCCAGGTCTAAATGGCAGTTTAAAACTGCACACACAGGCTCTGCAGTGGCAGGCCTGAATCATGTTTGAAGGGCTACTTCAGTGGGTGGCACAATCAGTGCTGCAGGCTAACTTGTCACATTTGATTTACAGGTACTGGGCACATGTAGTGAACTTCACTAGGGACCTATAAATAAGTCAAGTATGCCAATTGTGGATAGACCAATGTTACCATGTTTTAAGTAAAGAGCACCTGGGCTTCAGCACTGGTCAGCAGGGGTAAAGTGCCCGGATTCCTAAGGAGCAGCAAAAACAAAGTCAGCAAAAACAGTCAAAAACAGGAGGTCAGAAGGCAAAAAGTCAGGGGAAAGCATGTCAAGGATGCCATGATAATATAGATTACCAAACATCAAGTACAAGCTGTGTTCACCTGTCTGAAGATGGTTTGGGGGATTACTGTACGTACAATTTGAGGAGTTTAACACTTTTGTTTTATCCATGTTAGGTGCAGATACTGCCAACAGTTATTCACATACATCCAGACAGGTATATGCTTTTAGTTTGAGGCTTTTATGTCTTTCTTTACTGCATGCAGAAGAGACAGTTTATTGTCAGTGTAATATGTCTGTTCTCAGGGTGGAATTGTATTTGCAACTCATGTGCAGGCACACTGATGTTTTATTACTGTAATGTGTACTTTTATTGTTACATGACTTTTTAACAGGAGTTTGCTTGAATACATATGTTATATATAGGCATGACACTGAGTGTTTATTGGAAAGTATCCTGCCCACCATGTCAACTTTCTTAGCATTAGAATAGTGACAGGTGCAGAGAACCTTCGCTTTTCATAGGGACTGTACACAAGTACAAGCCACTTTAGTGATTAACACGGATGAGACATAAAATGGAAGTGACAGTCACAATAATGAACAGTTTTACGGCCGTATTGTATTGTATTGATGCATTTGCATAGTCCTTTATGTTTTACGTCAATGCATATGGCCTAGTGTGGTGTCCAACAGTACAGTGTAGTCATTCGTAAGCCAAGAGGTCATGATTACGCATTTCCCAGAATTATGCACTTTCCTACTCATTGTTTGTTTATTCTGTGCAAATCAAAATCATCACAAACCGCAAATGTCATAGTGGTTTCTATTCTGATGCTTCAGTTGCATTGTGGGTGCCTTTCAATGTTTTCCACATATTTATGACCTGCTTGGACATTATGGAACTTCATGAGTCCAATTTGATTATTTTTGTGACAATTCACTTATTTGTGAATGTTTTGTATATTGGAGTTTTGCAATTTGGTAAACGTAATTTACGTTAAAAGTTTGCTATTTCCAACATTTTTGCTTTGCTATGCAACTTTTGCCACTTTGTCTATTTGGGATCTTGGTACATTTCAACATGTTTTTGGGGTCGCAAAACAGGTTGCGAATGGTTTGTGATATACAAAGCATTTCTATAGCTGTCCTGTAGGCCCTAATGACTATGACTGGGAGACCAGCAAAAAACGAATGCCACACTAAAGAGTACCAAAAATGCAGAGTTTGGTAGTTGTGGGGTGAAGTATTACTATAATATTTTTAGTTTTTACCCCCAGGAATGGGGAAAGGCCATGCGAATCCATGCTGATTCACTACTTTCTTCATTCTAGGCACTTAACACAAGAATATTTCACGTTTTTCATTGCGCAATGTTAAGGGAAATCAGCTTGGAAGTGAGATATTCCCACCATTTAATCATATCTGACCTTAAATCATATAATGGTTGGTTTTATCTGGTTTTTGCAAACTTTTACTGTTGAGGACACTGCTGGGCCCTTATCAACCTAAAAGAAAATGGCCAGAAGCAAACAACATTTTTTGGCCTGAACAAAGCAAACATTACCATAGTAGTCCCTGGCACTGAAGGGAACTACATTGTGTGTGGATGTGCTTCCTGTGAAAGAGCAGAGCATCATTCAATAACTCACAGTGATATCAGCCAATGGCTGAAGCATGCTGTATCATTGCTCCATGATGCATGCTTGAGAGGGTGGATAAAATGTGAATGACATAAAAACAGACTAATGGATGAAGACCACCTGAAAACCCCTATAACTAACTTTGTTAAACTCATATTCGTAGTCAAATCAAAAGGTGTTGGCTAACATCAGACCTAAAAAAAGATAATCAGTCTGATATTTGCTAATGATTTGTTTTGTAATTTGTAAGTCGTTATCACAAATAGATAGACAGGGTTAGAAAGATCTATTAATAGAGAGGCTTATAAAAACAGTTGTATAGGTAGAGTTATATAAACAGATAGATATTGCTGCAATGCAAAATAGAAATATAGAGGTATATTTACAAGCCCCTTTTGCCGCCAGCACGTCACTTTTTGTGACGCACCAGAAGCACTTTTTGCTGTCCCATATTTACAATGACACATAAAGCCACACTGCGTGGCTTTTCGTGTCGTTGTAAATACGGCCCCTTTTCATGCAGCACTTAGCGTGAAAGGGACTGCCAATGGTTGTTGCTGTGGGTGTTCCCACTCGACATCCATGCAACACCCATGGAACCTGACACATTCCCAGATATACGAGAAATCATAAACCTGGGCCCTCATCAATCTAAAAAAAAATGGCCAGTAGCTAACAACATTTTTTGGTCTGAACAAAGCAAACATTACCATAGTAGTCCCTGGCACTGAAGGGAACTATGCTGTGTGTGAATGTGCTTCCTATGAAAGAGCAGAGCATCATTACATAAACCACAGTGAAATCAGGCAATGGCTGAAGTATGCTGTATCATTGCTCCATGATGGATGCTGAAGTGGGTGGAAAAAATGTGAACGACATAACAACAGATCAATGGATGAAGACTACCTGAAAACCCCTATAATTAACTTTGTTATACCCATATTCTTAGTCAAATCAAAAGATTTGGGCTAATATCAGACGTGAAAAAAAGTTCATCAGTCTGATTTTGGCTATCAGCCTCTTTGCTAATGAATTGTTTTGTAATGTTTCTGTAAGTCGTTATCACAAATAGATAGACAGTGTTAGAAAGATGGATAAATAGAGAGGCTTGTAAAAACAATTGTATAGGTAGAGTTATATAAACAGATAGATATTGTTGCAATGCAAAATAGAAATATAGGGGTATATTTCCAAGCCCCTTGCACCGCCAGCGCATCCCTTTTTGTGATGCACCAGCAGCACATTTTGCTGCCCCATATTTACAAGGACACATAAAGCCACACTGTGTGGCTTTTCGTGTCGCTGTAAATACGACCCCATTTCATGCAAAACTTCCTGCACAAAAATCAATCTTGATGCAATGCAGGCACCCTTGCACCATGATGCAGAGGTGCTTGCGTCAGCGCATGGCAGCCAATTGAGTGCCAGCGCAAAGGGGAGCACATGGATCCATCATATCGCTGTAGCTATGACACATCCCTGTGCTTTGAAAGTGACTCAGTGCAGTGCGGCAAAATGGCTTGTGGCACAGCGATGAGTCACCATCTCATAAATACTGCCCATAGTTTGTTAGGTAGTGAGATATGTAGGTAGACGGCTGATTACATATTTGGTTGTATAGAAAAATAGATGGGTTTGCACATATTTGAGATATTGAATAGATGATAGATAGATAAATAGAGCACAGTCATATTTAGTAATATAATAGTTAAATGTCTAAATAAGCACAACATACATGAGCAGTAAAAGCAAAAAGAAAGCTATACAAGCAGGACATACACACTAAACTGATTTACAAGTATAACTATAGTCCTCAATTAAATTACATACCAGCATGACCTACTGGAGTTGAGTAATAAACACTCTTCATTAAGTGTATACGAAAAAGAGGATAATCTAATAAAAAAAAGTTTCAGATGGACACATTCTTGTATGCTAATAAATGCCAGCAGTCAGATAAACAAAAGCCATTCCAAAAGTAATTTAAAACATTAGTAAGAGACAGAAACTGATTAAACTAGAATGTACTTTGTGCTTGTCTTGCTATTACATCAGGCTGTTAATACAAAGGCACAACTAAAATAAAAACAAAAACACTGTCACTGAATGGAACTACCTTGTGTGGATGTGCTTCATGTGATAAAGCACATTGCAGTCACTCAAGGTGAAGTTAGCCAGTGTCTAAGGTAGCCTGACCCATTGCTACACAAATATATGGTGTAGTGGGCAGAAGTAAAATGTGAATGACACACCAACATACTTTTAGTGCAATTAAGAGGTCTTAGCTAACCTTAGATCTAAAAAGTATTTCTTGGCTGCTTCATTAAGTGGAAACAAACTAAGAGCATAATCATGTGCAGGTTGAAGACATCGTCTAATTTAAACAACTTTTCATTTTGAGAGAGGTTTCTTCATAAAAATATGGATGGCCTTTAAAATATGACCAAGACTGCCAATAGTTGGGGCATGGCTTGGGATGCAATGGCGGCAGTTGCCTTTCCATGAGCTGCGCGCAGCTGGGCTGTTGGTCCCACTAATCCTGTAGCGAACAGAAGAAATCCGACTCCCCAGATGTCCTACAATAGTGGGGGAGCCGCGGACAATACAACAAGGGCAGCATGAACACCCTCCAACTCCCGTTCACAGACAAACGACTTGGAACACTAAAACCAGCAGCACCAGCACCGCAAGGCAGGAGAAAAGGCGGCTTGGAATTGCAGCAGTGAAGATCGGCAGAGAAGGGGGTCGGCTTACAGCTGGAGGTGGCAGTAGGGGTTCCATCAGACCTATGTTGGAGCAGCCGATGATCTTGTGTAGTGGCAGTGAGCAGCAGAGGCTGCCCCTTGCGGCCTCTGGCCTGTTCTGGACATCAGCCCTGAATGTGGAGGGAACAGGTATGCTGTGTATGCAGACCCGGGATAATCACCAGTGATATAAGGGGAACGGCAACCTCCCAGTATCCCCAGCTGCAAGATCATAGCAGCTAGCGCTAGGTGAGGTGGTGGTGAAGAGGAGACCCCCTTTGGACCTGCATGGGACACAAAACAGAGTTTGTTACCCCTCGGATGCTGAGGATTGGGAGAGTGTTCAGTTGCTGAGAGGTGACCCATTTGCGCATTTGCTGGAAGATTTGGTGTCCCTATATGCCGGTGCCAGATGGTATGGTGTATGGGGCAATACTGCAGTTCACTGTTGCACCAGTTGACCCCACCTTGGGAGTGACACTGAAGGGAGGCAGTGTGAGGCTGGCACAAGAGGCCCCCTGAAAGGGACTGCCTGAGAACCAGACTGAACTTGGGGAGATGTCGCTGGTAGTCCAGTCCCCCTGAGTGAGAGGCGAGGTGGTGGAGGACATTCATTCACTGGCTCTAAATACCCCAGAGATGGCAGGAGAGCTCCCTGAATATGTGCAGGAAGGCTGAGGAAGAGTATCATTGCAAAGCGTGCTGGAGGGCCCACCTGGGGAGAAAGACAAAGCATTGATCAAGCTTAATGGTACGGCCAAAATAAGCCAAATGCTTACAGGGGATCCAGATGCCTGGCGTGAAGATGGATAACTGCGCAAAAGCAGAGGGGTCATCACATTGGACAAACACAGACAGAATCCTGGCTGCCATCCATGACACAAAGGTGGCACTTAAACTGAAAATTGAGACTATGGCACAGAATGTGGGACTTCTAAGTGTAGACCACTGTAAGCTGACCACGAAGGTAGGGGAGGTGAAAAAATCCATCACAGACCTGACCGCTTTAGCCAGAGACCACAATGCACAGATTTGATAGCTGCAGGCAGATATCCGGCACTTGACGGACTGTGCATTTAAAACAGAGGCCCGCTCTAGACGTAATAATGTTTGCACCACTAGGGTCCCAGAGCCTGCCAAGCGCCCCTGTATGGATCTATTTCCACGCAATCCACCCCCTCCTGGGGCTCCCCCCAGATCAATCATAGCAAGGCTGCTAAATTTCAGGGACCAGGGTTGTATTCTGCAGGAGGCACATGCCAGAGGCCCCTGGGAGGTCGAAGACAATCCAGTAAATATTTTTCTGGACTATATTGCATCAGTACAAAGACAAAGGTTAACTTTCCTGATAGTGAAAAGGCACCTGAGGAATCTGAACATAAAGCATGCTCTCGCTCTTCCCTGCAAAGCTTCATGTTACAGTGGGGGAACAGGCTTTCTTCTTTAGCTTGACAGCTGAGGTGTCAGACTTGCTGGAGCACAAAGGATACCCGGCACCCAAATCACTAACCTGGATGGTGGCCTGGAGTGGAGATAATGGCGGTCACGCCGTGTACCCAGGAGAAAGGGCAGAGGAACCCAGTGAAAGACCAGGTAAGTTTGGAATGCTCAAGTGTGGTCCAAAATGTACAGGAGTGTCAGACTTGGACTTCTAATAACAAGTGAGATGCACTGGTGGTGGACTTGACAAATATGGGAGACAGTTTTGAGCCCTCTGGGGGGAGAGACTGGGAAAGCCCTCCTCCCCTGGTAACCCCTATGACAACAGATGAGATTATATGAGAGACTGCACTGGAGGGGGCGCTCCTTGAGAGGCCGGATAGTGGTTGCCTGTAACAATGGTGCCTGCAGAGCAATTTGCCTGGATGGGCTGAATAGCCTGCATCACCGCGGGTTAGTAAGAATGAGATGGTTTCTATGCACAGTGTTGTGGGATGGGTAACAGGGACCTTGAGAATTGTGGTGGTGGTTCGTATTTTACTCATCGCATAAGGACATAGGGAGAGTTACGGTGTTGGGGGATTTTTTGAAGTTTTTTTGTGGGGGGGGGGGGGGGTTCCTAATTTGAGAGTAGCTAATTGAGGAAAAATGTCAAGCGCTCAGCACACACGTGATCCCGACAACAGACTGGGGGAAGATCCCTGAAAATGTCTGGAAAGTTTCACTCTGTAATAGGTTTAAACAAATACAATACAATATCGTACACATGACTTATCTCTCGCCCAAGAGGCTACACACCATTAATCCATCCAGAGACCCCAAATGCCCCCGTTGCCAGCAGGCACCAGCTGACTTTATGCATGTGGTTTGGCAATGCCAGATAATACACAGATTTTGGGTGGAGATCCTAGAACAACTGAACAGAATCACGGGTTGGTCAATAACCCTAGAGCTACACACTTGCCTTCTTGGTTTGATCCCCAAGAATCCCAAACGTGAAACTACCAGACATTTCCTTATACTGGGTCTTACGGTAGCCAAGAGAAGAATAGCGATCCACTGGTTATTCCCTCAGGACAGTGGGACAAATGGAAGAAGGATCTTAAAGAATGGCCAATGTTTGAAGAAACACATATGAGAAAAACAAGATGGGATGATAGGCCTCCGGAGGCCCAGCTGTCGTGTGGGGCAATGATACAAGTGATACAAGAAGTAGGTGGGGTAATGTCACAGGCCCAAACTATCCAGGGGGAGGACAATGAAGCACCTGACCATAGTCAGAACAGCGAGGTAACAGCCACATAACAAATTGGGACAGAGTTGGCGACAGGATATCATTGAGCGACGCCGGTTAATTAAGGGGGGGGGGATTTCAAAGAGTTCTTAAGTTCATTAAACACTGTATTTTAATTCAAAATTGATATCACTCAGGATAAAGAGGGAACAGGGGAAGAGAAAAAAGGAAGGAAACAACAAACAAAAACGGAAAATGTTGACGTTAGTCATCTCATCATTTATTAGTAGATCCATGTAGTGATACCATGTATAACTGCTGTAATATGTACACTGTTTGTTATAATGGATAGTAATACTAATAATGAAAAGAATTTGACAGCGGCAGCTGAGGCACAGTCGTGCTCAACAGTGTCCTTCTGCCCAACAATAGGACACGGAGACAGGTAGGGGGCTTCTTCTAGGGGAGTTAAGGGAAGGGCTTGACAGTGCTTTCATGTAATGTCAATGGTCTGGGGAGTAGTATTAAGAGGGGGGCTGTGACAAAATGTATCTCCAGACATGCTCCAGCTGTAGTACTGTTACAGGAAACCCATCTGGTGGGGAAAAGAGGTGTATTTTTATTAAGGGACCCTTCTTGTTGGCTGTGCATGCCAGATTCACGCAAGGCTCCCGTGGGGTGCAGATATTGAACTGAAAAATGGTCCCCTTCCATGTAGTGAAAACGGGGGAATCACCATACGATTGTAGGGCTGCAGCATCTAGAACATGGAATGGACTCCCCTTAACACTGATTTCCTGGTGCTTCCCACCAAGTCTGCAGTCCCAAGGCCCGACATGTATGGGGGATTGGTTAATGATGTCACCAGATACTTTTACTGTCCTTGTGGGTAACCTCAAATTGACTGTACATGGGGAGATGGACAGGGTGATGCAGTGCTGGGTTCCCCCAAGGGCAGACTCACACTTGATGACATTGATGACTACGAGCGCTGTGTGAAGTGTGTCCTGAGGCGGAAAGCCGGGACTGTATGCTGTCTGTAAGAATTGTTACTGTTGCGTTTTTAAACTCACTATAAATACTTTTGGGCACCTGACTGTTTTTTAACCCTAATCCATTGGGAGTTACCGCTGTTTCATACTGCCATTTGGTGCTTACCTGCTTAGGCGTCTTGCTCCTTAGCAGCTGGGTAGACGCTGTTGGGGGTGTGACTCGCCTCTGCTTCCGCCATCTTGGGGGTAAATCCTAACTGCGGTCCAGTCTTCGGCCCCTCCCTCGCACTACAGCATAAAATCTCCACTTCCCTCCCACTCCGCTGACTACGAGCGCTGTGTATAGTGTGTCCTGAGGCGGAAAGCCGGGACTGTATGCTGTCTGTAAGAATTGTTACTGTTGCGTTTTTAAACTCACTATAAATACTTTTGGGCACCTGACTGTTTTTTAACCCTAATCCATTGGGAGTTACCGCTGTTTCATACTGCCATTTGGTGCTTACCTGCTTAGGCGTCTTGCTCCTTAGCAGCTGGGTAGATGCTGTTGGGGGTGTGACTCGCCTCTGCTTCCGCCATCTTGGGGGTAAATCCTAACTGCGGTCCAGTCTTCGGCCCCTCCCTCGCACTACAGCATAAAATCTCCACTTCCCTCCCACTCCGCTGACTACGAGCGCTGTGTGAAGTGTGTCCTGAGGCGGAAAGCCGGGACTGTATGCTGTCTGTAAGAATTGTTACTGTTGCGTTTTTAAACTCACTATAAATACTTTTGGGCACTTGACTGTTTTTTAACCCTAATCCATTGAGAGTTACCGCTGTTTCATACTGCCATTTGGTGCTTACCTGCTTAGGCGTCTTGCTCCTTAGCAGCTGGGTAGACGCTGTTGGGGGTGTGACTCGCCTCTGCTTCCGCCATCTTGGGGGTAAATCCTAACTGCGGTCCAGTCTTCGGCCCCTCCCTCGCACTACAGCATAAAATCTCCACTTCCCTCCCACTCCGCTGACTACGAGCGCTGTGTGAAGTGTGTCCTGAGGCGGAAAGCCGGGACTGTATGCTGTCTGTAAGAATTGTTACTGTTGCGTTTTTAAACTCACTATAAATACTTTTGGGCACCTGACTGTTTTTTAACCCTAATCCATTGGGAGTTACCGCTGTTTCATACTGCCATTTGGTGCTTACCTGCTTAGGCGTCTTGCTCCTTAGCAGCTGGGTAGACGCTGTTGGGGGTGTGACTCGCCTCTGCTTCCGCCATCTTGGGGGTAAATCCTAACTGCGGTCCAGTCTTCGGCCCCTCCCTCGCACTACAGCATAAAATCTCCACTTCCCTCCCACTCCGCTGACTACGAGCGCTGTGTGAAGTGTGTCCTGAGGCGGAAAGCCGGGACTGTATGCTGTCTGTAAGAATTGTTACTGTTGCGTTTTTAAACTCACTATAAATACTTTTGGGCACCTGACTGTTTTTTAACCCTAATCCATTGGGAGTTACCGCTGTTTCATACTGCCATTTGGTGCTTACCTGCTTAGGCGTCTTGCTCCTTAGCAGCTGGGTAGACGCTGTTGGGGGTGTGACTCGCCTCTGCTTCCGCCATCTTGGGGGTAAATCCTAACTGCGGTCCAGTCTTCGGCCCCTCCCTCGCACTACAGCATAAAATCTCCACTTCCCTCCCACTCCGCTGACTACGAGCGCTGTGTGAAGTGTGTCCTGAGGCGGAAAGCCGGGACTGTATGCTGTCTGTAAGAATTGTTACTGTTGCGTTTTTAAACTCACTATAAATACTTTTGGGCACCTGACTGTTTTTTAACCCTAATCCATTGGGAGTTACCGCTGTTTCATACTGCCATTTGGTGCTTACCTGCTTAGGCGTCTTGCTCCTTAGCAGCTGGGTAGACGCTGTTGGGGGTGTGACTCGCCTCTGCTTCCGCCATCTTGGGGGTAAATCCTAACTGCGGTCCAGTCTTCGGCCCCTCCCTCGCACTACAGCATAAAATCTCCACTTCCCTCCCACTCCGCTGACTACGAGCGCTGTGTGAAGTGTGTCCTGAGGCGGAAAGCCGGGACTGTATGCTGTCTGTAAGAATTGTTACTGTTGCGTTTTTAAACTCACTATAAATACTTTTGGGCACTTGACTGTTTTTTAACCCTAATCCATTGAGAGTTACCGCTGTTTCATACTGCCATTTGGTGCTTACCTGCTTAGGCGTCTTGCTCCTTAGCAGCTGGGTAGACGCTGTTGGGGGTGTGACTCGCCTCTGCTTCCGCCATCTTGGGGGTAAATCCTAACTGCGGTCCAGTCTTCGGCCCCTCCCTCGCACTACAGCATAAAATGACTCCCCTCTACAGGAAGCGCAGCGGACGTGCGCAGCGGGCGCGCCGGCGGCGCGCCGAAGGCGCGCCAAAGGCAAGCCCGTCTGCGCCCGTCCGCGCCAGACCCGCGCTTAGCGCCAGAGATCCTGGCTTTTTTAACTCTACCCACCCACTCCAATACTCTAACACCCAACTGTTAGAATTGAATCAGTTCCGCTGCACTCGGATGCACACGATTAATGTAGTCGACCTCCCTTCCTCATTTAGCTGTGATTCCTGTGAACGACTAAGGCTTAACAACCCCCCGCCTCGATCTCGTAATCTTGTCTGTTCTGATACCTACACCTGCCCACAGCCCAAAATTAACGGCTACGGTGGAACCAGCTGCCCAACGAGCCGGAATAGCTCTTTAAAGTGTATTCTGTTGAACACCAGATCAATGCCAAAACACAAGCATGAAATTTCTACTCTCATCACTGATCATACTATAGACCTGATGTTTCTAACAGAAACATGGGCATCTGAAATCTCAGGACCAGACTGGAATGATGCAGTTCCGGAAGGATACCTGGTAGAGTTCCTAAATAGGTCAGGACAAGTGGGAGGTGGCATTGGGATTATTTATAAATCCCATTTAAAAGTTTTTTCACTATCAGAACCGGGTTTAGAAGCAGAAGTCATGAGCTTCAAAATCAAAAACAACAACTGCCTAATTTTCACAGGCCTCCTTGTGTATCGCCCCCCCGGATTGAGAGCACCATTCACTACGGCATTGCTCACTTTTCTTGAATCCACATCGAATTCTGCTTCGTACACAATCTTGGGTGATTTTAACTTTCATTTAGAAGCAAATAATGACTCCGACTCAGCCACCTTAATAGACAACTTTCATAGTTTTGGCATGAATCAGTTAATATCTGGCCCCACCCACACGGCGGGCCATACTCTTGATGGCATTTTTACCAACAATAGCCTTATTAATGTCACCTCGATTTTAGCAGTCCCTTGGTCGGATCACAGTGCCATCTTTTTTAACTTACTTCAAAATAACCTGAATAATCATCGAAGAGGATGCTCACTACCTGAAAAAACTCACCCATGGAATAAACTTGAACCTATCAGCCTAGCTGACACACTTTCGAATAATCCCCCCCCCCTTGGTTCTGGTAACACTAATAAGGGAGCAATTGAATTTCAAAACTGGATTAGTCAGGCAGTTAATCTGCTGGCGCCTGCTGAAATAAAAAAAGCACGTAGGCGATCAGCAACTGCACTGTGGTATTCCGCAGAGGTGAAACATATAAAAATGAAATGTCGACGACTTGAGCGGTTGTGGCGTTCGGATTATAGTATCCTAAACAAATCCGTATACACAAAAGCCCTACAAGAGTACAAGTCAGCAATAATTCAGGCCAAGTCAGTATATTTCACTAACAAAATTCAGACAGCCTCTAATACCACCAGAGAGCTATTTAAGACGGTTACGCATTTGACTAAGAGCCCCCGTGATACTGTTTTTAATCCTGACCAGAACTTCGTTACCAATATTGCAACCTTCTTCCAGCAAAAGGTGCAGAAAGTATACGACGATCTGAGCTCATCTGCGCTGATTATACCCAATGACCACACAAACATTGTCCATCTGACAGAACCCACTTATCCTTGCTTTCCACTGCTAGAGGAAACCAGGGTGGCAGAGTTAATTGCACAGATGAAGTCAGGATCCCCATTAGATCCATGCCCGCCACGCATTCTACACCTGATTCCACAGACGGTGGCAGCTGTTCTGACCCCTCTCCTAAATAACATCATCTCGTCTGGTGATTTCCCCAAATGCTGGAAAAAAGCATGTATTCGACCGATCCTCAAGAAGGATTCATTAGATCCAACGGTACTTAAGAATTACCGGCCAATATCTTGCCTGCCCCTGCCAGCCAAAATTCTTGAAAAAGCTATGAATCAAGAAATGATGAAATATGTTGACCAAAATAAGCTCTTAGATCCCTCTCAACATGGATTTCGTCCCTTCCACTCAACAGAGACCGCTCTAATCATGGCCACAGAAAACATTCGAATGAAGATGGACGAGGGCAGTAGAACAGCCCTAATCCTATTGGATCTTACAGCGGCATTTGATACCGTCAACCATTCAATCCTACTAAACAGACTAAAAACCTTAGGATTTACTGGAAAGGCTCTTGCTCTGCTAACTTCCTTTTTGGACTCCAGAATCCAACAGGTATTTTGGGAAAATCTACGATCTGATGAATTCTCCCTTCCTGGCGGGGTCCCTCAGGGCTCGGCTTTATCGCCCACCCTTTTTAACCTATATGTCACTCCTTTAGCTGCCCTTATTCAATCTCATGGCCTACAATTAGTGTCCTACGCCGACGACACTCAAATTGTAGTGTCAGTATCCCAGACCATCGAAGCCACGGCAGAACGATTTAAAAACTGCCTTCTGGATGTGAAAAATTGGATGAGCTGTAACTTCCTAAAACTAAACGCGGATAAAACCGAGATTATCGAATTTGGGCAAAAACCACCTGTCTGGAGCAGCCTATGGTGGCCTCAGGAGGCAGGCGCCTGCCCGAAACCAGTTGACAAAGTTAGAAACCTCGGTTTCCTGGTTGATAAAGATCTCTCTTGTAAAGCGCAGATCAACCAGATTACCTCAACCTGCTTTTACACCATCAAGATTCTTAGGAAAATTTTACCCTATATCCCTATAACTTTAAAAAAGACTGTAATGGGCGCACTGATAATGTCCCGAGTAGATTACTGTAATGCACTCTACTTGGGCACAGGGGAAAAACAAATTAACAAACTCCAGGCTATTCAAAACGCCGCCGCTAGGGTTCTGCTCAACCTGCCCTACCGTCATCCAACGTCAAAAGCCATCAGGGAACTTCATTGGCTCCCAGTTAGAGCCAGAATACAATTCAAGGCTCTCTGCCTGGTACATAAATCCTTATATGGTACAGGATCAGATGACTTGTCCAAACTTCTTCCTCGCTATGTACCATCGCGTACGCTAAGATCAGCCAATCATGATCTGATATGCCGTCCAAAAATTAGAAGAGCGCGGTGGGGTGGCAGGTCCTTTTCGCACCAGGCCTCTAGATTATGGAATTCTCTGCCCTCTCACCTGCGCTCACAAAAATCCAAACAATGTTTCAGAAAAGCATTAAAGACCTGGCTTTTTTCTTCCAATTGAGATCCGCTTCCACCGCTCTCAATGTCTCTATAGCGCCAAGACGCCTCGGCATTCGTGCGCTCTAAAAATATTTCAGTATTCAGTATTCAGTATTCAGTATTTCTGAGTTCTATGGGGTTGATGGACTTGTGGAGAGATCAACACCCTGCCCCTACGCAATTTTCCTATGATACCAATGCCCAGAAATCCGTCTCCCAATTGGACTATATACTGACACACTGGCAGCAATCCGTACAGTGGGTGGAGGTGAGCTTCTTGCCAAAGGGAATTTCAGACCATTCACCAATGGTGATGTCTCATCAGGATTGGAAGTGTCGCAGAAGGGGTGATGGAGACTGAATCCCTGGGAGCTAACTGACTGGGATGCTAGGAAACAGCTGGCCTTAGAGACCATGAGCTATTTCGAGGTAAACAAGGACACAGTGTCCTCCAGTGTGGTGTTATGGGAGGCCTGTAAAACAGTGATTATCGGCTATTTGATTGCATGCAGGGAGGTCAACAAGGGGGAAAGGGAGGAGAAATGTGAAACCCTAGAGACCAAATTGTTTTATCTAGAGGCAACATTTATTGCTGACCCAGTGCTGGAACCGGCTGCTGTGTTGAAAATATCCGCAAGGAATGTATTGGTGTTTGCTCACCAAGAGGCCAGAACCTGTTTCTGAGCTAAACAGGGGCAACTTTACATGTTTGAAGATAAGGCCAGAAAGTTACTGGCCTGGCTGATGAAGCGGGAGGAGGGGCAGCGATGGATCAGGGGTCTCAAGTGCAAAGATGTTTCCCTGGCAGAGACTGCGGATGAAATTGCTGGAGTTATGGTGACCCATATGATCGAGGTGTATAGTTCCCAGGACCCCGGAGGTATGGACGGTTTGTTGGCATTTGTCCAAGACCTCCCGACACCGACGCTCTTGGCAGAGGATTAGGCAGCCCTAGATACGGATATTTAAGAATCTGAGATAGGTGAGGCCCTAATCTGTATGAAGAAGGGCCGAGCCCCAGGGGCTTCCCACTGAGTTTTTCCAGTGCCTTAGGGTAAAGATGATACCCCAACTGGGGGAACACTATAAGGGTGCTAAGAAGGAGGGATTATTTTCGGAAGAGCTAAGGCGAGCACTGATGAAGGTAAACTGAGTGAGGACTGTGCGTCCTACAGTTTGATATGGCTGAGCAATGTGGAGTGAAGGTTTTAGCAAAATTTCTTGTGGATTGATTTCAGTGGCTAGTAGACACCCTGGTGAGGGAAGATTAATCAGGGTGTATGCCCCACAGGGCGATGCAGCATAACCTCCTGTGGGAATTCGGGTGTCTGGTGCTCAGTGGCCTGATCACAGAGCCAGTGGTAATATTGTCCCTAGACACCAAGAAGGCGTTCGATTCCCTGAAAGTGTCATACCTATGGGCAGTCCTAGAGAAAATGGGATTCGGGGGTTCCATCATGGTGTGGGTCAATTTGCTATAACAAGATCACGTGGCCCGAGTGACAGTAAATGGCTTGTTGTCTGGAGACATAAAGAGAATCACTAGACAGGGAAGCCCACTGTTCCCACCTCTGTTGGTGGTGCTCCTTGAACCACTGGCAAGCTGTGTCTAGATGGATGCCCAGATTAGGGCCCTGCATTGGGACTCGAGATGTGAAGATATGTGATATCTCTCTACGAAGATGGCATTTTACTGTACCCCCTGGAGGCCTCGCATTCCCTGCGACTGGTGTTGGAAATCCTACAGGTGTACAGAGAATTTACTTTGCTGCACATTAATTGGAGGAAATCTGTAGTATACTCCCTGACAGAGAGGTGCCCGCGGATACAAAGTCCCCCACTCCGATGGAAGCTGGAGGGGTTGTGGTATTCAGGGATTTTTGTCGTGTCAAACCTTTTTTTTCAGGCAAATCTGGGTAGGGTTCCAGAGGAGTACAAACAGGATGCTAGCCACTGGCGACACCTCCCTCTGTCCCTCATCAGTCGGGCTGAGCTGTTTATAATTGTTGAAAATGTTGGAAAGTGGATTATTGGTAGGGGCAAATGTAGGTCTGCCACTGGCAATAAGGCCAATAACACAGTATAGGGCTCAGAATAGGTCTTAGAAAATTATTCCCATGCACAACCTTTGGTAGGTTGGCTGCGAGCAGGCAGGCTTAATTTCAAAGACAGGTATGTAAAGCATTTAAAAACACCAATTCAGTAAATAATTAAAACACAACACAATAAAAATCCAACACCAAATTATGAAAATAGAAAATATTTATATCTTTAAAATGACACCAAAATGACAAAAATCCAACTTAGGGAACCGGAGATATGAATTTTCAAAGATTTAGCATTACATAACACTTAGAAACCTATAGCACCATATTGGGATATCTGGTCACGATAAACCGGCTCAAAGTCAAAGTGTCAGGCCGACCGCGATGGAGACCTGAGCGGCTACCCCTCACGGTAGGTCCCAGTCACAGTTTTTACCTCCGGACTTAAAAACTTTTCTGGAGATTTTTCTCGTGGGGTCCCTCAATGCTCTTCACCAGGCCAGATTCGGTGAAGGTTCGCCAGCCTCGGATTTCTTCGACTCCCAGTCAAACTCTGGAAGTCGGACCTACGGAGCTTTTAGTGGGACAAACCTGGATGGCTAGGCCGGCTCGCGGTTGAAATCAGGTGGCTTGGCTGACCAAGTTGAGTCGGTCCGCCTATGGAGCTATTTTCCAAAGTTGCTCCAAAGTTCTCCAAACTCCTGGAACGTCTTCCTGAAGTTCCTAAAGTGGTTTCTAAGTATCTCAAACTCAGCCCAAGGATCTGGAAGCTCCAAGATGGCCCTTGAAAGTTGAGGACTTCGGTTCCCACAATCCACTTGGACAAAACCCTTACAAATCCACTGGCAGTTTTCCAGGTTGGGGATCCTTGGTGGTGATGTTCCAGGTTGAGCTCTGTTAACCTGTAGCTTGCAGGGAGTCCAATCTTTAGTTCTTTTACAGCAAGGTAATCCACAGGGCTGTAGTTTCAGCTGGTGCAGTCTTCAGAGGGCAGGCCTTAGAATTTGCACTCCAACTTCTCAGCATGGCAACGTCTTGCTTTCTTAAGTTTCAAGCAGCAGATCTGAGAGACTCTGCCCCTCTCAGATACTTATTCCAAGTTCTCTGGGTCAAGCAGTAGGTCACTCCTGACCAATGGGAGCAGGGCAACTCCCCAAGGATATGACCACATTCTGTAGAGTGTGGAGTTATTTTGTCCCAGAGTGCACCAAATCCTCCATATTCATAATGGCTGATGTTCCAGCAGGGAGGTAAGAGCTGGCTAAACACACCACTAGGAGGGCTACTTTCCATAGACTCCCCCCCTTGCATCTGTGCATTCCATTCCATAAGCCTAGCTCTGGCTTTGGGTCAACATAGTGAAGTTGTAAATGACACTGAGGCCTCCCCTTCCCTTTGAAGACCATGGTTTACGACTCCTCCCTCTGCTATAACATTCCTGTGTAGCAGCAGACTGCCCTCCCAGCGGAGCTGGTTAGCCCCAGGGGCTCTTTATCACCTCTTCAAGTCAGCCTGGCTAATCCACTTAACTCTGACCAATCAGGACAGACCTCTGGAAGGCTGAATCTGGACCTACAAACAAAAAAGTCTTATAACTTCTTGTCCGTACGTTTTGGGAGAAATTCAACAATATCATATTGTTGGATTCATCACTACCATTCTGGGAAGACTTTAAATGGAAGTTCTATGATTATCCTATCAGGAGTTGTTAGGTAATAACTTCTTGCCATGTTAACCTATGTGGCATGGGATTTGCAATGGGAAAAATTACTTGGGCCATTTTTCCAGCACTAGGGCTTATAAAAACATATTTGATAAGTACTTCGCTTATATCTACTGGACCCCCACCCCATGGGACACCTAGGAGAGACTTTAGGGGCTCTGAATCTGTAGAAATGTTGCATACCCTCTCTCCACAGTGCTCCTAGCATCAAAGTCAAATTTGCGCAGCACTTTATCACAATGTGGGGAGTGAAATGTGAAATTTCACTTAACCCAGGGCTTACAACTTATTTTATAAGGGTCTACCTCATAATTACCTGACCCCCACCCCTGGGACACCTAGGGGAGAACCTGGGGGTTCCTAATATGCCAGAACATTGTAGGTTATCCCTTTTTAAGTGCCCCAAACACCAAAGTCGAGTTTGGTTACAATTTACTTTTTAAAAGCAGTCCTGCCACCAAGGGCTACTTTTAAACTGACCTCAGGCTTCAGTAGTGCACACATGCAAGTGCAGGAAAAGCTGCTGGCCTCTAAACTGCCATTCCCTATTGTGGACTAGGGACTTCTAGGTATTTTTAACCCCCCTGCCCTATTATTTAATGGGGTCTGATAGGGTAGGTCATGCCAATCACGTAGTGTACCCTAGTGTATGTGGGTGTTTTCACTGTATTTTAAATGTGTCTCTTTCAGCATAGCACTGGCCCTGGGCCTAGTTAGGCAGAGCCCAGGGTCACTCAGAGTCAGTTACCACCAGTACCATTCAGCAAAAAGTTGGGGGGTGCCCAGGGCCCAGGATGACTTTGCAACAATAATGAATTATCTCCCGAAGTTCTTGTATGTTCTTCAAAACTCTCCATATGCTGTACCAGATAGGTTCTTCACACAAGTGGACGGGGTTACAAGAACTCTGCTCTGCGATGGGGAGCCCCAAGGATAGCTCTAAAAACACTGGCCAGAAACACCTGGAATGGGGGCATTGTATCGCCCAAATTAAGACTATGCTTCTGGGCAGCACAATGCATTGTGCCAAATGACTGGATGTTTTCAGAACTGGTAGAGCTCCCCAAATGGTGGACAGGAGAGCGATGGACCCCCTGGGGCACATGCATTATCTATTTGTGGGAAGGGGCTGTGGGGTCTGCAGGCACCAACTGCACAGGTACTTGAAATTTGGCATAGGGCTGAAAGGCTCCTGGGCTGTAGGGAACGGATAATGCTAGCGACCCCTGTGTGGGAGGTGGAGGCCCTGAAGGAACTTACAAATATAGAGGGTGTTAGACCTGGCATTTTTGTCAGGTTTATCCCCATACTTTTCATTTTTTGGCCTCCTGTTTTTGCCCCATTTTAAGTTGGTTTTAGGACTTTGGGCACTTTACCACTGTTGATAAGTGCTAAAGGGCATATGCTCTCCATGTAAATTGTGTTATGAATTGGTGTTTCCATGATTGGCTTATTTGATTTACTACTATGTCCCTAGTAATGTGCACATGTGTACCCAGGGCCTGCAAATCATATGTTACTATTGGGCCTGCAGCACTGGTTGTGCCAACCACACAAGTAGCCATTCAAAGGTGTCTCGGACCTGCCATTGCAGTGTCTGCATGCAGTGTTTACTGCCATGTCCACCTGGTAAGTGCACCCACTTTGCCAGGCCCTAACCTTCCCTTTTCTTACATGTAAGACACCACTTAGGTAGGCTCAAGGTAGCCCCATGAGCAGGGTGCAGTGTACGTGAAAGGTAGGACATGTAGTAGTATGTTTTACATGTCCTGATAGTGAAATACTATGCGTTTCGTTTTTCACAATTGAAAGGCTGTCTTTCCTCTAGGTGAATATGGGAGCTACCTTGTAACATCTTGTGTGTATGAAAATGCCACTTTTAGAAAGTGTGCATTCCGTTACTTAACCATCCTGTGTGCCTCTGCATGTTTGTGTATTCAATGTCTGGTTTTGGAGTGACAGGAGCTGGGGATGTGCATTCACACTAGACAGTCACAAGGGGAGTTGAGGTGTGTCATGCCTTTCCTGAGTGACTCAAAGCCAGGCTCAATAGACCTTTCTGCATTTAGAGTGGTGGGAGGAGCTTTCACTATCACTTGCATAGGTTGTGTCTGCTCTGCATAATGCTGTCTCTACCTCCTACAGTAAAGCTGGACTAGAGAGGACAGAACTGGTTCTACTGAACTCAGAGACGTTCTGCCTAAAACTTCAAAGGAAAAGGCAGTATAAATATTGGGGCCTTGACCCCAGAACTTCAGAACTTGTTTGGACTGAGGAACCTGCCAAAAAGAAGAGCTGGAAAAGCTGTGAGGAGGAACTACCACTTTGCCGTGTTTCGTTTTTTAAGGACGCTAAAATTGGTATTGTATGATTACCTGAAATAATTTACAAATACAGTGTGTGTTATGTCATAAAACATACATCTATTAATAAAAGGTCTATAAAATTGTTAAAAAAATATGTGTGACCCATATGAAATTTTAAGAATATCTGAAAGTGCAGCAGCAAAATGATACAGGTGCAAATGCAGAAAGGCATCACCGGGCAAAGCTGAAAGGCATAGGTACATAAGCATGCGATGTTGTGTCATGCAGGCATCCATATAATTATTGTATGCGTAGGCAGGCATATGAAAAAAATTAAAAAACAGTACTCCTCCCAAAATACTATGTACAATATAAAAGAATGAACAATGGTACGGGTGACCGGTATATAGAATCATGTAGGACCAGTGTTAATGTCACAGTAGGTGTTCAGCAGCTCATGTTTTATTGACTTTCTTCATCGATTCTTGCATTGTTCGTAGATTCTCTCCAGCTGCCGCATAGAACTTGCCAATTTATGCAAGTTCCATCGGCACTGTGGTAGTGTAGATGAACATTAGAGCCTCCTTGCATGATTTTACTCCATTTTGAAGGAACACTGTCTTTGGTATAGTCGCCTCGGGCCCAGCTAAGCTGGGCAACAATAAATGGGATGCTCAGCTGGTTCTGTGTGGTATTGGCACAAGCAACATCCCCTGCTTCTTGGTGATGTATTTGTCCAGTGTCCCCTATAGTCCTATATTGGTAATGTTAGGAGCCTGGTTCTCAGAACGTTCTGAAGGGCTTACCGTCCCAATCCTGCCTTCAGATATGGTTGCCATGGAGTGGCTTCATGTGAGTAGGCAAGTCCCTCTGCACCAGGGATGTGTCTAATCCGTTCAATATCCTGTTGCCTTGAGGTGCGCTTGCCCTGTTTCTTTAACAGGCTTTTTAGGCCGGCCATTGTTAAGAGTGTATCAGTTAAGAGGTCTGCTGGAAGGACCAATGGTTTGTTGCCCATCAAGCGATACCTTGCCCAGCGGTTAACGTTATTGATAAAAACTGTTTGCAATGCTTCCATGATTGTGCCAGGACCTGCCTTGATCACGTGATAATAGAATTTGACTATATCCTTTTTGCATTCAATGTCCATTGCTGGAATATTGAACTCCAGGCAGATCAGTGTGCGCCTTGTTGAATATGGAAGATTGAAAACCTTTCTAAAAGCCATGGTATGCAGACATTCCAATTTATCGTTGAGAAAGCCAGGAAAGGCGAGATGGCCATAGCTCAGAGTTGGAGTTAGCTTTGCTTGCATTACTCGTCGGATGCCCTCTGTTGAGTGGCTTTGGAGCTTGTGATTTTTTTTTCATAAACCGTGTGTGACCTTAGCAGCATTAGCCTCAAGTACTTTGCCCTGCAGTGTTGGTCTGCCAGTGTCTGAGAATTGAACTCCCAGATAAGTGTATTTGTTAGCAGTAGCAATCCTTAGTGGTCTGAGATGCCAACCCAGTAGTGATATTTTTGGTTTATGGCCAAAAACCAGCCTCTTCGTTTTTGTTGCATTGGCTTGAAGTTTGTTTTCCATATTATATAGGTGTAGTGTCTCCAATGCCATTTTCATGCCTATTCTAGTTTGATCCAGTAGGATGAGGTCGCCTACGTATGGCATGATTGGAAGTCTGAGTTGGCCCAGTTTAGGTGGAAATATTTTAGCTTTTAGGAGTGCCTCTCCCAGATCCGCAGTATATAAGTTGAACACGGCGATCACACAGCCCTTTTTTAACCCTTTGTTCATGTAGATCTTAGCTGTTGCACATGTCTTTGTAAGCTTAGTGTGAACCCAAGTACCGGTGTGGAGTGTCATGATGGCCGCCAGAAGTTTCCTCTGTATGTCCCACTTTGCAAGTTTTGCCCACAGTATGTTGCGATCAATGCCGTCAAAGGTGCACTATAGTCGACAAAGCATACATAGAGTGGGGGTTGAGGCAACTTCTGTGGCCTTGGTTGCCAGGTATGATAACGCAATGGCATTGTCCAGCATAGATGAGTTGGGCTGAAATCCAGTCTGATATTGCGGTATGATCTGATTTTTCTTTATCCATGTCTCTAACTCTTTCAGGAGCACTTTTGCAAATGCCTTTTCATCACCGTCCAACAGCACGATCAATCTGTAGTTCTCAGCACGGGAAGCATCCCCTTTTATATAAATGGTTTGCAAGATGTAGCCTTTTCATGAGACCGGTACTGCCGAGGTATTGTAGCATTGGTAGAACAGGCTAGGCATGTGAGGGGCCCAAAAATCTCAATCTTCATTGAAGATAGTGCCTGGTAACTCATTAGCCCCGGGAGCCCCTTCCTTCCTAATTTCCTTAAGGGTTGTTAGGGTTTCTTTTTCTGTTAGGGCAAAGTGCCCTGCCTCATTCTTATCAAGGTGGTTGCCCTCTACCTCCATGGTTTTAGCCATGGGTTTATCTAGCTCGACATAAAGCTTTGTTGCTTGGGCTGCCCATTTGTTGGCGGGTACAGCATTGTCTGTGTGGCCTCCACCATTTAGGCCATTAACATAGCTCCAAAACTCCTCATTCCAATTAGGTGCTAACAATGCATATATATGTTTCCATTTTTTTTCTGTGTCGGTTTGTTTCAGCTGCCAGATGTTTTTTATAATGTAGTTTTCTAGAGGTTTTCAAGATTTTTTCTGTCCTTGGGCACTTCTCTCTTCTATACTGCAGCTCTGCAGACGACACCTCTTTTTACTCTCTCTGAATTCTTTGTTAACGAGGAGATAGATTGGCCCATTTCCAATAAGTTTGCTTTTATGTATGGATTACCTTCCTGCACTCAAAGCTTTGAATAGAGAGTCCATGATTTTTAACCAGCTTGTCTGAGGGCCAGTTGTACATGTAGCCTGTTTCCACTTGTTATATCTGGCCCGGCTTGGGGGTCCCCATTTAATTTGTTTTATTGAGGCTGGTTCACTTATTGGATTTAGTATTTGGCCAACAGGGAGGTGTTCCTCATGCAGCATGCTGCTTACATTGACAAGGATGGATAGTGGATGATGATCACTTACAGTAGAATGGGCCACCTTATATTCTTCGCACCTCTTCAATAGGTTCTTGCTCAGGAAGATGTAATCTAGTGTGGAGATTTTTTTAAATGTGGGTTGTTGTTTCCTGTTTGACTGCCCTATTTGGTTTGCCGACCCCAAGTTAAATTAATTATTGCAGGCTTCCATGATGTTCTGCCCACTCTCCCCTTGACTTTGTTCCGGGCGGCACAGGTCTCTCATGTTAAAGTCCCCGGTAACAATGCATTCATGCACTGGGTTCTCATGAAGATATTCTCCAATCAGTCCAGTGATCATCCTGATGTTTGTGGTTTTTACCTTCTTGTTTGGATTAACATAGAGGTTAATTGCTGCAATTGTGATCAGAGTGCCCTCTAGTCCAATTCCTTTTATATTTATGATCTGAACTTTAGGTGAGTATGTGGGCCATTCCTTGACTCGTACTTGCAGGTTTAGTTTTACTAAGATTGAGACCCCACTAGTTGGTCTTCCAAAAATGTTTTTCTTGTTGGCCAATGTGTGGGTCACCTGGAAATCTTTAATAGATCTTGCTGTTATCATCCATGTTTCCTGTAAGCATGAAATATCTCCTGTTTTAAGGAATTCCATGGCTTCTCTATTTACTATAGTCGATTTGAGCCCAGCCACATTCCAGCTTATTATTCTGATCTTGGTTCTTGTTATCAGCTCCTTTAGACATGCAATATTTTTTTGGGCTTTCTCTGGATTCCAATGATGTTGGGATCTGGGCAAGATCGAAAGATTTCTTGTGCTACCCTCCCATTAGTTTGCAGTGCCGTTGAGGTCCAGGCCCAGTCCTCTGATATCATTGCGTCATGAGATGCTCTTACCTCTATGCAATGTCTAGTTCCATCGCCCTTGTGAAGCTGGATTTTAATATTATTATCGCTGGTTGATTTTGTACCCTTTAGTATGCCTCTCTGTGGTTCTTGTACCACTTGTTTATGCCACCTCTGTAATAGTACATGGGGGTACTTTTCCATTGGGCAGTAATCTACACGGATCCCCCAATCCTTAGGTAGGTCTATTTCTGCCATGATGTTTTGAGTTTCTAACCTGCTAGTCCACTTTGTTAGCGTTGATTCCCTATGGCTTATCCAGGTATAGATTTGCAATGCACTGATGCTAGTTGAGCTGATGTTAAATAGGCCAGTGATGATATGCTCGACAGGTGATATAGAACATTTGAGTGGTTTAGGATTTCGCCCTTGGCCTTTTTACTCGAATTCGCGGGTGAAGAAACAGTGAGTTAGCCAAGGGTTTTTCCCCATATCTTTTTCCTCAATCTCATGTCTCTGCCCGTCCGGAGAGTTTGTTTGATCAGAAATCCCCATTTGGCTGTTTTTCCAGCAAGGCTCGGATTGTGTAATGCCATCTGGTTTAGTGCTGAAAGCTTGCTTGAGCATCTGGGCCCTTTGTTCAGCCGGTGTCGTCTTCCATGCTGTCATTGTTTTTGAAGTTATTGTATTTTGGCCTTAGCATTGTATTTCCATTAGTGGTGGGTATACTTGTGGTGTGCAAGAATCCTGCTCTGGTGTGCAGGTGGCGACATCTCCAGCTTCTCGCACAGTTGCATTTCCGTGGACCTCTGTCCTTTTGTTCGAGTTATCATGCTTCTGCTGGTCTCAGACGATGCCCTTGCCTGACAACTTTCCATTCCTTTATCCGCGTTTCTATGGTTGGTGTTTACCACCTTGGAATAGGATTGTGCCTGAGAGTTAGGAGCAGTGTAGATGTTGAAATACATAGAATTTGCCTTGTGTGGACCTTCTATGTTCTTCACATTCTGATTTTTTGAAATTGAAGCTTCCTGGCAGTTTTCGCCTGGGCCACTTCATCCATATTGCTGTTTCTCGTTTGGAAGATGGGATAGTTTGATGGGCCCTTGTCGGTGCTGTCTGTGCCAGTATCAGGCTGGTTACAGACTTAGTTTGGGAGAGTTGTCCTTTCGCACTTTTTTGTGCGAATATCATCCTGCTTTTCCTTTTATTTGTTTTTAGTGATTTCCGTAGTTTTTTCTTTTACTATCTGGAAAGCTGCCCTTCAATTACTCTTTGGCCTATTATCCTGCTTTGATGTCTGTCATCTGTGCTTATTGCAGGGCTGCTACTTTTGCCCAGGAGCAAGGCGCTGGTTGGAACAGCTGTGCCAATTGTTGCTTCTGGTTCCGTCAATGCTGTTATTACTCCAGGGGGCGGTTCCTCATTTTCTGAGTTTTTCCTATTTTGTGTGTTGTTTGTCCATGCTTTCCTACATTGATTTATTAAAGTTGTTAGCAAAACAGGCAATGTGGTTAGTTTTTCGACTATTGCTTCACTAAAATCTTTTGCTGGGCTTTCGGTAGCCCCCTGGCCATTTTCTCTGGTAGTCCACTGGTCAACTTTAGAATTAATCATGTCCACCTTTTTATCAATTGTCAAGACACTTTGTCCCAGCATATGTATTAATTCCGCTTGTATCTCTAATTTGTGGGATTGCCAGGTAAGTGCCTTTACTGCTGCCAGCGAACAGGAATTTATTGTGTTCAGAATATGTTCCGGACCATCCTTATGAGTAGGATCTTGATCGTTGCTATGAAATCGGGGATATTGACCAGTGGGGGCTCCCTTGGGTTCCTCTGCCCTTGATTGAAGTTTACTATCTAATTTTGCTGTTGTGTTGATGAGCTCTGTATGTGGTATATCTGGGGAGCAAAGGTCACCAATTTGTTGTTGTATTTGCAGCCTTTTGGAATTGTTAATGGGCGTGGAGCAGTTCTGATTAATTCCTCGGACACAAAGGTTAGTAGTGCCATCCAGTGTGCCATATTGCTGGTCATTAGTATGGTGAACGAGGGCATCGATTTAAAAAACATTCTTATTTTGGATGTGTCCATTAGACCCTGCGTCTTGCTTAATACTGTGCCGTTGTTTATAGTTGATAATATCTCAATGATCCCAGTTTGCTCTGGCCGGTGTTCTTCCATGTTTTGGTTAATTTGTTTGCTGATGGCGTTTTAGGTGCTTTTGCTATCTGTGGCCATGTCTGCTGTCTCTGCAAAGTCTCACAATCTCTATAATTAACGATTCTTCTAGACTATCCCGAACTATGCAATTTAGGATGAGAGCGGGGGCCTCTCTCTGCATTGTTGCCTCCTGACTAGCTTGCAGAGTGCTTGGGCTGATGTCTGCTGCTAGCCCCTCATTCTCCACCGTAAAGCCCATATTATCTCCTGGGGTTTTTGTCTTCAGCCTTGTAAAATATTGATGTATCGGTAGGCTCCCTATTGCCGGTTTGAAAATCGCCCAGCTTCTGGTGGTGCAATGTCCTTCCCCTCCCTCCATTGCTGTGGTGAATAGGCTGTGTAGCTCGGTCCCTGACCCAGTCTTGCACAGATCTTGCAGATTTTTCTGTCCCTTGGTAGTTCCCCATTGCTGCTGCGCCTTTATGTCTTTGTTGTCAGGTTCTGCACTCCTCATTTTTCAAGAGGTAATTCTAGAGGTAATCCCGTTCCTGCGAGCCTCAAAGACCTCGTGCGAGTGTTTTCAATTGGTGTAAAATGCAGAAGCCTGCAGCCTGGCCCTGCGCACCCAATCTCTGGCCCGCTCTCTTGACTTCTGCTGCCTAGTTTGGCTATATCGAATAAATGGAAGGAGGGAGGAGGGAGGAGGGATGGAACTGGTTGCAGGCTGCTGGCACAACCCCCCTCTGCATATCACAGTGCTTGATAGATTACTGGCTGTGTCATGGCCCTGCATGGCTCTTCGTAGAAAAGGAAAGTCACAGAGATCACAAAACTACAGGGCCAATGTACCACAGGTAAAGCCTTCCCTTCAAAGTGATAGTATCCCCTTTGACGTCCTACCCCCAACCCCCCCACACAGTAGCAATCTACCTTGACTCTGAATGTGACTCTGTGCTCAGTCCACTCCTTCTGGGTTTTGGTTCTAGTTCCTTCTGGGTCCTTCTGAGTCCTTCTGGGTCCCGCAATCCGGCGCATCCAAGGAGCTTTCTCTGCTGCTGCTAAAACCCCAAGGAGGGGTGTGTGCTGTGGTATGCTGTGGTGTACTGTGGTAGCGGATGATAAGGCGGCTAAGTGGTGCAGGTACTGGAGTGGCACAATGTGGAGTAACACAGGGCTTCAGCTACCCCGACCTGTATCCACTGCGAATTCTGGAGCTCAGCCGACCAGCAGCGAAATGAAGCACGAATGGACCAAGCTCGAGCCACCGCACCACTGCCACGATGCTGCCACCACCACTGGCTGCCTGCCGTTTACAGGCTCCGGTCCATGGTCCGCAGTGTCCACAGAACCACAACAGATAAGAGCTGTCACCGCCGTGTACTCTGCGAAACAACTCGCCTCACTTCCGCTTCCGCTTTCTGTTACTTTATTTGGTTGCACAAGAGCATATAACTTTGTGAGTAGGCCCCATCATGCCTTGCTGTGTTGGCCTGCAGTGGCTGATTCTGTCCTAGACAGAGAAAGGACTAAATTGGACTTTCTGCAACTTATTTTCCTGTGCTTCTCCAAGGGCTTGAGGTAGAGCTTGCCCCCTGTTCAAGAAGTCTCAGGAACAGCAAAAACGTCAAGTTCATCTGCTACCAGCACTCGGAACTGTGTGTTTTGTGCTGCAACAGAAGAAAAAGTGACCCGACACCATCGACGATGCCACTGCTGGCTCTGTGACCTGTTGGCACTGCAGATATCATTGCCCTGCTTCACACCGAAACCCTAGTTTCACCATTGATGTCGACCGCTGCCACCACCGAGCCACTGCTTGCACCGTGACCTGAGGGCACCACACTTCGCACTGCATCGCTTCACATTGGTGCCCTGGTTTCCCTGACGATGATGCTCCACACTCACATCGATGCCAGTGCGTGCACGTTGGCCTGAGGGCATCGCTCATAAGTTACTTGAAGCACCGCCCTGCCCCACACCACAGCCTAGGCACACCGATGCTGGCACCATCAATTCAAGGTCCCCTGTCGATGACAGCGCTTCAGCAACGATGACACCGCTGCTTGCACGTGAATTGCCAGCACTGTGATGAGCATTACCCTGCTTCGCACCACAGCCTTGGTCTCACCAACGGCACTGGATACCGAGCCGCTGACTGAACCACACCCTGAGGGAAATGCATGCTGTACCACTACACTTCGAACTGCAGCCCCGATGCCTGTGATGCTGGCGCTCCTAACTTCAGCCTCACAGAGTTCGATCTGCAATGCGTATGACTCCGACAACTCCTGCACCTTCCTCTGAAGCCGATGCCTGCCAACGCTGCATCTTTGGATCTCATTGCAAGGTCCCTGACGCCCTGCATTTCCAAGGTACTGTTTGCAGGTCTTCCTGAAACCGTAGATGGCCTGCGACACCACTCTTGGCCTGAACTGTTGGATTTGTTTGGTCACGACACCCTGATAACCCCCGAGGGAGCTATTGACTTCAAGGAACTGTTTTTTGCATTTTGTTTTTGCAATCGTTATATTTTGATTACTGCATGTTGGATTTTTATCGCTTTGGTCTTGTTTTACACAGATAAATATTGGCTATTTTTCTAAAACTGATCTGGTGTCATTTTGTAGTGTTTTCACTGTATTACTGTATGTTATGTAGAAATGCTTTACATATTGCCTCTGAAATAAGACTGACTGACTGTGCCAAGCTACCCAGGTGGTGAACAGGGGTTATTTTAGAAGTGTAATCCCCTTGTCCTGAAGGTCCCTACTTGGACATGGTGCATACCTCTGTCAATTAGAGACCCCATTTCTAACAAAGGGCTATAAAAAATGGGACAGCCTGGAAATCTTGACTGTGGGCAATGTGTGGAGACAGGGCAGGCTGATCACTGTCTGAGAACTACAAACAGAATATGAGATGTAAGGCAGCCAATACCTCAGGTAGCACCAAATACAACACATATTCACATATTTAAGAGATATGGCCTCCTATTGAACAACCTGCCGTAGGAATTCCCACTAGAATTGGCCCCCTTACATATTATTACTATTTCATTGTTGTATACTGCTTCATTGCTGCAGTCTCCCAGAACTGAACTCTCTTAGGGACAATTGGGAACAAGATCTGGAAATCCTGGAGGATGACACCCCGTGCGAGGCCGTTCGATATCCATGCAAGGTGGCGATAAAGGCTGGGTTTGGTTAGGTCCAAATAAAGTTCCTTCACAGGGTGTACCTCACGAGGGAATGCATATACAAAATATGTCGATGTGGCTTGAACCTCTGTCTTAGGGGGTGTGGGCTACAAGGGACACTTCTCCACACCCTGTTGTGTTAGTCCCCTTGTACTGGCATAGGGTGGAGTTGAAGTTTTCAGATGTGGTGGAGACCTGTTTTCACTTGACCCCACAACTAGTGACATTGGGGACACTGGCGAGGGCAGACCCCAGAGAAATATACAATGTCAATAGAAAGGTATGCAGTTCCTAATGGGGAGAAAGAGAAAAGTGGCAGTCGGGAAGACCTGAGGCATCAGATTGGGGGATCTGATCCCTCAGGAGCAAGGGCCCTCACACATACAGATGGATGTCCTGCTTCATCATCGGGCAGCTCCTCGTTGGGCCGGCACTGCAATGTCCAACAGACCCCTCAGAGGGGCCTCTTTGCCGGAGGTCTTTTGATTATTATGCAGATGTGAAGGTGAGGTGCAGTGTAAATGTGATGAAGTGAGTAGTCTGGTGTAAATTGAGTTAAAAATAACTAAGGGGAATCCAAAAAACAATTTAATATCTGGGTTCCTCTGTTATGAATAAAGATGGATCCAATGGTCCACAGCAGCTCTAAAAAAATGTAAGTGATGATCAGCATGTTTCTTGCCTATTGAATTTCAACGAAATGATCATGGCAATTCATCAGGACCAGGATCCTGGGCTACTCAAAAGTGGGTTGGTAGGGAGTTCCAGATATTAGGAGCCATACCCAACATTAATCACAGGAGTATAAAATTTACCTTCTGAGTTATGAGACCGACCATAGGAGGGAACTACTACACCCCAACATTGGGCAACAAAGGGACACACATTGGCATCATGCCACTGCATGTAGACATGTGGCTGGCTAACGACCTACCCAGAGCTCCGGGGCTCAGACTGTATTTGAATGCTTAATGGCTATTCTTTTTAAGGGGGTCAAAAATGTGTCAGCTTCTTTAGTAGATGGAAAATATATCTTTTCCTGGTTAGCTACATAGACTATCTGGGTCACATATTATTTCTGGTGAGGCTGTAAAACCCAAATTTAGGCTGGATATTAGTATTGAGAGCACTTAAGGAAATTTAAGATCTTGCTGAGTCTGTAGGGTTAGATATATTTAAAGCATTTTTGTGGGAAGAACATTCAGTTTGATTAGTGCCCACTGCCCATCCCTGGATGTTTTGGAAGGTAGTAAGAGTACGAGTTCAACAACAAGATTGCCCACATTGGCTTGCAAATTGCTCAAATGTAATTTTAGATTAGAGTAGATATCAGGTAGAAGAAATGTGAGAGAAGATTATATGTCACATTTGCTAATTACGAATTTAGAGGTGAAAATGAGAATGAGTTATTGGACTAGGATTTGTGTAAAGTCAAGTGTTGACAGGCAATTTAAGTATTAAGCGGAGTTAGGTAATTGGTAATTAACAAGTGGCTAAAAAAAGAGGGTAATGGAAAGTTGCAATGCTGAGAGCTGATAACTTTTTCTCCCCAAGAGTATAAAAGACAGGATATTACTAAGACGGCACACAAGGGTCATCTTCGCATGTTGTTTCTGCCTGCTTTGGAAGAGTGGAGCGAAAGAGTTTACCATGAGGAGTTGTCTATTTTTGCAGTATTCGTGGCAAACGTATGATCAGCAATGCTTCCTGTTTATGACCAGTTCAATGCCTTGAAACAATGTTGGAAGAAATATGTTTTAATTGTTTGGGGCTATTTCTGTTGTTAGAATGGTGCAGGAGCTATGTTCTCTTTGATTATTTGTCATGGTGGGTCGATATCATGTTTATGGTGGAACCAAGTACGAAAAAGTTAATTATTTTGTGAGGAAGGATTTTCCAAGATATATTTTCGATGTATTTTTGTTACTGATAATGTGATATTTGTCACCCTTTATGAGATAAAACTGATCCAAGAGTGTGGCACAGTGCAAAACAGAACAGCTGATTACCCAGAAGGAAATGGTCTAATTGAAAGGTTCAATAGAGAGGGTGGAAAGTATCCAATGGGCATTAAAAAGCAGATTTGATGTTTGAAAAGATGTGAGAATCAAGTTAAAGTCCCACTAAAAGACTCACCGTGTGGTTTCTGAAAAAAAATCTCTGTCAGCTGTTTATGGAAAGAAAATGTATTCTGAAATATGTCCTCTATTGATGAGGAAATTCAAAACAGAGCAAAGGTTGAAGATGGTTGCTGCATATTATTGGAGTAAGGAAAACGACTGCTTTGAGCAGATACAGATAATATTGAAATGGTTGTATGATGTCAGAAAGGAGAGTAAGTTGACTGAAGTGAGAATTGAAGGATGGGCTTGGACCAAAGAAATCTTGTGTGTGAACAAGGGTTAATCTAGTTTGTTCATGAATTATTTGTGGGTGAAGCAGTCAATTGCTATGCCATCAGAATTTTGGATATCAATGGTGGAATATTGAATGGGTTGCCAAACTCAAATATGATACCAAAGTTAAACTTATTGCTAAATTCTAACTTGAACATGTTGCTGAATGTAGCATGATAGATAAGAGCAGAGTGGCTGGTGTAGATTTTGTAATTCGTTTAAATGCGTGATGCCTTTGCAATTCTAAGGTTAGCTCCTGTTGTCTGGAAATTATATATATACTTTAGTATTGGGCATTTTATAATATGCACTTTTGTGTTAACGTTTTTGGAGACTCTGATAAGTGGCATCTATGTTAACTGGTTAGATGGAAACAGGGGACCAATATGTGTGGTGAAGATGTCATTCCCTGAGCTATGAATTAAAGAGCCCTTAGATCAACTTGTTGTTATGGATGTCACTGCTGTTGAGATGGCTCATAAGTACTGCTTGGAATCCATAAGTGAATCAACCAACACATATCTCCATATGGAGCTTATCTGCGTGGTTTGTTGTTCACCTGCAGTGTGTGGCTCTTTCTGCTCTATCGCTGGTGAACCACATGGTGTATGACTTGGCTCATTCTGGCCACATTATATGATTGGAAGAGGTTCCATCTCTCTGCTTATGTCTGAGGCCCTACCCTCTACTGCAAGGTATTATGGTTGGAAACGCAAGAGCACACATTTGTAGCCAGGAATCTCCATTGTTATAGCCACCATCAAAGGCATCTGACAATCATGCAGTAACCTTTTGTTCCAGTGTTGGTCAGGAGGATTGTTGTGGACCACAATGCCCTCTCCTACATGAAATGAAAAAATATGGGAGCAGCGCACTCCTTTTAGTCAATTTTACAAATCAATTGCTGTTTTTTGATATAGGTGCTACAGTGTTATGCTCGCTGTCTATCGAGCAATAAAATGGAGAAGCAAAAACACAACCAACTGATGGTTGACACTGAGCACTGTGCTTGGGGTACCTCAGACCCTGAACAAATAATCACCTTATCATAGAAAATCAAACTCAACGATCCAACTCAGATAGGCATATATTGTATATTAGTTCATATACAAAATGAAAGTATACAAAGGTGGTTAAATCAATGTTCAAACATTACAATAAATATTTACATCATCAACTGGATGCATTACTAACAAAATAAAATCTATGTTGCATAATACATTTGATTGTTCACTAGATGGCTTACCGTTAAGCCATCTAGTGAAGCCATCTAGTGAACAATCAAATGTATTATGCAACATAGATTTTATTTTGTTAGTAATGCATCCAGTTGATGATGTAAATATTTATTGTAATGTTTGAACATTGATTTAACCACCTTTGTATACTTTCATTTTGTATATGAACTAATATACAATATATGCCTATCTGAGTTGGATCGTTGAGTTTGATTTTCTATGATAAGGTGATTATTTGTTCAGGGTCTGAGGTACCCCAAGCACAGTGCTCAGTGTCAACCATCAGTTGGTTGTGTTTTTGCCTCTCCTACATGAGCCTTCAGCCATGGCAGATACATGCTGAAAAGTTAATGTGGCAGGTAAAGGGGGTGAGAGAAAGAGAGGTTATTCATTGTCATCACTTTTACCCATAGCCCTGAGTTTTCAGATGGGGTGCTATTGACATATTCTCAGCTATATTCCCTCACTGTTGCACTTCAGTCTAAACATCAGGAAAAAGGCTAACACAAGAAATATGACTGACCAAAATCACCATAACTACCTCTTAGAGCCTACCATGTGGATTTATCCAGCTTATGCACCTTCTAGAATTGACAACATGCTCAAAGGCCAAATATTTTTCATGGAGTGCGACACCAGTGGTAGGGAGAAAAACAAGATATCGCCATAAGGAATGCTCCGAGTAGTCATGCTGCAGATACCTTTCCTAAAAGATTTCTGTGCACCATTCAGTGTCAAGGTGAATGGATGATTTTAATGCAAGAAGAATTTTGCATTACAATTATCTGTTCAACATGACACTCATCGTTAGCCAAAGATATGCGTAGCTGTGCTTTATTCTTCATGCAGATACATTTCTTAGAGAGAATGAGTCTCTTGTATTTTCATTGTGAATGGGACCCTTGTCTTGTGCTTAATGCATGATTTAGAGGGCAAGGATTCAGAGAAGCAGCCAAAGATTTGTGAGTAAGTGGAGCAGCAGGCAAGTTATTCAAGTGAAATGCTAATGCTGTGTACCTGTCTATGCTAAGTAGTGATCATTGAAGTCCTTTTCAATTGCAGGAGTTCTACTGCAGGGGGAAGCCCATTATGCAGAGATCAACTGCTGCTGAAGAGATCTGTGTTAAAAGGGTACCCTTCAGATGTACGTAGTCCTTGAAAGGAACTTCTTTATGCCTTTTTGCACTTACATGGAATTCCATTAATAACAGTTCATTTAGTTATGAACACACAACTTCCTAATAAAGGCCCCATGCTGTGGTACAATAGGGGCAAAGATGGGATACCCTGGGGGTGTGGCAGAGTCTTGAGCGCAAGGAGCCTCATTTTCACCGTTGCGGTGACAATCTTATGATCAGGTCAAATGCTAATGAAAAGTATTGACCACTCATGACTTACAGAGGAGAAGAGCATGCAACTGTTCATGTGGATGATAGGATAAAAGTATGCCTTTCAGTTCTTGGTTTGTGCACTTGTTCATCATGGCTGGGTTGGAGGGTATAAAGATAGAATATCGAGGGGAAAATATCGACTAGCATTAATATCATGGTAAGAATATCGACTGTGAAAAATATCGTAATAGAAAATATCTTTGTAAAAAATATCGTTTCTTGAGAATGACAAAAATATCGTCAAGAAAAAATATCGATGAACAGAATATCGTTGATCAAAATGTCGTTTCATATAATATCGACAGAAAAATATAAGTTGTTATAAAATTTATAAAAAAATATGTATTATGTTTTTAAAAAACTTACAAAACTCCTACTAGTAATAATATGTGTTAAAAATATTTTCTACAAAAGAATTGTTAAAATTTTAGTAGCGGGTTATTGGTATTATAGGGGATAAGGGTGGGTAGTAATTTAAAATGTGGTTTTTACAAAATTTCTAAAATATAAAAATATTAGAAAATAATTAAGAAATCGAAATTTTAATTAGAAATTTCGATTTGTTCACGAAATTAAATTTGTAATTAAATTTTAAAATTCCCCAAAAAATTTTTAGGAGCGGGTGATTGGTATTATAGGGGATAAGGGTGGGTAGTAATTTAAAATTTGTATTTTACAAAATTTCTAAAATATAAAAATATTAGAAAATAATTAAGAAATCGAAATTTTAATTAGAAATTTCGATTTGTTCACGAAATTAAATTTGTAATTAAATTTTAAAATTCCCCCAAAAAATTTTAGGAGCGGGTTATTGGTATTATAGGGGATAAGGGTGGGTAGTAATTTAAAATTTGTTTTTTACAAAATTTCTAAAATATAAAAATATTAGAAAATAATTAAGAAATCGAAATTTTAATTAGAAATTTCGAATTGTTCACCAAATGAAACTTGTAATTAAATTTTAAACTTCCCCAAAAAAATTTTAGGAGCGGGTTTTTGGTATTATAGGGGATTAGGGTGGGTAGTAATTTAAAAATGTCGTGTTTTAAAAGTGTAGAAAATATTAATAAAATAGAAATTTATCATGAAATCAAAATTTAACTTCGAAATTTTAAATTTTACATGAAATGTATTTTTTAATATTAATAAAAAATATTAAATTAATATTGAATATGCGTTACTTTGGTATTATAGGGTAATAGGGTATAAAAAATAATTTAGATAGAAAAATTTATATTGTTTACTAACCTGCAAATTTCCTGACTTATGTTGGATTGGAGTTAGAATAGTAATTTGTTATGGTTTACTATCCAGACCTTTCCCTGACTTATGTTGGATTGGAATTAGAATAGTAATTTATTATGGTTTACTATCCAGCACTCTCCCTGACTTATGTTATGTTTGGAGTTAGAATAGTAATTTATTATGGTTTACTATCCAGCACTCTCCCTGACTTATGTTATGTTTGGAGTTAGAATAGTAATTTTTTATGGTTTACTATCCAGCACTTTCCCTGACTTATGTTGGATTGGAGTTAGAATAGTAATTTATTATGGTTTACTATCCAGCATTCTCCCTGACTTATGTTATGTTTGGAGTTAGAATAGTAATTTATTATGGTTTACTATCCAGCACTTTCTCTGACTTATGTTGGATTGGAGTTTGAATAGTAATTTATTATGGTTTACTATCCAGCACTCTCTCTGACTTATGTTATGTTTGGAGTTAGAATAGTAATTTATTATGGTTTACTATCCAGCACTTTCCCTGACTTATGTTGGATTGGAGTTTGAATAGTAATTTATTATGGTTTACTATCCAGCACTCTCTCTGACTTATGTTGGATTGGAGTTTGAATAGTAATTTATTATGGTTTACTATCCAGCACTTTCCCTGAGTTATGTTATGTTTGGAGTTAGAATAGTAATTTATTATGGTTTACTATCCAGCACTTTCCCTGACTTATGTTATGTTTGGAGTTAGAATAGTAATTTATTATGGTTTACTATCCAGCACTTTCCCTGACTTATGTTGGATTGGACTTTGAATAGTAAATTATTATGGTTTACAATCCAGCACTTTCCCTGATTTATGTTGGATTAGAGTTAGAATAGTAAATTATTATGGTTTACAATCCAGCACTTTCCCTGACTTATGTTGGATTGGAGTTAGAATAGTAATTTATTATGGTTTACTATCCAGCACTCTCCCTGACTTATGTTATGTTTGGAGTTAGAATAGTAATTTATTATGGTTTACTATCCAGCACTTTCCCTGACTTATGTTGGATTGGAGTTAGAATAGTAATTTATTATGGTTTACTATCCAGCACTTTCCCTGAGTTATGTTATGTTTGGAGTTAGAATAGTAATTTATTATGGTTTACTATCCAGCATTTTCCCTGACTTATGTTGGATTGGAGTTAGAATAGTAAATTATTATGGTTTACAATCCATCACTTTCCCTGACTTATGTTGGATTGGAGTTAGATTAGTAAATTATTATGGTTTACAATCCAGCACTTTCCTTGACTTATGTTTTGTTTGGAGTTAGAATAGTTAATTATAATGGTTTACTATCCACCATTTACCCTGACTTACGTAGGATTGGAGTTAGAATAGTTAATTATTATGGTTTATTATCCAGCATTATCTATTTAATATTTTTAATAAGAATAATATATGTCATGTTGTAATATTCATTTCAACAATATAAATTAAAAACATTTTTATAACATTTTTACATACATATGACAAGTTTCTAAATTAAGAAATAACAATTTTTAGATCTTTTTTTTTTATTCATAGTTTAATTTGTTACTGCAAAGATTTTGAACATTTTATAAAACATTTAACATAATTTTTGTTAACAAATTATATTGCAGTTTTGTACATAAATACAGTTTCAATTATGCATACATTAGTATATTAAATTTTTATATTTTTTATAAAAATGTAATATATTACATATTTTTTATGACAATGATTTTATCACGATATGTACATAACATAAATTTACATTTTTTAACATCTGAGAAAAATATTTAACAATGAAAAACATTTTTTAATATACAATAAACAATTAATATATAATTCTATTGAACATATTAATGTATATTTTACAATATTCATTTGTTTTTTAAGAATAAAAAGTAAATTATTACTAAACATGGTAAATTTATATTTAAAGGATGGATTTAGCTATTAGGTCTAAGTATGCTAGACCTTCTATACTTGGGTACAGTCTAGTTTTTTGCTGGAGATATTCGTACATATTTAATGTTTGTTTACTTAGTTTAGGGCCAATTTTAGAAAGGGATTGCTCTATTCTGAGTTCTTGGTAGCTTTGTTCTGTTTTAATGCTTTGGATTAGTTTGTGAAGTGTTGGTTGACTTCTTCCTAAAGTGGCTTGGAAGGCATTATGCCATCCTTCAACTGCGTTGTTAGTTTTAGCTTTCTGTGCTATTGTACTAGCATACACATTCCACCATGGAATTTGAAATTTAGGTTGTCTACGGTGGCCTGAACGATGTAATCTTCCAACCCAGGTATCTTCAAAATAGTCCAAGAAGGGAGTTAGTATTTTCTCATTGGTGCGGTAGAAAGGGCTGTCAATTAATAAATTGTAGTAGTTAGCTACTTCTGTTGTTGGTACATATGCCAATGCAATCAACTTTTTTATTTGATAAGCAAAGTGACTGTTTGTACAATATTCAATGCTTAAGGTAGATTTTTGTAAGTGCCTCCATATACTTTGGTTGTAGTGATAATAACAACCTTGTATTGAGGTATGGGGATATATCTTAAGGATAGCTTGAATCATGGCTATTTCAAAGTCAATTATAATTTTTTGAGGATAGTAATTATCTGTTAATTCTTTGATCTTTGTTAAAAGTTCAACGTAGGTAGTATTTGTTTTGTTTGGCAGCAGAGTATAAATTAGAGGGATATTTGTATCTTGGTATTCCCCATGGATGGTGTAAAGTTGATAGAAAGGTTTGGGACAAACTTTAAAAGTCCCGTCCATCATCCATGTTTCACATGATTAAAGTTTTTGCAAATTACTATTAGTAGCAAAAAGTAAAACTCGTTTGTCATGACTCTGGTTGTCATACATTAGGAATTTATCCTCATTATGTGTAATGGTATATTCAGGATATATTTTTATATCCTTAAAACTTTCTGGCATTGGTGGAGTTGGATCTGAAGCACGTTTAGTTTTTGAAATTAATCTTTTTAAGTTGGGAATAGAAGGTAGCTGTCCTGTCACATGTTCTGGCACTTTGCTTAAAACATTTTTCAAAATACTAGTGCTTGTTTCTTGTGATCCTTTACTAGCATCTTTCAATGTTTCCAGTGCGTCTCTAACTTCCACTTCTGTTACATTTGGTGGGTGGTTATGCTCACGTACATTTACCACATTGTTATCAACAGTTGTTGCTCTACCATAGCATGCACTTGAGTAATATTTGCTACATTTCCAATGGGTCTTATTCGCTTTTACTCTTTCTTGGGTGTAGGTGTAACCCATGTAGTTCAGCATTAGTTTCCCTTTTTGCGAAGTAATGAAAGTAGCTCCAGTTGCCATGTCTAAGGTAGATCTGTGGAAAATATATATATATGTATTTTTAAGAACATTGAAGACGATTTACAGAGATGTGTATAAGAGCAGGAAAAAGCGTGAACATATACTTACTATGTGGCTTCACTGGTAATTCTTTTATTCTTATTTCTCTTTCTGAATTTTCTTATTTTTAAGTTCTGTAGTAGTGTTAAAGAATAATTGAAAGACATGATTTAGTGTTATAGGTGTTTGATTTTACTTTCAGAATTGTTATACATACAGTGACTATACTTACTTGATGTAGTAGAAGATGTTGGTAGTGTAGTTGTAGATAGGTAAATAATTTTGTAGAGTCTGTGGAAAAAATAATCATTGTGTTACTTATAGTATTTGGATGATAGTAGTTGTTAACATATGAAGTAAATAGTACATTTACTTAGCAAGTTTAAATAATTTTTATCAGCTATCTAAGTAGACATGGATAAGGTAGTTTATAAATGTTTTTAGATCTAATTTTTTGGTCGTTGTTGATAAGTTCAACATGTTTTGTTTTCACTCTAAAGAAGAACAGTTTTTAAATTAGGGAGTTTATCTACTTTTTGCTAAGTTCGAATGAAAAAAGCAATGGGATTTTACTTACTTGAAGTGTAGTATGACGTTTTGTAGTTGTAGTCGTAGGTTTGTATTCTCTTCTCTCAGCAAGGTAACCGTTTTTCTCCAAGTTTGTGCCAAAAATGGTAAATTACGTTAAGTGTATAATTGTTTTTATATTAGTGAGTTAATTAATGGTAGCTTTTGATTGGTTCAATTAGTGAAATTTCAAAATCATTGGTCGAGAACGTAATTTCGAATTAGAAAACCGTTATTTTCGTAAGAGTTTGTTGCATCACTATTTGTTTGTTAAAGTACATTGTAAAAATTTTTATATGTGCTTTTTTGTTTTATATGTAAATAGTTTATATGTAGAAAATAATGAAATGTGTTTCACATTTAGGCCATCGGAATGTATGATAGTATCAGTAAATGTAATTTTTTTTAACATATATTATATATTTTTTATATCAATAAGTATTAGGAAAACTAAATAATTATATGTGTGAATAGTTTTGTAAAGTATAATAGTAAAAACAAGTGAGTAAAATAAAAGAATCGTGCATATCGAGTTGGTAATAAAAAGACGATATTTTTTGTATATTTCTATAAGCAGATAGGTCGTCGATGTTAGTGTAGTCGATATAAATGTCTAAGGCAATGATATTTAAAATAAAGTCGATAATGTAGTAGTCGATATTTATGTTGTAGATATTAGTGTGAACGATATTAGGGTTGTCGATAAAAAAAAATCGATATTTGTGTGAATTCTTGTTTAAGTATAGGATGACGATATTAATGTAAGCGATATTTTAGTGACGATATTTATTTCTGATGATATTTATGTTAACGATATTCCATCATGGAACCGGGTTGGAGTATATCAGCCATAAGGAAGCCTCTAATTGTACAAGCTTGGGGTCTGAGTGCAGAACACAGCCAGGGAGCACTTTTGCTGTACCAAACCCTCCAGTTTTAGACTCAGAGACATATTAGAAAGCTGCACTAATCAAAACAAACTAATTCCTATTATTTGGCATGTGGTCAAACTACTATTTTACTGTTGGTCCTTTATACAGGTTTATACCTGAATGGAGAGTATAAAGTGATTCTGTGGAACGAGAAGCAGGCAGGTTCAGAGCATTTGAAAATTTGAGCAACAGCTATTTAATGTTGGGTCTTAGGACAGCCAAATGGACCATTGAAAACAAATTGAATCCGTCTAGAGTACTGAGGTGGCTAGGCTTGCCATCTTATCAGGCACCAACACCAGCAACTTGTCCTGGACTGTAACAGCTGCAGGTACCCTCCTTGCACAACAAGTGCAGACTATGTATAATATAATATAGTTAACTATATATAATATAGTATAGTTAACTAATCAGATAAAATAAGTCCAATATATATTGAATTATGCAACGTAATCAAAAGTATTAGCATTGGTAATCCAACTATTCAAGAAGCAGTGATGCTTCTTTTTTTTTTAATCCTCATTTGTCTCAGACCCCTGTTGACAGAATAGGACGTCATTACCATTACTCAGTTTTAAGGAGATGTAGGCTATCAAAAGGGGACCAGGAGAAAACGCTACGCCTACCGTTACACAACTGTCCTGAAAATGTCACTGGCCCCCATGTTGGAAAGGGGTGGTCGCTCTCTCCCTCCAGTTTAAATATAACTGATGACTGTTAATGTTGGCCTGTAGAGGGATGGGAAACTGAAGGGGGGGGAGAGTTTCAAAAGAGGCCTAATCATAGGATCCAAATTATTTTAAACGTGATAACCCAAACCCTCTAAATTATAATCCCCAAAAGCTAAAGCTTAGACCAGTTTAATAAGCAATCCCATAGTGCTTTCTTCTTACTATTCTGTGATCTACCCAAATCTGCCATGGATGTTTTGAATAAAGAGGACAGCCACTCCAAATGTGTGGGGGTTTTAACTTCTACCCATCTCTTGCAAAGTTCCCTCCTAGCCAGCAAGATTGCATAGAAGAGGAACCCCCTAACAGGGCCCGTTATTTCACTAGATCTGCCAAAAATGATCAGAGCAAGAGTGATTTCGACTGGGAATCCCAATATGTCAGCAATAGTTGCCCCTACTTTTTCCCAATATTCTGTTATCGCTGGGCATTCTTTAAACATGTGGATATCAGATGCACTTTCTAAATCACATTTCTTACAGCTAACTGGAGGTCCCTTCGATATTTTGGACAGTCTTTTTTTTTTGGGAATTTTTATTTTATTAGAAACCGTTAGCACACAATAAAAGACATACAAGGGCCTCCAACCACCAGGGCCGGCCGCTATAGAGCCCGAGGGCCCGCAGTGTAACGCCATACATTCAAATGAACCAGCGGCAAAGTACCCGGCAGTCCGTAAGCGCCTATAACAGACCATGGCCATAGGCCAGGAGCGGTTTAAGACAACGGTTTCATTTTTTATTAAACATAAAACACACTCAAGGCAATGAGAGTCCGAGATAGCAGCGTGCTCTTCCCAGGACGGGGAACAACATACAGTGTCCAAAACGATTCTGATCCAGAAGCGATGAAGGGGGACAATGGGAAAACAAAGCATGGAACACACATCACACACTCCCGCAGAATGCGCCGCTAGGGGGTCAAAGCAATATCGACCTCTAATGGCAAAGGCGGGGCGCAGATACGGCCTCGATATAAATTCCACGGACCCCACACCCTACTCCACTTCCCTGGCTTGCCTCTCGCCACATACACCGTCTTTTCCCTAAACATACACCAGTCCATATTCTCCTTCCATACATCAACCGTGGGTGGCCTCGGGGAGCCCCATAGCTGTGCAATGTTACGCTTAGCCACCATATACCCCAAGGTCACCCACTGCGTCTGTGCCGCATTGCAATCATTCGGTTCCCAGACATTCAACAAACACCTCCTAGCCTCTGGCAACAGGGCCACGTGCATGACCCCCTCCAGTACGGTATAAATACCGTTCCAGAATCGCACAATCTCTGGACATTCCCACAATATATGAAGGAACGTGCCCGGCAGGCCACATCCACGCTTACACAATCCATCCATCGAATAACCCATACGCAGCAAACCGGGCCCTGTGACATACACTCTATGGAGGATCTTCAGCTGTACAAACCGGAGGCGGGCCGGGATCGCCACCTCCTTCGGGGAGGCCACCGCCGACACCCAGTCCTCATCATCCAGCTCTAAGCCATCGCCTGTCCATGCCTCCCTCAGACGGAGCAGCAAGTCCGCGCGATCGTTGATGAGTTTCTTGTAAATCAGGGAAATAGTGCTGTCGGGCACATAGCCATCCAACACTCTATCCTCCAGTGGGGAATACTCGGGGATGGCAGCAGCGTCCGGAAAAACCGAACACAGCGCGTGGTGAACTTGAGCATATCGGAAGTACTCTCTATCGTTCAATTTATATTCCTTTTTAAGCATTTCAAACGTTTTGAAAGCTCCCCTCACCCAAAGATCACCCACTTTACATATACCAATCATGTCCCATTTCTCAAAGCCTTTCGATCTCCACAAACAGCCCAACCGCCCAGAGGCATACAGCGGCGTCGCCCGAGTCAAGCGATCCCTCCACCCCATCGCAGCATTCGCCGCGTGCCACACACGCACCGCCACCTGCGTGGGTCCCGTCAGCCGCGTGTCCGGGGTCGCCGAGTACAGCGCCCTATTATAATCCCCACCCGGAAGCAGGAATTTATCCATCTCGAACGCCGGGTTTAAGGCAGGACCAAATAACCCGTGGTTCACAGCCGCCAACTGAGACGCCCAATAGTATCGTTTGATATCAGGGAGTGCAACCCCCCCATCGTACCAAGGAAGCGTTAACTTGGCGAGAGCAATCCTCGGCCGCCCGTCCCAAAACAGTTGACGCTGAAGACCCTCAACCTCCCGGAAATAGCGGGCCGGTACGACATCCAGAGTGTTTTGCAAAGCGTACAAAAAACGAGGCAGCGACATCATTTAAAACAATGCCGCCCGTCCAAGCGGTGAAAGCAGAAGTCGTCGCCATCTTGCGACGTCGGCCTTCAGTCGCTGGAGGGGAGGGAGAAGGTTTCGCTCATAGCGGACCGCGGGATCTAGTGAGATAAAGATTCCCAAATATTTGAACCCCAGGGTAGCAACCTGAACAGGGCAGTCTTGCGGCAGGAGGGGGGCGTCCCCGGAGAGGACGTAGATGCACGATTTGGCCCAGTTGATAACCAGGCCGGAGTTGCGGCCAAAGGAAGTCAACACGTCCACCAATACCATTAGTGACTGTCGGGGGGAAGTGAGATATAGAAGGATGTCGTCCGCGTAAAGGGAGATACGGTCTTCGAACTCCAGCGTCCATCTAATGCCTCGCAACAACGGCTCCCAACGCAACCAGGCGGCGAGAGGCTCCAAAGAAAGTGCAAAGAGAAGGGGTGATAGCGGACATCCCTGTCGCGTACCCCTCCCCAGTGCGAAGGGAGCCGACACCCTACCATTCACCACCACCTGAGCCAGTGGGTCAGCGTATAGCAATTTTACCCAACCAATAAACTCAGGGCCAAATCCAAATTTCGCCAAAACGGCCCAAATATATGGCCACTCCAATGTGTCGAACGCCATAGTAGCATCTAAAGATGCCAAGATGGCCGGCTCCCGTATAGACTCGGCTCTAGCCAGCACACCGTGCAACCGCCTCAAATTTAGGGCGGTGTTCCGATGGGGTATAAAACCGGACTGATCCTGATGAATCAAGTCACACGCGACCCGAACCAGTCGGTTAGCCAACACCTTAGCCAGAATTTTGGGTTCTGCGTTCAACAGCGAAATGGGCCTATAGGAGGCGCAGCGGTCTCGCGGCTTCCCATCTTTGTGTATCACCACTATGGTGGCAAGGCGTTGGTCAGGGGGAAGGAAGCCCGCCGCACGTGCCGCCGAAAACATGTCACGAAGATATGGCGCTATCTTATCAGGACGTAACTTATATAGTTCAATGGGAAGACCGTTAGGACCCACCGCCTTACCAGACGCGATCGAGCGAATGGCCAAAGCAATCTCCTCTGACGACAACTTCGCCTCCATCAATGTTGCATCCGCCTCCAATAAGGTTGGCAGTGCGATGTCTCTAAGCAACAGATGAGAATCCTCCTCCGAACGCACGGAAACCGGAGAGTATACCCCGCGGAAGTGATCCGCGAAGCAGTCAACAATCTCCACAGGGTCAGTCACACGCACTCCATCCATTCTCTCCACAACGGGCACCACCCTGCTCGCTCTCTCCTTCTTATCCAACCAAGCAATCACCTTTCCGGCCTTATCCCCCACATCATACAGACGCCCTTGCTGCTCTCTATACATCCCTTCAGCAGCTTCCGTGACTAGTGCTCTATAATCTGACTGTTTGAGGCTGAGAACATGCAATTTCTCATCAGTAACTCCACGCTCCAAGTCCTTCTCCATTTCAGCTATTTCAGCCTCCAGGCGAACCACCTCAGCTCTCTCGCACCTCTTAGTATGGGAGATAAGGGACAAGGCCTGCCCCCTGACCACCACCTTATTAGCCTCCCATAGGGAGACGGCCGACGACACCGACCCCACATTATCAGTGAAGTAGTGATCAGTGGACTTGACCAACTCCGCGCGGATCTTAGGGTTACGAAAATACCAGGGGCCAATAGGTGCCACTCTTCCCTCTGTGCCAGGGTCAACCCTCAATTGCAACCATATAGGGGAATGGTCAGAAATACCTCTGGCTACGTGACGCACCTCCCCAATCATCCCCGCCTGGGTCGCCGGCATGAGCATATAGTCGAGTCTCGAGAGACTCCCATGGGCCCCCGAGTGAAAGGTATACTGCGCTTGTCCCGGGTGCATCATTCTCCAGCAATCCACCAGTCCCAAAGTGTCCAAAAAACTCCCCAACCAGGCCTGAGCCCTAGGGAGATCCCTGGGGGGCTGACGGTCCTCAAATCCAGAGACCACGGCATTAAAGTCTCCACCCAACACCAAAACCCCCCCAGGGAGCCCCAGGACCAAACGCCCCAAGTCAGCAAATGTAGTCGTCTGCAACCCCGGGGGCACATACACAGCCACCAGTGAAATGGTTCTACCCTCCCATCTCCCCACCAGCGCCACATATCGCCCCCTATCATCGTGAAGCACCTCGTCCACTGCCAATGGGAGGGAGGTCCTAACTACGATGCCCACTCCCCTAGAGCCAGAAGTGAAACCAGAGTGAGCGGCAAGGCGATAGCCCCTCCTATTTAGGGCCTGGAAGGAGTTCCCAACCAAATGTGTCTCCTGCAGGAAAACGATGTCGGGCGAGAGCCGCTTCAAGAACTGTAACACCACCCCGCGCTTGATCCTGTCCCCCAGACCATTCACATTCCACGAGAGGATTCGCAATCCCCTATCCCCCATCCCACTCCCGCACATGATATCCACATCCCGGAGAGCACAACCCGGAGAAATCAGCAAACAACTTCACATTGCCCTGCGAAACGAAAAAACAACAACCATCCCCAACAACCCCCCTCCCCCACAGACCCAAAACCACAACTCCCCCCTCCCTGCACCCCTGCTTGAGCCCGAACAGCCCCCCCAACTTGCAGTGTGCCTGTCGCCCTAACATATACCACAAAAGAACCCCAGAAGGAGGAAAGGACCCCAAAAAGCTCCCCGCAACCCCCAGACATTTGAAGGGCATGATGTGCCAGATTAGAGTGCAATTGAGCCAAGGTGCAATGAATAGTCAATCTAGTCCATCGCCAGGAACCAAGTTCTAGTCCTGCTCCACCACATCCCGCCCGCTCTCCTCCGCCCGATCGTCTCGATCCTCTCCCCGCGGTAGGGCATCCAACCAGTCTCCAACTGCCTCCGGTCGGTCAAAAAAGTGGGAACGACCCTGGAACTCAACCCGCAACCTCGCCGGGAATAACATCGCGTATTTCAGCTCCATGTCCCTCAGGCGCCGCTTGACACCCAAAAATCCCAGCCGCTGTTTCTGGACCGCTTGCGTGAAGTCCGGATAAAAGCTAACATTGGAGTTCTCAAACTTCAGCGGCCCAGCCACCCGCGACGCCTGAAGGATAGCATCTCTATCCCGAAAGTTAAAAAGTCGGGCGATTATAGGCCGCGGGAGAGCACCCACTTGGGCGCACCACCCGGAATCCTGTGGGCCCGCTCCACCGCAAAGAACTTGCTCAATCCCTTGGGCGCGAGACGGTTGATCACCAGATCCTCCACAAAAAGATCAGCAGCAGATTCCTCCGATCTTTCCGGCACTCCGATGATACGGACATTGTTCCGTCTAGCCCTGCTTTCCGAATCCTCAAGTCGACGATCAGTCTGGTCACTGGCAAGCCGCAACCGACGGACCTCCGTCTGCAGGGCGGCCACGTCCACAGTTAGGCTCGACGCCGCTTGTGACAAGGAGTCGACCCGCTCGTTGGTTTTGGACAGGTCTGCCCTGACCAAATTCACATCGATAAGTACCGCGTCCAACTTATGTGCCAGGGTATCAAATCGCTGACCCACAGCAGCCTTCATCTCCTCAATGGCGCCCATAACGTCCTGCAGGGTAAACTCCGACGCTGGGCCCACCAGCTCTTTAGGCCGCTCAGGCGATTTATGCAGGCCAGCGGGGGATCCCTTTAGCTGCGCGTAGCGGTCTATGTTGTTGGCCTGAGCATAGGATCCCCTCCGGGTTGACTTAGATTTCGACTTGTCCCCTTCGAGTCTCGCCGCCATCGTCCGGAGGCCACCAAAGTTGGCACCCGCCAGCGCCAGGGACAGGGACCCATTGGCTAAGTTAAGCCGACACTGCGATCGCAGACAGGACGTCCGTGGATAGTCCGAAGATCGGGCCAGACACTCCGTTGTCCGCGCTCCTCCAAAACACCAGGGTCCCTCAGCCGGTCTCAAACAGCATACTTGAAAACGAAAGTGAAAGTGCGGGGCACGGGGCAGGTCAAGCCCTGCATGCCGCTGTTGTTCACTTCGTACCCGGGCACCTCACCAACTCGAGACCGGGATCTAGGCACCAGCAGGCCGCAAACTTCGGAGGGCAACCATTCGGGTTCCCGGCGTCTGATCAGAATTCGGGAAACGGGTGGCACCTCAGCGCGAATGCATCAGCAAAAGCCCGTCAAATTTACCAGGATTTAGTCAGGATAGACGTGGGAGGTTGCGGAGGCCCTCGAGAGCCTTAAGCCTATGCGGCCATCTTGGTTGCGTGCTAGGCTCCTCCCCTTGGACAGTCTTAATGGGGATAGATAAGCCCTGCGGGTAGTAAACATGTGGTTCCTCCTGAGCCACGCTGGTTTTACAGCAACAAACAGGGTGTTAAAGGAAGTTTGCCACAAGTCTTCCCATTGTTCATCTGGCATGGAGAACCCCCACAGTTCCTCAGCTAGTTTAACCCTTTCGATGCGCATGACGGAGCGATTCCGTCATGCGAGTCGGTTGCGCTGTGCACATGACGGAACCGCTCCGTCATGGCCCTGCCAGCGCACAGAACCTTCAGCACAGCGCGGAAATCTGCGCCGCGCTGAAGGGGTTAAAATCTCCATCGATAGCTCCTCCATGGACCTAATAAAGGAAAGAAACCTCTCTTTTTCCCACTGGTCTTACCACTTGCTGCTCCTCAAGGGTGTTTCCTATGCCTATGGGTTTTTTTTAAGTTCTGGGCCCAACTCTGCAGCTGTAAATATTTGAACCTGGACATGCCCTCTTCCAACCTATTGTGAAGTGAGAACCATGATGTAAGTAAGCCGTCAGGCGCCAGATCCCCCCACACCTTTAATCCCGCTGTTCTAAGTGGTATAGCTAGTTTGTCTTTCATTCAATCTGGGGCCCCTGGGGAGTCCCACGGGGGGCCCAACTTGAAAAGTAATTTAGACCAGTACACTGTTTGATTCTAGCCCATACTCAACTCATCCCCAGCAGGACTTTCAACCTGATCTTTTTAAAGAACTTCTGTTCTCCATATTTAAAGAGAAATCACTCCTGCGACAGTCCCACACCCTTTAGCATAGCGGAGAACATGGCCCCCACCCCTGTATGGTCTGGGCTTTTCAGCAGCATTCTCGAGTGCAACAACTGAAACGCCCATGTGTAGTACTGCAAGTCGGGGAGTGCAAGACCCCACTTCTCCCTCCAACGCCGCAGCTTCTTCCAGGCGATCCTCGTGGCTCTATAGGCCTAAACAAATGAGTTGATTGTTTACTGAAGCCAATTTTTCAAAATGCAAAGGAATAGTGTTGAAAAAAAAGGGATTGGTAATATTACCATCTTAATCAGATTGGTCCGCCCCAGAATGGTCAATGGCAGATGAGCCCATGATTTCAATAATTTCTGGCACTCCCTAGAAACATTTGCCATGTTAGTCCCTGAGATCTTATCTATGTCCTGAACAAACCTGATCCCCAAATACCTTATGTCACGCCTGGTCTGGTACCGGCACTCCGGTAGGTTCCATGACATAATCTCAGTTTTTTCCTCGTTAACCTCATAACCAGAAACCTGCCCAAAGTCCCGTGCCAACCTGATGACCTGAGGAAAAGACCTCTCTAAATCAGAAGAAAGAATCAAGACATCGTCGGCATACAGAGCTACCTTCCTCTCCCAAGCCCCAAACTTAAATGGTAGAATACCAGGCTAATTCTCTTAAACGCTGAGCAAAGGGATCAATATATAGAACAAACAGGAGTGGGGAGAGGGGGAAGCCCTGTCTTGTACCCTTGGTGATCTTAAAATGGTTAGTCAGTTTGCCACTTACCACGTGTTTCGCCAAGGGATCCCAATATATAAGATGAATAACTCGGCAGAATTTTTCACCAAAGTTAAATTTTTCCATGACTGCCAAGAGATATGCCCAATTGACCCTATCAAAGGCCTTGGTAGCATCTAATGTCGCTGCTGCGAGGGGAAGCGAAAAAGTGGTAGCCAAGTCTATTGCACCAACAAAATCGTATTTGAGGTCAGCTAGATTCCTGCCTCTCACAAAACCCTTTTGATCGGGATGAAGTCTATCTCCTGCCACTGCTCCTAGCCTATCTGCCAGGATCCTTGCAAAGATTTTATAATCTTCATTCAGCAGCGAGATGGGTCTATAAGACCAACACTTCGCTGGATTTTTCCCTGCTTTCAGGATCAGTGAAATAGTGGCTTCTCCATGAATCCGAGAGCCTAGCACCCTCAGATAGTATCTCATTAAAGAGTACTGCAAGGTCAGGATTATTGCCTCCCCCAAAGATCTATAAAGTTCACCTGGGAGCCCATCAGGCCCTGCAGCCTTCCCTCCCTTACAGGCAAATATAGCCTTCCTAACCTCTTACTGGGATATGTCTAGCTCCAGATCTTCTCGCTGAAATGAATTTAGGGAGGGGAGCTTGCTCCCACGTAGCCACTCCATGGCCGTGTTTTTATCCATTGCACTGTCCTCTTCACATAACTCCTGAAAGAAAGCAAAAAAAGCATCCCCAATCTCTTCGTCTGTAGATAACACAATAGTTCTATCCCCACTGTCGATTTGTTTTATCAAATTTTGCGTCCTGTCAGACTTAACTTTCCACGCCAATAGCTTGCCGGACCCATCTCCATACTGAAAGCGGGCAAGCTTACTGGCTTCCCATCTTCTTGTAATTCTTGCCTGGATAATAGTGTCCAGCTGGTCCTTTAGACTACCTAGTTTGGCAAGATATTTTAGACGCTTCTCAGGGACAGTCTCTCTATTCAAGCTCAGCTCTACTGCCTTCATCTCGGTCTCCATGTGAACCACCTCCTCCCTGTAATGTCTGTTTTTGTAACATACCCTACTCGGACCATACCTCTCAAGAAAGCCTTCAATGCATCCCATACCACCGAAGTCTCTACCGAACCGAGATTCATCGTTTGCTTGCCTTTTAATCAGAAAAGCAACCCCCCTGATATTAGCGCTCTGATTAGAACTAATCAAATGTTCCACCCACTTAAAATTTTTAAATATTACAGACATCTCTTCTCTGAAAAGATGGGTTTCCTGAAGGATAATGACCTGCGCGGGAGAATCTTTTAAATACTGCAACATTTTAGCCCTCCTAGTTTTCACTCGCAGGCCATTAACGTTCCAGGATAAAAACTGGATATTACTCATGGAGGTTTAAACACCTGAGCCATGAGTGCACTGAGTCTCTGAGAGAATTGATTCCAGACCAAACGTGACAAGGCCAAACAAAAAAGTGAATGAGGAAATCTTTTATTTTTTAACCCAATGCTCCCCCCGTGCATCCCCCCTTCACTCCATCCCACCACCCCCACAACCCCACCCTGGAGAACCCTTCCCCCATTTACCTGGACTAATATAGTCCAGTTTCTGTCCACCGGGGCAATCTACCCTGTCCATTTATACTCAAGTGCTAGACAAGGCTAAAACTAGAACCCTAGAACCCTGCCTCCAGTTTCCCTCAACTACGCTTCTCTGAGTGTAACCCTGTAACCCTATATGGGTAAATAGGCCTATGCTTTCTGTTCATCTCTCTGATGTCTAGTATCACATGAAGCTTAAACCCTATGATCAATAAACCCACCCTCGGGAACCCCGGGGACCCTAATACAGGTGACGTATAGTCCTCAATAGTTAATTATTTCATAACTTTGTTGAGGCTATCTAAAAGCTCATCTGCCTCTTGTTCTGATTTGATGTTGTACATCTTGTTGTTATACATGATTTTCAAGGAAGCATGGAATTTAAGCTGGGCAACCGCACCAAGCTTCTTAAAGTTGTCCAGCTTCCTGCCCAGCTCCCATTGCCTGTCCAGGGTGACTCGGGCCAAGTCGGAGCGGATTTCAAGAGAGAAATCTCTGGGTTTCAAAGATTTCTGCTTTAAGGCACTGTTGAGAATCTTTTCCCTCAAGGAGAAAGTAAGGAAATTTAAGAGAATCTTCCTGGGTTTTGTCCGATAGGGATGTTTCCTAAAAGGGTCCCTGTGATTCCACTGTATATCTTTCTTCAAGTCCTCCTCGGATTGTTCAATCTGGACTGATTCTTTAATAAGTGTGATTATAAGTGTGATGATGAAGGACTTGAGATCCTCCCCCTCCCTTCCCTCGGGAACATTCAGAAGACGCAACTTATTTCTCAGAGAATTGTTTTCTAACATCTCGAGCCTGTCCCGAAGCACCATCTCTTCCCTCTTGAGCAATGTTATGTCTGCTTTAGCTGCTCCCAAGTCGTCCCTAATTTCTCCCACTGAATTTTCCAAAACCACTGTCCTGGAATTTAGGAGGTCAATTGTCTTCTCTAGTGACTCGCAGAAGAGCCTAATCTCCCTGTGGTTTGCCTCAGAGACAGAGAAGCCCTTCCTGATATCTACTGAAAGGGTGGGAAAAAGAGCCTCGAGAGATGCCACTGAGGACCCCTCGATTTCGCATTCCTCAGAGACTTTGCCCAACTCTGTGCTGCCGTTAGCCACCATACCTTGACAGGCTAGGGTTTCCCCTCCTGGAGAATCACTGCTTTTATCCGAAGCCGTGGTTGGAGCCGGTCCCAGAATTACCGGTAATGTTGCAGGTAAAGTTAGTGTTACAAGGAGGGGGCTACCAGCCGCCTCCATCCTCTCCAAGAAGGGCATCAACTCCAACTGCCCTGTAAAGCTCTTTCTGAGAGCCTCCCCCTGTTTGTCCACATTCAGCACCAGTGGTTGAACTTTAAAGTATGACCGCAAAGAAGGAGTAATCCTTATTTTCAAATCCAAAGGGTTACTTTTAACACTGCCTACTTTAACGCACCTGCCCTTGACCTCGCAGCATTGAAAAGTTGAACAGCTACTGTCAGCAACTGTGACCGGGGTGGCACACCCCTTCCCCTGAATTGAACTGTTACTTATGACAGATTTTCCATCCAGGGGCTGCTTGATATTTTTCCCATCAGATTTCGCCTTTGCCGAACCCTGCGCTGCCCCACCACGCTTCTTGCCTCTCCTTACACTTTTCGTTGTAAGCGCTGTGTTATTAGCAAGGGCTGTGCTAAGAATGACCCCCCCCACCTGGCCCCCTAGTATCTGCTCCAGTTGTTTTTGCTGCGACTGTGCGGAGAGTGACTCAAGCTTACTACCCTCAGTTGTAAGCGTTGCACTGGCAGAAGCTGCAGTGAGAGGGGCTCCCCCCTCCTGGCCCCCCTGCACCTGTTCCAGATGTTGATGCTGCGAATGCAGGAGGAATGGTGAGAGCCTACTATCCTCGGGAAGCAGATGCTCGCCAGTCTGCTTCAAATGAGCAGCCATCTCTAGGGTGGAAAAAAATCGCCCAGTGCTACCTCTGCCGGTATCGGCCCACAAAAGAGGAGCATGCGAGCCGCTTCTCTGCGGCCCCTCCTCAGCTCCAGGGCGGCAACAGTCCAACGCGGTAAGTCAGGGAGTGCGCCAACGCACATCCCCCTCAGAAAGAAGAGTCCACGGCTCCCGTACAAAGAGCATTAGGCGTGGGACGTAGGTGCCTCCGGAGGCAAGCGGCAGGTCAGCTGGTGGCCACCATGTTCTCCCAACTAGCAGTGATGCTACTTAATGCATCTCCTTCTGAAAATGCCCTCAATCTTTTTGCAGCTCTCAGTCTTTAGATGGATTATCTACATCTAAGACCCTTGTCCCATCTCCTGAAGAATATATCGTCAATTGCTTTACAGTGTTTTTGCCATTTATTTGCCTCCACTTAATTTCACACATACCTGCTGTGGTAGGTGCTGGACTTCTCCCTCTCTGCAGGGTCACCCCAAATGTTTTGCCTTAACCCCTCCTATTTTTCTCAATTTGTTTCTGTTGGCTAGTCTCTGTACACTTTATTACTGCTAACCAGTGCTATCTTGTGCTCACTCCCTAATACATGGAAAAAATGTCTTACACTTCCATATTTAATTTACTTATAAGTCCCTAGTAACGTGGTATAAAGATATACCCAGGGCTGGTTATTAATGCTACCTGTGAGCCTGCAGAACTTATTGTGCCGCCCACTTAAGTAGCCTCTTAAACATGTCTCAGGCCTGCCAGTTGCAGCCTGTATGCAGTTCTAAACTGCCACTTCTACTTGGCAAGATAAACCACTTGCCTGGCTTAAAACTCTGTGTTTATTGCTTAGGTTACCCCTAAGGTTGGCCCTAAACAGTCCATAGGGCCGGGTTCATTGTATTTAAAAAACCTTACGTCGTGTGTATAAGTGGATCAGAATGGTCTGAAGTGTTTTCAGCACTCAGTAAACAACGATACCCCTGGGTGCAATATTTATAAGATGCAGCAAATACCAGATGTTCTCTTTTGATTCTCCAAACAATGGAGAGTCCCATATGAAAAGGTCGCAATCAGCACCTATTTCCACCTTTATAGACTTTACCCGCATGTTTTCCCTTGATACGTTTTGGCAAATTTGACTTACATGAATTGAAGCAGGTGCAGTAATTACCCCTGTGCTTGGAGTTTCCATCCCTGTTCAAACTGCTATTTAACAGTCCACTCATAATCAGCGTTTAAGACTTACACGACCAATGCAGCTGGCGGTTGCTGCAAGGAGTCAGATAAACTGTACATGAGAGCCTGACACCACAATATTGCTATGCTTGATATTCTGTAGTACAATCCCTTCCTGGGGGAAACGACCATTACAACGCAGGCATTACAACGTAATGCTTTTGCAACTTATTTTTTACAATGCAGAAGTCATTACAATGCATGCTATGACAACACATGCCATTACAACACAGATGCATTACAAAGCATACCATTACAGTGCATTTTATGGTAAGTTTTAGTAGCTAAGTTTTCATATTGGAATAATGTTATCAAAGATTGATCTTTAATTTTTGGGGGTTAAGGTTTGTCTTTTTAAAAATACATTTTATATATGTACTATTGGATGGATGTGAGGGAAATAGGGGTTTTGGGGAGGGGGGAGTGTTAAATACTCATATTTTAATTTTAGCTCCTGGGTATTCATTTATTATAATGTTGTTATTATGTTTATTTACTTTAAAAAAAAATAATTAAAACCTCCTGAGGGTGTAACAACCACCCTCTGGCTCGGGATGTGTAGGAAATTGGGTTATTGGGTGGGTTAGTGAATTCTACTTCAGGTATCATTTTTAATACCTGGGTATTCATTTATTTGAATGCATATATGTAAAATTAATATTATTCATGTTAAAAAGTATTTTAAAATAACATTTTCAGATCTAACACCCACCCTCTGGCAAGGGATGTGAGGTTAATAGGGGTTTTGGGTGGAGAAGTGTTTTAATATTCAGGTATTTGTTTAATACCTGGGTATTCATTTTAAAAATGTTTAAATAATAATGTCCTTAGAATAAAAAAATGCACTTAAAAAGATCTTGGGTGTTAAACAGGCAGCCTCTGGCACAGGATGTGAGGGAAATAGGGGTTGTGTTTGGGTGTATTAAAACACAGGTATTAATTTTAATACCTGAGCATTAAAATATTTTACTTTTTTAATAAAAAAAAATGAAATAATTATTATTGGGTGTGTAACACCCACAACCTGGCATGGGATGAGAGGGAAATAGGGGATTTGGGTGGGGGAGTGTACTAATACTCAGGTAGTTATTAAAATACTTGGGTATTGCTTTATTTTAAAAATTAATGGTGACATGATTACTTTTTATGAAAATCCCTAAAAATACTTTTGGCTGTGTAACACCCACCCTCTGGCATGGGATGTGTGAGAAATAGGGGGTTTGGGTGGGAGAGTTTAATAATACTCAGGCAATTATTTAAATACTTGGATATTAATTTATTTTAGATATTAATGTTAACATTATTAATTTTAAAAAAACAAAAGTGACATTTGGTTATGTAACAGCCAACCTCTGGCATAGGATGTGTTGAAAATAGGGGTTTTGGGTGGGGGAGTGTATTAATACTCAGGTAGTAATTTTAATACCTGGTTTTAGTTTTAAAACAAATTGTAAATAACTAATCAATTTAATAAGAATGTTTAGCATGGGGATATGTAATACCTATTTAATATTAAATGAAACTGCAAATGAATAATACACTTTTAGATGTGCAAAATAAATATATTAATTGAAATCATTTTTAAAAAAAAACTGATAAAACATATGTATATGTATATATATAACTTTGTTTATTTTAAATGTAACTGTACAATAAATTTGTGGAATTTGTTTTAAAAATACTACATAGTTTAAATTATTTTCCCCTCAAAAATTATTTCTAAATATTTTTACTGACATACTGAAAACAATTTTTTTAAGTGCTTTCCCACACTTTTCCATTGAATTCAATAAGTGAATTGAATTTAGTAAATTCTTAAAAAAAGATTATGGGTGGCATACATCATTGTAAGGAGAGAGGAGAAAGGTAGTTAGATGCATGTTAGTAGAAAGATATATGTTTTAAATGTTTAAACCACTTTTTCATTCCTATGCAGCTAGCGGTTTTAGGACCACGTCGAGTTGATTGTATTTTTTTAATTTTGGGGTTTCAAAAATAGGATTTCTTTCAAACCAAAATGGCAAAAAACAAACAATTTTTTAAACATTTTTTGTGATGTGTTTTTTAAAACCTTAGTATACGGTATTCATAGCACTGAAAACACCTTGAAGTAAAGACAAAGGTGCCGATCACGATCCTGCAAAAACCGGGTACGAACCGTCGGACGGAGCACAATCTCCGCCCGACGCGTACCCGGTCGTCAATTTTCACAAACAAGGAATTACGATTCGCACGGGTACACCATTACCGTACGAATCGTAAAAAAGCCCGACCGAACAAAAAAACACCTACCAATGCGATCCGGGAAAGCGCCGACCTGACGTCGGGACGCTCGCAGCCAGCCATTCACGACCCAGGAATCACGATTCGCACCGACGTCACACCGCACGGTGAATATTTTGCGGCAGCCAAAAACTGCCGGGAAATCAGGACGACGCGAACAAGGACCACCAGTACGCGACGGACAGACGACGACGCGAACAAGGAGGACCAGTACGTGACGGACACACAGGACGACGCCACCAAGGAGGACCCGTATGCGACAGGACGACGCGATCAAGGAGGACCCGTACGCGACAGGACGACGCGAGCAAGGAGTACCAGTACGCGACGGACAGACATGGACCCGAACCTACGAGTCATCCCTGCCCTCATAGCAGTACACCTCCTCTACAGGTTACGACGCAGACGCCGCAGAAGGTCAGAATCACTAAGGGAGGGGGGAAAGTGGGGTGGGGTGGGGGTGGCACGACCAGGGCAGGCCACAAAACAACCACATAAGTCACACACCACACATGGCCTGGACATACCTGCCTCCCATGCCCTGGTCACCACGAGGGGGTGGGGGCGTGTCCTGATAAGCCAGCGACCGCCACAACGGAAGTCCGTCACCACGCGAACCGGCAACACAACCAGACAGGTACGTCCCGTACCCACGCCTGAAGAGCGTGGGTACGAGTCGGACCACGCCCACACACGTCACCCCAACAATGGCGGGACGGATCGCACCCACGTGGCAAAGGCCTGGGTACGGGCCGCACAAACATCACATAGCGTGGGGACGGATATGTACGGACCCTACCCTCACCCCGTATGCAAGGAACGCACCCCCCAGCCCAACAGTGTAAGTACGACCCGTACCCCCACCCGCGTATGCATGGAGCGTACCCCCCAGCCCAACAGTGTAAGTACGACTCGAACCCTCACCCGCGTATGCAAGGAGCGTACCCCCCAGCCTAACAGTGTAAGTACGACCCGTACCCCCACCCGCGTATGCATGGAGCGTACCCCCCATGCCAACAGTGTAAGTACGACTCGAACCCTCACCCGCGTATGCAAGGAGCGTACCCCCCAGCCCAACAGTGTAAGTACGACTCGAACCCTCACCCGCGTATGCAAGGAGCGTACCCCCCAGCCCAACAGTGTAAGTACGACTCGAACCCTCACCCGCGTATGCAAGGAGCGTACCCCCCAGCCCAACAGTGTAAGTACGACTCGAACCCTCACCCGCGTATGCAAGGAGCGTACCCCCCAGCCCAACAGTGTAAGTACGACTCGAACCCTCACCCGCGTATGCAAGGAGCGTACCCCCCAGCCCAACAGTGTAAGTACGACTCGAACCCTCACCCGCGTATGCAAGGAGCGTACCCCCCAGCCCAACAGTGTAAGTACGACTCGAACCCTCACCCGCGTATGCAAGGAGCGTACCCCCCAGCCCAACAGTGTAAGTACGACCCGTACCCCCACCCGCGTATGCATGGAGCGTACCCCCCAGCCCAACAGTGTAAGTACGACTCGAACCCTCACCCGCGTATGCAAGGAGCGTACCCCCCAGCCCAACAGTGTAAGTACGACTCGAACCCTCACCCGCGTATGCAAGGAGCGTACCCCCCAGCCCAACAGTGTAAGTACGACCCGTACCCCCACCCGTGTATGCATGGAGCGTACCCCCCATGCCAACAGTGTAATTACGACTCGAACCCTAACCCGCGTATGCAAGGAGCGTACCCCCCAGCCCAACAGTGTAAGTACGACCCGTACCCCCACCCGCGTATGCATGGAGCGTACCCCCACCACACCAGTGTAAGTAGACTCGTACCCTCACCTCGAATGCATTGAGCGTACCCCCACCGTGTATGTTCCAAGCGTACATATCCTGAAATCGGAGGTGTGTGTGCAGAGTCCACCCAGCAGTGCCCTGAGACAGGAGGGGTGTGTGCAGAGTCCTCCCAGCAGTGCCCTGAGACAGGAGGGGTGGGTGCCTATCACTCCCAGCAGTGCCCTGAGACAGGAGGGGTGTGTGCAGAGTCCTCCCAGCAGTGCCCTGTGACAGGAGGGGTGTGTGCAGAGTCCTCCCAGCAGTGCCCTGAGACAGGAGGGGTGGGTGCAGAGTCCTCCCAGCAGTGCCCTGAGACAGGAGGGGTGGGTGCCTATCACTCCCAGCAGTGCCCTGAGACAGGAGGGGTGGGTGCAGAGTCCTCCCAGCAGTGCCCTGAGACAGGAGGGGTGGGTGTGGAGTCCTCCCAGCAGTGCCCTGAGACAGGAGGGGTGTGTGCAGAGTCCTCCCAGCAGTGCCCTGAGACAGGAGGGGTGGGTGTGGAGTCCTCCCAGCAGTGCCCTGAGACAGGAGGGGTGTAACACATGTGTGTGAGGCCAGAATTATCCACATGCATACTGGCTACAAGGGAACATGTCCCCATGAACTCATGTCAACAGACTCCACACACAAGTACAGTGATCACCAAGGATGCCACGATTGTTGCAGGTGGACACATGGCCCTGCATGCATGGCCAAAGTAGAAGGGCACCGTCACACACACAGCTCATGTAGACACAGCTCTGCGCTAAACATTGGGAACACCCTGCAGGGAAGAAAGCTGGGTACACAGAGGAAGGAATACACCCTGGGACAAGTGCACCATGCAGTAACTGCTTACATGAACAAAGAAAGTTAGCCAACACCTTGTGATGGCACACAGATCCCAGGGTCCCACCAATGAGCAGTACACCACTACACATCCCACACACCCAAACCCTTACACACCACCCAAAACCATGTTGCAGCCCCACCAACACCAATACCAGCATAGCAGTAGTGTGATAATGAAAAAAAAATGAAGCTTTATTCAGCATGAGCACAATGTCCGTGGATCGCAGGCAGTTCAATCTTCACAAAGCCCATAGGGCAGTCAATGATTCTCAGCTGGATGGGGGACACAGTGGGATGCGTGTCCCCTACCTTGCCTGCACAGTCAAATGGCATCGTCTTCCACACTGGTGAGGGCATCAGGGGGGGGGGAAGCAACAGGCACCGCAGGGACATCAGGGCAAAGGGGCGGCGTTGTGGGTGCAGGGATGGAGGACTCCACCACAGGGGGTGGGGCAGGGCCAAAGGCGGAGGCCAGGATGGCACTACACACCTTTGCAAGGTCCTCCAGGGAGTCCCCTGCACCCGAAGGGACCTCAGGCCCCAAGGAGGGGGGGGGTCAGAGGGATGGGTCGCAGCGCCACTGGGGGAGGGTGGAGACAGGGGGGGAGACTCAACCACCCTGACCGGGGACCTCCTTGACCGCTTGCGTGGTGGTGTAACCGTGGGGCTCAGGGACAGAGCGGCCATGAAGGAGTCCTTGGGGGAGATGTGGCCAGGAGAGCTGAGGGGAGGGGATTAGGAGGGAGTGGACTGGGTGGAATGCGGACTCCCACTCTGACTGCGTGTCACACGTTTGGCCCCCGACCCAGTGGGTGTGCCTACCTCACCCTGTGTGTGCGTGTCAGGAGGAGTGCGGTGGACCTTCCCTGCTGGTGTGGTGCCCGTGTCCGTTGATGTGGGTGCATGCCGACGTCTGGGTGTACGTGGGACAGGCATGGGAGTGGGAAGTGTGGATGGGGCAGGGGTAGGTGGGGGGAGGTCGCGCTGCAGGAGACCCACTGCTGCAGTCAGTGTGGAGTCTATGGACCTCAGCAAGTTGCGTTGGTCAGCCTGCGATGAATGAATGCCCTCCAAGAAAGCGTCGATGTTGGTGAGGGTTTTGCCGTGGGCATGGAGGACATTAAGGATCGCAGCCTGACCAACCTGCAGTTGCCGCTGGATGTCCACAGACTCTGCATTGGCGGCAGCAGTAGAGACAGGGGCAGGGGGTGCGGTGCCTGGCAAGAAGGAGACATGCTGTGACCGGGCACGCTGGGAAGGGACACGAGCAAGTGGGAGGCGGCTGATGGAAACTGAGGGGGCGGTGCGAGGTGTTGTTCCGCTGTCAGCTGCTGGTGCAGCCTCCGCCCACTCGGAGACATCCTCCCCGGACCTGTCAGCTTCGTAGTCTGATGTGCCAGTCGACAGGTCCTCGGCCACACTCTCCTCCGCCTCTGTCCCACTCGATGTGCCAGACCCGATGTCACGGCTGGCACTGGTGCTCGGTCCCTCCGCCTGGACTGTGTCCATGTCTCCCTCTGTGTCCCCCGACGATGCTGTGGGCAGGGTGGAGAGACAGAAATTAATCAGACACCTGTACACATCTGTCACATGAGTCCAATCTACATAGGTAACATTGCATAGCCTGAAAAGGAAGATCCCTAACATCTACTGAACAGGGTACCGATGTAGGGCATGAAACACACAGTTGGTTGAGCCACCATGCCACTGAAATACCATGGAGAGCATGAGACAATAGCTAAAGACAGGAAACGGAGTCTGACATAGCACCCAGGCCCTGGGGACAATCCAGCACTGCATCTGCACCACACAGCGTTGGCGAAAATACTGATGACCAGGGACCATATCCATGAACTTGAGACACATGCTGCATAGGTAATGCTGAAAACATGCCCAACATGACTCGGTCACTGCACATTGCGTGTGTGTCCAGACACATCACACACTGCCCAGACCCAGCAAGTGGAAATCAGAATTTGACACATAGGCATTGCCCGCCCCAACAAGACCCTACACGAGGCAAATTGTTGAGACACAGGTGGCACCAACATCTCATAGTCTGGGTGATACACACAGGGGCAGGCAAAAAGCAAGATTGGACGCCAAACAGCCAAGGTGCGCCTGTACAAATAATGAGGTACCAGTGCCCATCCTCAGAAGAGTATAACAAGACACACAGGCACTGGCAACTGTGAGTATGAAGAAGGACAATCAGGTCAGGCTGCACAGTGGACACCTGTACAAAATAGCACGTCAATATACATGGTGACAGGGGACAATGGCACAGAGCACAACCTACGCTGTAGACACTGAGATTGGCCACGTTTATGATGACACATACACCACTGAGGAAGAGCTGCCCCAGGGGACAGTAGTGGGCACACAACTACATGCTACTGAATGGTAATGACTGCAACACACGTCACCATCCCTGCAATATGTGTATCGCACACTCATGCACATCATGTCACAGGCCACTACATAGGACATGCGCGCTGTAAGGCATGACACATGAGAGACCAACTCCCATGTCTGGAGTCAGCATCAGTGCCAACTGACATGGAACCCACATGCAGTGAACTTGACAGTGCACAGGCAAGGTCCCACAACCTGTTACACACCACCCCCACACATGATGCTACAGTCATTGTTCTCGTGGACAAAGCGCCAGCCTACATTACCTTGTGAAGGAGTGACTACACACAGACCAGGGAACACATTGCAAGGAGGGGAAGGGTGGCAGGGGCACAGCGCTATACTGGGGCAAACAGGATCTGCACAGCACCTTTAAACCCTGCCAGTGAATTCATGCTACTGTGCCCTTACAAATGCCGGTGACACACAACAAACACACATGTACCTACCCCCTTCCGGCTGCTGCATCGCCTGTAAGCGCCTCTCCAGGTCTGGAAAGACCACCGGCAGCACACGCCTGTAGAGGTGGCTCAGACGGCGGCGGCCGCGGTTCTTGTGGCTCTCAGGTGAGTCCCCCAGCAGGAGCCGTGCAATCCTCCGCGTCCAGCACCGGATATCCTGCCAGCGTTTCCTCACCTGGGGCAGGCTCCGCCTCCGACCATCCACACCCCTCACGGCACTGACGGCGGTCAGCCAGATCTGCTCCTTGGCAGTGGCGCCTACCTGTGAGGAGGAACAAGTGACACCACATCAATACACCAGCCACATGTCACAGAGAGACATATGGGTACAAATTAGCTGGTTACAACAAGGCATGTCATGCAGCCAACGCATTGCACCTTTGTCATAGGGACATCATCCCCTGGTGAGGGAAAAAGCAGTACGTGCCACAGTGGGTACACAGGTGGAATGATGGCAATGTCACAATCAATGATCAAGGCTCACACTGTGCATCACACCCACCCCTCCTGTCTCAGGGCACTGCTGGGAGTGATAGGCCCCCACCCCTCCTGTCTCAGGGCACTAGTGGGAGTGATAGGCCCCCACCCCTCCTGTCTCAGGGCACTGCTGGGAGTGATAGGCCCCCACCCCTCCTGTCTCAGGGCACTGCTGTGAGTGATAGGCCCCCACCCCTCCTGTCTCAGGGCACTGCTGGGAGTGATAGGCCCCCACCCCTCCTGTCTCAGGGCACTGCTGGGAGTGATAGGCCCCCACCCCTCCTGTCTCAGGGCACTGCTGGGAGTGATAGGCCCCACCCCTCCTGTCTCAGGGCACTGCTGGGAGTGATAGGCCCCCACCCCTCCTGTCTCAGGGCACTGCTGGGAGTGATAGGCCCCCACCCCTCCTGTCTCAGGGCACTGCTGGGAGTGATAGGCCCCCACCCCTCCTGTCTCAGGGCACTGCTGGGAGTGATAGGCCCCCACCCCTCCTGTCTCAGGGCACTGCTGGGAGTGATAGGCCCCCACCCCTCCTGTCTCAGGGCACTGCTGGGAGTGATAGGCCCCCACCCCTCCTGTCTCAGGGCACTGCTGGGAGTGATAGGCCCCCACCCCTCCTGTCTCAGGGCACTGCTGGGAGTGATAGGCCCCCACCCCTCCTGTCTCAGGGCACTGCTGGGAGTGATAGGCCCCCACTCCTCCTGTCTCAGGGCACTGCTGGGAGACATCAGGCACCCCCCCCTGGGACCCCCCCGACAGTACATGGCATGTGTGTTACACCTTGACGCAATGGCAGAAGTCACAGTCACAACATAGGGACAGTCTGTGGCAGTGGCCTATGCACTCACCTGATACCCTGGTCGCCCATACAGCATGGAGTACTGTGGGAGGATCACATCCAGCAGAGCCATGTTCTCCTCCAGGGTGAATGGCTGTGTCCTCTCCACAGCCCTTGACATGGTTCCAGGGAATCAGTAGCAGCAGCTGGGTCGACGAATGCAAAGATGTGCAGGCAAGTGCTCCCTCATGGGACCTGGCTGCCTTATATGTGCCCTTCTGCCCAGTCTCATGCACAGGAGTACAGAGTGATTGGTCACTCACATTTGCATCCTATGTTTCCACCAATCCCTTCAAACCTAGCAGTCTGTGGGTTCTCTATCGGTTTCATTCTCCTGCATGATGTCAGCCCCACAAACACATTGCAACAAAGTAGAAGAATTCCAACTGACTTCTGCTGTGCACCTTCCAGAACAATTTCGAATTTTGAACTTGGTCTCCATGACAACCAGCATGCATGTAGGCCTTAATACTTGTCCCCTATGTAATTTGGAGCATCACACACAGGTACGATGCGTTTCGGGGCCCTAGGGCACCCCAAATGCATGGCAACGGCCCGTACATGCATGCCTACGCTCTCCATCACTATGGGTCTGCACGCGTATGCGTACTCCTAGTGATAGTGAGCGTACATGCGTGTGTACGGTCCGTACCACTACGGGTACGCATACGCGTGCAGACCCATAGTGATAGTGATCGTAGATGCGTGTGTACGGCCCTATCACTATGGGTCTGCACGCGTATGCGTACCCGTAGTGGTACGGACCGTACACACGCATGTACGCTCACTATCACTATGGGTCTGCACGCGTATGCATACCCGTAGTGGTACGGACCGTACACACGCATGTACGCTCACTATCACTATGGGTCTGCACGCGTATGCGTACCCGTAGTGGTACGACCGTACAAATGCCTGTACGCTCGCCATCACGATGGGTACACATACGGCAGCACTCCCACAGTGATTTGGGAACATGCACAGGCCCTCTCAGCAGCAGTACGGCGGTTTTTACACATCACTGTGGTGATAGGCGACACACATGTAGGAATAGGGCGGACATACTTGTCCATGGATGGACATACTTGTCCAGGAATGGACATCAAGGCATCGTCTGTGCATTACTACATGTGTGGGGCACAGGTGTCACAGGCTGTGATGTGGAACATGCCTCCTGAGTGGAGAAGGCACCAGATGTATGATGAGATGTGTACATGTGTACTGTGTGAGGGTGCAATGTGTGCCAGGCATGCCCTTGACTCCTTTGACATGTGTGCATGTGGGACTGCGCACTTGGGGTGAGCGTCACTGGCATGGCACGGACACCAACACACGGAAGTGTCCCATGATGCCCGGTACAGGGGTCATGACACATGACTTGTCACTACCCACAGTGCACAATGTGACTATGTCATATATGTGTCCGGGATTTACATCAGGTTGATGTTGTAGCACCCTCAAAAGCTGCAGCCGTTGCAGCAACCAACATGTGGCTGTGTGTAGATTGTCATTGCACACTGTTCCCAACACCATGCCACATGTGTTATCGGATGTGAGGTGCACATGTATGCATGGGACACGGAGTAGCGTGACAAGGCCATGTCAGCAAACTCACAAGGAATGTGTGGTGAGTCATGACATGTGCACCTTCATGGCAAGGTGTGTGGGCTGGACTAGTGTAATGTCATGTGACCTGTGGCTCCAGTGTTCCGCTACCAGTCTCTGCAATCGGCATCACACTTCTGCTGATGTGTGGGTGTATGTCACTCCTGTCTTGCGTCGGGCAGTGCACTTGCACTGGGACACAGCTATTTCCATGGCGTGGCATGGGGAGGTTCTCAATCACCGTGTGTAGCTGGGTCTTGGAAGGAGTGTCACCTTGCATCCATACGTGTCCTGGGCATGTAGCACATGCCTGACTCCCTATGTGGCATGTGTGTATTGCCAGATTTACATGTGCTCAGTAGACATGAGTTGTTCTCGTAGTGCACTCACTCTTCCTTGTCACTTCCAAATTACTGCAGAGCGCCTCCTGTTGCCCGAAGAATTCCAGACTTGGCTACCATGCAGGAGAATGACAGGATCCGGCTCTACCGCTTCACCCAACCGTTGATTCTGGAGCTGACGGCGAGACTGGCACCACACCTGCAACCGCAGCACAGGTATCCTACGGCACTGACACCCCAGCTGAAGGTAATGGCTGCCCTACATTTTCTGGCCACGGGTACCTTCCAAAATACCATAGCTCATGTTGGTGGCATGTCCCAGAGCATGTTCAGCGGTGTGCTGCATGATTTCTTGGAGGCCATGTTGATTCACCTGGATGACTTCATCAAGTTCCCAACCCCTGAACAGATGACTGAGGTCAAGCGTGGATTCTATGCCCTGGGAGGGATGCCCCATGTCATTGGGTCCATAGATGGGACAAATGTAGGTTTGGTACCACCACACGCACGGGAGGTGGCGTACCGCAATCGGAAGCACTACCACTCCATCAATGCCCTTGTGGTGTGTCTGTCCAATATGGTGATTTCACATGTCTGTGCTCGTTTCCCAGGATCAGCACACGATGCCTACATCATGAGGCGTAGCGGGATGCCTGATATGATGATGCAGCTGCGCAACGAACGGGCATGTGTTGTTGGTGGGTACAGTCTGTCTGTCCTGTATTCTGAATAGCCGACCAGCACGACCGCTACACCAGTTCTAACGATGTCCATGTGCTTCCCATGTAGGGGACGCTGGCTATCCCAACATGCCTTGGCTGCTGACACCTCTCCGCAACCCCATCACGCCGGCCCAGCTCCGCTATAACACCGCCCATGGCCGGACAAGGCGAGTGATAGAGAGGACGTTTGGCATGCTGAACAGCCGATTCCGGTGCCTCCACAAGACCGGCGGTGCACTCCCTTATGCCCCGGCGAAGGTCTGCAAGATCTTCATGGTCTGCTGCATGCTGCACAACATGGCAGTTGAAAGAGCTGTGCCACTCATCCTGAATCAACATGACGAGGACCATCCACCCGTGGAGGACGAAGGGCTTGGCAATGGGGCTAGTGATGTGGAGGATGTGGAGCCGCAAGAGGACATCCGGACTCGGCTCATACGCGACTTCTTTGCTTAGTGGTGAGTACCAGTGTCTGAGTGTGCACGCATTGGTCCCCGTGTGGCATGCGTTGTGATGTGTGTCTCCACCTGCATGTATGGCACGTGGGTCAGAGGTGTGTGTGGGTGTGTCACTGGAGTGATGGTGGCAGTGATGGTAGTATTTCCCCAGTCATAATTGTGACCTAGCATGTTGTCATCCATACATGTGTCGAGTAACTGCACATGCAAGTGGCTGTGCTTTTTGTGGCTGACTTCTTGTGTGTCTCTCTTCCCCAGGTACCTGCGCATGCCGTTTGCTGGTTGCATTGTTGTGGCACTGCTATTCCTCATGGACATGACATCGTGGGCTGACTCAGCATTACAGGCACGGACACGTTTGGAAGTCTCCATGGGGTAAGGGATGCATCTGGGGTGTATTGGGTGTGGCAGTTGTTCACGATGTGTGCACACTGCCCCGGTCGGGGTTTGGTTCCTCTGCAGACATGTGGCATCCCCATGGGACACGACATGCAGCTGGGTACACCTGAATAGATGGGCTGCCTGGTTGTCAGTCATCAGTGATGGGATAGTGGATTGTGATGATGGCATCAATGTGTGTGACACTGCCCTCGGACACATACGGTTAACATTGTCTTGACATGGCGTGGGACTTCCACATCAGCGGATGTATGGTGTATGGCAGGCTCTCCGTGAGCAGCTGTGGGTGTTTAGCTGTTAGCCGACGCTTGTGTGCCAGTTCCATGGCTATCACGCATTTGTGCTGCAGAAGGGGGGTGCCAGTGTTGGAGCCACATGTTACTCCACATGATGTGTTCATGTGTACTTGAAGTTGCCTCTGCAATCCCAAAAACATGACTAATAAAGGTGTCCCTATGCCTCCAAGGTGCCTCTTCTCAGTCAGTGCTGGTGTGTTGGCACGGTGCATCCTGCATGTCTGGCATGGTATTCCCTGATTGTGGCTATGTGTCAATGTGTCGAGTGGCAAGATGCAAGCTGTGTGTGTGTGCTGAGACTGTGTATTGGGCATGATGTCCATGACTGTGTGGGTATTGTGACATGTGCCATCCCCATGCATCCAACGTTGTCCATGACCCCATTCTCTGCATCCACCGGACTCAAGCTTGCAGGACATGGTTCTGCCACCTGTCTACACATACCTGGGTGCCCCCCAGGACACGGGCCAGGATCCCTGACCTCTGCGCATGACTGTTGCTGTACTCAATGTGTCTGTCAGCACGGTTGTTCGGCCACCCCCTCAGCTGGTTCTGACCATCACGGGTGTGTATGGTGCTCCATGTCTGTCTTGCCTAATAAACTGTGACCCATGTGTCCTGTGCCAGACTCAGGCCCCAGGGTGTGGATGGTTGAAGTGAACAGATGACTGTACAAGACACATGTTAGGTAATAATGCTACCAGCAGGCATCTACTCTTAATAGTGTGATTTATTATTGGGGGGGGGGGGGGACAAAGTGAGGGGCTTTCCGGGATTAGGGAATCCAAAGTTCAGTAGGGGAGTTGGTGTCCTTGCCATTGGAAATCCTCAGAGTCCATGCCACAGTCTTTGTCAACATTGGTCAGCCAGTGACCAGCAGGGCCATGTGGCAGAGAATGTCTCTTGATGCTGTGATGCTGTTGCTCCAGTGGGCCAGGTGCCAGGCCAGGTGTCCTGGGAGATGGTGATGTAGCAGCCACCCTCACGGTCCTTTCCGTGGACGACCCGGCCTCCTGCGGGGAACCTCACCAGCAGGCCGTGACGACATCTGGGATGCTCCGTCGGATGTTTCCTCCTCCTCCTCATGATCCCTCCCTGTGGGTGGTGATGTTCTCCGCCTTCTGGCACAGGGAGGGTCGGCCATGGTGTCGGCCATCCGACGGAGTTCAGCGTGAATCCCCTGGGACGCCGTCACTTGCTCAGCCTGTCTGTCCTCCATCCTCCGTTGGTGTACCTGTAGACAGGCTATTAGCTCCGCATGTTGCTGGGCCTGCTGGACCTTGATCCCCTCGAGGACGGACACAACCTGGGCCATGCCCGTGGTGTCCTGCCGGTATGAGTCCAGGATGTTACGGACATGGGCAAATACCGGATCCCCAGCCAACTGGTCAGGCTCGCGCCTCCGCCGTCCTCCACTCCCACCACCCCTGCCCACTTGCGTCTGGCCTGCACTTGTGGGAACATCGGGTCTTCGGGACCCCTGAGGGGTGGCATTGGCGTTGTCGCCTGCCTCCTCCTGGGTGCCCAGGACACCGTGTCCCTCCTGGCGAGCCTGGCTGCATTGTGGTGTTGGGGCAGGGATCCTGGGTGTCTCCTGGGATGTGGCAGGAGTGGGGGTGGTGGTTGGCACGGTTGTACCTGACGCAGGTGCTGCAGGTGGTTGGACACCAGAGGGGCCAGGTCGGTCGGGGTCGTCCGCAGAGTGGTGAGAGTGGTCGCTGCCGGTGGGATCGGTCTCCTGCAGATCCGGGTCCTGTGAGTGTTCCCCCCCAGTGTTGGGGGGTGCAGCACGACATTGACCTGTGTGTGAGAGAGAAAATGTTAATTTTGATCCATGCAACATCCATGTTTCATCCGTTACAAAGTTGGCACATTTCCTCTTGGAATTAGGATCTGTCTTGCATTCCACTCACAGTGCACTTGTGCATGGGTGTGTCCCTTGGCCACCAATTTGGCCCCTTTAACTATGTGTGGCACAGTCTTACTTGCTGCGTCAAGTGTGACTGCAGTCAGCAGTGGAGTGTGCATGTCTGGCGAGCCATGCATTTGCGCCTTCCTTGTAGCACTGTACATGTGCACATGGAGTGGATCCACACACTTATATGATGCAGGTGGCTGTCCTTGTGCTCGTGTACAGGTTGTGACATGGCCCTGCGTTTTGCCATGATGAAGAGGGGGGGTTCTGGCACTGGCCACCCTTGTCTACATGCACGCAGTCCACCTGCTGACGAGCAGACATTCCCACACACCAAAGGACTGATTTGCTCTCCCTGTGTCTCCCTCCTTCTCTGTCCCCCTCTCCCTCCCTCTCTGTCCCCCTCTCCCTCCCTCTGTGTGTCAGCCTCCTCCCTCTGTCCATCTTCCTGTGTCTCCCTCCCTCTCTGTCCCCCTCTCCCTCCCTCTCTGTCCCCCTCTCCCTCCCTCTGTGTGTCAGCCTCCTCCCTCTGTCCGTCTCCCTCCCTCTCAGTCCCCCTCTCCCTCCCTCTGTGTCCCCCTCTCCCTCCCTCCGTGTGTCACCCTCTGTCACCTTGGCCCAGCTTCCTGGGCACACACTGTTAGCAGATCTTTGAGTGGCCCTTGGCCTGTTGATGTGAGTTTGTTTCTGATCTCCAGGCACCCATTTTGTCTGCTGTGTGTCTGTGCGCTGCTGCTGTGGTGGTGTGTGCTGCCACTCTTTCACAATGTTGGATGTTCATTAGCTGCTGTCATGTGCAAAACAGTGCCTTCACCCCCATGTGTTGATGCAAGGCGTCCGCCATTTGCTGGCAAGTCATTCCTGTGTTGGGACACAGTGTTTGTCTGGCTGTGACCTAGGCCATATGGGCAGAGGGCATTGTTGTCTGCTTTGGAGTCGCACTATGTGATTCTTGGTGCCCAGCCTCCCGCCATCCGGGTTACCGTGTCATGTGTTGTTGTCTTCTGTGGCCTGTGACTTGACATTGTCCAGCTGGGTGCATGGGGCATGGTGGCAGCAGTGGCATGTGCCTGCTCATGGAGTGTGGTTGAGTCATGCGATGGCTTGTGGTGGTTGCGTGCCTGTTATTAATTTTGGTTGTGGTTGCAGTTCCCCCCATGTGAGGTGCGTTGTTTGTGTACTCACCCGGGTCTCGGAGTCCTTCTACTCCTTCAACTGCCTCCACCGGCAGTATGGCCATCACCCTCTCCTCCCAGGGATGGTACTGTACGGCTCTGCGGGAGGGCCCTCCTCCGGTGGCGTTGGCCTGGTCGTGTTCCTCCTGCCTCTTGGCTCTGACCCTCCTCCGCAGATCGTACCACCTGTTCTGGCAATCCTGCTTGGTCCTCCTGGTGTCCGCAACAGCATTCACAGCATCGACGATGGTCTGCCACATGGCTGTTTTGGCTGCCTGGCTGGTGCTTCTGACCAATGTTCCAAAGATCTGTGGCTCGACTCTGAGGATTTGATCAACAAGGACCTCCAACTCTCGGTGACTGAACTTTGGATTCTTGGTAGTGGGCATGGTGAGGGATGTGGGTGGGGATGGTGTGGGTGTGGGGGGTGTGTGGATGTTGGGGGGGGTGTGGATGGTTGTGTGTGTGTGTGAATGTGATGAGAGGGTGTTTGTGAGGGTGGTCGTGTGAAGGTGTGCAAGTGTAAGATGTGGTGTAGCTTGTAGTCTGGTTCTGTGGTGTCTGGCAGCAGTGAGTCTGTTGCAAAGGCTCATGGTTTGTGTGTGTGGGCCCTTTTTATTGGTCCATGGGTGGGTGTGGCAGTGTTTGAATTTTGGGTGGGTGTGTTATAAGGAGTGGTGGTGTATTGGGCCTCTGTTTGTTTTTGACAGTTGCAGGTCAGTGATTGTGTTATTTTAGTGGTTGTTGGCCATGTTTAGTGGCTGTGTGCCTTTCGAATGGTGTATTCTTGTGTTGTTTTGTTTTGTCCTTGTTGTGTACGTGCGTTTTGAGCGTGTGTACGGTGTGTACATGGGCCATTTGGTTGTACGATTATGTCCTTGTGTGTGGCTTTGTACGACTCGTACATGCGGTTGTGATGTTGGGGCATGGGGTGCGCTCCGTACTTAGGAGGTTGTGTTGGGGGTGCGCCAGGAACGTACTGGGGTGTAGGTACACGGGGGTATGACACGTACTGGGGTGGGGGTACGACTGGGACGTACTGGGGTGTACATAGACGGTGGTACGACACGTACTGGGGTGGGGGGGTGTACATTGACGGTGGTACGACACGTACTGGGGTGGGGGTACGACTGGAACGTACTGGGGTGTACATAGACGGTGGTACGACACGTACTGGGGTGGGGGTACGACTCGAACGTACTGGGGTGTACATGGACGGTGGTACGACACGTACTGGGGTGGGGGGGTGTACATTGACGGTGGTACGACACGTACTGGGGTGGGGGTACGACTGGAACGTACTGGGGTGTACATGGACGGTGGTACGACACGTACTGGGGTGGGGGGGTGTACATTGACGGTGGTACGACACGTACTGGGGTGGGGGTACGACTGGAACGTACTGGGGTGTACATGGACGGTGGTACGACACGTACAGGGGTGGGGGGGTGTACATTGACGGTGGTACGACACGTACTGGGGTGGGGGGGTGTACATTGACGGTGGTACGACACGTACTGGGGTGGGGGTACGACTGGAACGTACTGGGGTGTACATGGACGGTGGTACGACACGTACAGGGGTGGGGGGGTGTACATTGACGGTGGTACGACACGTATTGGGGTGGGGGGTGTACATAGACGGTGGTACGACATGTACAGGGGTGGGGGGGTGTACATAGACGGTGGTACGACACGTATAGGGGTGGGGGGGTGTACATTGACGGTGGTACGACACGTACTGGGGTGGGGGGGTGTACATTGACGGTGGTACGACACGTACTGGGGTGGGGGTACGACTGGAACGTACAGGGGTGTACATAGACGGTGGTACGACACGTACTGGGGTGGGGGTACGACTCGAACGTACTGGGGTGTACATGGACGGTGGTATGACACGTACTGGGGTGGGGGGGTGTACATTGACGGTGGTACGACACGTACTGGGGTGGGGGTACGACTGGAACGTACTGGGGTGTACATGGACGGTGGTACGACACGTACTGGGGTGGGGGGGTGTACATTGACGGTGGTACAACACGTACTGGGGTGGGGGTACGACTGGAACGTACTGGGGTGTACATGGACGGTGGTACAACACGTACAGGGGTGGGGGGGTGTACATTGACGGTGGTACGACACGTACTGGGGTGGGGGGGTGTACATTGACGGTGGTACGACACGTACTGGGGTGGGGGTACGACTGGAACATACTGGGGTGTACATGGACGGTGGTACGACACGTACAGGGGTGGGGGGGTGTACATTGACGGTGGTACGACACGTACTGGGGTGGGGGGGTGTACATAGACGGTGGTACGACACGTACAGGGGTGGGGGGGTGTACATAGACGGTGGTACGACACGTACAGGGGTGGGGGGGTGTACATTGACGGTGGTACGACACGTACTGGGGTGGGGGGGTGTACATTGACGGTGGTACGACACGTACTGGGGTGGGGGTACGACTGGAACGTACTGGGGTGTACATAGACGGTGGTACGACACGTACTGGGGTGGGGGTACGACTCGAACGTACTGGGGAGTACATGGACGGTGGTACGACACGTACTGGGGTGGGGGGGTGTACATTGACGGTGGTACGACACGTACTGGGGTGGGGGTACGACTGGAACGTACTGGGGTGTACATGGACGGTGGTACGACACGTACTGGGGTGGGGGGGTGTACATTGACGGTGGTACGACACGTACTGGGGTGGGGGTACGACTGGAACGTACTGGGGTGTACATGGACGGTGGTACGACACGTACAGGGGTGGGGGGGTGTACATTGACGGTGGTACGACACGTACTGGGGTGGGGGGGTGTACATTGACGGTGGTACGACACGTACTGGGGTGGGGGTACGACTGGAACGTACTGGGGTGTACATGGACGGTGGTACGACACGTACAGGGGTGGGGGGGTGTACATTGACGGTGGTACAACACGTACTGGGGTGGGGGGGTGTACATAGACGGTGGTACGACACGTACAGGGGTGGGGGTACGAATCGAACGTACGGGGTGTAGGTACACGGTGGTACGACACGTACAGGGGTGGGGGTACGAATCGAACGTACTGGGGTGTAGGTACACGGTGGTACGACACGTACTGGGGTGGGGGTACGACTCGAACGTACTGGGGTGTACATAGACGGTGGTACGACACGTACAGGGGTGGGGGGTGTACATGGACGGTGGTACGACACGTACTGGGGTGGGGGGGTGTACATTGACGGTGGTACGACACGTACTGGGGTGGGGGTACGACTGGAACTTACTGGGGTGTAGGTACACGGGTGTATGACACGTACTGGGGTGGGGGTGGGGCTCGAACGTACTGGGGTGTAGGTAGACGGGGCTATGACACGTACTGGGGTGGGGGTTCGACTGGAACGTACTGGGGTGTACCTAGACGGGTGGGGTATACATATACGGGGGGTACGTGTCGGACGTACGGGGGCTGGGGGGAGTGTTGGGCGCGTATGCGGGCACATGTCTCCATGGTTGCTGTAGGAGTTCGGTGCGGACGGTGTTTTTTCCATACGGTTGTAACCTCGGACGCACGGGATGGATCGTGATTTCTCGGTCGGACTTGGATTTTCACGTTTGTAAGGTAAATCGTCCGAGGACGTGTCGGACACATTTTCCGACCCGAGGACGTGTGGGGATTGATTCCCAGTGCGGTTCGTATGGACTTTTTACCATGCGAATCGTGATTGCCAGTTCGTACGGCACTTGTACGATTCGTACGGTAAAAAGACCCGATACGAGTCGCACGGGGGAATTTTTTACCGGATCGTGATCGGCACCAAAATGTATGCCCTGGATAGGCTATTCGATTTTGGAGACATTTGGATTTTTTTTTACAGGATGTTTTGTTTAATCAAAACATTTTAAGTATGTGCACCATTTGATTTTTTAGATTCTGGGACATTGCTTCAAAGCATATGAATGGAATACTATTCTCTAGACGGTGGATTGGATAAATAGATTTGTTGTTGCATTTGTTTAAAAAAAGCACATCTTTTTGGGGAGTTTTGTTTTGGGTTTGCGTTTTTTTCAGACTAAACAGTAATCTTTCCGGCAGTTGTTTTGTTGGAAAATATGGCTGTGCCAATATGTGTCTTTTTGTTAGATTACCATGGGATTTGGATACCTTCATGGAATATGGATTTGTTACTTTGGATTATTAGAGTGCTCAAGACTCTAGGTGAAGAGTGGTTGTTTATAAATCACCAAGAGTTGAAGAAAGAAGACAGCTTCAAGTAAGAAGCCCAACATTTCATTCATTGAAAAATAATTTTAAAAATGCTAAACTAATTTCTTTAAAAAAAAATGCAAAACAGGTACGTAAGCTAGAATAGGTGTTAGGGTTTGTTGGTAATGTAGTATGTGTGCAATATTGTCTAGGTAGTCTGAAGTCACCATCAATGAAAACTGTTGAATTTAACCTAATAGTCAATTGTACATTTATTTTGTTCTTTTTGAAACACGTGGGTTCAGACTACTTGTCAATGATTGCGCTATTCTAATTTCTTGGAAACTTTGCTCCTTCCTTAAAATTTCTAGGAAATGACAAAAATTTGGGTGAGGATTTCTGATTGATTTGTTGAATGAGTTGTGCCATCCCTCTATGGCATTGTTAGCATTTGCAGGTCCCTATAAGCAGGCCGTGCAACAGTTTCACTATTCAACAGGGAACCTTGGCTTCCTCCTGCAACCCGCCCTGCTTACATGGCCAATCCCTGTGTCCTTAAAGTAACTTAGTAAAGGAGCAAATTTGTCATTGTTTGTAAAATAATCAGATTCAGTCATTGATGTGTAGAATTCAGCCACGCTGTGGGGAGGTACAAAGCATAATGCTGTGTGTTTCTTTAATTCATACTGCAATTTACTGTCTGAAATGTGATCCTCAACCAAGGATGTTTTTGGAATTTTTCTCCAATAGGCCTGTGAACAGTGAAAACAAATCCTTGAATTTGGATATTGGGATATAATTTAGTATCAGTGATAATCATGGAGAATTCAAAATCAATTATCACCTTTCTAGGACTTTTATTGAGTGTTTTAGATTTTAACACAGTTAAAAATTAATAGCCTGACTACGATGTCAGGCGGACTTGCGTCCCCCCAACACCGATGCGGTCTCGGGACTGACCGAGCTCCGGTCGGCGGTCGTGACACAGCTATTACAATGTGACTGCACATGGTGTGGTCACATATTCCCATTTCTCTATAGTGCCTTGTGCTTCTGCAGTAAGGCAGCCACAGCACAAGCTCCCATAGAGAAATGGTAGTTTCTGTTTAACAGGTGGCCACCATAGGTGCCCCCTCCGCCCCCAACCGGAGGCCTTGGAGGAATGGGGGCCCTGTTAGTGGCCCCCAAAGTAGCTTTCTGACAGGCTTTCCATGTCGTAAAGCCTGACATAGAAAGCCTGTCGGAAACCAACATCATAATCGAGTTGGCGGAAACGCCGTCCTTAGGCATTACGGTGAAGCCTCCAACTGGCCGACAGGCTCCTTTAGCCCTTCGGAATCCAGCCAGAATGAACAGGCAGTTTCACTTTTGACAGCATGAATTGTAATGTGCAGGTCGAAAGTGAAACCTATGATGTCAGTCCAAAGTTACATGGTTATGGGCTGTTCCAAAGATCAGTATCCTTTTCTGAGGGTCATGCAAAAGAAAAGTTTCATTAGTACAGGTTACAGTAAGTTCAGGGAGAATATTAATGTCTGAGTAGGTCTGGGGTGTTACTCATTGTGGGTTAATTGCTTGTTTTGTGTTTTGTATAATTCTGCTAAGATTAGGTATTGTCGGCATTGAACTTGCTATATACATAGGAATGTTTTAGGATACCTCCCTCAAAAATGGGCAACAGGGTTCATTTGAGGTTGATGCCAACGTGTTGGTTTGCTGGATGTTCTCTCTAACCTCAATATCCATTGTAGAGGCAGAGTGGTTATGCTCAGGTTTTTTTATCCGTCAAAAAAATTGGAGCAACAGAGGGAATATAGCAAGGTTGCTCTCCACTCACAAAGTCCATACACAAATGACCTGGTTGCATAGAACACTGCAGCTTTTTAGTATTACATCAAAAACGGATATTTGTATACTCCTAGATACGGCCACACTCATTAATTAGTCATGCCCACCTTCCAGTGTTCTTTCCAAAAAGATTTAAGTTTGTCAACCAACCACTCATTACGATGGCGGCGGACCTGCGTCCGCCAGCCATCATTGCGGTGTATGGGAATGCCCGCCAATAATAAAGCAACAAGAGAGGGTCCCTGAGAACAGAGTATGTTCTGGGGGAACTGGCCAGGGAAAACCACAACATTAATCAGCGTGAACAATGTCTCCCACTAGATATTCATAAAAATAGGTAATATATCAAGATAAATATATGACCCACAGAACTTTTCATTTTCAATCATTTATTATCAAAAATATGTGTTATCAAAGTTTGTTCTAAAAGACACACTTATACATATAATAAGTAATCCCTATAATAGTGTGTACAAGGAAGAAGAGCCCTAAATCTATACTGGAAGAATATTCAATGGCTGTACAGATATCCAAAATAACAGATATACAGATCATGTGAAGAAAACACTACAGTAAAATACACAACTACAATAAACATATACATAACACAAAAAGGTTACACAATGAGTGCAAAAAATGAAAAAAGGGGTGTGTGTGCCTGGATATATTACCTATTTTTATGAATATCTAGTGGGGGACATTGTTCACGTTGATTAATGTTGGGAATGCCCGCCAGACATGTGGCGGTCCAACCAATGCAATTACGATGCACCTGCCATACTGGCGGGCGCATCCAGGGCCTTTGACATTGTGGACGGTGCTGCTGGCTGCAGCAACGTTCACAATGGTAATATGGCATGCACTGCATTTCACTGCACTATGTGGCAGGCACCACGCGGTGCCTGCCACTTAGTGCTAGGAAATGTTGGGTACCTCCCCAGTGCACTGCCCCCCCAACACAGAGGGGGCCTGCAGCGGGCCCCCAAACCCAATCCCCGCCAGTCTTTCCATGGAAAGGCTGGCTGTAGCCAGCATTGTAATCTGGCGGACGGTGCCTGCTAGGCACCGCCACCATTTACAATGTCCTATCTGCTCCGCCAGGCAGTCTCAACGATTGCCTGTGGCGGAAGTGTGGCGGGCAGTCTTTGCGCCTGCTATACTTGCGGAACGATTCCCCCTGCCATCCCAATGTGGCGGGGAGAAATAGGCATTCAAATTGCTGAGGGCCCACCACCGCACGGCTGGTGGTGGCCATTCCTCCGCCATCATAATGAGTCCCATAATCTCGTATCATTGCCTTGCACATTTTATGGCAATTTCATCAGGGCCCGGGGACGCATCTCCACCTCACTGATGCTTCTAAAACGATCTGTATTGGTTGACAAAAAAAAAGAATGATAGTGCCAGAGACAAAGAACACACACACAAGTTGTTATTTTGTATTGACATTGCCACACTTCTCTTGAAGTATGTATATATATTTCTTGCCATAATTACCAAGTGGTTGCCAGGTGGACTCCTACCAGCAACTCACTGGGTTAACAACTTTTCCCCATATAGTAAAAAGCAGCCACCAGCAGTGTACCTGTGAATACATACATGCATGATCAATTATTACTATTTATACTAACAACATTAAGTCACACTTCCCGAATTTACCAAATAGTGTTCCGAAGCGCTCTTCAAGTTTTTAGAAAGCATGTGGGAGCTTTGCCAGGAGGTAAAAACATGACCAATGCATAATGCATTGGAAGTTCTATTAATTAAAACTTGGCATCCCACTCGCCCGCTGTTAATAAGAGCATCCTGCGCTCCGTTTGTGCATCTGGAGGCAAAGAGAGAGTCACAGAGCTACCCTTTGCCTAACATCTCCCCACTCACCAGTATACACGAGGTCTAAGCTTAACAAATTCATGGATGTGGAAGCCACTCGTGCGCCGTGTGAAGTACTGGGCCGCGACCCGGAAGAGGGTCATTAGGCCCTCTATCTCACCTGCATGGAGAACAGTTATTAACCAAGCCAGCACCTCGAACGGAAGTGGGGGCGTTTACTAGATGCTTCACCAGTCCAATAGAGATGCATCAGATCCGCAGGCGCCATCTTATAGTTATCATCGGCTGCCTACATGGCAATTAGTGTTTACTGCGCATTGCAGCGGCCACATTTGGTACTCTTTTGGTATTGTAGTTCTTCATCTATATTTTAAGTAATCAAGGTGTTCCCTAACTCGTACAACGGGGGACTTAATCAGCATCAAACACAATTCTGGATTCCCATATCTCAACTTCGTGAATTGGTTTTCAAAAGTTACCATCAGTCAATAAATGAAAGGGGAGGGGTGGAAATGCATTGCTTCACTAAACCATTATGCATGCCCGATATAGGTTCAGGAGCATAAAACAATCCTATATCATATTCGCCCATGGGGTCCCTCAAAAGGCGCAGTTCTCATCTGAACTCTCCGTGCCAGCACCAGAGTGCGGTGGCTCTCACCTTCACGCTTACAGTGCATATATATAGAAGGTGTGTGTATGTACATATATGACCAGTTATTCCAATAATGGCACCATTGCCCATGCGTCATGATTTATGTCGCATACTATTGCGGAACAGTTACGAAGCATGAGATTATTTGCCCACCATGTTCCATTCAATAGTGTCATTCAGGCCCCTTTGGTCTACTTTTTCTGAGAAAATCCAGGGGGCCTCCTTCCTGACTAGCAAATCCTCAATTGCACATGCATCACCCATTACTCTATCCAACACTGTCCACTTCAATTCCCTGCAATTGTGTTTCACTTCCTGGAAATGTCGGACCAGTCATATCGTCAACTTCCCTGCCTGAAGGGTGCTGATATGCTCTTGGACTCTCACTTTTACTTTTGTGTGAGATGAGCCCAATATAATGTAGTCCACAGGCACATGTCAGTCTGTAGATCACGTTAATGGTGTTACAGTTGCTGAATTAATTTTGATACCACATTTTTCCATCCACCCAGTAAAAACTTTTCGAAGCTTAGGTCAGATCACCGACCGTACAATTCCCACAGGTACCCCCGTGTCCTTTTTCTGTTGGAGTAGGCGAGTGTAGACCAACCGATCTTTCAGATTGGTCGCTGTTGGACTGGGCCCTTTTTGGCTAAAGTTCCCTAAACCTTTTGTTTTTCCCCTAGACCTTTTTCCTGACATGGTGTTGCCAACTTAGATGCTTTTTGGGCACTTTGCCACTGCTGATCAGTGTCAAAGTGCAAGTGCTCCCTGTGTAAAGTGTAATGGTAATTGGTTATCCATGATTGGTATGTTTACCTTCCTAGTAAAGTCCCTAGTAAAGTGCACTATGTGTTCCAAGGCTGGTAATGCAAATGCTACTAGTGGGCCTACAGCACTAATTGTGCCACCCACACAAGTAGCCTGAAAGAGAGAACTCAGGCCTGCCACTGCAATGCCTGTGCGCAGTTTGTTAAACTGCCATGTGGTCCTGACAAGTGCACCCACTTGCCAGGCCTTACCCTTCCCTTTCTATGCACATCAGACACCCCTATGGTAAGTCCAAGGTACCCCCTGGGCAGGGTGCAGTGCATGTGAAAGGTAGGACATGTACTGAGGTGTGTACCATGTCCTGACAGTGAAATACTCTCCATTTCGTTTTTTAATGTTGAAAGGCAATCTTGCCCAAAGGACAGAATGGGGGAGGCTTTGCAATATGTTTCCAGCCTATCTTCCCAAAGGCTTAAGATGGAGAGGTGAAGTCTAGTGTGACTGAACTCACAATTCAATAACACATCTTTTTGTGAAGGCGGTTTTTGCATTGTGTGTTTAGAAACCACTCTTTTAGAAGTGGCTGTTTTTCGTGCTCTAACATTTCTGTGTGTCTCTGCCTGGTTGTGGATTGACTGTCTGGATCTGAAAGTGATAGGATCTGGGGAATATCTTGACCCAGGGGATGAGGTGAGACAGCAACAAGTTGACCTGCATCTGGAGTGTAGGGGGGAGGAGTAGCCCCTGGAGGTGAAGAGGCCTGGGTTGATGCCATAAAACAATGGCTCCATCTCAAGCTGAGTGATTAAGGATCCAGACCCCCACTATCAAAGGAAGAAGGTGTCACTGGCAGGGTGACACACAGAACTGGTTTGGACAGGGGTCAGTGCCCTCCTGAATACAAGGACTTTAAAGACTTTGAGGGGTATAACTATGAGAGCTGAAAGCCCTGAACGTTGGATTGATCAAGACTGAAAAGGATTGAAACTACTTTGTGGTCAAGAGGAACCGCTGTCAAGGAAGAAACAGCTGAAGAGACTGAAGGAAAGGATTGACCCTTGCTGTGTGTTCTGGGGCCGGCCTGCAGTTTGCTGATTTAACCAAGGAGAGGCTAAGGAACTTTGCTGTGTGCTGTGTCCTCCTGCTTGAAAGGACTTTGATGTGTGCTGTGTCCTGAAGTAACTTGTCCCCAAGGGCCTGAGGAGAGCTGGCTCCCTGTTGTGGAAGCTCAGAAGCACAAAAGTTTCCAGGTGTGTCTCAGCGAAGCTGTGTGCATGTGCTTCGTGCAGCTTGAGCCCTTCGTGAGGATTGTCCTGTGATCATGTGCGCCTGGAGTCCAAGTAAGTCTCAGTGATGCTGTGTGCGTGTGCTTTGTGCAGCCTGAGACTTTCGCGAGGATTGCCTTGTTATTGTGCACACCCGGAACTCAAGTGAGTCTCAGCAACGCTGTGTGCATGTGCTTCTTGCAGCCTGAGACCTTCGAGAGAAATGCCCTATGATCATGCACACCTGAAGCTCAAGGGGGTCTCAGCGATGCTGTTTGCGCGTGCCCTGTTGCAGCCTGAGATCTTCGTTATCGCCACTGCCTGGAATCCACAAAGTTGCATTGGAGGCCCAAGTCGCGAGAACAGGAGAGTAGAGCGAGGTCACACCCTCAAGGTAACGTGTGTCGCTGCCTGGGGTGGGGTGTGGGCTCGGAGAGAGACGCTCTCAGCCTCTCCCATTCTTGCAGCAAGAGCCTCTGCTTCAGCTTGTATCGTGGCCCGTACTTGCCTAGGAGGGACAGTAGTGGGGTCGGAGTGTGGAGCTGCAATTTGGTTTACACCATACCCGTGTTGGGGCATATGTTGGTGGAAGCTAACTGTGAGTCAGTACGAGTGGCAGAGAGACCGTTTAAAGCACCGTGAACGGTGCTGGAGTGTATTACACATTGCATTATTTCTGCATTACGAACTACCTGATTGTTGCATTACGCATTCCATTATTTCTGCATTACGAACTACCTGATTGTTGCGTTACGCATTGCATTATTTTGGCATTACGAACTGCTTGATTGTTGCATACCGAACTGCATTATTTTTACATTGATAAGTGCCTGATTCTTGTATTACGAACTGCATAGCATTGCATTAGGACTGCATTGGATCATCTAGAACCTACAATAGAACCTATTAATATCGCCAGAACCTACAAGGGCTGGCTGGCCTAACAACCGGCCAGGAGGAATATTACAAATATGCATATGTTGGATTTATATTGTGTGGTCTCATTGTATATCCTTTTATATAAACATATACTTGTTTTTATGAAACTCGTGTGGAGTCCATTTGTGGTGTCATCATTGGGTTACTGAGGGCGTGGTTGCAAATACTTTACACACTTGCCTTGAAGATAAGCCTGGCTGCTCGTGCCAAGCTACCGAGGGGGTGAGCAGGGGCTATCTGAGAAGGTGTCTTTCCTTTCCCTGACGTGGAAGCAAGGGTCCCTATTTGCCCTAAGGTACCTTCCTCAGCCTACTAGAGACCCCCAGTTCTAACAGTCGCCCTTTTAAATGCAAATCTCGGTTGAGGCATTTTTTGGGACCAGTCTCCAACAAATACCAATGCTGCCTAATGATTTGCCTGATTTGTGTAGACAGGTGGTGGGAGGCATGCATCATTAGTTCTTTTGTTTCTTTCCAAAAGTGCCTCGCGTGGAGTGTTCAGCGCTCTCTTATGTGCCTTTTTGATCACATTTACCGGGTAAGCTCTATTTGCAAGACCTTTTGCCAGACTCTCTGATTGTTCAATATACATGCTCATGTCAATGCAGTTCCTACGGTATCTAAAAAACTGACCCCACGAGGAAATTGTCCAGCAATGCCCTGGGGTGGAAAGATTGGTAGTGCAAGAGAGAGTGCCTATCAGTTGGTTTTTGATGAACAGTGGTATGGAGTTTCTGGTCTTTATTTATTTATTTATGTATTTTATTTATTTATTTATAAAGTCTTATATAGCGCGAACAAGATTCTTAAGGATATCAGAGCGCTTTACAAAAGGATGGAAGGAAGGACATAAATGCAATATCAACATCAAGTAAGAATACAAAACAGGAATAATCGCATAATTACAAGACAAATGATTTAAGGAAATTAATACAATAAACAGGTATATAGCGGGCTACGAAGGAGGGGACACAATGAGGTCAAGAAGAGCAGCATCAAATGAGGGTACAATGGTTGTAGGATCAATGACTTCGAGCAGGTGAGCGTAGCCCAGTTAGGGTAAGAATTTGTTCATTAGGAATCTTTTGGCTTCCAGTTTGAAAGCAGCGATTGAGGAGATTCTGCGTACTTCCGGTGGAAGAGAGTTCCGTATCTTAGGGGCAGCGCCGGAGAAGGCTCGGTGACAAGTTCTCTTTTTGCTAAGGATGAGTGGTTTTAGGAGGAAAGTGTTGGCGCTTCTTGAGGCTCTACCCCACAGGATAATTCAAGCTTTTGCGCTAGGTATCTGGGGGTTTTGAAGTGCAGGGCTTTGTGCGTCAGAACGACAATCTTTAACTGGATTCGAGCTTCATAGGGCAACCATTTAGGAGACTTTAGGACTAGGGATATGTGCTCACTTCGTTTGGTACATGTGACCAGTCTAGACACAGCGTTCAGTGATGCCCTTAGTGGAGCCAGGGTGCATTTTGGAAGGCCACAGAGCTTAGCGCTGCCATAGTCTAGCCTCGGCAAGACAAGTGCTTGGACCACCTGCTTGAAATCCTTTTGCGGAAGGAATGGTTTGATATCTCTGAGTGTCCTCATCAAGTGATTAGCTCCCTTACACACATTGCTGATATGATTTTTCATATTTAGGTGCTTGTCCAGGGTGATTCTGAGAGTCTATGATGATAGGGGTGCAGTTGAAAGCAGTAAGGTGATTCAGCCAAAGGTGTAGCTTGGGGATGTGGTTCAGAGGAGAGATGAGAAGGAATTCAGTTTTGGAGGTGTTGAGCAGGAGATGGTTCTCAGTTAACCAATTTTAGGTAGACTTTAGGATAGTGTTGAGTGGGATGATGTTATCCGGGATGAGATTTTCAAATAAAGTTGCGTGTCGTCCAAATACATTTGAAATAGAATGTTCGTGGGATTTGGTGAATTAGCTAATGATTCCAAGAAAAGGTTAAAGAGGAGAGGAGATAGGGCGGACCCTTTAGGGACACCCATGATTACTTGAGATGGAATCATTTGCCTTGACTCTTTGTGACCTGTGGTGGAGGAAGGACGAGATTCATTGTAACACCCGACCCGAGAAACCCATCCTGTTCTTCAGAATGGATAGGAGGTTGTCGTGATTAACCATATCGAATGCGGAGGAAAGGTCAAGGAGGATGAGGAGGTAGGAATCATTTTGGTCAAGCATTTTTAAAATGTCATCCATAACTTGTGTGAGAGCTGATTCAGTACTGTGTCCCTTCCGAAAGCTGGATAGATGCTGGTCTAGGAGTTGGAAATTCTCTATGTGAGCACAAAGTTGGGATTGTACGCATTTTTCTAGAAGTTTGGCTAGGGTGGGGATGTTGGAGATAGGGTGGAAATTATTGAGAGCAGCTTCATCTGCGTTATTTTTTTTTAGTATAGGTGACACCCAGAGCTGCTTTTAGGCAGTCTGGGATCATGCCTTGTGATAGAGAAGCGTTTACAATCCTTGTCCAGGTGGGGATGAGTGCATTCTTGATTTCTTTGAAGATGGCCAGGTGCAAGGGGTCACTGAAGTGGTTAGATAGGTTGATGTTCTGAAGAATCTTGTTGATGTCTTTTTCACTGAATGGGGTAAAGGTGCCCCATGACGCATTGTTCTTAGTGTTCATGTTGATAGGTTTGCGCTTTTCTAAGAGGTCAAGGGGTGGTGCGGACCCGGAGGATGGCAGTAGAGCCTTCTTAGAGGTGAGGTCAATGGTGATGAATCTTGATTTCTCATCGAAACAAGCCGCAAATTTGTCACATGAGTGTGGGCAGCCTCCAGAGTCAGAGTAGTTTGGACCTACCACTGATTGCTGTTTGACCAATTAGAAGAGTTTCTTGGGGCGGTTAGCAGCTTGATCAAGTTGGTGAGTGAAGTAGTCTGCTTTAGCGCACTGGATTTGTTTGTTGTAGAAGCTCCTAACATCTCTAAGGAGTTTTAGTTGTTCCAATGAGGGTTTGGATCTCCAGGAATATTCAACTGCACTAAGGTTGCAGCGTTCTGTGTTTAAATTGTCGTTGTACCATGGTTTGAATATTTTTGTTGAGGCATTTTTTGTTGGAGTGGTGCAATGTCATCCATGATGTTGGAGATGGTCGAGTTGTAGGAGTCAGTGAGTAACTGAACCTCAACCAAGTCAGCTTGGGAGAAGAGGGCGGATTTACAGTGGGCTGCTAGTTCATCTGAATGTATTGATCTTAAGTCCGTTTTCCAAATCTTTGATTTTGTTGGCTGAACCTTCCTCATCGAAACCTCCCAGTTAATATAAAAGAGGATACAGTGGTGGTCGGACCAATCGCAAGGGGTAATGGTATCCAATGTGATGGTCCGTATTTTTGAGAAAATGAGGTCTAGAGTTTCTCCTTTATTATGAGTTGGTTGGTCACAGCAACAATATCCAAATTGGAATGGGTTGGAGACATGATGTATAAAGCTCTCCTCAAATTCACCAACGTAAATACACGCCAGTCTAGGCACAAAGGTTGCCCTCATCGAGGTCCTAGAGACCTGGAGGTATGGTTGGTTCTGCTAGCTAACATTTTTTGAGTGAGTGCCAATTCCACACACTTAAGGACAAAAGACAGAGGTGTGTCATAGAACCACTCGCGAGCCCAAAGTGCACGCGCTGCGACCACCAGTGTTGCATCTTGGGGAATGCTAGTATAATGGGATTCAATGTCGATGGTGACCAAGAATTGGTTCACTGGGTCGTATTCAAGAGCATCCACGATGTTAAGGATATCAGTGGCATCCTGAACAAAAGATGGTTCTCAGCGAAACAAGCTGCAAATTTGTCCCATGAGGGTGGGCAGCCTCCAGAGTCAGAGTAGTTTGGACCTACCACTGATTGCTGTTTGACCAATTCAAAGAGTTTCTTGGGACGGTTAGCAGCTTGATCAAGTTGGTGTCTGAAGTAGTCCGCCTTAGCGCACTTGATTTGTTTGTTGTAGAAGCTCCTAACATCTCTAAGGAGTTTTAGTTGTTTCAATGAGGGTTTGGATCTCCAGGAATATTTAACTGCACTAAGGTTGCGGCGTTCTGTGTTTAAATTGTCGTTGTACCATGGTTTGGATATTTTTGTTGAGGTATTTTTTGTTGGAGTGGTGCAATGTCATCCATGATGTTGTAGATGGTCGAGTTGTAGGAGTCGGTGAGTAACTGAACCTCAACCAAGTCAGCTTGGGAGAAGAGGGCAGATTTACAGTGGGCTGCTAGTTCATCTGAATGTATTGATCTTAAGTCCCTTTTCCAAATCTTTGATTTTGTTGGCTGAACCTTCCTCATCGAAACCTCCCAGTTAATATAAAAGAGGATACAGTGGTGGTCGGACCAATCGCAAGGGGTAATGGTATCCAATGTGATGGTCCGTATTTTCGAGATAATGAGGTCTAGAGTTTCTCCTTTCTTATGAGTTGGTTGGTCACAGCAACAATATCCAAATTGGAATGGGTTGGAGACATGATGTAGAAACCTCTCCTCAAATTGACCAATGTAAATACACGCCAGTCTAGGCGCAAAGGTTGCCTTCATCGAGGTCCCAGAGACCTGGAGGTATGGTTGGTTCTGCTAGCTAAAATTTTTTGCGTGAGTGCCAATTCCACACACTTAAGGACAAAATACAGAGGCGTGTCATAGAACCACTCGCAAGCCCCAAGTGCACGCGCTGCGGCCACCAGTGTTGCATCTTGGGGAATGCAGGTATAAAGGGATTCAGTGTCGATGGTGACCAAGAATTGATTCACTGGGTCGTATTCAAGACCGTCCAAGATGTTAAGGATGTCAGTGGTATCCTGAACAAAAGATGATTGGTTAATGACTGCTTCCCTTAAAAAAAATCAGCAAACTGTGATAAGGGTTCCAATAACGATTGGATACCCAAACCAATTGGGGATCCAGGGGGTGGACGTTGAGTCTTATGAATTTTGGGTAGGACGTAAAATGCTTGAATTCTTGGCTCAGGATTAATAAGGAACTCTGCTTCTTTATGAGTTATCCATTTCTTTTCCTTTACATCTCACACCATCATCCTAATCATATCTTGGAGTTCCCCAATAGGGTCTTTCATAAGTGGTCTGTAGTTAGAACGTACCCCGAGCAATTTCAGCACCTCTGTTTCAAAGTCTTTGATATTAAGTACCAAAATCGCACTGCCTTTGTCAGCCAATTTCATAATAATTTTTTTGTTCGCCTGTAGAGATATGATTGCTACCCAGTCAGTTTTGCCCATATTTTGGAATGTTTGTTGACCACACAACTGTTCCAGGCTGGCAATATCTTTCAACACCCGTTGTTCAAACACTGTTATTTCAGGGCCCAAGGATGAGGACGAGGGACAAAACACAGAAGGCCGGTGTAGATTAGTTGAAAATAGTGAAGGAGGGTCTAGTATCTTCAAAAAACGTGTGTAGCTGTATTCTACGCATCATTTCATAGAACTCAGTCCTGAATTTGAATACGCTCTGTTTAGGGGTCGGTACATAACCCAGGCCTTAATTTAGGACATGTAGTTCCGCTGGTGATAGTTGATAGTCAGAGATGTTAGCCACTATATTGTTTACAGGGGTGTCCTTCTCCTGCTGCTTGTTAAGACTTGGGCAAATCTTTTGCTTTCCACTTTCTTTTCATGTCATGAAAGTTACCAATGATGACAAGATAAGCAAACTGGTGAGTACCAACCAGTAGCAACATAATGGGAACGGCAAAAAAGATCCAGCACGGCATGGACAGTGATGTCCATGCCGTACTGGAATTTTGGAGGTATGCAGACAGGGGGGCACATGTTGTTCCCCCATGAATGTATCCCTGTGGTGGGTAGGCATGGGGACCCTGTAGGGGACCCTTTGTTCCTCCACAGCAAGACTTTTCATATCAGGCTCCCACCATGAAATGACTGGCGGTGGTGGAACTCATAATATGCTCAGGGGGACTGCTCCAGTACCGCTGAGCATCTTACATTACATTGTAGCGCAGCTCTGCCACCACCAAGGAACAACGGTTCTCTGGCACTGCCAGTGGTCCTCTGCCGCAAATGACTTTTAAAGTCATGGGTGCCGATCACGATCCGGTAAAAAATTCCCCCGTGCGACTCGTATCGGGTCTTTTTACCGTACGAATCGTACAAGTGCCGTACGAACTGGCAATCACGATTCGCATGGTAAAAAGTCCATACGAACCGCACTGGGAATCATTCCCCACACGTCCTCGGGTCGGAAAATGTGTCCGACACATCCTCGGACGATTTACCTTACAAACGTGAAAATCCAAGTCCGACCGAGGAATCACGATCCATCCCGTGCGTCCGAGGTTACAACCGTATGGAAAAAACACCGTCCGCACCGAACTCCTACAGCAACCATGGAGACATGTGCCCGCATACGCGCCCAACACTCCCCCCAGCCCCCGTACGTCTGACACGTACCCCCCGTATATGTATACCCCCACCCGTCTAGGTACACCCCAGTACGTTCCAGTCGAACCCCCACCCCAGTACGTGTCATAGCCCCGTCTACCTACACCCCAGTACGTTCCAGTTCTACCCCCACCCCAGTACGTGTCGTACCCCCTGTGTACCTACACCCCAGTACGTTCGAGCCACACCCCCACCCCAGTACGTGTCATAGCCCCGTCTACCCACACCCCAGTACGTTCCAGTCGTACCCCCACCCCAGTACGTGTCGTACCCCCCGTGTACCTACACCCCAGTACGTTCGAGCCACACCCCCACCCCAGTACGTGTCATAGCCCCGTCTACCCACACCCCAGTACGTTCCAGTCGTACCCCCACCCCAGTACGTGTCGTACCCCCCGTGTACCTACACCCCAGTACGTTCGAGCCACACCCCCACCCCAGTACGTGTTATAGCCCCGTCTACCCACACCCCAGTACGTTCCAGTCGTACCCCCACCCCAGTACGTGTCGTACCCCCCGTGTACCTACACCCCAGTACGTTCGAGCCACACCCCCACCCCAGTACGTGTCATAGCCCCGTCTACCCACACCCCAGTACGTTCCAGTCGTACCCCCACCCCAGTACGTGTCGTACCACCGTGTACCTACACCCCAGTACGTTCCAGTCGTACCCCCACCCCAGTACGTGTCGTACCACCGTCAATGTACACCCCCCCACCCCTGTACGTGTCGTACCACCGTCAATGTACACCCCCCCACCCCTGTACGTGTCGTACCACCGTCCATGTACACCCCAGTACGTTCCAGTCGTACCCCCACCCCAGTACGTGTCGTACCACCGTCAATGTACACCCCCCCACCCCTGTACGTGTCGTACCACCGTCCATGTACACCCCAGTACGTTCCAGTCGTACCCCCACCCCAGTACGTGTCGTACCACCGTCAATGTACACCCCCCCACCCCTGTACGTGTCGTACCACCGTCCATGTACACCCCAGTACGTTCCAGTCGTACCCCCACCCCAGTACGTGTCGTACCACCGTCAATGTACACCCCCCCACCCCAGTACGTGTCGTACCACCGTCAATGTACACCCCCCACCCCTGTACGTGTCGTACCACCGTCCATGTACACCCCAGTACGTACCAGTCGTACCCCCACCCCAGTACGTGTCGTACCACCGTCAATGTACACCCCCCCACCCCAGTACGTGTCGTACCACCGTCCATGTACACCCAAGTACGTTCCAGTCGTACCCCCACCCCAGTACGTGTCGTACCACCGTGAACCTACACCCCAGTACGTTCGAGCCCCACCCCCACCCCAGTACGTGTCGTACCACCGTCAATGTACACCCCCCCACCCCTGTACGTGTCGTACCAACGTCAATGTACACCCCCCCACCCCTGTACGTGTCGTACCACCGTCTATGTACACCCCAGTACGTTCCTGGCGCACCCCCAACACAACCTCCTAAGTACGGAGCGCACCCCATGCCCCAACATCACAACCGCATGTACGAGTCGTACAAAGCCACACACAAGGACATAATCGTACAACCAAATGGCCCATGTACACACCGTACACACGCTCAAAACGCACGTACACAACAAGGACAAAACAAAACAACACAAGAATACACCATTCGAAAGGCACACAGCCACTAAACATGGCCAACACCCACTAAAATAACACAATCACTGACCTGCAACTGTCAAAAACAAACAGAGGCCCAATACACCACCACTCCTTATAACACACCCACCCAAAATTCAAACACTGCCACACCCACCCATGGACCAATGAAAAGGGCCCACACACACAAACCATGAGCCTTTGCAACAGACTCACTGCTGCCAGACACCACGAAACCAGACTACAAGCTACACCACATCTTACACTTGCACACCTTCACACGACCACCCTCACAAACACCCTCTCATCACATTCACACACACACACAACCATCCACACCCCCCCCAACATCCACACACCCCCCACACCCACACCATCCCCACCCACACCCCTCACCATGCCCACTACCAAGAATCCAAAGTTCAGTCACCGAGAGTTGGAGGTCCTTGTTGATCAAATCCTCAGAGTCGAGCCACAGATCTTTGGAACATTGGTCAGAAGCACCAGCCAGGCAGCCAAAACAGCCATGTGGCAGACCATCGTCGATGCTGTGAATGCTGTTGCGGACACCAGGAGGACCAAGCAGGATTGCCAGAACAGGTGGTACGATCTGCGGAGGAGGGTCAGAGCCAAGAGGCAGGAGGAACACGACCAGGCCAACGCCACCGGAGGAGGGCCCTCCCGCAGAGCCGTACAGTACCATCCCTGGGAGGAGAGGGTGATGGCCATACTGCCGGTGGAGGCAGTTGAAGGAGTAGAAGGACTCCGAGACCCGGGTGAGTACACAAACAACGCACCTCACATGGGGGGAACTGCAACCACAACCAAAATTAATAACAGGCACGCAATCACCACAAGCCATCGCATGACTCAACCACACTCCATGAGCAGGCACATGCCACTGCTGCCACCATGCCCCATGCACCCAGCTGGACAATGTCAAGTCACAGGCCACAGAAGACAACAACACATGACACGGTAACCCGGATGGCGGGAGGCTGGGCACCAAAAATCACATAGTGCGACTCCAAAGCAGACAACAATGCCCTCTGCCCATATGGCCTAGGTCACAGCCAGACAAACACTGTGTCCCAACACAGGAATGACTTGCCAGCAAATGGCGGACGCCTTGCATCAACACATGGGGGTGAAGGCACTGTTTTGCACATGACAGCAGCTAATGAACAGCCAACATTGTGAAAGAGTGGCAGCACACACCACCACAGCAGCAGCGCACAGACACACAGCAGACAAAATGGGTGCCTGGAGATCAGAAACAAACTCACATCAACAGGCCAAGGGCCACTCAAAGATCTGCTAACAGTGTGTGCCCAGGAAGCTGGGCCAAGGTGACAGAGGGTGACACACGGAGGGAGGGAGAGGGGGACACAGAGGGAGGGAGAGGGGGACAGAGAGGGAGGGAGACACAGGAGGATGGACAGAGGGAGGAGGCTGACACACAGAGGGAGGGAGAGGGGGACAGAGAGGGAGGGAGAGGGGGACAGAGAGGGAGGGAGACACAGGAAGATGGACAGAGGGAGGAGGCTGACACACAGAGGGAGGGAGAGGGGGACAGAGAGGGAGGGAGAGGGGGACAGAGAAGGAGGGAGACACAGGGAGAGCAAATCAGTCCTTTGGTGTGTGGGAATGTCTGCTCGTCAGCAGGTGGACTGCGTGCATGTAGACAAGGGTGGCCAGTGCCAGAACCCCCCCTCTTCATCATGGCAAAACGCAGGGCCATGTCACAACCTGTACACGAGCACAAGGACAGCCACCTGCATCATATAAGTGTGTGGATCCACTCCATGTGCACATGTACAGTGCTACAAGGAAGGCGCAAATGCATGGCTCGCCACACCTGCACACTCCACTGCTGACTGCAGTCACACTTGACGCAGCAAGTAAGACTGTGCCACACATAGTTAAAGGGGCCAAATTGGTGCCCAAGGGACACACCCATGCACAAGTGCACTGTGAGTGGAATGCAAGACAGATCCTAATTCCAAGAGGAAATGTGCCAACTTTGAAACGGATGAAACATGGATGTTGCATGGATCAAAATTAACATTTTCTCTCTCACACACAGGTCAACGTCGTGCTGCACCCCCCAACACTGTGGGGGAACACTCACAGGACCCGGATCTGCAGGAGACCGATCCCACCGGCAGCGACCACTCTCACCACTCTGCGGACGACCCCGACCGACCTGGCCCCTCTGGTGTCCAACCACCTGCAGCACCTGCGTCAGGTACAACCGTGCCAACCACCACCCCCACTCCTGCCACATCCCAGGAGACACCCAGGATCCCTGCCCCAACACCACAATGCAGCCAGGCTCGCCAGGAGGGACACGGTGTCCCGGGCACCCAGGAGGAGGCAGGCGACAACGCCAATGCCACCCCTCAGGGGTCCCGGAGACCCGATGTTCCCACAAGTGCAGGCCAGACGCAAGTGGGCAGGGGTGGTGGGAGTGGAGGACGGCGGAGGCGCGAGCCTGACCAGTTGGCTGGGGATCCGGTATTTTCCCATGTCCGTAACATCCTGGACTCATACCGGCAGGACACCACGGGCATGGCCCAGGTTGTGTCCGTCCTCGAGGGGATCAAGGTCCAGCAGGCCCAGCAACATGCGGAGCTAATAGCCTGTCTACAGGTACACCAACGGAGGATGGAGGACAGACAGGCTGAGCAAGTGACGGCGTCCCAGGGGATTCACGCTGCACTCCGTTGGATGGCCGACACCATGGCCGACCCTCCCTGTGCCAGAAGGCGGAGAACATCACCACCCACAGGGAGGGATCATGAGGAGGAGGAGGAAACATCCGACGGAGCATCCCAGACGTCGTCACGGCCTGCTGCTGAGGTTCCCCGCAGGAAGCCGGGTCGTCCACGGAAAGGACCGTGAGGGTGGCTGCTACATCACCATCTCCCAGGACACCTGGCCTGGCACCTGGCCCACTGGAGCAACAGCATCACAGCATCAAGAGACATTCTCTGCCACATGGCCCTGCTGGTCACTGGCTGACCAATGTTGACAAAGACTGTGGCATGGACTCTGAGGATTTCCAATGGCAAGGACACCAACTCCCCTACTGAACTTTGGATTCCCTAATCCCGGAAAGCCCCTCACTTTGTCCCCCCCCCCCAATAATAAATCACACTATTAAGAGTAGATGCCTGCTGGTAGCATTATTACCTAACATGTGTCTTGTACAGTCTAAACATGCCTGAGTCATCTGTTCACTTCAACCATCCACACCCTGGGGCCTGAGTCTGGCACAGGACACATGGGTCACAGTTTATTAGGCAAGACAGACATGGAGCACCATACACACCCGTGATGGTCAGAACCAGCTGAGGGGGTGGCCGAACAACCGTGCTGACAGACACATTGAGTACAGCAACAGTCATGCGCAGAGGTCAGGGATCCTGGCCCGTGTCCTGGGGGGCACCCAGGTATGTGTAGACAGGTGGCAGAACCATGTCCTGCAAGCTTGAGTCCGGTGGATGCAGAGAATGGGGTCATGGACAACGTTGGATGCATGGGGATGGCACTTGTCACAATACCCACACAGTCATGGACATCATGCCCAATACACAGTCTCAGCACACACACACAGCTTGCATCTTGCCACTCGACACATTGACACATAGCCACAATCAGGGAATACCATGCCAGACATGCAGGATGCACCGTGCCAACACACCAGCATTGACTGAGAAGAGGCACCTTGGAGGCATAGGGACACCTTTATTAGTCATGTTTTTGGGATTGCAGAGGCAACTTGAAGTACACATGAACACATCATGTGGAGTAACATGTGGCTCCAACACTGGCACCCCCCTTCTGCAGCACAAATGCGTGATAGCCATGGAACTGGCACACAAGCGTCGGCTAACAGCTAAACACCCACAGCTGCTCACGGAGAGCCTGCCATACACCATACATCCGCTGATGTGGAAGTCCCACGCCATGTCAAGACAATGTTAACCGTATGTGTCCGAGGGCAGTGTCACACACATTGATGCCATCATCACAATCCACTATCCCATCACTGATGACTGACAACCAGGCAGCCCATCTATTCAGGTGTACCCAGCTGCATGTCGTGTCCCATGGGGATGCCACATGTCTGCAGAGGAACCAAACCCCGACCGGGGCAGTGTGCACACATCGTGAACAACTGCCACACCCAATACACCCCAGATGCATCCCTTACCCCATGGAGACTTCCAAACGTGTCCGTGCCTGTAACGCTGAGTCTGCCCACGATGTCATGTCCATGAGGAATAGCAGTGCCACAACAATGCAACCAGCAAACGGCATGCGCAGGTACCTGGGGAAGAGAGACACACAAGAAGTCAGCCACAAAAAGCACAGCCACTTGCATGTGCAGTTACTCGACACATGTATGGATGACAACATGCTAGGTCACAATTATGACTGGGGAAATACTACCATCACTGCCACCATCACTCCAGTGACACACCCACACACACCTCTGACCCACGTGCCATACATGCAGGTGGAGACACACATCACAACGCATGCCACACGGGGACCAATGCGTGCACACTCAGACCCTGGTACTCACCACTAAGCAAAGAAGTCGCGTATGAGCCGAGTCCGGATGTCCTCTTGCGGCTCCACATCCTCCACATCACTAGCCCCATTGCCAAGCCCTTCGTCCTCCACGGGTGGATGGTCCTCGTCATGTTGATTCAGGATGAGTGGCACAGCTCTTTCAACTGCCATGTTGTGCAGCATGCAGCAGACCATGAAGATCTTGCAGACCTTCGCCGGGGCATAAGGGAGTGCACCGCCGGTCTTGTGGAGGCACCGGAATCGGCTCTTCAGCATGCCAAACGTCCTCTCTATCACTCGCCTTGTCCGGCCATGGGCGGTGTTATAGCGGAGCTGGGCCGGCGTGATGGGGTTGCGGAGAGGTGTCAGCAGCCAAGGCATGTTGGGATAGCCAGCGTCCCCTACATGGGAAGCACATGGACATCGTTAGAACTGGTGTAGCGGTCGTGCTGGTCGGCTATGCAGAATACAGGACAGACAGACTGTACCCACCAACAACACATGCCCGTTCGTTGCGCAGCTGCATCATCATATCAGGCATCCCGCTACGCCTCATGATGTAGGCATCGTGTGCTGATCCTGGGAAACGAGCACAGACATGTGAAATCACAATATTGGATAGACACACCACAAGGGCATTGATGGAGTGGTAGTGCTTCCGATTGCGGTACGCCACATCCCGTGCGTGTGGTGGTACCAAACCTACATGTGTCCCATCTATGGACCCAATGACATGGGGCATCCCTCCCAGGGCATAGAATCCACGCTTGACCTCAGTCATCTGTTCAGGGGTTGGGAACTTGATGAAGTCATCCAGGTGAATCAACATGGCCTCCAAGAAATCATGCAGCACACCGCTGAACATGCTCTGGGACATGCCACCAACATGAGCTATGGTATTTTGGAAGGTACCCGTGGCAAGAAAATGTAGGGCAGCCATTACCTTCAGCTGGGGTGTCAGTGCCGTAGGATACCTGTGCTGCGGTTGCAGGTGTGGTGCCAGTCTCGCCGTCAGCTCCAGAATCAACGGTTGGGTGAAGCGGTAGAGCCGGATCCTGTCATTCTCCTGCATGGTAGCCAAGTCTGGAATTCTTCGGGCAACAGGAGGCGCTCTGCAGTAATTTGGAAGTGACAAGGAAGAGTGAGTGCACTACGAGAACAACTCATGTCTACTGAGCACATGTAAATCTGGCAATACACACATGCCACATAGGGAGTCAGGCATGTGCTACATGCCCAGGACACGTATGGATGCAAGGTGACACTCCTTCCAAGACCCAGCTACACACGGTGATTGAGAACCTCCCCATGCCACGCCATGGAAATAGCTGTGTCCCAGTGCAAGTGCACTGCCCGACGCAAGACAGGAGTGACATACACCCACACATCAGCAGAAGTGTGATGCCGATTGCAGAGACTGGTAGCGGAACACTGGAGCCACAGGTCACATGACATTACACTAGTCCAGCCCACACACCTTGCCATGAAGGTGCACATGTCATGACTCACCACACATTCCTTGTGAGTTTGCTGACATGGCCTTGTCACGCTACTCCGTGTCCCATGCATACATGTGCACCTCACATCCGATAACACATGTGGCATGGTGTTGGGAACAGTGTGCAATGACAATCTACACACAGCCACATGTTGGTTGCTGCAACGGCTGCAGCTTTTGAGGGTGCTACAACATCAACCTGATGTAAATCCCGGACACATATATGACATAGTCACATTGTGCACTGTGGGTAGTGACAAGTCATGTGTCATGACCCCTGTACCGGGCATCATGGGACACTTCCGTGTGTTGGTGTCCGTGCCATGCCAGTGACGCTCACCCCAAGTGCGCAGTCCCACATGCACACATGTCAAAGGAGTCAAGGGCATGCCTGGCACACATTGCACCCTCACACAGTACACATGTACACATCTCATCATACATCTGGTGCCTTCTCCACTCAGGAGGCATGTTCCACATCACAGCCTGTGACACCTGTGCCCCACACATGTAGTAATGCACAGACGATGCCTTGATGTCCATTCCTGGACAAGTATGTCCATCCATGGACAAGTATGTCCGCCCTATTCCTACATGTGTGTCGCCTATCACCACAGTGATGTGTAAAAACCGCCGTACTGCTGCTGAGAGGGCCTGTGCATGTTCCCAAATCACTGTGGGAGTGCTGCCGTATGTGTACCCATCGTGATGGCGAGCGTACAGGCATTTGTACGGTCCGTAGCACTACGGGTACGCATACGCGTGCAGACCCATAGTGATAGTGAGCGTAGATGCGTGTGTACGTTCCGTACCACTACGGGTACGCATACGCGTGCAGACCCATAGTGATAGTGAGCGTAGATGCGTGTGTACGGCCCTATCACTATGGGTCTGCACGCGTATGCGTACCCGTAGTGGTACGGACCGTACACTCGCATCTACGCTCACTATCACTATGGGTCTCCACGCGTATGCGTACCCGTAGTGGTACGGACCGTACACTCGCATCTACGCTCACTATCACTATGGGTCTGCACGCGTATGCGTACCCGTAGTGTTACGGACCGTACACACGCATGTACGCTCACTATCACTATGGGTCTGCACGCGTATGCGTACCCGTAGTGTTACGGACCGTACACACGCATGTACGCTCACTATCACTATGGGTCTGCACGCGTATGCGTACCCGTAGTGGTACGGACCGTACACTCGCATGTACGCTCACTATCACTACGAGTACGCATACGCGTGCAGACCCATAGTGATATAGAGCGTACATGCGTGTGTACGGTCCGTAACACTACGGGTACGCATACGCGTGCAGACCCATAGTGATAGAGAGCGTACATGCGTGTGTACGGTCCGTAACACTACGGGTACGCATACGCGTGCAGACCCATAGTGATGGAGAGCGTAGGCATGCATGTACGGGCCGTTGCCATGCATTTGGGGTGCCCTAGGGCCCCGAAACGCACCGTACCTGTGTGTGATGCTCCAAATTACATAGGGGACAAGTATTAAGGCCTACATGCATGCTGGTTGTCATGGAGACCAAGTTCAAAATTCGAAATTGTTCTGGAAGGTGCACAGCAGAAGTCAGTTGGAATTCTTCTACTTTGTTGCAATGTGTTTGTGGGGCTGACATCATGCAGGAGAATGAAACCGATAGAGAACCCACAGACTGCTAGGTTTGAAGGGATTGGTGGAAACATAGGATGCAAATGTGAGTGACCAATCACTCTGTACTCCTGTGCATGAGACTGGGCAGAAGGGCACATATAAGGCAGCCAGGTCCCATGAGGGAGCACTTGCCTGCACATCTTTGCATTCGTCGACCCAGCTGCTGCTACTGATTCCCTGGAACCATGTCAAGGGCTGTGGAGAGGACACAGCCATTCACCCTGGAGGAGAACATGGCTCTGCTGGATGTGATCCTCCCACAGTACTCCATGCTGTATGGGCGACCAGGGTATCAGGTGAGTGCATAGGCCACTGCCACAGACTGTCCCTATGTTGTGACTGTGACTTCTGCCATTGCGTCCAGGTGTAACACACATGCCATGTACTGTCGGGGGGGTCCCAGGGGGGGGGTGCCTGATGTCTCCCAGCAGTGCCCTGAGACAGGAGGGGTGGGGGCCTATCACTCCCAGCAGTGCCCTGAGACAGGAGGGGTGGGGGCCTATCACTCCCAGCAGTGCCCTGAGACAGGAGGGGTGGGGGCCTATCACTCCCAGCAGTGCCCTGAGACAGGAGGGGTGGGGGCCTATCACTCCCAGCAGTGCCCTGAGACAGGAGGGGTGGGGGCCTATTACTCACAGCAGTGCCCTGAGACAGGAGGGGTGGGTGTGATGCACAGTGTGAGCCTTGATCATTGATTGTGACATTGCCATCATTCCACCTGTGTACCCACTGTGGCACGTACTGCTTTTTCCCTCACCAGGGGATGATGTCCCTATGACAAAGGTGCAATGCGTTGGCTGCATGACATGCCTTGTTGTAACCAGCTAATTTGTACCCATATGTCTCTCTGTGACATGTGGCTGGTGTATTGATGTGGTGTCACTTGTTCCTCCTCACAGGTAGGCGCCACTGCCAAGGAGCAGATCTGGCTGACCGCCGTCAGTGCCGTGAGGGGTGTGGATGGTCGGAGGCGGAGCCTGCCCCAGGTGAGAAAACGCTGGCAGGATATCCGGTGCTGGACGCGGAGGATTGCACGGCTCCTGCTGGGGGACTCACCTGAGAGCCACAAGAACCGCGGCCGCCGCCGTCTGAGCCACCTCCACAGGCGTGTGCTGCCGGTGGTCTTTCCAGACCTGGAGAGGCGCTTACAGGCGATGCAGCAGCCGGAAGGGGGTAGGTACATGTGTGTTCGTTGTGTGTCACCGGCATTTGTAAGGGCACAGTAGCATGAATTAACTGGCAGGGTTTAAAGGTGCTGTGCAGATCCTGTTTGCCCCAGTATAGCGCTGTGCCCCTGCCACCCTTCCCCTCCTTGCAATGTGTTCCCTGGTCTGTGTGTAGTCACTCCTTCACAAGGTGATGTAGGCTGGCGCTTTGTCCACGAGAACAATGACTGTAGCATCATGTGTGGGGGTGGTGTGTAACAGGTTGTGGGACCTTGCCTGTGCACTGTCAAGTTCACTGCATGTGGGTTCCATGTCAGTTGGCACTGATGCTGACTCCAGACATGGGAGTTGGTCTCTCATGTGTCATGCCTTACAGCGCGCATGTCCTATGTAGTGGCCTGTGACATGATGTGCATGAGTGTGCGATACACATAGTGCAGGGATGGTGACGTGTGTTGCAGTCATTACCATTCAGTAGCATGTAGTTGCGTGCCCACTACTGTCCCCTGGGGCACCTTTTCCTCAGTGGTGTATGTGTCATCATAAACGTGGACAATCTCAGTGTCTACAGCGTAGGTTGTGCTCTGTGCCATTGTCCCCTGTCACCATGTATATAGACGTGCTATTTTGTACAGGTGTCCACTGTGCAGCCTGGCCTGATTGTCCTTCTACATACTCACAGTTGCCAGTGCCTGTGTGTCTTGTTATACTCATCTGAGGATGGGCACTGGTACCTCATTATTTGTACAGGCGCACCTTGGCTGTTTGGCGTACACTCTTGCTTTTTGCCTGCCCCTGTGTGTATCAGCCAGACTATAAGATGTTGGTGCCACCTGTGTCTCAACAATTTGCCTCGTGTAGGGTCTTGTTGGTGCGGGCAATGCCTATGTGTCAAATCGTGATTTCTACTTGCTGGGTCTGGGCAGTGTGTGATGTGTCTGGACACACACGCAATGTGCAGTGACCGAGTCATGTTGGGCATGTTTTCAGCATTACCTATGCAGCATGTGTCTCAAGTTCATGGATATGGTCCCTGGTCATCGGTATTTTCGCCAACGCTGTGTGGTGCAGATGCAGTGCTGGATTGTCCCCAGGGCCTGGGTGCTATGTCAGACTCCGTTTCCTGTGTTTAGCTATTGTCTCATGCTCTCCATGGTATTTCAGTGGCATGGTGGCTCAACCAACTGTGTGTTTCATGCCCTACATCGGTACCTTGTTTAGTAGATGTTAGGGATCTTCCTTTTCAGGCTATGCAGTGTTACCTATGTCGATTGTACTCATGTGACTGATGTGTACAGCTGTCTGATTAATTTCTGTCTCTCCACCCTGCCCACAGCATCGTCGGGGGACACAGAGGGAGACATGGACACAGGCAAGGCGGAGGGACCGAGCACCAGTGCCAGCCGTGACATCGGGGCTGGCACATCGAGTGGGACAGAGGTGGAGGATAGTGCGGCCGAGGACCTGTCGACTGGCACGTCAGAATACGAAGCTGACAGGTCCGAGGAGGATGTCTCCGAGTGGGCGGTGGCTGCACCAGCAGCTGACAGCGGAACAACACCTCGCACCACCCCCTCAGTTCCCACCAGCCGCCTCCCACTTGCTCGTGTCCCTTCCCAGCGTGCCCGGTCACAGCATGTCTCCTTCCTGCCAGGCACCGCACCCCCTGCCCCTGTCTCCACTGCTGCCGCCAATGCAGAGTCTGTGGACATCCAGCGGCAACTGCAGGTTGGTCAGGCTGCGATCCTTAATGTCCTCCATGCCCACGGCAAAACCCTCACCAACATCGAGGCTTTCTTGGAGGGCATTCATTCATCGCAGGCTGACCAACGCAACTTGCTGAGGTCCATCGACTCCACACTGACTGCAGCAGTGGGTCTCCTGCAGCGCGACCTCCCCCCACCTACCCCTGCCCCATCCACACTTCCCACTCCCATGCCTGTCCCACGTACACCCAGACGTCGGCATGCACCCACATCAACGGACACGGGCACCACACCAGCAGGGAAGGTCCACCGCACTCCTCCTGACACACACACACAGGGTGAGGTAGGCACACCCACTGGGTCGGGGGGCAAACGTGTGACATGCAGCCATAGTGGGAGTCCGCATTCCACCCAGTCCACTCCCTCCAAATCCCCTCCCCTCAGCTCTCCTGGCCACATCTCCCCCAAGGACTCCTTCATGGCCGCTCTGTCCCTGAGCCCCACAGTTACACCACCACGCAAGCGGTCAAGGAGGTCCCCGGTCAGGGTGGTTGAGTCTCCCCCCCTGTCTCCACCCTCCCCCGGTGGCGCTGCGACCCATCCCTCTGACCCCCCCCCCCCTCCTTGGGGCCTGAGGTCCCTTCGGGTGCAGGGGACTCCCTGGAGGACCTTGCAAAGGTGTGTAGTGCCATCCTGGCCTCCGCCTTTGGCACTGACCCACCCCCTGTGGTGGAGTCCTCCATCCCTGCACCCACAACGCCGCCCCTTTGCCCTGATGTCCCTGCGGTGCCTGTTGCTTCCCCCCCCCCTGATGCCCTCACCAGTGTGGAAGACGATGCCATTTGACTGTGCAGGCAAGGTAGGGGACACGCATCCCACTGTGTCCCCCATCCAGCTGAGAATCATTGACTGCCCTATGGGCTTTGTGAAGATTGAACTGCCTGCGATCCACGGACATTGTGCTCATGCTGAATAAAGCTTAATTTTGTTTTCATTATCACACTACTGCTATGCTGGTATTGGTGTTGGTGGGGCTGCTACATGGTTTTTGGTGGTGTTTAAGGGTTTGGGTGTGTGGGATATGTAGTAGTGTACTGCTCATTGGTGGGACCCTGGGATCTGTGTGCCATCACAAGGTGTTGGCTAACTTTCTTTGTTCATGTAAGCAGTTACTGCATGGTGCACTTGTCCCAGGGTGTATTCCTTCCTCTGTGTACCCAGCTTTCTTCCCTGCAGGGTGTTCCCATTGTTTAGCGCAGAGCTGTGTCTACATGAGCTGTGTGTGTGACGGAGCCCTTCTACTTTGGCCATGCATGCAGGGACATGTCTCCACCTGCAACAATCGTGGCATCCTTGATGATCACTGTACTTGTGTGTGGAGTCTGTTGACATGAGTTCATGGGGACATGTTCCCTTGTAGCCAGTATGCATGTGGATAATTCTGGCCTCACACACATGTGTTACACCCCTCCTATCTCAGGGCACTGGTGGGAGGACTCCACACCCACCCCTCCTGTCTCAGGGCACTGCTGGGAGTGATAGGCACCCACCCCTCCTGTCTCAGGGCACTGCTGGGAGGACTCTGCACACACCCCTCCTGTCTCAGGGCACTGCTGGGAGTGATAGGCACCCACCCCTCCTGTCTCAGGGCACTGCTGGGAGGACTCTGCACACACCCCTCCTGTCTCAGGGCACTGCTGGGAGTGATAGGCCCCCACCCCTCCTGTCTCAGGGCACTGCTGGGAGGACTCTGCACACACCCCTCCTGTCTCAGGGCACTGCTGGGAGTGATAGGCACCCACCCCTCCTGTCTCAGGGCACTGCTGGGAGGACTCTGCACACACCCCTCCTGTCTCAGGGCACTGCTGGGAGGACTCCACACCCACCCCTCCTGTCTCTGGGCACAGCTGGGAGGACTCCACACCCACCCCTCCTGTCTCAGGGCACTGCTGGGAGTGATAGACACCCACCCCTCCTGTCTCAGGGCACTGCTGGGAGTGATAGGCAACCACCCCTCCTGTCTCAGGGCACTGCTGGGTGGACTCTGCACACACACCTCCAATTTCAGGATATGTACGCTTGGCACATACACGGTGGGGGTACGCTCAATGCATTCGAGGTGAGGGTACGAGTCTACTTACACTGGTGTGGTGGGGGTACGCTCCATGCATACGCGGGTGAGGGTACGGGTCGAACTTACACTGTTGGGGTGGGGGTACGCTCCGTACGTCCGCGGGTGGGGGTACGGGTCGTACTTACACTGTTGGCATGGGGGGTACGCTCCTTGCATACGCGGGTGGGGGTACGGGTCGTACTTACACTGTTGGGCTGGGGGGTACGCTCCTTGCATTCGCGGGTGGGGGTACGGGTCGTACTTACACTGTTGGGCTGGGGGGTACGCTCCTTGCATTCGCGGGTGGGGGTACGGGTCGTACTTACGCTGTTGGGCTGGGGGGTACGCTCCTTGCATTCGCGGGTGGGGGTACGGGTCGTACTTACGCTGTTGGGCTGGGGGGTACGCTCCTTGCATTCGCGGGTGGGGGTACGGGTCGTACTTACACTGTTGGGCTGGGGGGTACGCTCCTTGCATTCGCGGGTGAGGGTACGGGTCGAACTTACGCTGTTGGGCTGGGGGGTACGCTCCTTGCATTCGCGGGTGGGGGTACGGGTCGTACTTACACTGTTGGGGTGGGGGTACGGTCCGTGAGTCCGCGGGTGGGGGTTCGAGTCGTACTTACACTGTTGGCATGGGGGGTACGCTCCATGCATACGCGGGTGAGGGTACGGGTTGAACTTACACTGTTGGGGTGGGGGTACGGTCCGTGAGTCCGCGGGTGGGGGTTCGAGTCGTACTTACACTGTTGGCATGGGGGGTACGCTCCATGAATACGCGGGTGAGGGTACGGGTCGAACATACACTGTTGGGGTGGGGGTACGCTCCGTACGTCCGCGGGTGGGGGTACGGGTCGTACTAACACTGTTGGCATGGGGGTACGCTCCTTGCATACGCGGGTGGGGGTACGGGTCGTACTTACACTGTTGGGCTGGGGGGTACGCTCCTTGCATTCGCGGGTGAGGGTACGGGTCGAACTTACGCTGTTGGGCTGGGGGGTACGCTCCTTGCATTCGCGGGTGGGGGTACGGGTCGTACTTACACTGTTGGGGTGGGGGTACGGTCCGTGAGTCCGCGGGTGGGGGTTCGAGTCGTACTTACACTGTTGGCATGGGGGGTACGCTCCATGCATACGCGGGTGAGGGTACGGGTCGAACTTACACTGTTGGGGTGGGGGTACGCTCCGTACGTCCGCGGGTGGGGGTACGGGTCGTACTAACACTGTTGGCATGGGGGGTACGCTCCTTGCATACGCGGGTGGGGGTACGGGTCGTACTTACACTGTTGGGCTGGGGGGTACGCTCCTTGCATACGCGGGTGAGGGTTCGCGTCGTACTTGCACTGTTGGCATGGGGGGTACGCTCCATGCATACGCGGGTGGGGGTACGGGTCGTACTTGCACTGTTGGGCTGGGGGGTACGCTCCTTGCATACGGGGTGGGGGTAGGGTCCATACATATCCGTCCCCACGCTATGTGATGTTTGTGCGGCCCGTACCCAGGCCTTTGCCACGTGGGTGCGATCCGTCCCGCCATTGTTGGGGTGACGTGTGTGGGCGTGGTCCGACTCGTACCCACGCTCTTCAGGCGTGGGTACGGGACGTACCTGTCTGGTTGTGTTGCCGGTTCGCGTGGTGACGGACTTCCGTTGTGGCGGTCGCTGGCTTATCAGGACACGCCCCCACCCCCTCGTGGTGACCAGGGCATGGGAGTCAGGTATGTCCAGGCCATGTGTGGTGTGTGACTTATGTGGTTGTTTTGTGGCCTGCCCTGGTCATGCCACCCCCACCCCACCCCACTTTCCCCCCTCCCTTAGTTATTCTGACCTTCTGCGGCGTCTGCGTCGTAACCTGTAGAGGAGGTGTACTGCTATGAGGGCAGGGATGACTCGTAGGTTCGGGTCCATGTCTGTCCGTCGCGTACTGGTACTCCTTGTTCGCGTCGTCCTGTCACGTACGGGTCCTCCTTGGTGGCGTCGTCCTGTGTGTCCGTCACGTACTGGTCCTCCTTGTTCGCGTCGTCGTCTGTCCGTCGCGTACTGGTGGTCCTTGTTCGCGTCGTCCTGATTTCCCGGCAGTTTTTGGCTGCCGCAAAATATTCACCGTGCGGGGTGACGTCGGTGCGAATCGTGATTCCTGGGTCGTGAATGGCTGGCTGCGAGCGTCCCGACGTCAGGTCGGCGCTTTCCCGGATCGCATTGGTAGGTGTTTTTTTGTTCGGTCGGGCTTTTTTACGATTCGTACGGTAATGGTGTACCCGTGCGAATCGTAATTCCTTGTTTGTGAAAATTGACGACCGGGTACGCGTCGGGCGGAGATTGTGCTCCGTCCGACGGTTCGTACCCGGTTTTTGCAGGATCGTGATCGGCACCATAATGTGGCAGACAGTGAACTGCCACTGCTGCGCCACCGCAAGTGCGGTTGTCAGAACCCAGAAGACCACCGCACTCGTAATCAGGCCCTTTGGTATTATGGTGGTTCAGGTCTTCTTCCAGTAGAGAGTATACATTTGCATGACTTCCTTCTGGGGTGGTTGGGTTGCCCTCTAAGGAAAGGTTGACATAAATAGAGTTATTCAAATTGATTGTTATCTACAGTACATACGTTGAATATGTTTTGCTTTATTTTTTTTAACTGATGGTTGTTTTTTTTGTGGGTTCTTAAGAGACATTTATTTTGTTTGAAAAATTAGGTTTTTCAAACATTTTACCTCCAAGATCTTTCTCTGTTTTTACAAAAGCTGGTGTTGATGAATTGGAGTCCATGTGATATTTTTAGTTGGTCCTTTTTGATGGATAAATTGCAATTCCTCTGAAAATAATTATGATGTCTGTGTGTTTAACTGTAAATACATTCCATGGCCTAAGTTGGTAGGGTATGCCCAGATGTGGGTCCCTTGCTCACTTTGCCACAGGATTCAAGCTAGCCTGGCTGCTGAGGGGTGTCACCGCTTAACCAGACCCAGGATGCTTGTTTATGGTCCAAGGAAGACCTGGCTTGGCAGTTCTGGCTGGACTGTTCCGGTGGGTAAGAGGGTCAAGACTGATTTGCATATGGCTGGGCCTGAACTGGGGTGGCGAAGGGAGCTAAAGAATGATGATGGATTCAACCCAGATCTGTGACTGGGGGTGAATGTCTGAAATGTTTCAGTGCTCCGTCCATTTTCTCATTGTGTTTACTTTGTTCGCTCTAAGTTGGCAGGGTATGCCCAGACGTGGCTTCCTTGCTCACTTGGTCACATGATTCATGCTAGCCTGGCTGATGAGGGGTGTTACCCCGAAACTGGTTCCAGGAGGCTTGTTTCTGGGTCCAGGGAAGACCTGGCTTGGCAGCTCGGGCTGGACTGTTCCCATGAGTAACAGGGTCAATACTGATTTGCATATGGCTGGTTCCAAGCTGGGGTGGCAAAGTGAGCTAAAGAACGATGATGGAATAATCCCAGATCTGTGACTTGGGGTGAGTGTCTTAAACGTTTGAGTGCTCCATCCATTGTCTACTTGTGTTTGCTTTGTTGGCCCTAAGATAGCATGGTATGCCCAGATGTGGGTCCCTTGCTCACTCTGCCACTGGATTTCAGCTAGCCTGGCTGATGAAGGGTGTTACCTTGAAACCAGTCCCAGGATGCTTGTTTGAGGTCCAGAGAAGACCTGGATTGGCAATTTGAGCTGGACTGTTCCCATGAGGAACAAGATCAAGGCTGATTTCCACATGGCAGAGTCTGAACTGGGGTGGTGAAGTGAGCTAAAGAACAATGATGGATTCAACCCAGATCTGTGACTGGGGGTGAGTGTCTGAAAGGTTTCAGTGCTCCATCCATTGTCTCCTTGTGTTTGCTACAACTGGCAAACACCTACCCTGAGGCCAGCACCCGGTGGAGATGGAATAGGAATTTTACCCTCCATCACTGACCAGCATCTTCTCTGAGGCCAGCACCCGTTGGAATTGGAATAGTAATTTTGTCCCTCATCACTGACTAGCACCTTCCCTGATGAAAGCACCCTGTTGAGTTGGAATAGTAATTTTGCCCCCACCACTGACCTGCACCTTCCCTGAGTCCAGCAACCGGTGAAGTTGGAATATTACATCCCCCCACTGACAAGCACCTTTCCTGATTCCAGAACCAGGTGGGGCTGGATTAGTAATTTTGCCCCCACCACTGATCAGCACTTTCCCTGAGGCCAGTACCCTGTGGTGTTGGAATAGTAATTTTATCACATCACTGACCAGCACCATCCCTCAGGCCAACACCCAGTGGTGTTGGAATAGTAATTTTGCCCCTCACCATTGACCAGCACCTTCTCTGATGCCAGCACCCAGTGGTGTTGGAATAGTAAGTTTAGCATTTTTTCTCCCCAATACTAAAAAGCACCTTCCCTGAGGCCAGCACACAATGTTGTTGGAATAGTAATTTTGCCCTCCCACCACTGACCAGCATCTTCCCTGAGGCTGGCAGCTGGTGGTGATGGGGTAGTAATTTTGACACCACCACTGACCAGTACCTTATCTGAAGCCAGCACCCGGTGGTGTTGTAATAGTAATTTTGCCTCCTACCACTGACCATCACCTTCCCTGAGGCCAGCATCCAGAGGAGTTGGAATTTTAAATTTGCCCCCCACCACTGACCAGCACCTTTCATGAGGCCAGCACCCGGTGGTGTTGGAATAGTAATTTTGCCCCTTATCATTGACCAGCACCTTCCCTGAGGCCAGCAGCCGGTGGTGTTGGAATAGTAATTTTGCCTATTGCCACTGACTAGCACCTTCCCTTAAGCTAGCACCCGGTGGAGTTGGAATGTTAATTTTGTCCCTGCCACTGACCAGGCTTTTCCCTGAGGCCAGTACCCGGTGGTGTTGGAATAGTAATTTGGCCCCCACCAGTGACCAGCACCTTCCCTGACGCCATCACCTAGTGGTGCTGGAATAGTAATTTGGCCCCTCACCACTGACCAGTACCTTCCCTGAGGCCATAACCCGATGGAGTTGAAATAATAATTTGGCCTCCCATCACTAACCAGCACCTTCCCTGAGGACAGCAACTGGTGGTGTTGGAATAGTAAATTAGTAATTTTGTGCCCCACCACTAACAAGCACCTTCTCTGAGGCCAGACCCCGGTGGTGGCAGAATAGTCATTTTGCTCCCAACTCTGACCAGCATCTTCCCTGAGGCCAGCAGCTGGTGGTGTTGGAATAGTAATTTTGACCCCACCACTGACCAGCACCTTACCTGAAGAAAGCACCTGGTGGAGTTGGAATATTAAGTTTGCCACCGCCACTGAGCAGCACTTTCCCTGACACCAGTACCCGGTGATGTTGGAATAGTAATTTTGTCCCCTCCACTGACCAGCACCTTTACTGAGGCCAGCACCCAGTGGTTTTGGAATAGTAATTTTGCCACCACCACTGACCAGCACATTCCCTGAGGCCATCTCCCCGGGGAGTTGGTATATTACTTTTTCCCCCACCACTGACAAGCACTTTCTCTGAGGCCAGTACCTGGTGGTTTTGTAATAGTAATTTTGCCCTTCGCCACTGACTAGCACCTTCCCTGATGCCAGCAGCCAGTGGTGTTGGAATAGTGATTTTGCCCCTCACCACTGACCAGCACCTTCCCTGAAGCCAGCACCCAGTGGAATTTAAATAATAATTATGCCCTCTATCACCTTCCCTGAGGTAAAGTGTTTTTTTTTAGCACAAAATGGTGGTCAGCTGAACTTATACGTTTTTTATGTGGTTTTGAAATTTAAAAGAAAATATGTTTTAAAATGCATTTTTTTCGCATGATTTAGCATCTGACAGAATGTATGTTTATTATGTGATCTGAAAAAAAGAGTTCTCTTCGTTCCTCTTTAGAATGACAGCCATTTTGTGTAGTCCTTTGTCGGACTGGTAGAATGAAAATATAGGAAGGACACCATTGTCGCTGAGTTAGGAATGAACACGTTTTTATTCAAAATACCAATACAGTATTTTAACATAGGACATTTTACTGCTTTTTAAGAGTACTTTACTTCTGATATTGTTTTGCAATTTTGAAGTTTGTGTTCTGTAAATATTTTATTAATTTTATCTTGCATTTTAGGGGGGGGCATTAAAAACCAGACTTGATAGGTTTTGTAAAATGTGTTGTAATAGCATGCATTGTATTGAAATGCGTTTTAAGGCATTTTTACTGTACTTCTATGGGGATGCGTTGTAACGGTATGCATTGTACAAAATGCATTGTAATGGTACGTGCATTGTAAAGTCTGCCAAGTAAAAGCATGACTTGTAATGATATGTATTGTAACATCAAATATTCCCTCCTGGTCTTTAACTCTTAAAACTGCATTATTTATACCATGAAAAGAAAGCTCTATTGAGACTGCAGTCGTTTTTTCTGAAGGTTTTTTGCTGGAAAGGTTATGGCAAGGATTGTAAACTTAGCGCCATATTTATCAGAGTTGCGTCGCCCTTGCGTCACGCAACGGGGCGCAAGACTGACGCACCATAAGTTAGATTTATCAAACCACGCAACGGTCCCTTGCGTCACCTTGAGTGGCTTGATAAATAGTAACGCAACGCACCGCAAATCACTGCACTGCATTACTCTGCCCCAGGTCTGCGTTCCATAGGTGGTGTGTGGGTGTTCCCACACAACACCCATGCATTTTGGCGCATTTCTATATTTACCATTACTGATAGACCTGTGAATACATCAAAATGCTATGCATCCCCAGGGGAGTCATAATGAGTAGAAATATTTTATTTCTCCTTGTTTTTTCCTCTTTATGTGTGCTGCAATCTGCAGCACACACAGAAAGAGGATATTGCCTCTGGGGATTGCTTTTGTGCAGTAAGGTGTCCCTTCCTGCACAAATACCCTTGCAATATGGTGCAAGGCAGTCATGGCAGGTGCAGGTAAGCACGATGGGGCAGAGCGGGGGTGTGGCGAGTGCGAAATCATTTACCATGTGCTCGCCGCATCGCCATGGATGTGGCGAGTGCGAGGTAAGTGGTTTTATTTATTTTCCCTATCCCGTCGTATGTAGATTTTGCCCCACCCCACCCCACTTACCTGTGCCTGGTGCAAGGGTGCATTGTGTTGGCACTAAGCAGCACAGTGTACGCCAGCACTGGAAAAAGACAGGTATGTACCATATAATGTTAAATACAGCACATTTCAACCCTTTCCCTGTCTGCAGCGCAGCAATGTGGCTTACTGCACTGTGGTGTGTGACTTTTTGATAAATATGCCCCTGACTGCGTTACGTGGGTGACAATAGTCACATATAAAGCTGCAACTTTATGCTCCCACCTTTGATCTGAGGCAGTCCACAAACCTAAAGCAGAAGTTTCTTACTGCAATTTCTATTTCGTTATGATTGATGGCAATGCTACAGTTACATTTAACATGATTCGCCGCAGTTTTAATAATATAAATTCTAATTTAAATATTAATTATGTCACCCTCCTAAGTCGTTCCGTATTTGCATTGCTCTAAGTAGAACCTCACAGGCACCTTATGTGAGATGCATTGAGCCCATCTGAAGGAAATCCATTTAATTTAATCCGAATCAACAAACTCAACGTGTCAGCTGTCACTCACAAGTCAGAATTCTAGCCACATACGTTGGTTCCATACAGCCAGGTTGGAAAATTAAAAAACACCGCCAACTGAAGGAGTTGAGGCATTGCTTATTGGTGGTGTTGAAAGGGTTTTACGGTTTAACTCAGTTGTGCACATTTGGGACAAGAATTAAAGTTCTCTGGGCCATATTCTCAAGGAGCTATCTCCAAGTTAACGGCACTTTAGCGCAGCCAAAGTCGTGATAAATTTACCACACCATTTAGAAGCCGGTGCAAACAGCCGACAGCACCACTTTTTTTGGGGGCATTAGCATCCGCAGCAAACATCACCACGGATGACCCCGGCAATTATCGCTAATGAGATGCAGAGTAGGCGTTCCCGAGAAAAAAGCAGCGACAACATCACTCCGCAACATTCTCAGTGACCAGCCAGATCTGCGATGAGAACACAAAACATGCAATAAGGCACGTTGGCACCAGGAAATTAACACCTGCTCTGACCTGGTGCAAAGTCGGACCACAACCGGCACCAGACAAGGGAGCACAGCCCATTGTCACACATGAAGAACAACAGATGCCCCCGAGCAACTGCCCATGCAGCACGGACACCCAAGAGGGCCACAACACCTACCGATGCCACACCCAGGCCCGCAACCCCCTCCCCGGGCACCCACCCCGGCCCCCCCAACCCTAGACAAAGAAACTGCACACCAACACTACGAATCCCAAAAGAAAATAATTTGCCTGATGTCGCACAAGCAGGAAAATCAACATACATGTGTGGCCAGAAAATGGAGAATCAGTCATACAGCAATGCAATCATCAACACAAAACACCATTTAAACAAAAGCCAAAACAGCCATTCGGATGAGTCCTAATGGGTCCCCACTGGACAATCTGTAGGACACAGACTGGAAGACAAAATCCAAGAGAAGAAGGTGTGCCATGCACCCAACAAAGGAAAGAGAGGGAGAAAGCGAGAAAGAGAGACTGAGTGAGATTGCACAAGCAGAGCAAGGCCTCTCGGGCACCTGGCTCCACATGCCAACTTGTGTGTGTGTATCACCATCGGTACACCATGAGCCCAAGCCATGTCTCAATCTCAGCACCAATGCCACATCACGTTCTGAAAACGCAAGTGGGAGTCAGACAAACATTAGGGATGAACGCTCCTCTATTCCAATGCAGAAGGCGGGAGGACACCTGCACCTCTGACCTTGGTCCTGAATGCGTCTGGAACACCCTGAGAGAGATGCCATGGCAGATGGGGACGACTCCCACACCCCGCACTGCGCAAATGAACAATCCAACTTATCCACACCCCACTCACAGAAGCCCCTGCCTGAGGTACCCCTGCATGGGATGCACTTGACACCCATGGAAACAGCAACCCATTCTCCCCCACGTTGCACACACATTCGAATCATTGCTCAGAGCTGTGGCATATCCTCCACACAACTGCCGCAGTTCAGAAGAGTGCCGGTTCCACTAGACACACCAACGCAATGGCAGGCCATCCCGGGCAAATGCACAACCCCCATCACATGGAACTGTATCATGCACATATGCTCCATTTACTGGGTGCACTGCCACTGGCGGATCAGTTACCGGCTGTTACCGGCTGAGCTTCCCCCTTGCCTACATCACCTGCATCCATCCCTGGTTCCACTGCCGAACATGCACATTCGAGTGTCCCATTGATGTCTGCCTATCCAACACAACCGTAGATGAATTGGACTATGACTTGTGTGTGCGCCCCCTGTTGGATCACGAACAGGAGTGTAACCGAGACAGCCGTGCATGGGATGCCTTGACATTTTGCGTATGTGTTGGCAGTTGTGCATGGGAGATTGCACAATTCCTCATGTGCAGTGAGCATCGAGGCGCTCCCCTATGGGGCTCTGCTGTGGATTGGGGAAATCCACAGCACAGCCCCATCTGCCCAGACCAGTTAAAGGATTGGCTCACCCTGGTATTCCTTGGACACGACAATGATGTACTATTGGAACACATTGCAGATGAAGCTGCGCGGGCATTCATGGATAAGTAACTACGTTCCTGCACCACATCGGATTTTCACCCACAGCGCAGGTCCCAACACCTTGTTGCATCGTGGGGAATGCTCACATATCCCACCACAGCAGAGGACATGTCTGCCTTCGTCTGGATGCATGTGCTTGGAACTACACGTGTGTACACACACCTGTGCAAGGTGATGCAGGTCCATTGTCAGAGCAACACAGCTTTATTTGGCAACGTTACCAATTCGGACACACTGCTGGGGGAGAGTACACACATGGCAATGTAGCACGACATGTGTACCTGTCGCACCCTTTCACCTGATCATTGTCAGCAGAGCAGACAGTCGGCGCACTTCGACGGCAGAGCACTATGTAGATCCCATGGGCAGTGAGTCATGCCCCCTCACACGGGGCAATGGGCAGAGGTCAAACAACACATGACTCGTCCAGCACGGCAAGGTGGGCTGAGACCGTTGCCATCCGTGATGATTGGTGTCCATTTTTGCCGCACCATTTTCTGCACCTCCACATGTTCTCATGCTGCGTGTGTCTTAAGCATGTCCCTGTCTGTTGTGGCCGTTGCCTCGTCCGTACTGACACACACATGCCAATAAAATCTATGTGACTCCACTGGTGTCTAACTGTGATGAGTGTTGATTAGATTGTCCACTCGTGTGCTACAATGAGCATCGTCCCTACACAGGGAGGAACTGACTGACCCATGTACAATGGGGGTGGCTCCCTTTTGTGAGCTCCACCTCTATGAGCAGACATTGTTTTGGGATAGTTGCTGGCTGACCTCTACACTTACGTGACTTCACCAATGTGTGTATGGTGTCCAAACTCAGACCATGTGGAGCAATGTTATGAATAATACCAGGACGTGTCCATACAGATGTGTGTGGGTAGGTATGCGACGTGAAGTTCGGTTGTCACATGAGATGTAGGACACCACTTCTGGCCTGCTACCAATTTGGTCATTCCTACACACAGCCCTATTCAATACATGGACGTGTGCCTACATTGGGGGGTTGTGAGATTGTTGTTGATGTGCACTGGGGACACAGCTAGTACTCACCTTCACAGTCATCCAATTGGTCATTTGTCTCAGGGATGAACATGCGCATAGATGTAAATTACCAGGGTGTACCTTCATGTACAATCATTGTCCCTACATCCAGCCATACTTCCATACTTGAGTGAACATAGTCATGACACATCTGTGTGATTTAGAATGTTTTATTCACATTCTGGTGATTGATGGAGCGGAGTTGTACATGGCCATCCAAGCCCACATTAAATGGAAGCCCAGTGGTGGGCCAACCAGAGTCCTTTGGGGATTGAAAAGTGATTTGGAAGAGGGGGAGTGCAGTCCGCAGCAGGAGTGCTGCGTAATTGTCCAGCAGTGAAGATATGGCAGTCCGTGTCGGGGTCCGGGTGAATGTCGCTGAGTGTTCCGGTAGTCACAGAGTAATTACCATCCCCATCTTACTCCCCTGATACCGGTTCTGTGTCCGGTGTGTCCGGTGTGTGAGGCCGGGTAATGGCTGCACCACTGTTTGCCACTGACACATCAGACTGCGAAGGTGATGGGGCTGCATCACTGTGTGCCACTGACACATCAGGGGTCGGAGCTGTGTGTGTTGATATTCCCGCTGCAGTCATCTGGGACAGGCTTAGTGGCAGCAGTGACAAGATGATGAACTGCAGGGCTTTGAAGTTCCCAGCTACTACTTGCTGGTGACCAGCCGTGGCAGCAATACTATCAGCCTGCATCTGCTCCATGGTCTCCATTGACCTCCGCATCTGTGCCAACTCTGTGCTGTCATCGCTGGTGCCTGTCTGACCAGACAGTTCTTGTATTCAATTAATGGCCCCAGCGAGGTCAGCCAAGGTCTGTGGTGGAGCATGGTGAGGACAGAGGGTGTCTGATAGGGACTGTACGTGGTCCCTGATGGGACTCAGATACCCACGTATGGCATCGAGTTTGGCTGCCACGAGCTCGAAACCCACCCGCAGCTGATCAGCCAACTCCACCTGGCAACCCAACACACGCCGTTGGAATTCTATGTATTGTTCGTGGTGGTCCTGGGAGACAGCTGTGGTGGTGTGTGTTTCCTGCTGTGTGGTCTGTGCAGGTGGTGGGGTCACCTCGAGGCAGCTGGCCTGCCCTGCTCCTGGAGATGGGGTGCGGAGGCTGTCCATTAGCCATTGGAGGGTGTCTTGACATATGTGCAGGTTGTCCTCTTCATCATCAATGATGAGAAGTGTGGTGTGCTCTGCAGGAGGTGTTATTTGTCCCTCTGCAATGTAAAGGGGAGATACAGGTTAACAGAGTTTCACATGTATGTTAAAGATTTGCAGATGTTAACATTCGGACTGCATGCCAATGTACATTGTGACTGTTTCGGTGGAGCTGGCTATTTGATGGCAGTCAGTGTGTTTTTCGACTACATGACGGATGTTTGGTAGTACCCGTACATTATCACTACACAGTGGCAGGAAATGCCAGATGTGAGTGGACAGTTACTATGCACAAGCGGAACCTGTTGCGAGCTCTGTCCTGTGGTGTTGGTGTTGCACTTTGTACTACATTGCCGTCATTGCTGATGTTCTGTGATTGCTATGTGTGTGTGCTGCATTGTGGGGGAGTTGCCCCTGCAGCTCTGATTTCGTATACCCTTCTACCTTTGAGGCGGGGTGCCTTTGAATTGTGTGTTTTTCGGGGGCTGAATTGTTTTTGACTTGGGTCATATGTGCTCTTGGACAGATTTTGTGGCATGGTGTATTGTCCGTCTGCTGCGTGTATTGTACGGCATGGGTTATGGGTCCACGTGGATATGTCAGAGTATGACCTGCTCGTTTACGGATGTGATCCGCACTGGGCCACCTCCATGTAGATTCGTGAACCATGTCATGTTTTTTGGCTGCTGCCATGCGATCGGGCATGCAGTGTCATTTGCATAGTCAGTGTGGCTCACAGAGCCGCTGATTTGCTGGATTCAGCACATGTGCATGTGTAGGTTGTGATATTGGTGATAAGGAGGGGGGCCCCTTTGTGCACATTGTGTACGGGGGCCTACTTGGTGTTCTATGTGTGCTGCAGTGTGGCAAGGCTATCAGGGACATGTTCCACAATCATTGTGGGTGTGCAGTGTGCTACACATAGTTGTGCATGTGTGCCATTGTGCCCATCTCCCCCCGTCCCCCCAGTCCCTGGTCTTTACTCACCCTGTTGCTGTTGGGTCAGGTCATATCGAGCTGTGTCCAGGCCCCCAAATCCAGCCACCGTCTCCACACTACTGACTGTGGCCACCATTTCCACCAGCTCATCCAGCTCCTCCTGTGTCGTGGGACTCCCACCTCCAGTCGCCATTGCTGCCTTCCTGTTGACAGCGAGTTTCTGTTTGGTCTGGCTTTTCACATCATGCCAGCTCCTCTTGACCTCCTCCATTGACCTCCTCGACACTCCGATGGCATTGACTTTGGTGACGATGGACTGCCATATTTCCATTTAGGTTGCCAGTGCCGCAGTGGAGGTGCCGAACAGTTGTTGATGGTGTTCTATCACCTCCGTGACGATGATCTGGTCTTCCTGCGGACTGAACCCCTTCTTCCTCTTCTCCTTGCCCTTCCCCGAACACGGGGTTCCAAGCTGGTCCTCCGTGGGGCTTGTGGGGTTCGGGTTGTCCTCTGCACTCGGTCCGGCTGCATCCATGGTGCTACACAGTTTAAATTGGTTTTGGGGTTTTTTTTTCTGTCTTTTATAGTGCATTTTCATGCCAGAGGCGTGGGATTTGCTGGCCTGTGGCTGGTTTTAGCAGCTTTTTGTATGGCGCTTGGCCTCATTGCAGCTTTTTTGCATTCGTGTTTCTCATTTTTGCAGCGTGGCGCTGTTTTTAACGCGGCCATTTGACGCGTTATTTATTTTGGTTTTATTTTATTTGTTTGCGATTTTTAGAGCGCGCAAATACCCTTAGGGTGTCTCGGCGCTGTAGTTGCAGAACTCTCCGGAGGAGGGGGGGGGGTGAATTAGGCAGGGAACAACCATGTCTTTAGTTGCCTTCTGAAGTTAAGAAGGGTCGGAGCGATCTTAATGTTTAGAGGAAGGGCGTTCCACATTTTGGCCGTGGCAACAGCAAAGCGTTTGTCGCCCCAGTTGGCCCTTCTTGTACGGGGTACCATGAGTAGGTGCGCTGAGGATGACCGCAGAGTTCTGGTATGTTCGAGCCGTCGGAAGGCTTTTCTTAAGAATAAGGGTCCTTGATCGTGAATGGCCTTATATGCAATGCATAAAGCCTTAAACTTGATGCGGCTCCTCACCGGTAGCCAATGTAATTGTCTGATGTAGGGGGAAACTGATGCAAATCTCGGGATTGATAGCAATGTTCTAGCGGCAGCGTTTTGGACAGTTTGCAGTTTATTAAGAACCTTTTGTTGTGCATTGAGTAACAATGCATTGCAGTAATCAGTTTTGGAGAATACTAATGTACTGACCAAGGTTTTACCTGCATGTGACGGAAGGTATGGGATTAGTTTTTTTATCCTTTTTAGTACGTGGAAGGAAGAAGAAACCACAGCATTGACGTGTTGCCGGAATGTCAATTTGTTATCGAAGATAACGCCCAAATTGCGTACCTTCGTCACAGGTTCTGGCGGTTGTCCCATCTGGTGAGGCCACCATTGAGGGGACCAGGTGGGTTGAAGCCTCCCGAATGTCATCACTTCTGTCTTATCGGAGTTGAGTTTAAGACAGTTGGATGACATCCAGGAGCTTATTGCCTTCATTCCCATTTGGAAATTGGCTGCTACTGAGATTCCGTCATTATGTATCGATAACACCAATTGGGTATCGTCAGCATAGGTAGTGAGGGAGATTCCACAGGATTTTATGACCCTCGCCAGGTCCGACACATAGATATTAAATAGTGTCGGACTTAGCGAGGATCCCTGAGGTACTCCACATGGCAAGGAGAAGGTCTGGGATGTGAAATTGCCTAATTTCACTGTTTGTGGACGGTTCGACAGGAATGAGGCCAGGAGGTTTTTTGCTTTGCATGTGATTCCTATGGCTTCGACACGGTCGATCAAGGTGGCGTGATCGACCGTGTCGAAGGCCGCAGATAAGTCCAGGAGTACTAGAACTGCGGCTCCTCCATTATCCATTGTGGACCTAATCTCATCTGCTGCTTTCAGCAGTGCCATCTCTGTTCTGTGGCCCTGTCGAAACCCAAATTGGGTATCATCCAGTAGATTATTGTGATGGATGTAATTTGACAGCTGAATATTCATGATCTTTTCAAAGATCTTTGCAGGGAATGGGAGGCAGGCAATAGGCCTATAACTAGCAGGAAGGAGAGGGTCTAGACTAGGTTTTTTTAGCAGCGGTTTGATTATTGCTTTTTTCCACTGCGGGGGGTATACACCGGATTCAAACATTGCATTGCAGATGGTGGTTAGGGGAGGGGCAATAACCTCCGAAATGAGGCTAAGGATGTTTGGAGGGCAAGGGTCCAAAGGTGAGCCGGATTTGGTTCGAGCAATCAGTGGTTGAATAAATTCACAGGAGGTAGGTTCAAAACCTGCGAATGAAGGGCCGGTGTCAACTGCGGAATGAGAGGGAAGGGTCGCTACCACAGGTGTAAATGTGTTAAAGATAGCTCTAACCTTGTCCTCGAAAAAATTAGCTAATGTATCAGAAAGGGCTTGAGACCCTTCTGACTGAGGAACAGATGGATTGGACAGGTAGGTTACTACTTGAAATAGTTTCCCTGAGGAGTTTTTCGCCTCATTAATTTGGCTTGTATAGTAAGTAGTTTTTTCTGTTTTTATGAGTTTTTTATAGTTAATGAGAGCGCTTTTGTAACTAATCTTGTCAGATGTGTTAAAGTTACGGCGCCACTGCCGTTCAAGGTTTCTGCAGTACTGACGCTGAAGTCTGAGCGGCTCAGAGAACCAGGGGGCTGATGAACGATTTCTAGTACGGTGGGAGGTTTTAGGAGGAGCCAATTTGTTGCAGGCTTCGATCAGAATCTCCGTATAAGTGTCTGACGCTGCTATGGGATCATGCTCATTAAGTGATGGACTATCCTGAATCATCTGAGTGAGACGTTCAAGATTTAAATTCTTCCATTCTCTGAATGTAGTAGAGTGGGAAAGAGACAGCCTAGGGGGCGTGGGTTTGATAGGGATAGAGAAGCATACAGCAGAATGATCAGTCCAAATTAGAGGAATGACCTCTGTGATGGAGATTTCGGGATAGTTGGTGAATACTCCATCCAACGTATGGCCTGCTATGTGCGTGGGCTTTTTAACAATTTGTGTGAGACCGGCAGTCTCTCAGTCTCCAAGCAACATTTTAGTGTCAGGGTCTTCTGAAACTTCGAGGTGAAAGTTAAAATCACCTAGAATAGTGAACTGTGGTGCTCCAATAGATGTCTCGATTATGTGATCCAGGCGTGCTAGAAATTTGGCTCTGGATCCTGGAGGGCGGTAGATGAGCATACCTTTAAATGTTGCTTTACTGGATATGCCTATTGAGAAGAGGAGGGCCTCGCATTCAGGATAGGTTGTATCTGTAGTAGATATTTTAAGGTGATCTTTGTACATGATTGCGACTCCTCCACCCTTCCCTATAGGTCTGTCCAGTTTACACACACAGTAGTTGTCTGGTGTGGCGTCTCTGAAATCAGGGCCAGAGGCCTCGTCTCCCCAAGTTTCAGTGATGAATAGAATATCTATCTGTTGCGAGTCTATGAACTCAGCAATTTCAAATTTATGTTTTGGTAGGGATCTTGCATTGATAAGGGCTGCTGTTACAAGAGGGGGAGGTATAGGGGGAGAGATGGGTGGCGTCTCAGTGCAAGTGGGACACATGAGTGGTCCGAACCTAGGATCGTTGTAGTTAAAATTTGGTAATAAATGAGGGTACCTGGTTGTTTGTTTGATGCTGAGGAGTTGATCCGGCGTGTAAGTTATTGGTAAGGTGCTGGTTGCGGGATGTGGAGATGAAGGATCAGGGGGGGTGGCCCTTAGCCCGGTCTCGGCGCGGACGAGCGCAGACGAGCTTGCCTTATGCGCGCCTTCGGCGCGCATTCGTCGCGCCCGCTGCGCTCGTCCGCTGCGCTTCCTGTGCAGACACATTCTTATGGACCAAAAAGCCAGGGGGTGTGGCCTCGGAGTGGGCGTGTCCTGCTCCGGGCGGGGGGAAATGGTCTTTCCCTAAGCGCGGTACTTGTGATCTTCCCAGCGCTCGTTTTAGGCAATCAGCAAGTGCCTGCACACAGTAATCGTGTGCAGGGATCAGGGGGAGAGTGAAGTTAAAAACATGTAATTTTCGATATTTAAAAACAAAACAAACGTCTCCCGGCTGTGCCTCAGGAGGTAAGCAACTAACAAGCGCCCAGCGCGACGGCGCGCTATTTATTCAAAGTTCTGGGGGGCGTGGCCTCGGAGTGGGCGTGTCCTGCTCCGGGCGGGGGGAAATGGTCTTTCCCTAAGCGCGGTACTTGTGATCTTCCCAGCGCTCGTTTTAGGCAATCAGCAAGTGCCTGCACACTTGTCACACTATCTGGTGACTATCTCATGGTACCACCGTGTTGTGAATACTTGGTTAAAATGGCATAATTATCCCGCAATGGACTGCGATGTTGTAGGTTGCGTTAAATTACTTTTGCGATGATTATCACACATTCTTGATATTATGCCCCTCTGTGTGTAAATGCAATTTTATGAAACCTAGCATAGCAGGTGTGTCCAAAAGCTCCTAAATTAGTGTGGCAAAGGTTTGTGTAATTGGAATTAGAAGCATCAGATGACAATTTCTTGTTTCCAAGGACTTCATTATCATCAAATTCACAAATGAGTTTACTCTATATTTTCTTTTTTGTCAATTTATTACAAGTGACCAGGTGCGTAATTTTATAACAGAAGCGTTTTGCCACCGGTACACGCCTGCAATGAAAAAACACAGTAGAATAGAGAGACATTTCAGTCTCCCAGATATTATTTAATCATCACGATCATCATTTTTATCAACATAATGCACATCTCCGTTATACCCCGCCCCCCAAAAAAGTCTCTCACAAAAGAGCATAAAAACAATGATAAACACAGTAAGCCTACACACGACCTTTTGAAATTTACCAAGCCTCAGCCGAGGTCTTTTATTTAACACAAATTTTTCATTAAATCACATATAAAAACATATTGTATATACACAACTTCTCTCTTTCTTACATTCGCAGTGCAAAGTGAACCCCAGTGAAAAAAACCATAACCTCACGAAAATAACAAAAAATAATAAAGGTGTAAAAGGTTATTGGAAAAATTAACAAGGACAGTTTATAAACAATATATAATAATCCAGTCAAATCTGTCTCTTATTTCGTTTGTCGACGGCGTTTCGACCCACTTCTAAATACCGGGTCTCATCAGGACTGTAAATATGGGGACTAATAGAGGGAAGAAGAAAGAGGGCAGGTATAACTATATTAGGATCAAATTACTCATATATAAGGTTAAAGACCTTAAGGTTTACAGATTTTTAATTTATGGCTTACCAGTGTTAAGCATACAGTTGTCCTTATCGGATCCAGTATGCAAAGGATGAGGAGGATAAAAATTTATGTCCAAACCTGTAGGTAAGGAACATATATTTATTTTGATTTATAGTGTGAATTCAATAATAGAAATATTCATCGAATCACCACGGTGTAGTGTATTTAAATGTACTTACTTGGACTTTTTATAATTCATCCACGGGTAAGGGTCAAATGATAGACCGAATATATTGGGCGATACACGCTTCCCTATAGATAAGGAATGTTTATTTTTAATAGATGTTCAATCATGAGGGTATCCCAAACCAACACCACGGTGTCGTGTATTTCTTTAAAACCACTTACTTGGGCTTAATATTATTATTCCTCCATGAATACAATTCAGAGGTGCCCTCAATATTCAGGGAGATACGACCTTCCCACGGTAGTATCAATTCTTATCTCAGCCTTTCTGTAATGTATCGAAAACTTAAATCAATACATAACTCGCAACAGATTTTCCACGCTAAAAAAACGACTCTCATTACTTACATAATAAATTATCTGGAGAGAAAGAAACGATGTCCTTCAATCCGTGCTGGCTCTACTAAATACGAGAGAAAGGGCACTGACTCTGTGGCCATCAATTCCATACGTGGTTACTCCATGTTGTGTCCGTCGCGGAATGAATCTCGCTGGCTCCCAGACCCGGAAATGACCAAAGAATTTATTTGTCAATCCCGGAAGAAAAAGGGGGCGAGAATGGCAGCCATCTTATAGCGGCTAGCGATGTTCTACTCAACTGTTTAAAAAAAGGTTAAAAATGAGGGTATAGCATGTGCTCTAATCATAGCACTTTTCTATTGAAAGGACATGGATATTATACCCAAAAGCACCATATCAGGTAACTTTTTAAAATTTTATGAAAGGACCTGGTCTATATCTGGAGGGTCCGGTAACGGCGGCGAAAATAGTGGCCATCTTAGATTGGGAAAAAGGGAGAGGCTTTACCCGATTGTATAGTTAACAAGGTAGACCAATGGGAATAATGTATTTCATATAATGGCATCTCAATGGATACATCCTGAATTTTAATAGTTTCTGATATAGAACAAATTTAAAAATCGCTATATTTTGTGTGGAACACTCCTACATAAGACGCCTCTTCAACAAAGAAGAAGGAGAATAATCGCCTATACAGAAAAAACTTTAAATCAATAATCTAAACCTTACAATGTTATCTCATTATTTTTTCTCCAAGTTAACATTAAGTCGATAATCTAATTCTTACAATGTTAAATCGTTATTTCAAAAGTTCACACATTCATATTATTTCATTTCGGAATAACCACGAATCCCAATACAATGTAATATCCTTATTTCCATAATATTTCATTTTTGAATGGCAATGGATATACGTACAGGGTCAAATCAATTTGTGATGTAATCCTTCGACAATCGTCATCAATGTCATAGTTCAATCACAATTTATCAATTCACATCATGATATTGTTGTAACAATCCTGTCTGCATCTACGACAATTATAACATACATCAATTGATTTTACTATATTTTGTGAAAACATTTTGTTGCCCATTCAAATCTCGCTAGTATGGAATTTTTTGAGGTCAAGACATGTGATCTTATGTAGTTTAGTCTAGATGTTATACAGCGATCTACTTATTGACAGAGCCCTGTCAAATATCTCAAAAGAAAGAGACTGATGGTTAGTATAGACTAATGAATTTTCGCCACTCCTCAAGATTATTCAAACCATTCCTGATAGACCCACACTTGTCTATCCATTTACATTCTAAAGTCTGGAGAATAAGGGACATATCACCACCCCTACGCGGAAGTTTAGCTTTCTCCACCACTTGCCAAGTTAAATCATTGGGTGTGTGGTCCTTTTCAATAAAGTGATCGACCAAGGGGGCATTCAACACTTTGCACCGGATACGGCTCCTATGTTGGCCGATCCGCGCCTTTACTGGTTGCATAGTTTGTCCTATGTAAATTAGATCACAAGGACACCAAATGCAGTAAATAACATTAGAGGTTGAGCAATTCGTTAGGTCATGCAATTTGATCTTGATGTTGCCATGTTCAAAGAATTTTGTTTCTCTTGTGAGGCTACAGGCCACGCAGTTCCCGCATTTATAATGCCCTGTCACCGATGGTAATGACCAAAGTTCTTGTATGCTCCTTTCGTTTTTATATACACTAGTGTCTGAATGAACCAGGTGATCTCTGATATTTTTTCCTTTTTTAAAAGAAAATAGGGGCATTTCCATCCTAGGTCCCTCAGAGATGGCCTACCATATGGCCAATTTCTGAGGTTGAGACGAAACTGCACAGAGAAACAGGATTTCTTCACAGAGGCAAACCTTTTAAGTTCTAGGTTACTTGAAAGAGGATATCCCAAGAGATTGGTTAAAACCTCAATGAAGAGGGCCTGGTTTAGTCCACGGGAGGTCCTATTAGAGAAAACAGTGAGAGAACCAATAAAGAAAGTTGTGTGTGTTACCACCTTCTGTCCATGGAGTACGCAGATACAGCGGATAATCAAAAAACATTGGTCCACCTTGAACACTTTGGATTGTTGCAAAGAAATGCCCCTATTTTCTTTTAAAAAAGGAAAAAATATCAGAGATCACCTGGTTCATTGCTCAACCTCTAATGTTATTTACTGCATTTGGTGTCCTTGTGATCTAATTTACATAGGACAAACTATGCAACCAGTAAAGGCGCGGATCGGCCAACATAGGAGCCGTATCCGGTGCAAAGTGTTGAATGCCCCCTTGGTCGATCACTTTATTGAAAAGGACCACACACCCAATGATTTAACTTGGCAAGTGGTGGAGAAAGCTAAACTTCCGCGTAGGGGTGGTGATATGTCCCTTATTCTCCAGACTTTAGAATGTAAATGGATAGACAAGTGTGGGTCTATCAGGAATGGTTTGAATAATCTTGAGGAGTGGCGAAAATTCATTTGTCTATACTAACCATCAGTCTCTTTCTTTTGAGATATTTGACAGGGCTCTGTCAATAAGTAGATCGCTGTATAACATCTAGACTAAACTACATAAGATCACATGTCTTGACCTCAAAAAATTCCATACTAGCGAGATTTGAATGGGCAACAAAATGTTTTCACAAAATATAGTAAAATCAATTGATGTATGTTATAATTGTCGTAGATGCAGACAGGATTGTTACAACAATATCATGATGTGAATTGATAAATTGTGATTGAACTATGACATTGATGACGATTGTCGAAGGATTACATCACAAATTGATTTGACCCTGTACGTATATCCATTGCCATTCAAAAATGAAATATTATGGAAATAAGGATATTACATTGTATTGGGATTCGTGGTCATTCCGAAATGAAATAATATGAATGTGTGAACTTTTGAAATAACGATTTAACATTGTAAGAATTAGATTATCGACTTAATGTTAACTTGGAGAAAAAATAATGAGATAACATTGTAAGGTTTAGATTATTGATTTAAAGTTTTTTCTGTATAGGCGATTATTCTCCTTCTTCTTTGTTGAAGAGGTGTCTTATGTAGGAGTGTTCCACACAAAATATAGCGATTTTTAAATTTGTTCTATATCAGAAACTATTGAAATTCAGGATGTATCTATTGAGATGCCATTATATGAAATACATTATTCCCATTGGTCTACCTTGTTAACTATACAATCGGGTAAAGCCTCTCCCTTTTTCCCAATCTAAGATGGCCACTATTTTCGCCGCCGTTACCGGACCCTCCAGATATAGACCAGGTCCTTTCATAAAATTTAAAAAAGTTACCTGATATGGTGCTTTTGGGTATAATATCCATGTCCTTTCAATAGAAAAGTGCTATGATTAGAGCACATGCTATACCCTCATTTTTAACCTTTTTTTAAACAGTTGAGTAGAACTTCGCTAGCCGCTATAAGATGGCTGCCATTCTCGCCCCCTTTTTCTTCCGGGATTGACAAATAAATTCTTTGGTCATTTCCGGGTCCGGGAGCCAGCGAGATTCATTCCGCGACGGACACAACATGGAGTAACCACGTATGGGATTGATGGCCAGAGAGTCAGTGCCCTTTCTCTCGTATTTAGTAGAGCCGGCACGGATTGAAGGACATCGTTTCTTTCTCTCCAGATAATTTAATATGTAAGTAATTAGAGTCGTTTTTTTAGCGTGGAGACTCTGTTGCGAGTTATGTATTGATTTAAGTTTTCGATACATTACAGAAAGGCTGAGATAAGAATTGATACTACCGTGGGAAGGTCGTATCTCTCTGAATATTGAGGGCACCTCGTATTCATGGAGGAATAATAATATTAAGCCCAAGTGAGTGGTTTTAAATAAATACACGACACCGTGGTGTTGGTTTGGGATACCCTCATGATTGAACATCTATTAAAAATAAACATTCCTTATCTATAGGGAAGCGTGTATCGCCCAATATATTCGGTCTATCATTTGACCCTTACCCGTGGATGAATTATAAAAAGTCCAAGTAAGTACATTTAAATACACTACACCGTGGTGATTCGATGAATATTTCTATTATTGAATTCACACTATAAATCAAAATAAATATATGTTCCTTACCTACAGGTTTGGACGTAAATTTTTATCCTCCTCATCCTTTGCATACTGGATCCGATAAGGACAACTGTATGCTTAACACTGGTAAGCCATAAATTAAAAATCTGTAAACCTTAAGGTCTTTAACCTTATATATGAGTAATTTGATCCTAATATAGTTATACCTGCCCTCTTTCTTCTTCCTTCTATTAGTCCCCATATTTACAGTCCTGATGAGACCCGGTATTTAGAAGTGGGTCGAAACGCCGTCGACAAACGAAATAAGAGACAGCTTTGACTGGATTATTTTATATTGTTTATAAACTGTCCTTGTTAATTTTTCCAATAACCTTTTACACCTTTATTATTTTTTGTTATTTTCGTGAGGTTATGGTTTTTTTTCACTGGGGTTCACTTTGCACTGCGAATGTAAGAAAGAGAGGAGTTGTGTATATACAATATGTTTTTATATGTGATTTAATGAAAAATTTGTGTTAAATAAAAGACCTCGGCTGAGGCTTGGTAAATTTCAAAAGGTCGTGTGTAGGCTTACTGTGTTTATCATTGTTTTTATGCTCTTTTGTGAGAGATTAATTCAAACACAACTACTGATGTTGTATGCGATAGATGATTATCTTCAAATCAGTTCCTTGTGAACATTGTTTTGTAGTACAGTGTACTTACCCGTTTCGCAGGGACATAAGGGTTGCTCTTGTAACTTTGAATAATAATACCCCAAAAAAGTCTGTCATAGATTGCTCAGTAGTTGTTTTTATTATAATACTTTCTTGATGGCATCGAAGGTTGTGACGTAGAATGAACTTTGTTCTTGGTGGCATGATGGGATTGAGGTCCTATGAACTTTAGACAATAATTTAACAACATGTGACACCACAATCCATTTGAACACAGTGCTATCAGAGGAAATCCTGTTAGTGGACAAAAAAACTACATCATGAGTTTCAATTTAGTTGTAGTAGTTGTATAGAGTAATAAAAAGTGTATGTGTGTTGTAATTGCTTTCGCATTTGCGGCTAAGATAGATTTGTAGGCTATTGTTATACGTTTTGTCATTGAATGCAAGCGGTTCCACCTGATTCGGGCAGCGAGAGGTGGCTGAACATTACTTGATGGTTTCTAGACTTTGGAGAATCAGTTACATGTCGGTATGCAAATTGTGACAATAAAGAGGTTAACTCATGCACTGGTGACTTCTTTCTTCAAAAGTATAAAGTGAAAAATAAATACTACCTTATAGCTCAAAATAAAGGATATTACTCAAAACTAATATATTTACTCACATTCACAAAATTAAATTGTACCTAATAGGAAAACAAATCAGCATGGAAACACATATTGAAAACATAATTTGCTTCCCAAAAATAAAGTAATTAAGAAATTGACAATTGGTATGCCACAGTAAGAGAGTGGATTATATTTGGGGTCGGAGATTGCCCACCTCAGGGTATGATGGCACTAACTTGTAAGGGTGAACCTGAGAGTCACTAAATTAACAAGCTCACCCATCTGATATCTTTAGCACAGAGCAGACAAGCTTGATTTAGGGCAATGTGTAAAGTATTTATGCAGTATCAAAACAGTAATAAAGGCAAAATATGAAACAATGAAAATCACAAACCAAATAGAGAAATAGAGTAAAGTTTAATTAACAAACTAACACAAAAACTAGACAAATCCAATAAGGGGAAAAGGAGATAAATTTGATTAAAGTTTAAATAGAAAAGAGTCTAAAAGCACTACACACCAGTGAGACTAGGACCTAGGCACAATTTCAGGCCGACGGCAACACAGCCCAGGTCGGATATACGAAGCAAGTTCATCCATGTCAGAATTTTTAGTTTCTGAGTTAGTCTTTTTTGTGGAGTTTAAAATCCTTCAGCATTGCAAGCCTGAAGCAGTATCTGAGTAAGATACATGAAAATTAGGCACCTAGATGGAAGGTCCCCCTGAGGACCCTAGAAGTCCAAAAATGGTGTAAGTTTCAGAGTTTCTGTAGCAGCTCCTCTGATTCACTTTTAAGGCTACCAGGTCCTCAGGGACAGCACTTAGGGCCTGTACTCACTCCATCAGAAGCCAGCAGCAAGGTTTAGTCTGGATCCAGTTGGTACTAGTCAACTTGCACTTGAGAAAAAAAGCCTCTTACAGCTTGCTGTGCCTCTGTAACCACACAGGAGGTCAGCAAATTGACCCCGGAGTCTAATTTGTTGTCCTGGGTACATAAGGGAGAAGGTCCTGTCCTTCAGGGCTCCTTTAAAGTCATAGACAGCAAGTCCTGCTCCCTTCTGATCTTCTGCAGGTCCACAAAGTGTTCTTAGAATGGTGTCTTCATGCCAAATTGCTAGGGGTCCCACATTTATGCCTACCACTAGCTTAGTGGTTGGCTTGACTCCTCCCTAACCAATCAGAAAAAGATCGCAGGGGCAAACTTGCCAACTTTTGCAACAGTTCCCATTTTCTCTACTGCAAAGTGTACTTTACTTCTAAATTCCAAAATGGGGAAACCCTTCTTCCCTTGGGTAGAGGCTATGTGCCCACTCAAAGACGTGGGGAAAAAACACCTCCCAAACCTAGGCCATTGTCCTTGCTCATAGAGCAGGTTTCACAACTCATTAAAGTGACCACTGCTGGATAGATAATATAATTAGTCTCCTGGAGTTTCAAGCAAAATGTAACTTTCTGAAAGCTATTTTTCCTAAATATTTTCACAACATCTGACTTCAACATTGAGTTTGACTTTTAATAAATATTAAAAATATTCTTTGAATGGCTTTTGCAGCCAGTTTCTGTGTAAAGTTATAGATTAAAGTGTATAGTCTGGACTTTGACACCTTATAGGATTCAGTTACAGCTCTCATAGTGAAAATAGTTATCAGATCCTAGTCACTGAAGCAACTTGTCAATTTTCATTTAGCACACATTCCCTCTGAATATCAGGTGTCCTACCTTGTGGACAACATGACATATTACTAGGCTTATTTTGACAAGTTTAACAGCAGGTTTTTAGGGCACTGCAGTCAGACTACACATGGTAGGCCTGAAGCCATGCTTTCCAAGCCCACTTTGTGGATAGCACAATTTGTGCTTCTTGTAACTTCTAAGCCCCGGGTGTATTTCCTACACCATATACTAGGTACTTATATGCATTTTAAAATGTTAATAAGGGGTAAGCCGATTTAACAATGTTTAAAGGGGGAGGCACAGGCTCCTCAATCCTGTTTAGTAGCACAAAGTACAAATGGTTCAAAACTACTAAACATATGGTCCTGAAGAAGGTAGAAAATCTGGGGTGACCATGCAGAGAAGGCAGATTTTCTAAAGTCACCATATAAAATACATACAAATCACGATGTAAATTTAACAGTTACAAGTATTATGATTTTCTAATAATAAAGTATACAAAAAGCGATGGATGGAGTGCTTGAATTAATCTCAGCCATTGGTAATTACTCGGGCCACTTCCCAGTCTGTCATTGTTTTGCACACGATGCCGGCTCAATTTGGACCCAGATATATGCAACTTAGTTTTGACCCTGCTCCAATGGGAATGGTCCAATCTGAACTGCCAAGCCTGGTGCTCCCTGAACCGGAACACAAGCAACTGAAGACCAGTTTCACCCTTGTCTTGGGCACATCAGCAGGGTATAGCTTGGTTCCAGTGATACAGTGTGCAAGGGACCCATATCTGGGCATACTCTTCGCACTAAGCATGACATACTGAAGTCTCCAAAAAGTGATGGATGGAATGCATGAATTATTCTTAGCCACTGGTAATTACACTGGGTCGCATCTCAGTCCATCGTTATTTTGTACACAATGTTAACTCAGCTTAGACCTAGCTATATGGAAATCAGTCTTGACCCTGCTCCAATGGGAACAGTCCAGCTTGAACTGCCAAGCCATGTTCTCCCTGAACCAGAACACAAGCAACCCAGGACCAGTTTTCCCCTTGTTATGGGCTCAACAGCCAGGTATAGCTTGATTACAGTGCCACAGTGTGAACAGGACCCCTGTCTGGGCATACCAGTCCCACTGAGGCGACATACTGAAGTTTAACAAAAGTGATGAATGGAATGCTGCACTTAATCTCAGCCACTGGTAATTATTGGGGCCACGTTTTAGTCCATAGTAATTTTACACAACATACCACTTTAGTTTGTATCCAGCGTTATGCAAATCAGTCTTGACCCTGCTCCAAAGGGACAGTCAAGTGCAAACTGCCAAGCCAGGTCCTTCCAGAACACGAGCAGCCCATGACCAGTGTCACCCTTGTTATGGGCTCCTAAGCCGGGTATAGCTTGGTTACAGTGACACAGTGTGCACAGGGCCCACATCTGGACATACCCAGTAAACTTAGGGTGACATACTGAAGTTTACAAAAAGTGATGATGGAATACTTGAATTAATCTAAGTCACAGGTAATTACTCAGGGACACATCCAAGTCCATCATTATTCTGCACTAACCCTGGGCATAGTGGGCGTAGTGGGGCTACGCGGAGCATCACGGAGTGGGGCAAATCTATGCACACCCCGCACTCTCCGCATAGCCCCACTACGCACCACCCACCTCCCTCCCGCCCTCTTTTAAATGCAGTGAGAATGTTCCAAAACTTTTAAAACCAAGCGCAAAGTAATTAAAATAACTTACCTGAGCTGCGGCGTCCCGGGGCTCCCTCTTCCTTCTCTAACGCTGACTTCTTCTTCACAAATGTGCATGCGCGGGCATTTTAATTACTTTGCACTTGGTTTTAAAAGTTTTGAACATTATCACTGCATTTAAAAGAGGGCGGGAGGGAGGCGGGTGGCGGGCAACTCCACTCTGCCGCAGCGTGTGCGTAGCCTGCCTGCCCTACACCTACTTCGCGGATCGCAAAGTAGGCAAAACTACGCACACTCCATGGGCGGAGCGGAGCACTGCACCCAGGATTATTCTGCACATCATGCTACCTCAATTTGGACCCAGCAATAAGCAAATCAGTCTTGATGCTACTCTAATGGGAACAGTCCAGCTCAAACTGCCAAGTCCAGTACAGAACCAGAACACAAGCAACCCAGGACTGATTTTGCACTTGTTATGGGCTCATCAGCCAGATATAGCTTGGCATTCCCATCCCACTTAGGGAGAGATACGGAAGTATACAAAAAGTGATGAAGGAAATGCTTGATGTTTGCATTAATCTTAGCAACTGGTAATTACTCGAGCTGCATCCCAGTCCATCGTAACCGAGGTGGCATGGAGTGCAAAATAAAAATGGATAGGGATGTGGCCCTGAGTAATCACCAGTGGCTGAGATTAATTGAAGCATTACATTCATAACTTTTTTTCTATACTTTAGTTCTGATACTCAAAATATGTGATTGTTCAATGGGTCTTACGGACAAGAGGTTAATTACATGAAATACTGTAATATGGGTTACAGTACATTTAATGTGTGTATTTCCTTTACTAGAGTCCTCCATCAGTGTACCATTCTCACCATTGCCCCTGTGTTTCTTTTGAAACAATCTTTCTCCTCACAACCTCATATCTCCTACTTCTTGTCCATGCCTTCCAATAGTCCCCCATGCGTGTTGATGGGGAACCCCACCTAATCATTCACTACCAATCAGACTCCCAAGTCTACAATTTGCCATTCCAATGTCTCCCATATGACCTCCTTGCCTCCTTATAAGTGTTCATGTTTTTCGTAAGGCTACATGTATTACCATGTCAGACCTGTCTTGTTACACAGCAAACTGGAAAAACTTTCTAATTTATCTGGGTTCAAACAATTAAGGATAGTCTAATCTATCTTGCAGATTTCACGAGCAAGTTCCCTTAAACTGAACCATAAATGCCCTTAATGGGCATGCTTGGTTCCTTTGTAAAGGAGTTGTATAAAATATAGGTCATTAAATTTTGAAACACAAATACTTGAATGTATTGAACTTGGTGAAAAGGGCAGCCGTAGCACCCATTTAGCAAAAGGCTATGTTGGTGACATCACCATAACTCACTATTTTTCAACCCATGCAACACCAATTGCGATTGTTACCAGACGTTGACTATGATACACTGTTGCTATCGTAGTAATCTGTTTTATAGGCTGGCACCTCCAACTCTATTAAGTCTCAGACCTCTAGGAAGGGGACAGTCCCCTCGCCAATTTCTCGCTGCCATTTACGTGACACATAATCATCTTACTTCACTGTCATGGTGGTCATTAAGATTGGCACAGCCTATAGGATCAAAACATTTCTTACCCACACTGTTGTGGCAGAAGAAAACTTTTATATGGAAGCCTAAGGCAAGACATTTTATCATGATGTCAAGCATTTGTGTGGCGCCCCATTGTCTCTTGTATGGCATTTTAGCACCAAAACTGTTTGGAGAAGTTACAGACAGACACATATGTGTGTGGTTCTTTCTAATAAGTGGTATTTTAGAAGGGTAGAGTGTGGTGCCTGAGGTCCTGACACGTGAAATAGTTGTGTCGTACCAAACCAAACTGCTGACATGCTTGCCAATTTTTTGGGAGGTATGTGAGTGGTACAGAGAATGCCACATGCAATATTTAGTATACAAACCTGATCAAGGAATGGTCACATAGAGGGTGTGCTATCCCTTCATTGTGTCAAGGGATGGCTGTTCAACCCACTGATTACTGCGTGGGGAAATTAGCAATTCTCTCACTTGTAATGCCCCCCAAAAATCCTGTGTTTTTCATTTTGATAAGAGGAACTGGTATGCAGCTCCCAAGGAGCCGTGCATGGTATCTATTTCTATTTTGTTCCCGATGTTTCATTCACATCTTTATGTCTCCCACTATATTCGTTTTAATCCAAGTTACCCTAAAGAGGCCCGCAAGCAGCACATGGTAAATAAATCACTTGTGAGGGGAGCAGTTAGGTGCAACTCATTCAGATTCTGACACAAACTGAAAATTGGTTCATGTGTCCACCCAGAGGCGTAGTTCGGCCAACCCCAGGAGTTTCATGGGCACAAACTGTAAATAGATCTATGGGTTTCACCAAGAAGCCATAACACATGGAGACCACAGACGAGAATGTAATGGGCCTGTGTGTTACGTCATCAAGGATTTCCCATAATCAGAATCGGTTAGATCTTCTTTGGCCCTCAGACAAGGCCATTTATGTATCAACTTACCAACTTGAGAAAGGGGCAAAGACAATTTAAGGCCCACATATCTCTTTCAACTTATCTGGAGAATATATGTGTTTACAAGGCCTGAGGGCTCAATGGACACGAGTGAATGCACACTATAAGGAGACTTTTAAAAGTCAGATAAGAAAAACTATTTAACCTGTAGGGTCATACCAAAAGCAGAGACAGTGGAACCCAGGAAAGCCACAAACACCAAAGTAATAGCGCTATTTCACACAGAAAACTCTCTTGTACCTGCACACTGAACCATTTTCGGGATGCCCCTAAAGATATGTACTCCTCCCCTTCTCAGGGCCATTTCTAGAATGTTAAGTGGTTGAAGGGAAGATTGTGAACAGCCACAGCCATGATGTTTGATTGATGACACAAACTCATATCTCACACCAACCTTTTGACTCTTACTACCCAACCACAACCACACTTTGTAACACCCACGATGGCCGTAGATTTATTCACATAAAATTTATTTGGGTGAGTGATAAAAACCTTTGACAGCTATAAAACCACCTTCCTTTTTTGAAACGCGGAAATGTTTTTTCTATGTTAAAATGGACATTTGTGGATGTAAACCAAATTTACACATACAGATAGCATTGGGAATCAGACAACATGTCTTTTATGCAAGTGCGCATAAACTAAGGGGGTAGCTATATGTGTACCTCGGCTTCTTGCCAAGAAAAACTTAAATAGCTCTGGGGCTGTTTACATATATGAATGGTTTTTAAGCAGCAAAACAAACATTTTAAGGTGCTAGACCTGTTTGAAAAGACTAAAAAACATTTTTTATAATATCACTTCACTGCCATTACCCTTGATTGTAAAATTCCAAAAGCAGAGTGTGTTAAAGTGACAATTGAATGTATTATTGTTGGCTGAATTGTAGTCTCCCTTTGCAACCAACCTCTCTGTGCGGTGATATCTTTGGACACCCAAGCATAAATGCTGTGTATGCACAACACTGTACTGCAAGCCGACCGCATGATACATCAGCCCAACATTAATATATATTAATTCACTATTTGGTACACTTGACTTCGAAAAGTTCAAAGCCATGTTTAATAATCTCAAGCTCATACATACTGATACTAATACAACTTCCAATATATGTGTATTCATAAAATGAATCTGCCTTCCCAGGTTGTATCACCATGTGATGGAATACCTTTAGTCAGTAATTGATTACTTCTATTGCACAAGAAATATGATTAACTGAAAACTGTTCTTGTTCAAGTGATAGTTGCCCCAGTTATTAACAATTACTCACTTTTCATGCTTGTAATAGAATAGATTTTGATTACATAAAAAACTAAATTCTATCCTTCCTAGAATATTATCAAGCCAGCTGCTTGCTCAAGTGACTTCCCTGAGTGAACATGTGGATTGAGCTTTAATAATTTGCTTTAGTATTTTATTCTTTCATGTCTGACCTGGGAATACATATAGAGATTCTGACTTCTGTCTAAATATATTGACAGCTGAGCTGAGAGTCCCAATAGATTTTAATGTCAAGTCGACCACACTGCAGATATTTCCAATTAAAATGTCACAGCAGGGATTTCCCGCTAATTTTGAGCAGCTAGAAGGGCTTCTTCAGCTATGAGCATGTGCTGTTTATAAACTGTAATATCACAAGTTCTGTCATAGTACAACGTCTGAAGTTGCATTCATTATGGTTGATTAGAGTATGATTCATTTTTGAGTTATTCTATTTATCATTATTATTGTTATCATTATTACTAAAATTATTATTATTATGATTATATTATAATAATACACATTTTAGCAATAATAATAATGATCATTATTGCAGTACTAATTAAAATTAACTAAAAGGAAAGAATAGAAAGCAGCTGGGTCATAGAAGACTGCACCACCAGAACAGTCACTATAATGTATCTTATTGCCCACCTCAAGTGATCTGCTGCTTATAGACCACAGAAAATAACTAGACTTAATTTGGTTGGATGAGAGGCAATATAAGAAAACGAATATTTAGACACATTTAAATATGTGAGACATGAACACATACAAATAAATATATTTTAGGATGTCTTTTATTCTCTGTTGTGCTTTACAAGGTGTAAACAGCCAACACGTTTCGCCCCAACATGGGCTCCTTCAGGGCAGTATAATGTATAAAATGCCAAATCCAATAGCGCATTTTATCCAAAAAGGTCAAAAAAAAGGATGACTCCTAGTGTATTAATTATGAACTCATGGTAGAGCAAAATCCGAACGGAAGTATAGCAGGCAATCCAAGATATGGTCCACAAATAGGTTCAAGTCTTTCCAGCGTGGTAGTTGCCAAAGACCAGAAAAAAATATAATTTTCAAAGCGATATTCACCTCATATCGAAACCCCGCACCTGGTCCGTTGCACGACGTCGGTAAGCCTGAAAGAAAACAGCTGAAGAAGCCCATGTTGGGGCGAAACGCGTTGGCTGTTTACACCTTGTGAAGCACAACAGAGAATAAAAGACATCCTAAAATGTATTTATTTGTATTTGTTCATGTCTCACATATTTAAATGTGTCTAAATATTCGTTTTTCTTATATTGCCTTTCATCCAACCAAATTATGTCTAGTAATTAAAATTAAGCTATTATTAATTACAATAATCAAAATAATCAAATAGGTATTGTTGTTGTTGCTGCTGTATGTAGGACAATTCTTCTTCTTCTTCTTCTTCTTATTATTATTATTATTATTATTACTATTATTATTATTATTGTTATTATTATTCTTGTTCTTGTTCTTATTCTTATTCTTCTAATCCTTATTCCCATTACCATACCGAACAACGCTATCACTACCATACTATCAATAATAATAATAATAATAATGATAATAACAATAAAAGAGGTTATAGAGACAAGAAAATGAACAATAACATTCATACTAGCAATAGTGTATTATTAATATTAAAAACATATTAATAATGCAATGGAAAATTATAAAAACAATATCGATTCATTTTATTTACTATATTTCCCCATTGGAAGCACTGTGCACATGACCTAATGATGCATGATCGTTCCTGAAAGCACATCCAGTATATTATTGCTGCTAGTATCGAAATACCGGATGAGGAAGTCAGTCCTTTTGCGAACTGTAAATAAATTACACATTGAGTAAAATAAAAAGGCTACCACAAATAAAAAGTGCTTCATAAAATTGTTGAATTGCAGAATGTTCTCATTGAATGAATGGTGAATGAAAAACTCTACTGCATTGTTTTTGTGAAATAAAATTGTGTTACTTACTTTTAACAACACGTGGGTTGTGTCTTTGGGTTCGTGCAATATTACTGTATATAATTTTCTGGGCAGTCTATACTCTATCTCATTTATTTCATAATTTAGCTCCATCTCCCTCCCAGTGTACTGTCACTTCTGTTATTAGGTTTCTCCTGCTGAGCCTGTAGGAGATCGTGGGTCTAAGCAGGACCAGAAATTGTGCTGCTGCATCAACATAAGTAGTACATGGGTGTAAATATGTTTTTCTCATTCATGTGCAGTTGTGATGGACATGCTACCACCAGCATTCAAGCACTGCTCCTTTTCAGTATTAACTTATTTGTTTTGTCCACTTTAGCTTTGGTAGTTTTGCCTCAATAATCTTTGCTGCTTGATTTGTTTCTAGGTGTCAAATTTACGCATGTGCATTTTCTGCCAATTTAAAATGGATATGTATGCTCACATTTGCTGACAATTACAGTTAGTAGGCTACCAGCAGGGGACAGCAGCAATGGAGACTGATCTTTCCCACGCAAAAAAACACACACACAAAATACAAGCACAGTGACCGCGAGGCAGAGACTGTCAGGAAAGAAATACAAAAGAGAAATTCATATGAGAGAAAGATTGTAGAGGAATAAAGGCTTCGGAAAAAAGGAGACAAAAGGCAGTTGAAGGCGAGACTGTTGTTAGACATAAGTAGGTTAATGTGTGAGCTGTGACCATCGGAAAGTGAACCAAAGGTCGCAGTTTTGCAAGCAAGAGAAAGCAACTTTTTCATCCTTATGTGCTTGATAAAACTGTACCAAAGGTTTGGATATAGTTACATTTAAACAATAGCACAAATACAATATAGTGATGCTGAGAAGTAAAAATGTTGGGGCCAATTCAGCAAGGTAAAATGGGATGAAAGTCGAACTTTACGACTTTCGGTATTCACAAAGGTAATTTACTACTCGTAAATGCCCTTTGTGAATACCGAATGTCATAAAGATCAACATTTGAGTAGTAAATGCCCTTTGTGAATACCAACATTTGTAAAGTTAGACTTTCATCTCATTTTACTTTTGTGAATCGATCCCATAGTATTGCATCCCAAGGTAGTATTATCATCCTTGAAGGAATATAAAGTAACCTAATATATTTTAATTACTTCATTGATTTCCTTCTGTGAGAGGATTTGTATTATCCCTGATGCCTGGTATGTGGGTGTTGTTCTTATCATGATGCCATGCTAAGAATCTTCTGGCCATATCTCTTTTATCATGCATCTTGGAAATATATTGTTTATAATCATAGTCCTTTAAGTGGTCTATAAGTATAAATAGTTTGCTCTCACTAGGCGGAGTTGCTCTCCGACTTCTCTGTTTTGTAAAGATTCGAGGGTATTTTGCAGTGATTTCTGAGTGCATATATCTTTACGGAACAGTGCCCTGATATGTACTGTAGCCGCTATTCAGAGCCCTCTGAACATCACTTTGAACACTTCCCATTCGAGGAGAGGTATTGAGAGAGTACCAACATCTTTAGAAAAATAATTAAGTATTACCCTTCCCCCACACAGGCATGATCTAAATGACCACCTATGGGCTAAACCATGCAAGCGTGAGAACAAGAGGGTTGTGGTCAGAAGCGGTTTTGGCTAAATAATCCACACCAGTCACCTTAGTCAATCAATCAATCAGTGATTCTTTAAGCATGCTACTCACCCGTGAGGGTCTCAAGGCGGAGTATGTATCAGAGGGCAACACTGGAATTTATGCACGTGCATGTGCAGATGGCGTACCCGGAATAATATAAATACTTTCTCAAGAAGGGGTTATGTGCCCTCTAAAGGCCAACCAGCCCCCACCGCACTGTCCAGGTATTGTTTGTATGAGCGATCTTGTGCATTACTGAATTTGGGAGAAGAGGGTGCGACCTATACAGAACAACATCTGCACTGCTATTAAAATGTCCTCAATGAATTTATGGTACGGAAGCATAATGACCAGTTCCGGGTCAAACCATCCAAAAGTACTTGGTGGTCCACATTGTGCACATAAACATTCACCACCGTGATATCTTTCCTCTGCCGATGACGGCTTTCCCTCAGCCGCGACCGCTGCAGGTACGAGTGGTGGGCGGTGGGGCCGATTGAGGGGGGCATTTTGAGAAACGACCACGAGGGAAAATTAAATGAATAATTAATTTTCCCTCGTGGTCGTCTCTTGAAATCCGCCCCACACAGCCCCACTACTCTTACCTGCAGCTGATGCAGTTGCTTTCCCTAATGTGGTGCAGTGCTCGAGCCTGCCCTCTAACCTCTTCCTCCTGGAGTCTCAGCGTATTTAGGATAAGGAGTCGTAGTCTCAGACAAACACCATCAGGGGCAACAGGCTAGATGTATCTCCCAATCTAATGATAGAGACAATGGCTCAAGTGCATCACAGTAATGCCAAACTTGGGACTGGGTGACTACCTGACATACCAATGATAGAAATATCCTGTTTCAACTCAAGCTGGTGTCCTGGACAGTAATCCAAGGGTGGACAAAATTGACTTTTCCCACAAGCTTCAAAATAAGTGATGCAGATGTTTGGCTGCTGGACGGAACTGAGGCCAGACAAGGCAAATTTAGAAAAAAGACCATACTATTGGTCACTGCCAGAAATTCCACCTCTTCAGCGGATCTTTCAATATACATACAAACCAACTCAGCCCTTCTTGCAGCAACCAATACACTGATCGGGCTGTGACACAAACTAAAACTGCAGGTGGACCTAATGCAATCACTGACAAAAGGTATATGAAATCAAACCTGAACACAAAGATCAGTTCACTCGAAACAAATTAAGCAGCGCAATTGACCCAATGGCCATAGGTCATTGTGCTTGTGCTCTCATTGTGGACAAACTCTGCACTCTTCCCAACATGTTAGCTTTCTCGGTTCAGAATTTAAAGGAAATTATAGGCAACACTGGAGACAGGGTTGAACCCATTCTAGGTCATCACCCAGTGTCCATTTTATCATTTGCCTTTAAACCCACTGTATCCTGTTATAAATATAAAATTGGTATCTAAAGAACAACTTTTTCAAGAGACAAAAAAAGCAGTTCTGGCACCAACAGACCCTCCTCAGCTTGCTTGGAATCTACAGTGGACGCGGCTGTGGGTACTCAGTCGATATTAGCAAAAGCTCAGCAAAAACCTAATAAAGCAACTCGAATTTGAACACAGAGAAAAAAAATCTGGAAAACCTCTAGGAAAAATAAGGCAATGCAGCAGTACCGGATAAAGCCTGAAAATGCTGAGGTAATTAAATTAGCTACAGGGAGTCCCTACTACCCAATGGCCAAAGACAAAGTAGGAATTACTAACACAGGAAACAAGATCATGTGGTGGGTCTAACATGGTTATACTACCAGTAGAATACTTAACCTCGACATGCAGTCAAAACAATTCAAAAAAGGTAAATATCTTTTTAACCACACCAAGCACAAGTAAATAAGAACAAGCTGAGATATCGGCATCCAACAGTGACACAACAGGGCTGAAAATCTAAGACTTAAGGATAGTATGGCAACAAAAAGATCAACCATGAACTTAACAGACTCTCGCTTAATGAAGCAGAAGAAAATGACTTTCCCAACCACATATAAAGAATGGAACCACCCTACTGCAACAGCAAATTCTACCTTGACAACCCCTTATACAGCCAACAATCCAGCCCAACTCAATTGGCTCCCAAACTCCTTAGCAAAATAAGCCAAAAAGGCAGTGTAGTAACTACACTTTACACAATGAAGGCCGGCAGCGCTAACTCTTAAGAGGGACTAATATTGCAATATATACTATTAGACCAACACAATAAATCAGACTCTCACACTGGCAGTGGCAGCTCCTGCAAAGGGCCAGACAATAACCCCCTGGAAATAATATTTATTCCAAGCTGCATCTCAGGAGGAAGGCAAGATACATTAAATTGAGCTAACATATTATGATTATTACAGCATGTTGTAACATTAAAGCACATAAAATCAGAGAACATGGCCAGTATATGCTTTGCTGCTTATAGAAACTAGTCTGAAAATAAACCTACAATAATGTCCTGGTTCATGAGGGCCATGGCAACCCTGGTCCTAGTGGAAAAGCAAACATTTGCACAGTGTTGACATCAAGCCTGTGGAACCAGAGAGATACCCCTCTGCATTTCTCAACCCATGTGAAAACATAGATAAACGATCAAAGGTAAACAGCATCTTAAGGTACAAAGCAGTACACCTCTGAATCCCTCACCACGGTGTCTGAATTGCGCATCCACCTTAATGCTAGTCATTTTCGGAAAAGTGTCATGACAAAATTAGACGAAGACCAACCAGTGTCGCATTGGAGCTGGTTGGTGCCAACATTATCAACAAAGAGGTGGTTGTATACCTAACACCAATTCCCACACTAATAAAGATCGGAGCGCGTACACAAATTAAATGAAGTTTAATATCAGGAATGTGGCGGGACTAAAAGAAATTATCCAACATAAAGACAGGATGTAGCCTTACGGCTAGAGTGGTCGACCTCGAAGCTGGGGAACCGGGTTTGAGTCTCGGCACTGACGCTCATCATCTTGTGATTCTGGGCAAATCACCTAATCTAAGTCATAAAAAAAAACATTGGGTTAATAAACACTTCACACACCACACTTACATATGGAACCTCAATTCACCAGTATTCAAATAAAAATGTACAAATGTCAATAAAAACAGTGTTCATACAGGTATTTAAAAATATATAGTACTTATCTGAACTACATACTGAACAAAACAGTTAAAATCAATAGTGAAAAGTTATTTTCAGTGGCAAAGATCTTTTCATTATATTAGGGATTGGGAACGACAAGTTGGAAAAATAATTCCAAATCATAGAAAAGTCCTACTAAATCAACAAATCAGTTGTAATCATCTTGAGCCTTATTTGATACAACATATAAAATACAATTGTCCACATAGATTTAGAGTAGACTCTTCTCCTCAGTGCATCGAAGCGTTTCGGTGGGCACTAGTTTATCGCCATCACCTTCTTCAGGAAAAACACATATAGTTCCCAACAACAACATAAAAATCTGTCAAAATAAACATAAAATTAGCCATCACACTATTAAAATCATCATCTCACTGTCCAAAAACGTTAACACAATGGTGACAATAAGGGTTTCCATAATTCATCCTAGATAATACATTCATAACTCAACCACACACATTCATTTAACTGACCCCGAGGAAGGACTAAATAACCACAGCCTCTCTACGAAAGGATCAAAGATTCCTTCAATTCTTGTCAGCTCGATAGACTGATCCTTTGTCCAATTTGCACTCCCATAATTCCTTCATAAATAGACTGCAATAAAAATGAGAATTACCTTAATCAATGTCTCAATTGGGCCAAAATAACCTCCAAACAAACACACACGACCAAACGGTTCAAGTGTCAGTAGTTCCAAATATCTGTATAAAGGGGGAAATAATCACCCTAATTTATGTATACTGGGACATATTATTAGTTTTGTCTTTGTTTAAAAAAAAAATGTTTTTTTTAATTCACTGTGATAATCCTACAGATAATTACCTTCAGCAACTAAAATAGGGATCAGCTTTTTAATGTAGCATCCTTTTCATCAATTTCTTTGGTCCCAGGTATCTCTAACCAGCACTTTTTTACAACCTAACCGCCTGGATGATATCAGGAAATCGAGATCTGCAAGTGTTTATAATGGGTATTTTATATCTACATCCAGCTATGATCAAACCCATCTACTACCAAAAACTGCATGCCTAAAGATAGACACTCATAATTATATATGCAAGTCATCAATAATGTACTGCGTAGGACTGCCTAACAGCTATCTCTATTGTAAATTAGAGTTTAAGCACAACATCCCCGCTTAGGATTTAACATTTGGGCAACCCATAGTAAGACAGGAACTTAGATCATACCATAATGGTAGCTCCCCATCTAGTGATCTCACTAAAACCCAGAACTCTTTTAGATCTCTTGGCTGCTGCTAGCAATCACCTCAAGTAAATGCAATCCCATAGAGTCTTGAAACAATGCTTGTATGCATAATAAGAAACAGAAAATACCTACAATGCTTGAGGATCGGTGTATATAACGCATCCACTAGCTCAAGTTATTCGCGAAATTAAAACCAGTCCCCGAGCAGGATCTGTAAAAAAGACAATCAAATTGTATAGCGAGCGAAGCGTGTGTCCTCATGCAGTGGTGAAAAGCAGTTTAAATCCCACAACGTCTCATACCTGTATGTAGCCAGGAGCTCTCCTACAGGGAATCCGCCTCCGTGGGCTTGAATATTCTCAGATGACGGTAAATGCAGTCTTTAAATACACACGCAGGGATACATATAACCCGGAAGTGAACTTCTATTTCCGTTGTTACGGATACAGACACCCAACGTTAGTGCGGAAACAACGTCCGCCATCTTTAAAGGGGTACTGACTAGCGGGGCTCTGCACTCTCTCCCATAATAAATCCGCATAATATGTTGAAAATAGCTAAAATTGACCACTCTATCACATACAAGGTGGAGATATTAATGATCCTATCTAAGGATTATTCTCAAAAAGAATATTAAATATAGTGGGACAACTAATACTGATAGCGAACCTACAAAGTATTGCATGTCGTACATATCATAAGTCTCAAATGCACGGTATAAACAAGCTATAGATTTATATTACAGGCAGGGCAAATTACCCACTTAATGTAGAAGGAGTTTACATCTATGACTGATAGAGATATGCAGCTATATACTAATCCCAATCCTGAAGAATAATTTGTCTAAATATCTCCAATCAGTCGGTCCCACTCCTCCCTGGAGTTTGATCCATTTCGTACAGTATTTAGATAAGAGATGTACCATTGTTCACATGCCTTTCATTTCAAATGGATATTAACACCTGTTTTACCTATTATGACCTTCTCAAGAATAAACCATGAGAAGTCATTTTCTCCATGATGGTGTTCTAAGTCTGGCATGTCTTTATGTGGAACAATTTGAGAACAAACATATTCACAATGAACTAGCTCCATTTTATGAAAATGTAAATGCTGGCAAATTGAGACAAACTCAAGAATTAACCCAGCTAAGCTCCAAAGCATCTAGGGATCTTACAAACAGATGGTCAGACACAATTGTTTCCATTCACAAGACATTAGTGATCAAAGGTCGAAAGCCTATGATCAAACGTAATTCCTTTTCTGGTAGTACCGATAAAAACCTTGGTTCAATCAAGTGCACAGAAGAATCAAAGCAGGCCTAAGGAAAGCTAAGAAGACTTACAGGCAAGATGAAATAAATGAAAACACATAAACCATCCTAATTGAAAGAAGGAGGTTAAACACAAAGAGCCTCTGGGAGGCAGAGAAAATATATTACAAAGGAGAATGGCTAAAACTGGATGTATTAATAGGGAGCAGATCTGAGTCACAGTGTTGGCATTAAGTCAACGGCCTTCAAGAAATCATGTACAAAAAAAGTAACTGCAAAGGAAAAATGGTTGGAGAATATTAAGGACCGATATAAAACAATTGTAATGACACTAGCAGATATAAGCTCTCTTTAGAGATTGGTTAAAAAACGCTCTTCCCTCAATTCATGAAAATGGCGCCCCAGGCCTCAATAATCTTCCAGGCTCTCCATTTAAATCTGAGACTGACTTTTTGTCCAAGCATTTAACACCATCATTCCGTGCAGCCTACATGTATGCAGATGTGCCTGATTTGTGCAGTATGTCTATATTGCACCCCATACACAAAAAAGGGGAAGCAAAACACCTGGTCAACTACCACCAAATAGCATTACTGAATGTTGGGGTCAAAGCCTATTGGAAGTACTCAAAAAATGGGCAGAAAAAGCCAACTTAATACCATACTGTCAGTGAGGGTTTAGGCAAGGTGCTTCGACCATAGATAATGGAGTCGCACTCTTATATCTTGCCCACAGACTGAACGGCTCCTCCAAGTCCCCAATATTTGTGTGCTGCAAGGACTACTCTGCGGCCTTTGATGGAGAGAATTGACAAATCCTAATAGCTGACTGGGGTATTCCCTAACCCTTACTAAAAGCAATCTTCGGACATGTTGGTCTCTGTCAAACTTGGCCAAGGGAATAGGGTATCTCAAAAAGTTTATACAAACAAGGGCATTAAACAAGGTTGTGTATTGGCCTTATTATTGTTTAATCTCAATACAGTGGACTGAAATTGCAAAGGCTTAGACATTTTGCCCAAGTATTGGCACACATAAAATGCAAATACTACAATATGGGGATGATCTAGTTACTCTGAACCAAATAACAATAGGTCAACAGCTATCACTGGACCAGCTGGAAAAATCCAATCAGAGCAACATGCTGACGGCAAATACAAACAAAACAAAAGTCATAACCTTTGGAAAACTCAAAAAGAAAACAAATAAAGTTGGAAATTGAGCCCAGCAAGAATAGCATAACTAAAACATACAACTATCTTGGTATTTGGCTAGCTAACTGTGGTGACAAGCCCACACATCTAAGATCTTTGGAAAATAAATCATGAAGTTTAATATTCGATCTCTGCAAGCAAATAATTCTAACAATCTCATACAGTATACAAGGATTACCATCCAAAATGGATTTTATTCTGGATAGACAACAAATAGTCACATACAAAAGGATTTTTAAGCTACCCTGTGACATCAGTGTGCTCAGATATGTCTGGAATTTGGATTAGAAAAACAAGATCTTGTATGCAAGTCCCAATTTCTCAAATACCAGATAATCCACGCCAAAGCAGACTCACTAAAGACAGCACTGCTGGACATTTTTATTGGCCTAACCAATGACAGGAACAGATTCTTAAATTCGGCATGTGCTGATCTGCCTCTTGACCCAGAGACATTAAAAGCCAATAACTGGTCATACTCAGCAATTATTGAAAAAAGTGGTCATGGAGAAATCCAGGGAAGCTGATAAACATACCTTGTGGCAACAGGTACAGTTTAAACCTATTCTTCCCTTTTCTTCAACTGAGAGTCTATAACATTATTTGAAAGAACCACTAAGCAGGTAATTTAGGAAAAGCATTTTTGTTGCTAGATTCCTGGCTCTCCCAATCTAAGTCCTTAAAAGACAGTGGAGTCATGGATCAACAATAACCTTAAGTGCAGATTGTACAATTATAAGAAAATCTTTCACTCATTTACTCCTCTGTTGCCCGAAATTTGGGAAAGCTTGCCGTACCCTTTTGAAACCTTTATTTTTATTACATGAGAGACGACCTTACAAGGTAGTCAAATCACTTTATCTTAGTTCTTCAGATATCATGGTCTTGGCCTACTATAGGAAATTGTTTTAAACAATTTCAGTGCACTTAAGAAAGGGAACTAAATGTACTGTCTTATACTAGAATAACTGATTCAATCAATCAATCAGATATTTGTAGAGCGCACTACTTACCCGTGAGGGTCTCAAGGCGCTGGGGGGGAGCTGCTACTGTTTGAACAACCAGGTCTTGAGAAGCCTCCTGAAGGTCAGCAGGTCCTGGGTCTGTTGCAGGTGGGTTGGGAGGGCTTTCCATGTCTTGGCGGCGAGGTGGGGGAAGGATCTGCCACCGGTGGTCGTTCGGTGGAAGCGTGGAACGGGGGCAAAAGAGAGGTCAGCGGAGCAGAGCTGGCGGTTGGGAGCATAGAAGGCGAGTTGTTTGTTGAGGTAAGTTGGTCTGGCGTCGTGGAGTGCTTTGTGAGCATGGGTGAGGAGTTTGAAGGTGATCCTCTTGTTGACGGGGAGCCAGTGCAGGTCCCTCAGGTGGGCAGTGATGTGGCTGTGGTGGGGGATGTCGAGGATGATGCGTGCGGAGGCGTTCTGTATGCGTTGAAGTCTCTTCTGGAGTTTGGCCGTGGTTCCTGCGTAGAGGGCATTGCCGTAGTCCAGCCTGCTGGTGACGAGGGCCTGGGTGACCGTCCTTCTGGTTCCAGTGGAGATCCATCGGTAGGTCTTGCGAAGCATGCGGACGGTGTTGGAGCAGGAGGAGGAGATTGCGTTGACTTGCTGAGTCATTGACTGTGATGAGTCCAGGATGAACCCCAGGTTGCATGCGTGGTCGGTGGGTGTCGGCGCAGATCCCAGCGAGACCGGCCACCAGGAGTCGTCCCAGGCGGAGAGGGTGGAGCCGAGGATGAGGACCGCCGTCTTGTCCGAGTTCAGTTTAAGGCGACTGTTCTTCATCCATTTGGCGACGGCCTTCATTCCTTCGTGGAAGTTGGTTTGGCGGTGGCGGGGTCTTTGGTGAGGGAGAGGATCAGCTGGGTGTTGTCGGGGTATGAGATGATGATGAGGTTGTACGATCGGACGATGTTGGCGAGTGGTGTCATGTAGATGTTGAAGAGGGTCGGGCTGAGGGATGATCCTTGGGGTACGCCCCAGGTCATCTTGTTGGCTTCGAGTCTATGATCTTAATGTGGAATACTTGTCTTTTTGTTTCTGTCCTGGGGCTTACAAAGGTCCTTTCTGTAAGTCTCTTTTAGCATATGAAATGTGTTCTCTATGTGGTTTTGAAATGACAGTCTGGATTTTGTTTAACTGTAATATTTTATTTTCATTTTTATTGTTTTTGTATCGGTCTTTTGTACTGCTGATGATTTCATTTGATCAAACAATAAATCACTTGATGTGATATCTTTCCCCCAGTGCTATAATTTCAAGCCACCCTCCTTAATATATGTGCTAGCTATCAAGTACAGTATTAAAGGGTACCCGCTCCCTCTTTTACCCATCCACCATGTCATGCCCATGTGGATACTGTTTCAGCAGTAGTAACATGTAAGAACTATGTGTAACATTGCAACCCCCCCCTAACAACTGCACTCTGCTCAAACTGTTTTTGAACATGTCAATATTGCACTACTGGAGGTGCCCAGTTCGAGCCCTCGCCAGTTAGTGCTGATGAAGGAGGGAGTGGACGCAAGAGAGAGAGAATCTGCCAATCACTACCCTGGCCGCAGCAGGGATCCCAACAACCAATAAAGAGGATATAGTGCTGCCCATGCCATGAATGAGACTATATACATATAAGCAGCATGCAGCTGGGCACTTCTCATAGTTGAAATGATTTCATCAGCCGTTCCATGGGTTAACACGGGGGCATCATCATTGTCATCTGAATGTCCAGTGGTCTCAGCTTCACTTGCGTCCACAGCCATTTCCGGATCAGGCTCGGTATTCCTCAGTAACGGAGACACAGATACTGCCTGCTCCTTTCTATCCTGGACCTCCTGTGAAGATTGGTGCATCCTCTTCTGTCACCTTAAATATAGTCTTTTGCATTTTGATGGCCAGGGGGCGGTATTCATTCCATCTAGCTTCCCCTCTGGATCATAACTATCTACCAAGTCCCATGCCTAGTTTTGAGTAGAGAACATTTTGGATTTTCCATCCATTTTTATGGCAATTTTGCTGGGTAGAGTAATGCGTATTGGAGCAGGAGGCTGATGTCACACAGCCGCTTCAGTAAAATCCGGAAAAGATGGACACTTGCATTTTATGCATGATGTAAGGGCCTGGGGTGTTTGCCTGTTATAGAATATAGCCTTGTTCTCTACAGTTTAGTAATCTCGCCACCACTGGCCTTCCACCAGATTTTGGGGGATGCAAAGGCACTCTATGAGCCCACTTTTATGATATAAGGTAATCCCTTTGTTTTGGGTTTATTGCCAACAATGGGTTGTTTTTATGCCTATCAAGTTATGAATTTCTTTAGAGCCCATCTGATAGAATACAACAGGTAAATTGTGTAATGTATACGGAGACATAATGGTGCTGGACAATAAAGCTACATATACGTCATTATGAGACCTGATAAAAAATAAAAAAAGAATGGTTCATTCAGATGTAATCGATGGAAAACAGTTCATGTAGTAGATGATGTATATAGCCAAAACCTTGTGAACTGATTTGTTTATCCTGATCTATTGTTAACAGGAGGGAGTAACAACGGCAACCAACCAGTGCCTATAACAAGAGGGACGTTATTATTGTCTTGATAAAGATGGACCATAGCTAAAACCATAGAAACGCGTCGACGCTATCACTTGACACAATCCGTATCAATAGCTTTTCTTTGAGACATATTATGATCTGATTGTTCCGAAGAATAGTATTCTGAAACTTTAAAAATGGATGTGTTATAAGAATGACAAAATAAACTGTCTGTTTTTGTCTCTCTGTTAAGTGTATTGGATTAGAATAGGAATTAGATGAAACTGTCTTTTATTGAGAATATTGTATACCCCATTGGTATGGTTGGGCATGAAATTTTCCCAACTATATAGGACTGCATATTGTTAGTTGTAATTGTGAGTTTTTATGTGTTTCTGTATACTCAAAAACCAAAGTATTTTTATTGTTTTTTTATAAAAATAAAAAAATGTTTTAATCATTTTAATATGGTTTTTGTTTAATTTGATATTGTACATGTTCTAACATATGGGCTGTAATTTATATGTGCCATAATTAGTATGGTGTCCTCTTAAGCTTTTCATCTGGGAATCTCTCTCTATACTACCCACTCAAGTGCATACAACTGAAATATCCTCTCTAGGTCCACTGTGTCCTGCAGCCAGTCGTTAAGGAAAGAGAACACGGAGTGCAACCCCACTATGTGAATGTTATTTGCATGTCCTTCCTGATGCTCGCCTCTTGCCCCAAGTTTTCGCACCTAATCTAGTATATCAGAAAGGTGCTTTTTAAATTCTGCTATTTCTGAGGCCAATTCTGATACAATAGTTGCTACCCTGTTTGGATGTTTGTCAATTTTTCTGTGGTCATCCTACAAAAGTTTGAGATCAATGGTCAGGTTATCAATTTTGCTTTACAGTAGATTTGTGGAGCCAATCCCAGCCAAAATGGAATCCAGCTTGTTGGGCTGCGGGGTTCCAGTCACAAGAGGGGCAAGCACTACTGATAAATTTAATGCTAGATCCAGCAGAGGCCTCAGCCGGGGCTTCTTTACTCTGCTGCTGTGTTCTACCCATCGCGTTAGCTACTCTTGCGCAATTCAGTAGTGGTGCTGTGTTTCACTGCTGACCACCACTGCTATTAAGACTGAAGGGTCCAGTGCCCCAATGATTCAGGAACATCTCCTTTACAAGGTCCTCAGCACTCTTCCCTTATCATTAGCGGTGGGGGGAATATTTAATTCTGCAGGCGGAATTGAAAGAATTTAGTAATTCTGCGTTTCTCTTGTAACACTGAAATAAAAATAAAAATTCTGCCTCTTGGATTTATTCTGCAGTGTTTCGTTTTTAAACAGGGCTGAAAGGAGAAGCAGCCCCTCTATGTTTTAAAACAACCACTGCAGATCAAACTTCTAGCCCTGTTTAAAAACCACTGACTGCACGGCTGTGCATACTCCTCGACACTCTTACATGCTCAGAGTAGATAAGGCTTATATACTCCGAGAATGTAAGGAGGCTGAAGGGTATACAGAGCAGTGCACATCGCTTGGTGCCCTTACATACTCTGCAGTAATTACTGCAGAGTATGCAAGGGCACCAAGAGGTATGCACTGCAGTGCCAAATCCCAAATGCACTTACGGTAAATACCCCTCGGTGCCCTTACATACTCTGCAGTAATAAGAGTGCCAAGGAGTATGCACTGTAAGTGCTTTTGGAACTTTGGCAGCACTATTTCTTAGTGCAAGATGCATCCTCACATCAATTTTTTGACGCAAGAGTGCATTTTGCACTAAAAAATAGCACCAAATGTCCACTTTGCCCCATCGCGGAATTCTGCAGCATCTCACAGACTTTTAATGGAATTCCACTGAATCAAATTCTGCCAATTCCGCCTACCCCTACTCATCCTCATCCAGGGCCTGCACCAGAATACCTTAAGTTCCAGAGCCCCATAATTACTAGCAGCAGCTCACTATGCCAACACTAAGTACATAGGGGTCTCTCCAGTAAAGTGAAGTTGTCCACTTTGCACGCACAAGTCAAAAAACATATGAAGTCTCAGCACACGCTAACCAACTATAATAATCCACTCCTTCAGGGCCCCCATTCTTGCCAGTGTCACACCCTGGATCCTAGATTTTCACAATTCGCGGTAGCCGCGCACACAAAGTGCGTGTAGGCTGTAGAGAACCGGGGCCTGGATGACAAATACGCACAGCTTGGAGGACAATAAACTTGACACACACATTCTTACTGTCTGGGCGTGGCCTTGAGCAGTCACCACCTGGCTTCCGTTGGGACAGGGGGACATGTCCTGCAGTCTCCTTATCTGACTCTATGCAATTGGGACTGGAGTCCTCACCCCTGGTGGTTCACCATCCTCCAGACTCCAGTCCTCCTCAGAGGGGAGCTGACGAGCACAGTTCCATGGGCCTTCTTAAACAAGGACACATTCCTGGTTACGGTTTCTCCTTGATGCGAGGCAGTGACCATGGCCCCCGCATCCTGGAGATGTGCCATGGATTCCTTTCAAAAGGTGTCTGGATTTCGTGCCCAGGGTGATGATCTTTAATGAACACCATGTCCCCTACCCTGAGGGTTGGGCAATGGGACACTCGGTTTCAGAAGGCTTTCCTGTTGGTACCCTGTTGCTTATCTTGCAGAATCTCTTCACCTAAAATGGCTTTCCTCCACCAATGGCTGGCAGGGATGGTGTCCCTGGCGGGTCACTTCAGTAGGAGATTCACAAGTGCACAATGGGTTGAGCTGTGAGGGGTTTGCCGGTAGGCCATTAGAAACTTATGAAGGCATGCTTCGAGGTCCTCTCCATGATCAGCCCCTACCCTTAGAGTCTTGTTGCGGGTTCTCGTGAAGCGCTCCACTTGCCAACCAGCTTGGGGCCACGTTAGTGTGATCTTTCTGTGGCGGACCCCAAGATTATGGAAATAGTCCTTGAAATGTGTGCCATGAAATGGTGCTCCATAGTTGGTTCTGATTACAGGACTCAGTCCGAACAGTCTAGAGCACTGGGGGCACTGCCTTGAATGCTGTGGACAGCTTTACCTTCTCTATTCCATCCCTTGGCTCCATCCAGAAATGGTTCCATTGTCAGTTGTGGATAGCATTCACACTTTCAGAAGACAGGGGTCTGTGCTGACTGTCATTATGTCCTCAGATATCACCGCCTCGGGGCAGGCGGCACTTTGCACCACCATGTTAGCCAAGTCCTTGGCCAACTCATCCTCATCCTTGTCGTCCCTGGCTCTTGTCCCTGGGTGCTTTAAGAGGAAGTCCGTGGAGTTATGTCCTCTGTACATCACAGTAAAGTTGTACATCTGTATCTGTACAGCCCACCACTCAATCCTGGGTGGTGAGTTGTGTGATGTCCTGGCAAAAAGGGGGACCAGTGGTTTGTGGTCTGTGATGACACGCAAGTGACAACCACACGGATGGAGAAGTAAATGGCAGCAACCCCAGTGGATGGCTAGGGCCTCCCTCTCAATCTGCACATTTCTGATTTCTCAGAGTGCTCTGCTGGCATTTTTAATCTGGACCCACGTTTTGTTGCTCAATTCCTGCAGGAGGATGGCTCCCAGCTCTATAGGGCTGGAATCCACAACCAGTTATGTGTTCTGTGCAGGATCATATTATGCCATGGTGGCGTCACTCACAAGGCCCCTTTAAAGCCTCCTCTGCCCAGTCAGTCCAGTCCCATTTAACATGTACCTACATGAGGGCCTTTAGGGGTTCCGACAAGGATGCCAGGGTCGGGATGAGCCAGCCGTAGTATGTGGCTAGGGCTGCAAGGCCCAATAAACTCAGCACTTCTCCTAAATTTCTGAGTGTCAGAGTGGTGCGGATGGCTTTGGCCTTCTTCGAGTCGGACAGCATTCCTTCCTTAGAAAAGATGTAACTCAGAATTCAATTGATTGCTCAAAGACGGAGCACTTCTCCTTCTGTAAATGCAGGATGTGCTTGGCAATGTGGGCTAGGGTGGCTCAGAGATGCTTGTGAGGGTCCTCAATTGAGTTGGAATATTTGAGGATGTCATCACCAATGTTCAGCATGCCTGTGAGGCCGGACAATACCTCCCTGATAGTATTCTGGAACATCTCTGTGGTGGACAAGATGCCAAAATTGAGGTGTTTGTATCTCCTGAGGCCGAGGTGGGTAGAAAAGATGGTTATGTACTAACACCCGAGGTCTAGTTCGCTCTGGTGGTAACCAGCATTGAGATCTAGATTAGAAAATCATTTTGTCCCATTGAGATCAGAGATTATGTCATCCATGGTCAACGTTAAATGTCTTTCATGGTGTATCACTATGTATGGGAGGTGCATTTTGACGCAGATGTGCACTAATCCCTGTTGACTCAGTTTGGGAGCAACAACAAGTAGGAACACCCAAGGGGTGGGCCCCGTCACGTTTTCTACAGCATCTTTCAGCTTTGCTTCCACTTGAGGTCAAAGGTGAAAGGGATGCGTCGGTGGCGCAACACCATTGGCTGGACAGTGGGGTCAATGTGGACCTTCACTCGTATGTTTCATAGGCCTCGAAAAAAATACTGGGGAACTCCTTCAGGGTTGCACTCGCTTGGTCAGTGTGCAATTGCCAGGCGAAGAAGACAAGGCCTAACTCCTCCACCACTTGGTAGCTCATGAAGGAACTGGTTCCTTCCTTGGTGAAGTGGAAGCAGGTCAGTAGTTTTTACTCGCCTTTCTCGATGACCAACTTGAAGGTACCTGCTAAGTGAAGTGGGTGCTTGCTTCTGTATGCAAAGATTTTGACTTTGGAGTCTCTCAGCTGATGCAGCAACTGAAGCTTTTCGTACTGTTCATAGTCCATGATATTGACAGAGGCCCCTGTATCTATTAGGGTGGGCACCCCCACTTCTCTGACCAGGTAGTGCACATGGAAGCTAACTTTATGTGTCCCCATTCCGAGTGGAGTTAAAGACATCGTAATTTTCACTGTTGGGGCTACCTCTGATGGAGTGCTCCCCACTGCTGCTTGCACAGGAGGTGCGGTCATCCAGTGAGAGGTGTTTCAAGATGGCTGACCTCTTACCCTGTCCAACCCTCCAACAGATGCGAGCAAAGTGATTGGTCTTTCTGCAGTTGGAGCAGGTCCTGACTCTGGCCAGACAAACGTCAAATTGGTGCTGATCCAGCCCACAATTCCCACTCTTGGGTGGTGCAGCTGTTGTGTGGCTACTGTCGGAGGCCTACCCGCCTGCCGTCATATTGTGTCGACACTCTCTCCCTTGACCTTCAAGTATCCCGGGACCTATGAGCCCAAAGCATTGGCCGTCCGGTTGAGGACTAGTTTCATCTCTTCATCAGACTGATGGATAGCTCTTGCGAGCGGGCCAGGACTGAGAAGGTGTCTAGTGATATGACAGGCTGGTGTAGAATCAATTGCCTTAGCATTGTGGACCGGCAGCCTTGGATGAGCTGGGCACGTACTTCTTTGGGTCGGTCATCATTGAAACACAAGCTGGCAAGTTGCCAGAGTCCCACATGGAAGGTATCGATGTTCTCATCTTCTTGCTGTCTGGCTTGGCGCAGTTTGAAAAGCTCAAAATCCGGATTGAGTGCAGGTCAAAGTATGCATTGAGGGCTCACACAGCTGTGTCGTAGTCATCCTCGGCCCTCAGTGGGCAGGGTTTCAAAGAATTTGTAGATTTTGTTCTCCCCAAAATTTGCCAGGAAATGAGCATGGGATGCTCATGGGAGTGATTTGGGGCAGGGATTGATGCAGAATATCCCTGACCAACCTGAGGCTCCCCATAGATGAAGATTGTCTAGATGTGCAGAATCTGGAACTATATTATCTGGCTGTGCAGTTGCAGTGGGTGGTCAGTTGGAGGTCACTAATTTGTTATTAAATCCTACTATAAACCCCAAGACACATTTTGAAGATATATTGCTTAGTACACCAAGCTACGTGTAGATAAGAGTCCTACAAAGAATGCAAAGCAGGCTAAAGTATAGAAGGGAAATAACGTTAATGTCATTGAGTGTGATCCCACATCATAGAAACCAGGGTAGCCTGAAGGAGTGAGAGGAGAAGAGATTCACATTGTTTGGAAACCTTTATGCAGCGAGCAGCATCACTGACTTTACAGAGTTAAGGGAGGATTATGAGATCTCGGATAGTCACTTTCTAATGTGTTGAGCTATGGTGGCAACTATTCATAATTGTGGAAACAGCAATGTCAGAGCCCGCACAACATACTTGTCTAGGCAGTTTACATGCAACTGATGGGAGACATACAGCGATAACATTATCATATTTCTCGCCAATATCGTAGAACTGTTCTGGAAACACCTCATACTAAATGGGAGGGGAACCCGGGGTCCCTCTTAGACAAGGATGAGTGGTTGAGAGCACTATGTCTAACCACTAAAATATCCTGAAACCAAGGTTCAAGTTAATCCAAAACTACTATCTACACAGGGTGTCTATAGCTTCCAAGAGGTTTAATTGTACATTTCCTGAGGCAAATGCTGAATGTCCCAGATGCAGAAGTCTTGGGCCAGATTTTTCCCATATAGTACTGGACTGGTTTCCATTAAACACATGCTGGGAATTTGTATTACAAAGGTGCTCTTGGCAATGCTAGCGAAGTAGGTGATGTGATTAAAGGCTGCCATGTGCACCCTGAAGTGATGGAACAAACCTCAAGAAACAAATTTAAAAGGTTGACTGATTAACCCAGGGGATGCCAAACTCCCCTGCCCCATGCACATCAGAAATTCTAGGCATGCATTCTGAACCTATAAGGAACCCTCCTGAATAGTCCACAAAATCACCCTTTTGATCTTAATTCTGGAACTAACCTGTTCTGCAGTACTGTTGTGCTACAGTTTGAATTGTTTTCCGATTATTAACTTGGTTCTGACATAGACGCTCCGTATTGATGCTTGCTTAACCCCGCTGTGGTGAATTTGTAGCTATGCACATGTTCCATCATTTCAGAATGTGATAACGATTGGTGTTATGTGGAAAACTGATATGATATAAATCTTTTTAATAACAAGAGCTACTTTAGGTTGATGAAAATAGTCCTGAGCTACTAATGACTTTGGGCCTGATTTATATATTGGTGGGAAGGGTACTCCGTCGCAATGGTGATGGAGTTTCCTCCCCACCAATAAAGTGGTCCGCCTGCCAAATTGACTTGTGAGCTGACATTACGTTTGGCCACAACGGAGACTACACTAGCTCTACCATGGTCAAACTTTTCCAATGCCTTTGGAGTATAAGGGTCGTTGGAGAAATGGATACACATCCGCCCATCCAATTTAGATGGACAGACATGGAGTCATTGTTTAGTATTCCTTTCAGCCAGGTAAAACCTGACTACGAGGAATGGTAATACAATTATAATGCTCCCCCACCATTGGAGAAGCCTCCCATGGCAAGGAGATCATTGCTTGTTTTCTTTGCAAAAAGAAAATCCAGATATATGATTTTCTTTTTGAAAAGAAAAAAGAATACTATTTGCTGGAGGGCTGATGCAGCCCTGAAACAAACACTAAAATGCATTGACAGAAACCGCCTGCTTGGCGGTCATTATAAATGAGGTAATCAGCCTCTCCACCATGAGGGCGGAGTAATTTACTCAGTCCTTATGGTGGAATGGCGGATCGCCCACTACATATAAATCAGACTGTTTAACAACCACATCAGAGGAAATCATAACAGTGATGTCACATTTCAGGATTACTAGCAGTAAACATCCAGATCTATATCCAGATATTTAGTGATATCAAAATATAATATCCAGAATATTGACCAATACCATAGCATGAAGGTACATATCTGTAAGTAAGTATACGATTACAGTTCTAAACGCCACATCTATGTACCTTGAAGATATTCACATCTTCAAGAAAAATAGATGTGGAATTAAGAATGTCTTTACAACTATACTTTTCTATATATACCTACCTTCCTACTATTGTGGTAGCCTATATTCTGTATGCAATATTTTGGCTAGATGATATTTTAAATTCAGATTGTAGTAGAACACCCACACTGGCAACATTATGTCAGAAATAGACATATATGTGCAAGATATGAACTCCTTATATTGAGGCCACCAAATTCATTTGGTATTCCCTGACACCAGGAATGACTTCTAGGAGAAACCATGTGATTCAAGGAGAGAGACAACACATACATAAATGCACACATATTCGTACACATGCGCACAGAGACATTTAAACAAATACACATAAATGCACGCACTGTTGAAACAAACAAAGCCACCTGTCTCCACTGACATTCCAGCCTTTCGTCTTCTTGGTAAAATAATTGCTAGTGTATGGTTCTCATGCACTTATACTCTGTTTCTGGCAGTCCCACACTCTAGCGGCTTCAGTCTAGCAAATGCTGTCATTTCTGATCTGCCCCAAATTTCAAATGCATTGATTTGACTTTGCTAAATTCAATGTGAAGACAAGTGGTCACATTGCAGGTACTGCGGGCTGTCACAGTGTGTGCGTGAGCATGTCACCATGCCATTGGTTTGGGTGGAAGTCGCTCTAAGGATACAGAGATGGGTAGCGCTCTCTTCTTTAATACGTCTGTTACCTCTGATTATTTACTGTGATGGTCTGCACACCAAGGAGCTACTTCTTGGGTACTGGTGGGCGGCCAGTAACTCCTGAGCTAAATGGTTGGGAGCCCTGTTATAGACATTGCTTGAATGCCATTCTATTACTGAATATTATGGAACCACAATCACATTTCATTCTGCAAATTAAAATGTAGTTCAAAACAAAACAAAATACTCTATCAAAATAAATATTCAAACAAACTTTGAAAAAATTAAATTTCTACTTACCACAAATCACTCAAAAGTGTGTAAAATTTGAATGTTGCAACAATCTCTTTACAACTATCGACCTATTAAGAAATAAGTTCAAAAAGCAGTAAGAAGTCTGAGGAAAAAGAGGTCAATGTCTTGATGTGTGCTGTGACTGAATTTTAATGCAACCTGATCAATAGTCCTGGAAGGGGTAAACACATCTTTTCCCCGTGTGGACAATCCGGTTCTCCCTTTGCTATCTACGGTTTAGAGCAGGGGTACTCATAGTACGGCCCGCGGGCCGTCGGCGGCCCGGCAAGCCTTCCTTGGCGGCCCGCGGACCTTGCAGACAGTGCCTGTGCCCTGTGCTTGTCAGCGAACACCGCCGGTTACAGCAGCGCGGAGCTGTGAGGCCGGGCGATTCTTTTAAAAGCCATTTACTTGTTAATGAGGCTTTGTTGTACTTCACCTCTTCTTAGCGCCCCTGCGTCTCCCCTCTGATTGAGTGGAGATGCAGGGGGGCTAAGAAGAGGTGAAATACAACAAAGCCTCATTAACAAGTGAATGGTCTTTAAAAGACCTGTGAAGTACTTGGGTGCGGCGGCGGTGTGCGTTCCAGGGAAGCTGACAGCGCGGGGTGAGATGACGGATAGGGGGGGGTGGGGGGGGGGCGGGTGCAGGTGTACAACTGAAAGGGCACACAGTGGCAAGAGAACTTTATTGGTACCTAGGCTGTGTTCTCTCATAGCGCCCGGCCAGTGTGCGGGAGTCAAGGTTCTATTGTCACATAACCACCCTGCTCCACGATTTGGATTCGGTCTCTATTCTTGCATGGCCGCCTGGCTACGCCAGTGCCTGGAGTTCAATCTCTATTCCCTCATACCCGGCAGGCCCCGTGTCAGGCAGTCTGGGCACTGCCCGGCGTCTAGGGCATGGGCTCTGGTCACTCATAGACGCCAGGCAGTTGTCTGAAGTCAAGGCTCCGTTCTCGCATCACCCCCCGGCTTCGAGGCTGGGCTGTGGCCTCCATTCCACGCAAGTGACTTCAGTCCGGGCTCTGGTCTCGTAGCCGCCCGGTCTCGTAGCCGCCTGGGCCTTCCCTTGTCAGGCTCTACCTCTGTCCTCTCACAGCCGCCGGGTCCTGCTCTATGTCTGTTGCACGGGGTATGTTCACCCATAGCCGCCCAACCCCTCACTTGAGAACCGAGAGTCCGGAGAGCAGGGACGTAGCTCTCATTAGCAGAGGCATAGCTTCTATGGGTGCAGCAAGTGCAGTGGCACTGGGACACAGAGGAGGCCTACTGATCCATGATTATTGCTGTGCTGTATAATTCAACGCAAACAAACTGCAACCAGGACCCCCATTTCCAACCTTGCACGAGGGTCCATGACGCACTGGCCACGCTGCTGCTCATTAGTGCAACAGGTGCAGTGGCACCCAGGTTCAAGGATGAAAGAGGGTATTTCCCTTTATGTATGGTTGTATTTTAGTATTGGACACCTGTGAAAACAACCTCTGTCATGGGAGGGGCCGGGCCTATCTGTAGCAATCTGTCCTTCCCGGGCCAAGCAGGGGAAGAAGAGCCCACTATCCCCCTCCTCCACCAGCCCAGGGGGCATTTCGTGGGACCAGGGTCAGGGCAGAAGGGAAAGGCATCGCGGCGTCACGTGAAGCCCTGGGTTGTTGGGGGGTGGGGGCATTGCTGCAGAGGGACAGTGGTGCACACAGACCTGACACCAAGCTGTTCGAAGCAGCACAGCCCTGTGAGGTTGTTACCCTCTCCAGTAAGTGTGACATCGTGTGCCAAAGAGCATCTTGTAGGCTGCAGTGCAGTCATTTCTTTTTTTGGGGGGTGGGGTAGGGGGGGCAGATTTATATATTTTTATGTATTTATTTAATGCGTTTTTATATAGCGCGGACTTTACCCGAAGGTGTCAGAGCGCTTCAACAATAGGAACAGGGGAGCGCCACAGATAGGAATGAGGAACTGATTGAGAGAGAGGGAGAGAGATAGAGAGAGGGAGGGAGACAGGGAGAGAGAGAGGGAAGGAGAGGGAGGGAGACAGAGAGGGAGGGAGAGAGAGGGAGGGAAGGAGGGAGACAGGGAGAGAGAGAGGGAAGGAGAGAGAGGGAGGGAGGGAGACAGAGAGGGAGGGAGAGAGAGAGGGAAGGAGAGAGAGGGAGGGAGGGAGACAGGGAGAGAGAGAGGGAAGGGGAGAGAGGGAGGGAGGGAGACAGAGAGGGAGAGAGAGAGAGAGGGAAGGAGAGGGAGGGAGGGAGACAGGGAGGGAGGGAGAGAGAGAGAGGGAAGGAGGGAGACAGGGAGAGAGAGAGGGAAGGAGAGAGAGGGAGGGAGGGAGACAGAGAGGGAGGGAGAGAGAGAGGGAAGGAGAGAGAGGGAGGGAGGGAGACAGGGAGAGAGAGAGGGAAGGAGAGAGAGGGAGGGAGGGAGACAGAGAGGGAGGGAGAGAGAGAGGGAAGGAGAGAGAGGGAGGGAGGGAGACAGGGAGGGAGGGAGAGAGAGAGAGGGAAGGAGGGAGACAGGGAGAGAGAGAGGGAAGGAGAGAGAGGGAGGGAGGGAGGGAGACAGAGAGGGAGGGAGAGAGAGAGGGAAGGAGAGAGAGGGAGGGAGGGAGACAGAGAGGGAGGGAGAGAGAGAGAGGGAAGGAGGGAGACAGGGGGAGGGAGGGAGACAGGGTGGGAGACAGAGAGGGAGGGAGACAAACGTAGTGAGTGAGGCAGAGGGAGAGAGAGAGAGAGATAGAGGAAGAGAGAGAGGGAGAGGGAGGGAGACAGGGAGAGGGAGGGAGACCGGGAGAGGGAGGGAGTGAGAGGGAGACAGAGGGAGAGAGGGTGACAGAGGGAGGGAGACAGAGAGAGAGGGAGACAAACAAAGTGAGTGAGACAGGGAGGGAGGGAGACCGAGAGGGAGGGAGGGAGACAGAGAGAGAGGGAGGGAGACAGAGAGAGAGGGAGGGAGACAGAGAGAGAGGGAGGGAGACAGAGAGAGGGAAGGAGACAAGAGGGAGGGAGACAGACAGACAAGAGGGAGGGAGACAGACAGACAAGAGGGAGGGAGACAAGAGGGAGACAGAGAGGGAGGGAGACAGAGAGGGAGGGAGACAAGAGGGAGGGAGGGAGGGACTGAGACAGAGAGAGGGAGGGAGACAGAGTGAGTGAGACAGAGGGAGACAGAGACTGAGGGAGGGAGAGAGAAAGGGAGACAGAGGGAGAGAGAGAGAGAGAAATAGATAGAGAGAGAGAGGGAGACAGAGAGAGGGAGAGTAATAGAGGGAGAGTGATAGACGGAGAGTGATAGAGGGAGGGAGGGAGACAGAGCTAGATAGATAGATAGATAGATATGTGTGAATGCCGGGTCTGGTGGCTCAGTGGACTAAGGCGTCTGCTGCAGGGGCCTGTGTTCAACCTCATGGTCACAGCTTTTTTTTTTGCTCTAGCCCCGCCCCCTCCCCCACTGCCCCCGCCCCCACCGGTGTGGCCCTCGGCCACAAACCACACTGTAAATTTGGCCCCCGAGAGAAAATTTGTGAGTACCCCTGGTTTAGAGCCATGGACCTTGTTTGTGAGATTAAAGCATTTCAAACAAAAAGAGCGTTTGGAGTTATTGATCATAAAGGCCAAAGCCAAATGCAGCTACAAAACGCGAATGCATTAATTAGAAACAACAAAGAAATACATTTAGGCATTCCCCTGAGAATCAATGGAAATATTTATCTGAATGCAAGTCAATGTCTAAAAGTAAAGATCTCAGAATAATTGCAGGCTACAGGGCTCTAAGATTTTCTTGGCACATTCCGTACCTTGGTTTTCTCTTGCCCAAGCAGTGATGCTGGGGGTCTGGATCTTAATGCACCCCAAGAGCTTCGATGGCAGTCAAAAGGGATTCCCCTTGATATGTTTTGAGGTCCCTGCGATCACCTTTGATCTTACACTGCATCTTTGCAAACATTACTTTTTATACAGCAGTGAATTTGCTGCTCGGCTGTAATTGGGACAGTTTCGTCAGTGATATCTCAATCCATTTTTTCTGAAGGTCTTTAGAAACAGGATCAGCGAACACAACCTTCTTGGGCACTCCTGGGCATCCTCATACACTGTACAAGTGGTCCAAATTAAAAGTTCTTCCCAAACTCTACAAAGTCAGAAAACCGCAGGAAATGTCCTTTGCAAGCTACAAACTCCCCTGCATTCAGGAACACACTCCTCATTTCAGTGACGTCTACCATCCATGAGAAAATAGAGCTATTGTTTACTGGTTAAAACCACTATTTTTGGCATCCTGATTTGTGGCCATACGACGTTGGCATGCTCCAAATCCATGAACGCAGTAAAAAGTCAAGGATTTAAAAAGGACTCTTTGCATATAAAGAACAAAATCATATGATAGGCTTTTTATGATTCTACTTTAGACATGCACCACAGCATGGGGGATTCTCTAAAGCATCGCTAAAAAACATTGGGGTCGTCAGTAGATCCCAAATGCCAACCTATTGGCTTTGCCAATGCTTGTTTTTCATCTAATGGTAATAAAGTGGGACATGCCATTTACTGTCATTGTATTCCTCCCATTAAAAGTCACAAGTCATCAGACACATCTTCATTACATTATAACATCTTTATTCTTGAACTGTTACCACTGTGTCAGTGTTGAGGCCTTTCCCTCAGGTTCTTGATAACAATATTCCTAAAGATGCGCTGAGACATGATTCATTGGCTGGCCCCTTTTCTTGACCCCACCCTATATTGTTGAGAGCAGCAACGATACGGTCTACTGTGAACCCAAAAGGAATTATGTGATGCTGGCAAGTTTGGTAATTGCTTTGAGCAGCCGGTCTGTGCAGGTAACAGCTGTAGGGGGTGGTGGGTGGATTTTCCCTCGTCATCGTCCGTCGGAATCCCCCCCACCCGGCCCCGCAGCTGTTACCTGCACGGGCCGTGGCTGGCTTTGAGTTTATATTGTAAATGGCAAATCTGTTGACATCTACGATTCTCCAACTCGCTTGGCAGGGCCAGACTGTGGAACCAAAAATGCTCAAACCAGTCCACTCCCCTCATCTCCTCGTGCAATCTCTCTCTTCTCTTTCCATCCATCTATTCTCTCTCCTTTTCTCCTCTTTCTTCTCCCTGGTCGCTTTCTCTCTACCTCCCCACTCCCTCCTCTCTTTCTCTCTCTCTCTCCTCTCGTCTCCCTGGTCGCTTTCTCTCTACCTCCCCGCTCCCTCCCTCTCTTTCTCTCGCTCGCTCTCTCTCCTCTCTTCTCCCTGGTCGCTTTCTCTCTACCTCCCCCCCCCCACTCTCTTTCTCTCTCTCTAGAAGGCATCAGTGCCCCTTGCAATTAACCTTCGAGACCTAGAGTGACAGATGCTCATGCACTAGGAGCGGCCCTGGGCTTTTAAAACCAGTCTCTGGCGGGTCCATCCCACAGGGAAAATGCCCGACGGGATAAAAGGCTCGCTGCACCCCAATCATCTGAAGCCATCAATGTAATGTTGAAAATGTTGTGTGTAATGGAGTGGTGAAGTTGATTGAAATTAGGGTTTCTATTTTTATGTACGAGTAAGTCCTTTTACTAGGTAGTCCCTTTGAAACGTGTATTTGTCATATGTCATTGTCAAGAAGCACCCTGCTCCTCCATCTCTCTATCATGTCATTTTCTCTCTCATTGCCTTTTGCTCTCTCCCACTTTCTTTTTTGTCCCTTTATCACCACCTCTCTTCTCTCTCTCCACCTACACTATTCTCCCACTCCTGTTTCCCCCTTATCCTCTCTCCCTCCGCCTTCTGTTCTCTTTTTCTATCTCCCTCCTTTTTATCCTCTCTCTTCCCTACATTTTATTTTTTTCTCTCTCTCACTTACCTTCACAGTCAGTCTTTTTTTCTGCCCCGCTCCCTCTCTCTCTCTTTCCCTCACAAACACCCATGCTCTCCTGTCTTTCTATCATAGCCTCTCTCCTCAGGCCCCTGTCCTGTCTTAATCCCCCTCTCTAACCATCTCTCTTTGTTATTCATTACTCCCTCCAGCACCGTGTACTACTTGCCTTGACATAATGGTGCCACCTCTTAGCATACTTGGACATCAATGGCATGGGTTGGTGAAATATGGACCTGCCCAACACATTTCTTTTCCTTTCTTATGCAAAGTTATGATTTTTTTTAAAAAGACATTCAATGCACATATACAGCGTATATTTCAGTGATAATCATGATCCTAGACCACGGGTACTCACTAACATTTTCCAGGGGGCCAAATGGTCTGGCCTGTTATGTTACTGAGGGCCGTATTGATGCCAGCAGGGTGGCAGGTGTTGTCCATGTATAATAGCAACCCATGCCACTCGGAAGGTGAACATAACAACTGACTTGCCTTAGTTCACAATTTCCATTGTTGGTCAATGTTTCTAAATTCATGTTTGCAAACTATCATTGAAAAAAACAACTTCTCGATGCACTGATGTACTGAGGTAAAACAATGCACTTTTTGGGATTTTTGAGGAGACTTCACGTTTGTTGCAAGTTGTCTTTAAAAAAGTATGTGTTCCTAAAGTTAAGTGGTTCAGTACACCTTTACTTATTTTCGTTTACTTTACTCAATAAGTTAGTTTAGTTGGAATGAAATACTTGCTCCTTTAGTTAATATCTTTCAGAATGTTAGTGCTCCCTCAAATAAACAGCAGCCCCTGCTGTTTTTCACCAGGGGGCCGCATGTAAAGGTCATGAGGGCCGCATGCGCCCCCTGGGCCGTGCTTTGAGTATCACTGTCTTAGACTGTGTGATTGGTGTACCAAGTCTTTTCTCTGAACCAGTAAACTCTGTGACTTAAGCAAATACATTGATTTCTGAGTCTGTAAAAAGGATAGTTCTGCCATTAGTGGCCGGAGACTGTCAGATATCTGTACTGTTTCATTTTTCAACCCTGCCCCTGCCAATGAGACATTTACGAACTGATTTAGAGCTTGGCTATGTGCTACCCCATCACAAACGTGATGGATATTCCGTCTACCATAATACAAGTGCATTATATCCAACAGCACCTATAAAACGATTCAAAGGATATGAGTAACCCTCCTCCAAACTCTAAATCAGGCTCTTAGTCATAACATATGAGTGATAATTAACTTAGAAGGAGCCGAGGTGATAAATAACAGGAAGCAAAATGTAGAAGTGAACCAAGTGGTTTTAAAAAATGACTCACTCTGTGAAATGTAATGTTCTCGACCGCATTTATTACGTTTGGCTTTGTATACAATATTTGGGCAAAATATTTTGATATCACCATTGAAGTGGGCAGCTACAGTGGGAAAGTGGGCAGTGGCCTCCCCAAAAAAATATTCTGGAGACCTGCACTTACTGTTTTACAAATTAAGCACTGCCTACACTCTCGATTTGGTGTAAATCTATGAATGCAGATTTGCTACTTCCTTCGTGGAACAGACCCATAATCTCTAAATGTATTATTGATCCTGAATAAAGGTGGGCAAGCCAACAAATTAGTGGGGCGAGCCAGTCAAGAGCCTTGCCAAGGGTCTGGCATGGCTTGAAGAGCTCGTGCATGAGCTGAGCCCTGAAAATATTTGGCATGTAACTCATGCGACAAATATGTAAACATATGATAATATCTTTTGAAGACTAAAAAAAAAAATCTTTTAACATTAAGAAGTATTTCACCTTAGCACAGCAGATTATATCACTACATTGAGAGGTAATATTTAATACATTTACAAACATTCCTGCCCCCGTACTGACGACAATGCCATTAGTGACCTAAGATGCAAGTCAGTTGTCTTTGCAGCTTATATTTGGCCCAGATTATTGTTATACGTAAGGCAACATTGCAGGCTTATTTATGACATTGACTGATTGACAGGAAAAGGGCAGGGATGTGCTATATTTAGAAGAATACAGTACATTCCTGATTTTTCCCCTGTGCAGGTGCCATTTTGACAGCTTAGCGCCAACACAGTCACCCTTGCACCATGGTACAAGGGTGTTTGTGTTGTAAGGTGGATTGTTTTTGTCCAGGAAAGGGCACCTTCCTGCACAAAAGCAATCCCCGAGGCAGGACACAATGAAAAAGAAAAAGCAAAGAGAAATTAACATATTTCTCCTCATCACCTGGAAAGGCACATGTTTGTGGTGCATTTCCAGGTCTACCACTTCTGGTGAAAATGGGAATGCGTCAAAAACCATGGATGTTGCGTGGGAACACCCATGCAACACCTTTGGGAAGCCTCCCTGGTGCAGAGTATGGCAACGCATCGATCTGCGCTGCGTTGCTTTACTCCAAATTTATGAAGGCACTTGGGGCCTTGAAAGGTGGCCTTGCTTGACTTCTTAAATCTCATTTTTGAGGTGTGTTGCGTGGTGCAAGAGCGATGCAACGGGGCTCCTAAATATACTCCTCAGTCTATTTAGTCAAACACAAGAGGTTTTTGTAAGTGCACAACTTATGCTCATGTATTTGAAGCTGCAGTCATATGTGATAACGAAGAAAAGAGAAGCTCTGTGAACTAAAATATTTGCCCCTGACACACTTTGCTGCCAGGTTTTCTGGTTTCACATTTTGCACTTCTGTCACTAGAGTTTTTTTTTTCTCTCATGTTTAACAATAAAGGTTTATGCTTTGGGCCTCATTTATGAAAAGTGACGCATCACTGCGTGAAAACAGTGATGCGTCACTTTTCACTGCGCCCTCCCTGCGACTCCAATGATGCGTCATATTTACAGTATGACGCATCATGTCGCAAGGAGTCACAGATACGTCAGTATTTCTGACGTATCTGTAGGCGCAAAAGTGACGCATTGCTGGAGTGTGTCACAAAAGTGACGCAACTCCAGCAATGTGTCCTTTCACATGGGGCAAGCCCCATGTGAAAGGGCCTGCGTCAGTCTTACGCCTGCTGTGAGGCAGGCGCAAGATATTGACGCATTTGCACCCTAGAAGTGGCGCAGTGAAATCTCGTAGATTTCACTGCGTCACTTTTACGATGCTTACTTACGTGGGAACGCCCACCCTGCATACATAATGTAGCGCAAGGGTTTACAAAGTGACGCATCTAGGTAGATGCGTCACTTTGTAAATACGGCGCATCATGACGCATGTTTTACGCCACTGGTGCGCCACAAAAAGTGACGCACCGGTGGCGCAAAAGTGATGCAGGGGCTCATAAATGAGCCCCTTTGTTTTTATTCTTGGTGGATGAGGTTAGAGCGCGTGTGCCAGAAGTCACTTAAAAGATCAGCTCGTTCTAGGCTCGAGAGTCCAAGAGGACCTCAAGCTGAACCAGAGCCAGGCCCCGGCTCGAGATTGTTCGAGTTTTCAGTGGCCCTGAAATGACCCAGACATAGAGGCAAATATATATCTCCGATATAAAACCATGTAGATCAAACTTTCGTGGATATTGACATGCGAATAATGATCTTGCTTTACTCTAACGTAATTATTTGTACTTTGGCATTTGAGCAGGGACTCATTGTTTGATGTGGGAGTTTGAATGTAAAAAGTTCAAGGTCATCGAACAGTAATTTGCTGTGAATTGCGTAAAAAATCTCCTGAAAGGACACCGGACTACACGCAAAACAACCTTGCAGAAGCGAATTCAAGTAATTAAACTGACCTTATAGAGAGAGATTGTAGAGCACCATTCCCCAGTCACTCATAACACGAAATATGAAGATTGACTCGAAATGAAGTCTTGTTTCATGTTAGTTAGTACAGAGCTCTTGGGAGCGAGCAGCAGACACTCTGACTCCAATCCTGCTCGTGTTACAGATGTGTGTGTGGTGTCCATTGTGCATACATCTATAGGAAGGGTGTCCATTGTGCATACATCTATAGGAAGGGTGTCCATTGTGCATACTAGGGGTGGGCGGAATTTGCGAAATCCACTTTCGCAAATTATCGCGAAAATGTTAAAAATTATCGCAAATACGCGGAAATATCGCGAAGATGCGGAAGTTTTTTTCCCGCATGTTCGCGAGATTTTGTGCATGGTTGCGGCTCGCCAACTTACCCATGTGGTTGCTCGAGGGCGCGGCCATCTTGTTTTCAGTTGTCTCGTGGTGCATGATCGCGAGAAAAAAGACGTGATCGCGCGACGCATGACGTCACTGCGGGCGCGAACTGTCGTGAGACAGCGCAAATGGCTAAAAACAATACAACATCTCATGGAGAATGCGACCGGAACAAGAAAACTTGTTGGCGAACGCAGGGATGCAGGTAAGGCGATCGCGCGCGCGCGAGAATGTATTATTTTACAGCGCGAGCAAGAAACAAATTATCGCCAAGCTGCGGAATGCGGAAATTTTGACATTTTCGCGCTCTCCGCGGAGTGCGAAAATGTCAAATTATCGCAATTTCCGCAAACGGAACGAAATTTTCGCCCAGGCCTAGTGCATACATCTATAGGAAGGGGCAATCCCACCATGCAAAACAGGGCCACACCGCTACTCTCACAAATTGTCTCCTAAAATGGCAGTAGTTTGTAAAATACAATCTAACATTTGTGTGTTTATAGTTTTGTCAGTGTTCAGAGATGTGTCCGCGGTAAGGGCGCTTTTAATGAAATGTCTCTGCCTGAATTACTTAATGGAAACAAGCAAAATTCACATAATTTACTGAAGGTCAATCAAAATGTTATCACAACTCGAGCAGGCAGCCTTGTAATAATTGAACCGAACTGGAACCATTTGTCAAATCGTCGTGGCATTTAATCCGCTTAATGTCATATTTAGGTTCACTGAATCACACATTTATGCTTGGGATGTAGTGCAGCTTCCTATATAAAATATGGGTCAAATATTTTCCCTGCTGCTTTTGAACCGGTGGTATTATTAAAAGAAAACAAGCATGATTCTTACAAGCCTGAATTAAATGAGAATTGCATAATGGAACCAGGCCCGGCTTTAGGGCTGTGCGGCCGGTGCGGCCACACTGGGCGTTGACCTGTAGAGGGGGCACTGACATCAGGGAGTGGCACTGTGTTTAGCAATAACTTATAATTGTAGAGATGAAGAGCACATTTGCCTGGTGGTAGTTAGACAATTCGAGGAGGCGGTCATAGGATGTGGAGGCACCAAAAATTATTTTCGCACCAGGCGCCACCAGCGCTAGAGCAGGCCCCGAATAGACCCTACCCATTTTGCAGTATTACAATGGTCCACTGTGCCACAAACATGTTGAGCAAGAATAGATGGCAGTCCATGACACCTGCCCACAGCAGATCATCACAAATACACACACGGGAAGGCACCGATCCCTGACCCTGACCCTCGGATTGAATCCTGGTCGGGGTGGTGAAAAGCAGCTATGACCATCAATGGAAGTCAGTGGTGTAAAACACACATTCTCCACAATATTCTTAGCTTGCAAACCCTTCTGAGTGGGAATGTTTAATTTTTCAGGTTGGGTTTTTCAGGTGGAGGAATGGAAAACACCCTCTTTGAAAGACATCTGGAGACGGAGTTAGGTCAAAGGGGCAAAACGTCTGGTAAATATTAAAAGTTCTAAGCTGCTATTGCATCTACTGGGGAGTCTGTGGGTTTGAGGATTATTAATGTTTAGGAAGAGCCTAGCGCAGCATGCATGCGCTGCAGTGCGAGTCATGCTGTATCTGGTATTTGTGGTTGAAGAACCTCCCATTTTTCCTATTGGCTTCTGTTAGTGCCCCTCTTAAATGCCTGCTTTTGTTTGGTGGATATGGTAAATTGGTCCCGCCTTTTGGTCCCTTCCAGGCAACTGCTCGTTACTGTGGTATTACTCAGTTTTTAATATATGTTCGTCCCTGCTCACTCTTTTTTCCTTTCCCTCTGCTTGTTTATGTTTTGGACGGCATTTATATTACGCCCACATTAACTTTCCCTTCCATCCCTCACTCTTTATGTTTTTTAACTTTCCCCCTCCCTCATTGCGTTTGGAGCCCTCCCCCACCCTCCAAGTACAAACACAGCTATGGGTTTCTCACAGCAGAGAGGCAACGCCAAGACTTCACACTGCAAATCCCCCCCGCCAGCACTCACCCGTTGCCTCTGTTTACCTCAGCGGCAGCATGTGAAGGTTGTTACCCCCCTTCTCTTTCTGCCGATACTTACAATAATGTGCAATACTAAAAGTTTAAGCTATTGGCATTGCATTATTATCAGCAAAGCTAATAGCTCAAACTTTCAATAATGCAAGACCTATAGCATTGCAAATGCTTGTTTTAAAGATGTTGAAGGGACAAGTGAGGAAATAAGTGATTGACAGATTTCATCACAGTGCAATATTAGCTGGACCTTCATCATTTATTCATAAATATTTATGAGACAGAAATTCTTCAAAGAATTCCTGAAGAAGCTACAAATCCAGAAATGTATACCTGGGTGACGCCACCACCCCATCCCTGCATTTACATTTGCAAAGTGCAATTATTGTACTGACAGTTTCTGAAATGAACAGAACTTGCACTGCCAAAGAAGCAGCACATTGCAAAAGTGAATTTATGTGGAGCAGGTAGCGTACCATTGGAGCCATGATGAATCTCTTCTGTACTCACACCTGCCTTTCAGATAGTAGCTGCCCTCTTGATATATATATATATTATCTACTGGCAGTCGCCAGTAGATAGTTATAGTTAGAACCATGTTTCCATAGGAAAAACATTTTTTGATTTGCCTATAACTTTGGCGTCGTTTGCAGAATCTTTACGAATTGTTCCAAAAAGTTCCTCATTTTTGGTCAGCTCCTATCCTGAAAGTTTGGGGGTGATTCATGAAGGGGGGCTGAGAAAAAAGGGGGGTCCCAAAACGTGTTTTCTCCATGCAATTTCCATAGGAAACTTTAGACAAGGCTACAGGTCAAACTGATGAACGGAATTATGCCAAATTTGGCAGAGAGAAAGGTCTTGATCCAGAAAGCACGCTTTTGCTTAAATGGGGTAAGTCCGTTCAGTAGTTTTAGAGAAATATCAAAATTTATACAGATATCAATATTTGAGAATTCTGACATCTGATTGGCTGAGGCGTTACGAGCACGAGCGTGCGGCTCATTGGCTGCAAACTGTTGAAACTAGGAAGTGTTGGTAGCCATTTTGTGACTGAGTTGAAAGGCATAGGGCGGAACAAAAGAGAATAATTGTATAAGAGGGTATAGAAGGAACACTGTGGTCTTAGTTTAAGCAGTCTGTGCGGTGCAGAGGCAGGGAGTTTGAATGTTGCGAAGGCCGTGGAAATTACGTCCGCAGAACAACGGTGCGCGGTATTGCGGCAAGGTTGCATAGGCTCTGGAAATCCCGTCGGGAAAACAATGCGCCGTATTGCGGCAAGCAGTGTGTAGGGTGCACACACAGGTAGAGTGAATGTGCGGTATTGCGGCAATGTTCAGTAGGCTGTGTAACGGTGCACACACAGGTAGTGTGAATGTGCAGTATTGCGGCAATGTTCAGGAGGCTGTGTAATCATATCGGGAATATAACAATGCGCCGTATTGCAGCTTGCCTTTAATATAATGCGCAGTTATGTTTACTTATAATGCAATGTTCACTTTAATCACGGACAGTGTCACTTTCTTAGACAAAATTTAATACTATGTGTTCTGTTCCTGTGCCCGGAACAAAATGAACGTTTAATTGGCTGAGGTGTTCCAACAACGAGCTCAATGTTCATTGGCTGCGAACCATTGAAAGTAGAAGTGTTGCCAGCCATTTCCTCCCCGTTCGCGGAGTAGCAGGGACATCTGATTGGCTGACGTGTTCCAAGCAGGACCTTCCCAAGCTTAATGTTCATTGGCTCGAACCATTGAAAGTAGAAGTGTTGCCAGCCATTTCCTCCCCTTCCGCGGAGTAGCAGGGACATCTGATTGGCTGACGTGTTCCAAGCAGGAACTTCCCAAACTTAATGTTCATTGGCTGCGAACCATTGAAAGTAGAAGTGTTGCCATCCATTTCTGCCCCGTCCGCGGAGTAGCAAGGACATCTGATTAGCTGACGTGTTCCAAGCAGGACCTTACCAAGCGTAATATTCATTGGCTGTAAACCATTGAAAGTAGAAGTGTTGCCAGCCATTCTCTCCCCCTCCGTAGAGCATCAGGGACATCTGATTGAGTAACGTGTTCCAAGCAGGACCTTCCCAAGCTTAATGTTCATTGGCTGTAAACCAATGAAAGTAGAAGTGTTGGCAGCGGTTCCCTCTCCCTCTGTGGAACACCATGGACATTTTATTGGCTACAGTGTTCCGAGTACAAGTATGCTCATTATTGGCTGGAAACGGTTCACTATTGTGAACCATTTTGTGACGCACTTCAATGGAGTACGGGAAAACAAAGTAGTAGCTGGGAGGGTAGGAACACTATTAACTCGATATATTTTAAGGGCCATTTATATAATTGGCGTGGGGTGTACAAATCACGGCGGCAAAATAACAGAGTGTCCTGCGGTCTTCTTTTTATTGAGTTTGCAGGTGGGATACTTCCCAGGAGCACTATTTATTTATAAGGTGGTGTTTACTTTTCTGATGGGGAGCTGTGGTTGTGCAGTAAAAATTTCAGTCTAGGTTTGAAACAGTTTTTATCAAGCAATTACAAATAAACTGAAGCTGTATATATCAAAGGGGTGACAAATAAAAACAAAATTCATGAAATATCTCTTAAGCGTGGCCACACCCTCCCTTTTTTTCTGCTATAGTTTGTAAAAGTGTTGCCCCATATCCATGATAATATAAGAGGGCATGAGTTAATTTTATAAAATCTTTGAAATTCCCTGAAAAAACCATAGGTTTTACAGACGTTATAGTTAGAAATTAGCATTTAAAAAACCTTTGAAATTCACTGAAAAAACATAGGTTTCAGGGGCGTTATAGTTAGCTGGACATTTCACACGTACAAAACCATAGAAACTCCACCATTATAGTTAGTTCAGCTAACTATAACTCGCGCCCCCGCAATGCACTGCTCAAGACGTCACATATTACATCATTCATGGCATGGTCAGTGACATCACTGATGACATCACTGATGATATCTCAAATTACATCACTGATGACGTCACTGATGACATCATCCACATGAACATCTGATGCACCTCCTCACAGTCTAATATAACCTTTGATACACCCACTGTAAAATACAGACTACCACTTTCGAAACCATCAAGACACCAATACCAGTTACAACATACGCACTCACTGATTCCTAGGTCTACACACACATCCACTCATTCACCCATGCAATCACTTATACATGGAGTCACTAATCAATACAACACCATCACATGCAGTCATATACATATTCAGACGCTCACACACCGCCACTCATCCATAGAGTTACTCACACACCTAGTCAGTCATGCAAAGAATCAATCACACTTCCATTTACTCACCTGTACAGTTATACACACACCACCTCACTAATTCAGACAGATACTAATGCATACTTACTCTCTTACATAATCACTGATATAAGTACACACTCATCCATACAGCCACTCTCACAATCACTCACTCTCACGTATAGTTATTTATATACACCATCACTCACATATACTGCCTTTTACATATGTAGTTACTCACATATGTACCACTGAGACATCCATTCACTCACCAACACACCTATACACACACTCACCCACCCATACAGCTGTTTCCACATGCACTCTTGAACCCATACACCTAGTGAATGAACCACTCACATCTATGCACAGAGTCACACACCTCAAACCCACCCACACACACACTCAGTATCCGATACAAATACTTAGGCAAAGAATCAATAACCCATATACACACTCATGTAGCTACTGACCAACCCATCTAGCAGCTTACACAACAGCAGACAGACTGATACAGACATTCACACAGTTTAGTCACTAACCTATGCATTCACAAAGACACGTTTAATCACTTACTTATACAATCAGTCACACACCTGCTAAATCCCCCATCCAGACACTTATACAACCACTCATTCTTCAATACAGTTTGGCATATATATTAAAAAAACAAATTTAACCTTTACAGAAACACACAGTCACTGAATGATGTCATCAGTGATGACATCAGTGATGTAATTTGAGATGTCATCAGTGATGTCACTGACCGTGCAATGAATGATGTAATATGTGACGTCATGAGCAGTGCATTGCGGGGGCGCAATTTATAGTTAGCTGAACTAACTATAATGGTGGAATTTCTATGGTTTTGTGTGTGTGAAATGTCCAGCTAACTATAATAACGCCCCTGAAACCTATGTTTTTTCAGTGAATTTCAAAGGTTTTTTACTATAACATCTGTAAAACCTATGTTTTTTTTAGTGAAGTAAAAAAAATAAAAAATAAAAAATATATATATATACACATCACACACCACCAACTTCTCTTACTCCAAGGAAGAAGGCGCTCACTCAAAAATGCGTGCAGGAAACACAAGGACTTACTCCATAGCAAGACGTGATTCGGCCATTGCTGGCCTTGATTACATGAATCAAAACCACCAATCACAGTGTCCTAAATACAACAGTTGTCATTGACATAGAAAGTGAATTTTTGAAAGAAAATACAAAAACAATTAGTTTCAAGCAACAGTATAACTGAGCCTACACTGCATCAACTATGTTATGAGTTAATCGTAAGGCATAAAGTAATATCATTTGATATAATTTCATAGTAACTGAATTGTATCTCGAATCTGTGTACTGCTACATCCCTGTCTAAATGTCTAGCTATATCACAAACTATCGGGTACTGCCCAGATGCATTCTGGTAGTAAGAGGGCGAATCGGCATTACACGTTGGAAACATCCTAACAACAGACTCAGAAGTCTATCCGAATTTGTGTTGAATTAAGAGTAATGCTTTTTACATGCCTGAAACCCCATCACTTGCAAATACCCAAAATATTATAAAAATAGATATTCAATAACAGATGTGCACGTATTTACACCACTGCGAGTGCTGGTTCTAAGTTTGCAAAATAAGGAGGGGCAGTGATATATTTGCCAGTTATCTTGTCTGGGTTGGCATCCCACTCCTCATGGGCCTCGTGACTTCTTTCCTACAAGTTATTGCAATATACTTATATATTTATCAAGAACAGAGTTCGAAACGCGTAGGAGAAGTGCATCTAAATAAAGAACTACTAAAGCCAAAAGGAGTGCTGCGTACTTGTATTTGCGGAAAATAGATGCGAGACACTGGCCTGGTCTCGCCGCAGGCACCAGCTGTGAAGGCGCTCCTCTCGTATGGGACATTTTGCGTATATATATATATATATATATATATATATATTTGCACCAATAAATCCAACTGGGATTTGAAATCTAACCCGAGTGCTGGTCCGTTTGTTTCTTTGGAGCTTTGGAGCGTTATATATATATATATATACATATATACATATATATATATATATAAAAATTCAGCTTTTCCCATAGGGAAGTTTTTTCCTCATGCACTCCCGTGAGTGCATGAGGAAAAAACTTCCCTATGTTATAGTTAGCGGAAATTTTACTGATAAAAAACCAATGAAATTCCCCCGTTATAGTTAGTGCAGGCAACTATAACTCACGCGACCGCAATCCTCTGCTGATGCTAATACTGTATTTAGACACTTATTTGCCCATGTCTTCTTCCATACATTTTTAGCTATACATATATTACAAATATTTTTTTTTCATAAAGACACATATGTCATCAGTAGAAGATTGCGGTCGCGTGAGTTATAGTTGCCTGCACTAACTATAACGGGGGAATTTCATTGGTTTTTTATCAGTAAAATTTCCGCTAACTATAACATGTGTGAAACCTATGTTTTTTTCAGTGAATTTGCAAGGTTTTTTAAATGCTAATTCCTAACTATAACGTGTGTGAAACCTATGGTTTTTTCAGTGAATTTGTACGGTTTTTTAAATGCTAAGTTACTTTACGCCATTCGTGGCGTGCGCGCCCACTTAACGCAGTTTGTTCCGTGCGCACACGGTGCGCTTCGCGCACCGTGCGCGCACAGTGAGCACGCGGTGCGCTTCGCGCACCGCGCGCCCACTTTACGCAGTTAGTGCCGTGCACGCACGGTGGGCACGCGGTGCGCTACGCGCACCGCGTGCCAACGTTACGCTAGATGGGCCATGTACGCACGATGCGCTTCGCGCACCGTGCGCTCATGGAGGACATATGATGCACTTCGTTCTGAAAGGTAATATTTTAATTTTTCGTATATTTTATAAGACATGCACAAATGGTGCCCTTCGGGCACCATTTGCACACGGGGTGGAGAGAGTGTGGATCATTTTTTTTTTAATTATTTTTTTTTAAATATTTTAGTTTATCTCATGTATAATAAGCCATGCACAATTGGTGCCCTTCGGGCACCAATTGCACACGGGGAGGAGAAAGTGTGGATAATTTTTTTTTTTTTTTTAATTTTTTACCGTACGCGTACGGTAAGCGTAATCGGCGAAATTACCGAAAAAATAAAAATTCCGTTTTTGGCCTTGGGGGATCTTTGGGGACTCCCTCAACATGGCTATGTGTGTGGGAGCTGTCTAAACAGCCCCTTTACATGTTTTTGGGCTTTATATTTTAAAAATCACTCTCAGTGCGAGAGAGAAAATGGCGGCCGCCGCTTCCTGGTTTCGGCCGATTCGAATGTTTACTAAGATCTAAGAGCCAATCAGAATCGCGCCCGCGCACGCCACCGTACGCGTACGGTAAGCGTACCGTAAGCGCACCGTAAGCTGGCTCAGATATATATATTGATTTAAAGGCTATTTTCTCAGAATCTACTGAACAGATTTACACCAAACCTACAAAAGGCACTTCCTTGACCTGAGGACTACCTCTCTGCCAAATTTCTAGTAATTCTGTTCAGCCGTTCGGGCTGTAGCCCTGTCTAAAGGTCCTATGGAAAAATGCATGGGAAAAACGCGTTTTGGGACCCCCCTTTTATCTCAGCCCCCGCTTGACGAATCCCCCCGAGCGTCAAGTGAACCCAAAATTCCCGATGCTTTCTAGGACCTGATGTCATTAGGGGCACAATACAATGATATTTCTCCTTCATTAGGTAAGTGCCAAAGCCATCCACAAATATCATCACCACCCGAAATTGCCAACTACAATCAAAACCTTGCTCAAAGTCCCGAACAAGGCCGTAGTTCCCAGCCTCACAGGTCTGCACATGATAATGCGTTGGTGCCATCTTCCATCCAATAAATTCCATCTCACACCTCTGGGCAAAGGAGAACGAAGACGCACTCACTTTAGACACTCTTTTATTAGTTCAATTTCTGGCAAATGCAGGTAAAATAAATAGTCATTGGCCGATGTGTTTCAAACTTATAAAGTCCTTTTTCATAGGCCTGTGGCAGCTTTACACCAAGGCACCCCAATCATAGGTCCAAAATTAGCATAATGTTCGTATTTGCTCGTAATAAGCGTCAAGTGAACCCAAATGTTGTGCTCTCTTCGCCAATCTTGCAGGTGCTTGAAAAAGTTGCAAAGTGGTGTGTTCGCTGCTTTTTGCACGGTAACGCCTACTCTGCATCTCATAAGCAATATTTGCTGTGCTCATCCGTGACAATGCTTTTTGAGGCTGCTATCGCTGGTAAACTGGTGATATGGGCTGTTTGCACCAGATTGTGAATGGTGCGCTAAATTTATCACCATTTTGGCTGCGATAAAGTGCTGTTAATTCGGCGATGTGTCCTTGAGAATATCCTTCTCAGTGTTTTAAAGACCTGAGAAGTACTCGAGTGCCGCGCTGAGAGCCGAGCACCCAGCGCGTTCACACTAGGGGGCCACGCTGAGAGCCACGCACTCTACGTAATCACACTAGGGGGCCGCTCTAGGGTCCTGACTCCAAACTTTTTTTAAAAATAAAAAGCGTTCACTTTCATTAATTTACATTCGCCTCTGGGACCCCATCCCCGAGGCAAGACCACATCTACATACTTTTTTTTTCTTTTTCCAACCCATCCCCTGGGGCCTGGCCTCTCTGTTGGTGACCGTGGGGGGAGCCCCAATCACTCCATGGTCCCACCGGCTCCCTGCCTCCTGCGTAAGCCGGCATTCCTTTTGGGCAACGGGACCTGCTAACATACAGATCCCCTTACCCAAAAGCAATCCTGCTTTGCTTCATTGAACCGAGAGCAGGCTTTCGTCCTCTCACTTCAACGAAGCAACCAGGGTTTGCTATGACAGTGTGCGAGACATGCTTCCACCCTCTCATACCAAACAACAATGTCCCAGGGGTGAGCGCCCCAGGACATTGCAAGAGCCTTCCCTGGGGAGTGGCGATCCCCAGGGCCATCAAGGGCTCCAGCAGGGGAGCCGCGCAGCCCCCTCCCTCTATTTTCAAAACCCCGGAGAGGTGGTGCTCCCCGGGGCTTCGCGGAACCCGCAAAGCCCCACTGCATATTTAATTAAAGCCCCGGGGAGTGTCGATCCCCGGAGCTTGGGGGGCCTCGGGCACCCCCCAAAAATGACAAAACAAGCCCTGGGGAGGTGGCGGTCCCCGGGACTCCCACTCCTAATTTACATAGCCCCCGGAACCTGGCCCACCCGGGGGCTCATTCAAATGAAGTGTGGCAGCCCTTGCTTCATTTTTTTCCCCGTCTGTATTCGCGCACTCAGCGCGCATTCTGACATTTTTATTTTTAAATAAAAAATAATTTTTGGTCCTGGGGGTCCTTGTGGGACCCCCGTGAGCAGAACTAAGGGGTCAGGATGTTTCTACCCTGGCCCCTTTTCTTCTCTTTTAATCTTTTTTTTACATTTTTCTTGTGACTAGGTTCTACCGAGTCACAAGATGGCTGCCAGTACTTCCTGGTTTGGAGTGTTGGCAGCCAATCACAGTGAAACGCGTGGTCGAGCGGGAAATTTGGTGTAATTCCATTCGGCAGTTCGGGCTGTAGCCTGTCTCAAAATCTTCTATGGAAATTAACACACGAAAAACGCGTTTTGGGACCCCCTTTTTTGTCAGCCCCCGCTTGACGAATCACCCCCAAACTTGCAGTATAGAGCTGACCTGGATAGACCTTTTTTTGGGAGAATTTTGCGAAGATTCGTCAAATGACGCCAAAGTTATTAGCAAATCAAAAAACGCTTTTCCTATGGAAACTAGGTTCTAACTATAACAACCGCCAGTAGGTAATATATATATATATATATATATATATATATATATATATATATATATATATATATATATATATATATATGTTGCAAACAATCACTCCATCAGGAAATGACACAAACTCCTCTTAGTGGCAAAGTGGAATTTATTTTCAGTTCTCACTGCTGTTAGTCATGACGTGTTTCGGCCGTACCGTCGGCCTTGTTCACATAACGACGCCATAACGGGAGAACTCCAATTTAAATGTTTTTTTCTCTTTCAAACCCGGTGTCACATGATTAATAAACATGGAGGATAGACTGCGGCACTTTACACATAATAGATTTAGAAAACAGACCGGGTAGTGGTTCTCCACACGGATTACAAACTACTACATGAAGTAAAAAGAATAATAAATATATACACATTTGAATACACATTTACGTATAAATAAATAAATAAATACATAAATATATCACAGTATAAATACAGTATAATCCAATGTATATTAAAATTATTTTCTTAAAATATCAGCATAAATGCGTAGTGTAGTTGAATCTTAAATGTGTGGTTATCAACCTGATCTAAATGTCCATCAAAGCTCGTCTGTGTATATAAAAAAAGAGGAAAGTGTCACAGAGAAAGGCTCTACTCCATGGTTAAAATCACCCATAAAACAAGAAACAGTGTATAAAATTATTTGATTGACCCCTCAAGTGTGCAAAGTTGCAAAGAATACATATTGTGATTCTCAAATAGGAATAATTCTGATACGCCATCCATATTGGGAGGTACATATTGGTGCGTATAACAAGGTGCTCGAAGAATGTGCAAAGAGTTGCCTATTTATTTCAACAACCTAATAGTGTAAAAGTAAAGAATTAAAAAGAAAAAGAAATAGAAATAAGCAGTGACCATGAGTAAATTAAATCAATGGAAACTGCAGAGGGGGAAGATCACAAAACATGATGTATATTGATATCCAAAAAGTGGATCAACTTTACTCAAAAGGATCCTACTCATACTTATATTGATCCCTAAGTGTATAAAGTGGGCACATATCGACATTATAACAGCAAAATTATCAGAAAACTGGTTCCAGAGAGCTTCTGGTCTTGAGGCTATTATTGAGTTTTTCCAAGCAGACTTATCGGCAAATTTATAGGTAGGTGTACATATCTTCAGTGGTGTTTAAACCATAGGGAACCTTAGTATCCATTTCTAATATTAGGTGGGTTTCTAGTTGCCTTAGTAGCCTTTCCCTATTGCCTCCTCGGCACAGTTTAGGGACGGCATCAATTACATAATAACTGAGACATTTTAAGTCATTGTTATGTTTGTCTTTGAAATGACGAGCCACAGGATAAGTGGTGTCATTGTTTACAATGGCTCGTAAATGCTGAAGGATACGGGTATGTACTTGAAGTTTGGTGCTACCTATATATGATAGATCACAGGTACAGGTGAGGACATAGACAGCATATTCCGTACGGCATGTAAAATGCCCTTCGATTGGTGTTTCCTTGGGACTAAACGGAGTTTTGTATGTAATACGGTTAGTCCCAAATTTTCACGCTCTGCAGGATGTGCATTTGTAAAAACCTTTCTTTGGCTGTAGCCAGGTATTGCTGGATACATTTTCTGGGCTGCTTTTAACTAGCTGGCTTCTCATGGATGCAGCACGTCTATATGTGATGGACGGTTTGTCTAATAAGAAGGGCGCCAGTACACCATCGGTTTTTAAAATGGGCCAATTTTTGTTAATGATAGCCCTCAACTGTCTATGTTGTCTGTTGAAAGTCATTATGAGACGCGGAGCATTCTCCTCATCTCCATTGTGTCTTGTATCACATGACCTGTCAACTTTGCATAAGAGTTCTTCTCTAGCTTTCAATGCTGCTTTGTTACTCGCTTGTTTGAGAATAGAATCACTATAGCCTCTCGCTTTAAATCTGGCATATATACACATCCACACGTAAGGTTGCCCTTGCAAGCAGGCGCCACACACTGGAAGGTTGTTCACTGTATTTAATAGCAGTGCACAAGCCATCTTGTGGGGTGCAGGCATCGCCATCGATGAAGGGGACGAACACTAAGCCTGGGCAAAGCACTACGCTACGCTCGCGTAGTTTGCGAAGTTCGCGCTACTTCGCACTACGCAAACTGCACGTAGCACAGTGCGAACACGTGTAGCGTAGTGTTGCGTAGTGCTGCGGTAATTTTTTGCTTGCTCGCGGTCCTCAACATCAAGTTGGCGACCGCGAGCAAGCAAAATGACATCCCGGCGAGACTTTTTCCTTGTTCGCGATCAGCAACATCAAGTTGGCGATCACGAGCATGGAAAATAAACCTCCCGGCGAGATTCCCAACGCGAGGAGGTCAGGTTTCTCATTGCGAGTGGTCGCGTATGCTCGCGACCGCTCGCGATGAGAAACTACCAGTTCGCGTTGAGAAAGCTGCCGCTCGAGTAAAAATCTACTCGAGCAGCAGAAAACTACAGCTCGCACTGTGCAAGATGCCATTTTCAATGATTGCACAGTGCCGGTTGCTTGTCCGCACTATGCAATCATTGAAAACGACATCTGGCACAGTGCGAACAAGGTACTACGCTGTTCGCGAAGTGCTACGCGTAGCTCGCATAGTGC